>NC_065571.1:34659935-35349063 GCF_937616625.2 Mercurialis annua
TTTCACCTTTTTAGCGATTTAAGCCAAACGTTTACAAACGTTACGAAACAAAACCAAACATTTAAAATGTTACGAAACAAATGTTACGAAACAAATCGAATTGTTTACAAACGTTACGAAACAAAACCAAATGTTTCACCTTTTTAGCGATTTAAGCCAAACGTTTACAAACGTTACGAAACAAAACCAAACGTTTCACCTTTTTAGCGATTTAAGACAAACGTTTACAAACGTTACGAAACAAAACCAAACGTCTAACCTTTTTAGTGATTTAAGCAAAATGTTTACAAATGTTATGAAAAAAAACCAAACATTTTACCTTTTTAGCAAATTAAGCCAAATGTTTACAAACATTACGAAACAAATCCAAACGTTTCAACTTTTTAGTTATTTAAACCAAACGTTTACAAACGTTACGAAACAAAACCAAACGTTTCACCTTTTTGCGATTTAAGCCAAACACTTACACACGATAAGAAACAAAACAAAACGTTTAAAATATTACAAAAAAAAATCCAAACGTTTACAAACGTTACGAAATTCTTCCCCATTTTAGCGATTTAAGTCAAATGTTTATTAACGTTACGAAACAAATCCAAACGTTTGTAAACGTTACGAAACAAATCCAAAAGTTTCATATTTTTAGTGAATTAAGCAAAACGTTTACAAATATTACGAAACAAATTCAAACGTTTCACCTTATTAGTGATTGAAGCCAAACATTTACAAACATTACGAAACAAATTCAAACGTTTCGATCAAATCCAGACATTTAAAATGTTACGAAACAAATCCAACCGTTTCACCTTTTTTGCGATTTAAGCCGAACGTTTACAAAGGTTACGAAACAAAACGAAACGTTTCCCCTTTTTAGTGATTTAAGCCAAATGTTTACAAAGGATACGAAACAAATCCAAATGTTTCACCTTTTTAGCGATTTAAGCCAAACGTTTACAAACGATACGAAACAAATCCAAGCGTTTCAACTTTTTAGCAATTTAAGCCAAATGTTTACAAATGTTTGGATTTGTTTCGTAACCTTTGTATACATTTGGCTTAAATTGCTAAAATGAGAAACGTTTTGATTTGTTTCGTAACGTTTGTAAACGATTGGCTTAAATCACTAAAAAGGTGAAACATTTGGATTTGGTTCGTAATTATTGCTAAAAAGTTGAAACGCTTGGATTTGTTTTGAATCGTTAAAACGCTTGGATTTGTTTTGTACTGTTTGTAAACGTTTGGCATAAATTGCTAAAATGGTGAACTGTTTGGATTTGTTTCGTAGCGTTTGTAAACATTTGGCTTAAATTGCTAAAATGAGAAATGTTTGGATTTGTTTCATAACGTTTGTAAACGATTGGCTTAAATCGCTAAAAAGGTGAAACGTTTGGATTTGTTTCGTAACTTTTGTAAACGTTTGGCTTAAATTGCTGAAAATGCGAAACGTTTGGATTTATTTTGTAAAGTTTTAAACGTTTGGCTTATATCGCTAAAAAGGTGAAACATTTGGATTTGTTTGTAACATTTGTAAACGTTTGGCTTAAATTGCTTAAAAGGGGAAACGTTTAGTTTTGTTTCGGAACCTTTGTAAACGTCCGACATAAATCGCTAAAAAGGTGAAACAGTTGGATTTGTTTTGTAATGTTTTAAACGTTTGGATTTGTTCCAAAAAGTTTGTATTTCTTTCGTAACGTTTGTAAACGTTTGACTTCAATCACTATGAAGGTGAAACGCTTAGAATTGTTTCGTAACGTTTTAAACGTTTGTCTTAAATCACTAAAAATGTAAAACGTTAGGATTTGTTTCGTAACGTTTACAAACGTTTGTTTTTTTTCGTAACAATTATAAACATTTAACTTAAATCGATAAAACGGGGAAACGTTTGATGTTTGTTTTGTAACGTTTGTAAACGTTTGGATTTGTTTTGTAAGGTTTGTAAACGTTTGGCTTCAATTGCTAAAAAGCTGAAACATTTGGTTTTGTTTCGAAACATTTGTAATCGTTTGGCTTACATCCCTAAAGGTGAAAGAGATGGAATTGTTTAGTAACGTTTGAAATTTTTTGGCTTAAATCGCAAAAAGGTGAAACGTTTGGTTTTATTTTGTAATATTTGTAAACGTTGGGCTTAAATTGCTAAAAAGGTGAAACGTTTGGATTTGTTTTGTAACGTTTGTAAACGTTTGGCTTAAATTGCGAAAAATTTGAAACGTTTGGATTTGTTTTGTAACGTTTGTAAATGTTTGGCTTAAATTGCTAAAACGTTGAAACGCTTGGATTTGTTTCGTAACGTTTGTAAACGTTTGGCTTAAATATCTGAAAAGTTGAAACGTTTGGATTTGTTTCGTAAGGATTGTAAACGTTTGGCTTAAATTGCTAAAATGTGAAATGTTTGGATTTGTTTCGTGAAGTTTTAAACGTTTGGTTTAAATTGCAAAAAAGTTAAAACGCTTGGATTTGTTTCGTAAAGTTTGTAAACGTTTGGCTTAAATCGCTAAAAAGGTGTTAAATTTCTAAAAACATTAAATGTTTGGATTTGTTTCGTAAAGTTTCAAATGTTTGGCTTAAATTGCTAAAAAGGTGAAACATTTGGAATTGTTTCGTCACATTTGTAAGCGTTTGGCTTAAATCGTTAAAAAGGTGAAAACGTTTGGTGTTGTTTCGTAACCTTTGTAAATGTCCGGCTTAAATTGCTAAAAAGGTGAAACAGTTGGATTTATTTAATAACGTTTTAAACGTTTGGATTTGTTTCAAAATGTTTGGATTTGTTTCGTAATGTTTGTAAATGTTTGGCTTCAATCACTCAAAAGGTGAAACGCTTGGATTTGTTTCGTAACGTTTTAAACGTATGGCTTAAATCACTAAAAATGTGAAACGTTAGGATTTGTCTCATAACGTTTAGAAACGTTTGGTTTTTGTTTTCGTAATGTTTATAAACGTTTGGCTTAAATCGCAAAATTGGGGAAACGTTTTGTGTTGTTTTGTAACGTTTGTAAACGTTTTGATTTGTTTCGTAACTTTTTAGATGTTTGGTTTTGTTTCGTAACGTCTGTAAACGTTTGGCTTAAATCGCTAAAAAGGTGAAACGTTTGGTTTTGTTTCGTAACGTTTGTAAACGTTTGGCATAAATCGCTAAAAAGGGGAAATGTTTGGATTTGTTTCGTAACGTTTGTTAATGTTTGGCTTAAATCGCTAAAAAGGGGAAACGTTTGGATTTGTTTCGTAAGTTTTGTAAACGTTTGGCTTAAATCGCTAAAAAGGTGGAACGATTTGTTATCTCTCGTAACGTTTGTAAACGTTTGGCATAAATCACTATAAAGGTGAAACGTTTGGTTTTGTTTCGTAACGTTTGTAAACGTTAGGATTTATTTCTTAACGTTTGTTTCGTAACGTTTTCAATGTTTGGTTTTGTTTTGTAACGTTTGTAAACGTTTGGCTTAAATCGCTAAAAAGGCCAAACGTTTGGTTTTGTTTTATAACGTCTGTAAATGTTTGGATTTAATTCGTAACGTTTTAAACGTTTTGTTTTGTTTCGTAACGTTTGTAAACTTTTGGCTTCAATCGTTAAAAAGGTGAAGCGTTTGGTTTTGTTTCGTAACGTTTGGCTTAAATCGCTAAAAGGTGAAACACTTGGATTTGTTTAGTAACGTTTGGGTTCAATCGCTAAAAAGGTGAAATGTTTGGAGTTGTTTCGTAGCGTTTGTAAACGTTTGGATTAAATTGCTGAAAAAAGGGAAACGTTTGGTTTTGTTCTGTAACGTTAGTAAATGTTTGGTTTAAATTGCTAAAAAAAGTGAAACGCTTGGATTTGTTTCGTAACGTTTGTAAACGTTTTGCTTATTTCACTAAAAAGGTGAAAAGTTTGGTTTTGTTTCGTAACGTTTGTAAACATTTGGCTTAAATTGCTATAAAGGTGAAATGCTTGGATTTTTTTTGTAACGTTTGTAAACGTTTGGCTTTGTTTCGTAATGTTTGTAAACATTTGGCTTAAATCGCTAAAAAGGTGAAACGTTTGGATTTGCTTCGTGACGTTTTAATAGTTTGGATTTGTTTCGAAACAATTGCATTTGTTTCGTAACATTTGTAAACGTTTGGCTTCAATCACTAAAAAGGTGAAACGTTTGATTTGTTTCGTAGAGTTTGTAAACGTTTGGCTTAAATCGCTAAAAATGTGAAACGTTTGCTTTTGTTCAGTAACGTTAGTAAATGTTTGGCTTAAATTGCTAAAAAGGTGAAACGCTTGGATTTGTTTCGTAACGTTTGTAAACATTTCGCTTAAATCACTAAAAAGGTAAAACATTTGGTTTTGTTTCGTAACGTTTGTAAACATTTGGCTTAAATTGCTATAAAGGTGAAATGCTTGGATTTGTTTGGTAATGTTTGTAAACGTTTGGCTTTGTTTCGCAACGTTTGTAAACATTTGGCTTAAATCGCTAAAAAGGTGAAACGTTTGGATTTGCTTCGTAACGTTTTAATAGTTTGGATTTGTTTCGAAACAATTGCATTTGTTTCGTAACATTTGTAAACGTTTGGCTTCAATCACTAAAAAGGTGAAACGTTTTGATTTGTTTTGTAACGCTTGTAATCGTTTGACTTAAATTGCTAAAAAGGTGAAACGCTTTGATTTGTTTCGTAACGTTTGGCTTAAATTGCTAAAAAGGAGACACATTTGGATTTGTTTCATAATCTTTGTAAACGTATGGCTTAAATCTCTAAAAAGGTGAAACATTTGGATTTTTTTCCAATCGTTTATAAATGTTTGGCTTAAATAGATAAAAAGGTGAAACGTTTGGATTTGTTTCGTAACGTTTGTAAACGTTTGGCTTAAATTTCTAAAAAGGTGAAACCCTTGGATTTTTTTCGTATCGTATGTAAACGTTTTGCTTAAATTGCTAAAAAGGTAAAATGTTTGGATTTGTTTCATAGCGTTTGTAAACGTTTGGCTTAAATTGCAAAAAAGGTGAAACTTTTGGTTTTGTTTCGTAGCGTTTGTAAACGTTTGGCTTAAATCGCTAAAAAGGTGAAATGTTTGGATTATTTTCGTAATGTTTGTAAACGTTTGGCTTAAATCGCTAGAAAGGTGAAACGTTTGGATTTGTTTAGTAGCATTTATAAACGTTTGGTTTAAATCGCTAGAGAGGTGAAACGTTTCGATTTTTTTCGTAACATTTGTAAACGTTTGGCTTAAATCGCTAAAAAGGTGAAACGTTTCGATTTGTTTCGTAACGTTTGTAAACGTTTAGCTTAAATTGCTAAAAAGGTGAAGTGCTTGGGTTTTTTTCGTAACGTTTGTAAACGTCCGGCTTAAATTGCAAAAAAGGTGAAAAATTTGGATTTGTTTCATAACCTTTGTAAATGTTTGGCTTAAATCGCTAAAAAGGTGAAACGTTTGGATTTGTTTCATACGTTTGTAAACGTTTGGCTTAAATCTCTAAAAAGGTGAAACGCTTGGATTTGTTTCGTAACGTTTGTAAATGTGTGGCTTAAATTGCTAAAAAGGTGAAACGCTTGGATTTGTTTCTTAAACTCTGTAAATGTTTGGCTTAAATCGCTAAAAAGGTGAAACGTTTGGATTTGTTTCGTAACGTTTCTAAACGTTTGGCATAAATTGCTAAAAAGGTGAAACGATTGGATTTGTTTCGTAACGTTTGGTTTAAATTGCTAAAAAGGTGAAACGCTTGAATTTGTTTGGTAACGTTTGTAAACGTTTGGCTTAAATTGCTAAAATGTGAAATGTTTTGATTTGTTTCGTGATGTTTTAAACGTTTGGTTCAAATTACGAAAAAGTTGAAACGTTTGGATTAGTTTCATAAAGTTCGTAAACGTTTGGCTTAAATCGCTATAAGGTGTTAAATTTCTAAAAATATTAAACGTTTGGATTTGTTTCGTAAAGTTTTAAATGTTGGGCTTAAATCGCTAAAAAGGTGAAACGTTTGGATTTGTTTCGTAACATTTGTAAGCGTTTGGCTTAAATTGTTAAAAAGGTGAAAACGTTTGGTTTTGTTTCGTAACCTTTGTAAACGTCCGGCTTAAATTGCTAAAAAGGTGAAACAGTTGGATTTATTTAATAACGTTTTAAACGTTTGGGTTTGTTTCGAAATGTTTGGATTTGTTTCGTAACGTTTGTAAATGTTTGGCTTCAATCACTCAAAAGGTGAAACGCTTGGATTTGTTTCGTAACGTTTTAAACGTATGGCTTAAATCACTAAAAATGTGAAGCATTAGGATTTGTTTCATAACGTTTAGAAACCTTTGGGTTTTGTTCTCGTAATGTTTATAAACGTTTGGCTTAAATCGCGAAATTGGGGAAACATTTTGTGTTGTTTTGTAACGTTTGTAAACATTTTGATTTGTTCGTAACTTTTTAGATGTTTGGTTTTGTTTCGTAACGTCTGTAAACATTTGGCTTAAATCGCTAAAAAGATGAAACGTTTGGTTTTGTTTCGTAACGTTTGTAAACGTTTGGCATAAATCGCTAAAAAGGGGAAATGTTTGGATTTGTTTCGTAACGTTTGTTAACGTTTGGCTTAAATCGCTAAAAAGGTGAAACGTTTGGATTTGTTTCGTAATGTTTGTAAACGTTTGGGTTAAATCACTAAAAAGATGGAACGTTTGGTTATCTCTCGTAACGTTTGTAAACGTTTGGCATAAATCACTATAAAGGTGAAACGTTTGGTTTTGTTTCATAACGTTTGTAAACGTTAGGATTAATTTCGTAACGTTTGTTTCGTAACGTTTGTTTCTTAACGCTATTAATGTTTAATTTTGTTTCGTAACGTTTGTAAACATTTGACTTAAATCGCTAAAAAGGTGAAACGTTTGGTTTTGTTTTGTAACGTCTGTAAACGTTTTGTTTTGTTTCGTAACGTTTGTAAACGTTTGGCTTCAATCGCTAAAAAGGTGAAGCGTTTGGTTTTGTTTCGTAACGTTTGGCTTAAATCGCTAAAAGGTGAAACACTTGGATTTGTTTAGTAACGTTTGTAAACGTTTGGGTTCAATCGCTTTAAAGGTGAAATGTTTGGAGTTGTTTCGTAGCGTTTGTAAACGTTTGGCTTAAATCGCTAAAAATGTGAAACGTTTGGTTTTGTTCAGTAACGTTAGTAAATGTTTGGCTTAAATTGCTAAAAAGGTGAAACACTTGGATTTGTTTCGTAACGTTTGTAAAGATTTCGCTTAAATCAGTAAAAAGGTAAAACGTTTGGTTTTGTTTCGTAACGTTTGTAAACATTTGGCTTAAATTGCTATAAAGGTGAAATGCTTGGATATGTTTTGTAACGTTTGTAAACGTTTGGCTTTGTTTCGTAACGTTTGTAAACATTTGGCTTAAATCGTTAAAAAGGTGAAACCTTTGGATTTGCTTCGTAATGTTTTAAAAGTTTGGATTTGTTTCGAAACAATTGCATATGTTTCGTAACATTTGTAAACGTTTGGCTTCAATCACTAAAAAGGTGAAACATTTTGATTTGTTTTGTAACGCTTGTAATCGTTTGACTTAAATTGCTAAAAAGGTAAAACGCTTTGATTTGTTTCGTAACGTTTGGCTTAAATTGCTAAAAAGGAGAAACATTTGGACTTGTTTCATAACCTTTGTAAACGTATGGCTTAAATCGCTAAAAAGGGGAAACGTTTGGATTTTTTTTCCTATCGTTTGTAAACGTTTGGCTTAAATAGCTAAAAAGGTGAAACATTTGGATTTGCTTCATAACGTTTGTAAACGTTTGGCTTAAATTGCTAAAAAGGGGAAACCCTTGGATTTTTTTCATATCGTATGTAAACGTTTTGCTTAAATTGCTAAAAAAATAAAATGCTTGGATTTGTTTCGTAGCGTTTGTTACCGTTTGGCTTAAATTGCGAAAAAGGTGAAATGTTTGGTTTTGTTTAGTAGCGTTTGTAAACGTTTGGCTTAAATCGCTAAAAAAGTGAAATGTTTGGATTTGTTTGGTAATGTTTGTAAACGTTTGGCTTAAATCGCTAGAAAGGGGAAACGTTTGGATTTGTTTAGTAGCGTTTATAAACGTTTGGCTTAAATCGCTAGAAAGGTGAAACGTTTCGATTTGTTTCGTAACGTTTGGCTTAAATTGCTAAAAACGTGAAACCCTTGGATTTTTTTCGTATCGTATGTAAATGTTTTGCTTAAATTGCTAAAAAGATAAAATGCTTTGATTTGTTTCGTAGCGTTTGTAAACGCTTGGCTTAAATTGCGAAAAAGGTGAAACGTTTGGTTTTGTTTAGTAGCGTTTGTAAGCGTTTGGCTTAAATCGCTAAAAAGGTGAAATGTTTGGATTTGTTTTGTAATGTTTGTAAACGTTTGGCTTAAATCGCTAGAAAGGGGAAACATTTGGGTTTGTTTAGTAGCGGTTATAAACGTTTGGCTTAAATCGCCAGAAAGGTGAAACGTTTCGATTTGTTTCATAACGTTTGTAAACGTTTGGCTTAAATCGCTAAAAAGGTGAAACATTTTGATTTGTTTCGTAACGTTTAGCTTAAATTGCTAAAAAGGTGAAGTGCTTGGACTTGTTTCGTAACGTTGTAATCATTTGGCTTAAATTGCAAAAAAGCTGAAACGCTTGGATTTTTTTCGTAACGTTTGTAAACGTCCGGCTTAAATTGCAAAAAAGATGAAAAATTTGGATTTGTTTCATAATCTTTGTAAACGTTTGACTTGAATCGCTAAAAAGGTGAAACGTTTGGATTTGTTTCATACGTTTGTAAACTTTTGGCTTAAATCTCTAAAAAGGTGAAACGCTTGGATTTGTTTCGTAACGTTTGTAAATGTGTGGCTTAAATTGCTAAAAAGGTGAAACGCTTGGATTTGTTTCCTAACCTCTGTAAATGTTTGACTTAAATCGCTAAAAAGGTGAAACGTTTGGATTTGTTTCGTAATGTTTCTAAACGTTTGAGATAAATTGCTAAAAAGGTGAAACGATTGGATTTGTTTCGTAACGTTTGGCTTAAATTGCTAAAAAGGTAAAACGCTTGAATTTGTTTCAAAACGTTTGTAAACGTTTGGCTTAAATTACTAAAAAGGTGAAACTTTTGGATTTGTTTCATAACCTTTGTAAACGTATGGATTAAATCGCTAAAAAGGTGAAAAGTTTGGATTTTTTTCCTATCGTTTGTAAACGTTTGGCTTAATTAGCTAAAAAGGTGAACTGTTTGGATTTGTTTCGTAACGTTTGTAAATGTTTGGCATAAATTGCTAAAAAGGTGAAACCCTTGGATTTTTTTCGTAATGTATGTAAACGTTTTGCTTAAATTGCTAAAAAGGTGAAATGCTTGGATTTGTTTCGTAGTGTTTGTAAACGTTTGGCTTAAATTGCGAAAAAGGTGAAACGTTTGGTTTTGTTTCGTAACATTTGTAAACGTTTGGCTTAAATCGCTAAAAGGGTGAAATGTTTGGATTGGTTTCATAATGTTTGTGAACGTTTGGCTTAAATCGCTAAAAAGGTGAAACGTTTGGATTTGTTTAGTAGCGTTTTTAAACGTTTGGCTTAAATCGCTAAAAAGGTGAAACGTTTCGATTTGTTTCGTAACGTTTGTAAACGTGAGGCTTAAATCGCTAAAAAGGTGAAACATTTCTATTTGTTTCGTAACGTTTGTAAACGTTTAACTCAAATTGCTAAAAAGGTGAAGCGCTTGGATTTGTTTCGTAACTTTATAAACGTTTGGCTTAAATTGCAAAAAAGGTGAAACGCTTGGATTTTTTTCGTAACGTTTGTAAACGTTTGGCTTAAATTGCAAAAAGGAGAAAAAATTGGATTTGTTTCATAACCTTTGTAAACGTTTGGCTTAAATCGCTAAAAAGGTGAAACGTTTGGATTTGTTTCATACGTTTGTAAACGTTTGGCTTAAATCGCTAAAAAGGGGAAACGTTTGGATTTGTTTCATAACGTTTGCAAACGTTTAACTAAAATTGTTTAAAAGGTGAAACGCTTGGTTTTATTTCATAACATTAGTGAATGTTTGGCTTAAATCGCTAAATAAAAAGTTGAAACGTTTAGATTTATTTCGTAATGTTTGTAAACGTTTGGCTTATATTACTAAAAAGGGAAACGCTTGGATTTGTTTCATAACGTTTGTTAAAGTTTGACTTAAATTGCTAAAAAGGTGAAATGCATGGATTTGTTTCCTAACCTTTGTAAATGTTTGGCTTAAATCGCTAAAAAGGTGAAACGTTTGGAATTGTTTCGTAACGTTTCTAAATGTTTGGCATAAATTGCAAAAAAGGTGAAACGATTGGATTTGTTTTGTAACATTTGGCTTAAATTGCTAAAAAGGTGAAACGCTTGAATTTGTTTCGTAACGTTTGTTAACGTTTGGCTTAAATTACTAAAAAGGTGAAACATTTGGATATTTTTCCTAACCTTTGTAAATGTTTGGCTTAAATCGCTAAAATGGTGAAACATTTGGATTTGTTTCGTAACGTTTGTGAAGGTTTGGCTTAAATTGCTAAAAAAGGTGAACATTTGGATTTGTTTCCTAACGTTTGTAAACGTTTGGCTTAAATTGCTAAAAAGGTAAAACTCTTGGATTTGTTTTGTAACGTTTGTAAACGTTTGGCTTAAATTGCTAAAAAGGTGAAACGCTTGGATTTGTTTTCTAACGTTTGTAAACATTTCGCTTAAATTTCTAAAAAGGTGAAACGCTTGGTTTTGTTTCGTAATGTTTGTAAACGTTTGGCTTAAATCGCTAAAAATGCGAAACGTTTAGATTTGTTTCGTAACAGATTAAACATTTGGTTTTGTTTCGTAACGTTTGTAATCATTTGGCTTAAATGGCTAAAAAGGTTAAACGTTTTGATTTTTTTCGTAACGTTTGTAAACATTTGGCTTATATCGTTTACAAGGTGAAACATTTGATTTGTTTCGTAATGTTTGAAAACGTTTGGCTTAATTCGCTAAAAAGGTGAAACGTTTGGATTTTTTTCGCATAATTTGTAAACTTTGGCTTAAATTGCTAAAAAGGTGAAACGTTCGGATTGGTTTCGTAGCCTTTGTAAAGGTTTGGCTTACATTGCTAAAAAGGTGAAACGCTTTGATTTGTTTCGTAACGCTTGTAAATGTTTGGCTTAAATTTCGAAAAATGTAAAATTTTTGGATTTTTTTTTGTAAAGTTTTAAACGTTTTGTTTAAATTACTAAAAATGTGAAACGCTTGAATTTGTTTTGTAACGTTTGTAAACATTTGGCTTAAATTGCTAAAAAGTTGAAACACTTGGATTTGTTTCGTAACGTTTGTAAACGTTTGGCTTAAATTGCTAAAAAGGTGAAACGTTTGGATTTGTTTCGTAACGTTTGTAAACGTTTGGCTTAAATTGCTAAAATGTGAAACATATGGATATGTTTCGTAAAGTTTTAAACGTTTGGTTTAAATTGCTAAAAAGAGGAAACGTTTGGATTTCTTTTATCACGTTTGTAAACGTTTGGCTTAAATCGTTAAAAAGGTGGAATGTTTGGATTTGTTTCGTAACGTTTGTAAATGTTTGGCTGAAATTGCTAAAAAGGTGAAATGCTTGGATTTGTTTTGTAACGTTTGTAAACGTTTGGCTTAAATTTCTAAAAAGGTGAAACGCTTGGTTTTATTTCGTATTGTTTGTAAACGTTTGGCTTATATCGCTAAAAATGCGAAACGTTTGGATTTGTTTCGTAACGTTTTTAAACGTTTGGCTTAAATCGCTAAAAAGGGGAAACATCTGGTTTTGTTTCGTTACCTTTGTAAACGTCCGGCTCAAATTGCTAAAATTGTGAAACAGTTGGATTTGTTTCATAACGTTTTAAACGTTTGGATTTGTTTCGAAACGTTTGGATTTGTTTCGTAACGTTTGTAAACGTTTGGCTTCAATCACTAAAAAGGTGAAACGTTTGGATTTGTTTCGTATCGTTTTCAACGTTTGGCTTAAATCACTAAAAATGTGAAACAATAGTATTTGTTTCGTAACGTTTACAAACGTTTGGTTTTTTCCGTAATGTTAATAAACGTTTGGCTTAAATCGCTAAAATGGGGAAACGTTTGGTGTTGCTTTGTAACGTTTATAAACATTTGCATTTGTTTCGTAACGTTTTAAACGTTTGGTTTTGTTTCATAACGTCTGTTAACGTGTGGCTTTAATCGCTAAAAATGTGAAACCTTTGGTTTTGTTTCGAAACATTTGTAATCGTTTGGCTTAAATCGCTAAAAGGTGAAACACTTGGATTTGTTTCGTTTAGTTTATAAACGTTTGAGTTCAATCTCTAAAAAGGTGAAACGTTTGGAGTTGTTTCATAGTGTTTGTAAACGTTTGGCTTAAATTGCTAAAAATGTGAAACGTTTGGTTTTGTTCTGTAACGTTAGTAAATGTTTGGCTTAAATTGCTAAAAAGGTGAAACGCTTGGATTTGTTTTGTAACGTTTGTAGTCGTTTGGCTTAAATCGCTAAAAAGGTAAAACGTTTGGATTTGTTTGCTAACATTTGTACATGTTTGGCATAAATCGCTAAAAGGGTGAAACTTTTGGATTTGTTCCGTAACGTTTGAAAACCTTTGGCTTAAATCGCAAAAAAGGTTAAACGTTTGGTTTTGTTTCGTAACGTTTGTAAACGTTCGGCTTAAATCGCTAAAAAGGTGAAATGTTTGGATTTGTTTCATACGTTTGTAAACTTTTGGCTTAAATCTCTAAAAAGGTGAAACGCTTGGATTTGTTTCGTAACGTTTGTAAATGTGTGGCTTAAATTGCTAAAAAGGTGAAACGCTTGGATTTGTTTCCTAACCTCTGTAAATGTTTGACTTAAATCGCTAAAAAGGTGAAACGTTTGGATTTGTTTCGTAATGTTTCTAAACGTTTGAGATAAATTGCTAAAAAGGTGAAACGATTGGATTTGTTTCGTAACGTTTGGCTTAAATTGCTAAAAAGGTAAAACGCTTGAATTTGTTTCGTAACGTTTGTAAACGTTTGGCTTAAATTACTAAAAAGGTGAAACTTTTGGATTTGTTTCATAACCTTTGTAAACGTATGGATTAAATCGCTAAAAAGGTGAAAAGTTTGGATTTTTTTCCTATCGTTTGTAAACGTTTGGCTTAATTAGCTAAAAAGGTGAACTGTTTGGATTTGTTTCGTAACGTTTGTAAATGTTTGGCATAAATTGCTAAAAAGGTGAAACCCTTGGATTTTTTTCGTAATGTATGTAAACGTTTTGCTTAAATTGCTAAAAAGGTGAAATGCTTGGATTTGTTTCGTAGTGTTTGTAAACGTTTGGCTTAAATTGCGAAAAAGGTGAAACGTTTGGTTTTGTTTCGTAACATTTGTAAACGTTTGGCTTAAATCGCTAAAAGGGTGAAATGTTTGGATTGGTTTCATAATGTTTGTGAACGTTTGGCTTAAATCGCTAAAAAGGTGAAACGTTTGGATTTGTTTAGTAGCGTTTTTAAACGTTTGGCTTAAATCGCTAAAAAGGTGAAACGTTTCGATTTGTTTCGTAACGTTTGTAAACGTGAGGCTTAAATCGCTAAAAAGGTGAAACATTTCTATTTGTTTCGTAACGTTTGTAAACGTTTAGCTCAAATTACTAAAAAGGTGAAGCGCTTGGATTTGTTTCGTAACTTTATAAACGTTTGGCTTAAATTGCAAAAAAGGTGAAACGCTTGGATTTTTTTCGTAACGTTTGTAAACGTTTGGCTTAAATTGCAAAAAGGAGAAAAAATTGGATTTGTTTCATAACCTTTGTAAACGTTTGGCTTAAATCGCTAAAAAGGTGAAACGTTTGGATTTGTTTCATACGTTTGTAAACGTTTGGCTTAAATCGCTAAAAAGGGGAAACGTTTGGATTTGTTTCATAACGTTTGCAAACGTTTAACTAAAATTGTTTAAAAGGTGAAACGCTTGGTTTTATTTCATAACATTAGTGAATGTTTGGCTTAAATCGCTAAATAAAAAGTTGAAACGTTTAGATTTATTTCGTAATGTTTGTAAACGTTTGGCTTATATTACTAAAAAGGGAAACGCTTGGATTTGTTTCATAACGTTTGTTAAAGTTTGACTTAAATTGCTAAAAAGGTGAAATGCATGGATTTGTTTCCTAACCTTTGTAAATGTTTGGCTTAAATCGCTAAAAAGGTGAAACGTTTGGAATAGTTTCGTAACGTTTCTAAATGTTTGGCATAAATTGCAAAAAAGGTGAAACGATTGGATTTGTTTTGTAACATTTGGCTTAAATTGCTAAAAAGGTGAAACGCTTGAATTTGTTTCGTAACGTTTGTTAACGTTTGGCTTAAATTACTTAAAAGGTGAAACATTTGGATATTTTTCCTAACCTTTGTAAATGTTTGGCTTAAATCGCTAAAATGGTGAAACATTTGGATTTGTTTCGTAACGTTTGTGAAGGTTTGGCTTAAATTGCTAAAAAAGGTGAACATTTGGATTTGTTTCCTAACGTTTGTAAACGTTTGGCTTAAATTGCTAAAAAGGTAAAACGCTTGGATTTGTTTTGTAACGTTTGTAAACGTTTGGCTTAAATTGCTAAAAAGGTGAAACGCTTGGATTTGTTTTATAACGTTTGTAAACATTTCGCTTAAATTTCTAAGAAGGTGAAACGCTTGGTTTTGTTTCGTAATGTTTGTAAACGTTTGGCTTAAATCGCTAAAAATGCGAAACGTTTAGATTTGTTTCGTAACAGATTAAACATTTGGTTTTGTTTCGTAATGTTTGTAATCATTTGGCTTAAATGGCTAAAAAGGTTAAACGTTTTTATTTTTTTCGTAACGTTTGTAAACATTTGGCTTATATCGTTTACAAGGTGAAACATTTGATTTGTTTCGTAATGTTTGAAAACGTTTGGCTTAATTCGCTAAAAAGGTGAAACGTTTGGATTTTTTTCGCATAATTTGTAAACGTTTGGCTTAAATTGCTAAAAAGGTGAAACGTTCGGATTGGTTTCGTAGCCTTTGTAAAGGTTTGGCTTACATTGCTAAAAAGGTGAAACGCTTTGATTTGTTTCGTAACGCTTGTAAATGTTTGGCTTAAATTTCGAAAAATGTAAAATTTTTGGATTTTTTTTTTGTAAAGTTTTAAACGTTTTGTTTAAATTACTAAAAAGGTGAAACGCTTGAATTTGTTTTGTAACGTTTGTAAACATTTGGCTTAAATTGCTAAAAAATTGAAACACTTGGATTTGTTTCGTAACGTTTGTAAACGTTTGGCTTAAATTGCTAAAAAGGGGAAACATTTGGATTTGTTTTGTAACGTTTGTAAACGTTTGGGTTAAATTGCTAAAATGTGAAACATATGGATATGTTTCGTAAAGTTTTAAACGTTTGGTTTAAATTGCTAAAAAGATGAAACGTTTGGATTTCTTTTATCACGTTTGTAAACGTTTGGCTTAAATCGTTAAAAAGGTGGAATGTTTGGATTTGTTTCGTAACGTTTGTAAATGTTTGGCTGAAATTGCTAAAAAGGTGAAATGCTTGGATTTGTTTTGTAACGTTTGTAAACGTTTGGCTTAAATTTCTAAAAAGGTGAAACGCTTGGTTTTATTTCGTATTGTTTGTAAACGTTTGGCTTATATCGCTAAAAATGCGAAACGTTTGGATTTGTTTCGTAACGTTTTTAAACGTTTGGCTTAAATCGCTAAAAAGGGGAAACATCTGGTTTTGTTTCGTTACCTTTGTAAACGTCCGGCTCAAATTGCTAAAATTGTGAAACAGTTGGATTTGTTTCGTAACGTTTTAAACGTTTGGATTTGTTTCGAAACATTTGGATTTGTTTCGTAACGTTTGTAAACGTTTGGCTTCAATCACTAAAAAGGTGAAACGTTTGGATTTGTTTCGTATCGTTTTCAACGTTTGGCTTAAATCACTAAAAATGTGAAACAATAGTATTTGTTTCGTAACGTTTACAAACGTTTGGTTTTTTCCGTAATGTTAATAAACGTTTGGCTTAAATCGCTAAAATGGGGAAACGTTTGGTGTTGCTTTGTAACGTTTATAAACATTTGCATTTGTTTCGTAACGTTTTAAACGTTTGGTTTTGTTTCATAACGTCTGTTAACGTGTGGCTTGAATCGCTAAAAATGTGAAACCTTTGGTTTTGTTTCGAAACATTTGTAATCGTTTGGCTTAAATCGCTAAAAGGTGAAACACTTGGATTTGTTTCGTTTAGTTTATAAACGTTTGAGTTCAATCTCTAAAAAGGTGAAACGTTTGGAGTTGTTTCATAGTGTTTGTAAACGTTTGGCTTAAATTGCTAAAAATGTGAAACGTTTGGTTTTGTTCTGTAACGTTAGTAAATGTCTGGCTTAAATTGCTAAAAAGGTGAAACGCTTGGATTTGTTTTGTAACGTTTGTAGACGTTTGGCTTAAATCGCTAAAAAGGTAAAACGTTTGGATTTGTTTGCTAACGTTTGTACATGTTTGGCATAAATCGCTAAAAGGGTGAAACTTTTGGATTTGTTCCGTAACGTTTGAAAACCTTTGGCTTAAATCGCAAAAAAGGTTAAACGTTTGGTTTTGTTTCGTAACGTTTGTAAACGTTCGGCTTAAATCGCTAAAAAGGTGAAATGTTTGGATTTGTTTCATACGTTTGTAAACTTTTGGCTTAAATCTCTAAAAAGGTGAAACGCTTGGATTTGTTTCGTAACGTTTGTAAATGTGTGGCTTAAATTGCTAAAAAGGTGAAACGCTTGGATTTGTTTCCTAACCTCTGTAAATGTTTGACTTAAATCGCTAAAAAGGTGAAACGTTTGGATTTGTTTCGTAATGTTTCTAAACGTTTGAGATAAATTGCTAAAAAGGTGAAACGATTGGATTTGTTTCGTAACGTTTGGCTTAAATTGCTAAAAAGGTAAAACGCTTGAATTTGTTTCGTAACGTTTGTAAACGTTTGGCGTAAATTACTAAAAAGGTGAAACTTTTGGATTTGTTTCATAACCTTTGTAAACGTATGGATTAAATCGCTAAAAAGGTGAAAAGTTTGGATTTTTTTCCTATCGTTTGTAAACGTTTGGCTTAATTAGCTAAAAAGGTGAACTGTTTGGATTTGTTTCGTAACGTTTGTAAATGTTTGGCATAAATTGCTAAAAAGGTGAAACCCTTGGTTTTTTACGTAATGTATGTAAACGTTTTGCTTAAATTGCTAAAAAGGTGAAATGCTTGGATTTGTTTCGTAGTGTTTGTAAACGTTTGGCTTAAATTGCGAAAAAGGTGAAACGTTTGGTTTTGTTTCGTAACATTTGTAAATGTTTGGCTTAAATCGCTAAAAGGGTGAAATGTTTGGATTGGTTTCATAATGTTTGTGAACGTTTGGCTTAAATCGCTAAAAAGGTGAAACGTTTGGATTTGTTTAGTAGCGTTTTTAAACGTTTGGCTTAAATCGCTAAAAAGGTGAAACGTTTCGATTTGTTTTGTAACGTTTGTAAACGTGTGGCTTAAATCGCTAAAAAGGTGAAACGTTTCTATTTGTTTCGTAACGTTTGTAAACGTTTAGCTCAAATTGCTAAAAAGGTGAAGCGCTTGGATTTGTTTCGTAACTTTATAATCATTTGGCTTAAATTGCAAAAAAGGTGAAACGCTTGGATTTTTTTCGTAACGTTTGTAAACGTTTGGCTTAAATTGCAAAAAGGAGAAAAAATTGGATTTGTTTCATAACCTTTGTAAACGTTTGGCTTAAATCGCTAAAAAGGTGAAACGTTTGGATTTGTTTCATACGTTTGTAAACGTTTGGCTTAAATCGCTAAAAAGGTGAAACGTTTGGATTTGTTTCATAACGTTTGCAAACGTTTAACTTAAATTGTTTAAAAGGTGAAACGCTTGGTTTTATTTCATAACATTAGTGAATGTTTGGCTTAAATCGCTAAATAAAAAGTTGAAACGTTTAGATTTATTTCGTAATGTTTGTAAACGTTTGGCTTATATTACTAAAAAGGGAAACGCTTGGATTTGTTTCATAACGTTTGTTAAAGTTTGACTTAAATTGCTAAAAAGGTGAAATGCATGGATTTGTTTCCTAACCTTTGTAAATGTTTGGCTTAAATCGCTAAAAAGGTGAAACGTTTGGAATTGTTTCGTAACGTTTCTAAATGTTTGGCATAAATTGCAAAAAAGGTGAAACGATTGGATTTGTTTTGTAACATTTGGCTTAAATTGCTAAAAAGGTGAAACGCTTGAATTTGTTTCGTAACGTTTGTTAACGTTTGGCTTAAATTACTAAAAAGGTGAAACATTTGGATATTTTTCCTAACCTTTGTAAATGTTTGACTTAAATTGCTAAAATGGTGAAACATTTGGATTTGTTTCGTAACGTTTGTGAAGGTTTGGCTTAAATTGCTAAAAAAGGTGAACATTTGCATTTGTTTCCTAACGTTTGTAAACGTTTGGCTTAAATTGCTAAAAAGATAAAACGCTTGGATTTGTTTTGTAACGTTTGTAAACGTTTGGCTTAAATTGCTAAAAAGGTGAAACACTTGGATTTGTTTTATAACGTTTGTAAACATTTCTCTTAAATTTCTAAAAAGGTGAAACGCTTGGTTTTGTTTCGTAATGTTTGTAAACGTTTGGCTTAAATCGCTAAAAATGCGAAACGTTTAGATTTGTTTCGTAACAGATTAAACATTTGGTTTTGTTTCGTAACGTTTGTAATCATTTGGCTTAAATGGCTAAAAAGGTTAAACGTTTTGATTTTTTTCGTAACGTTTGTAAACATTTGGCTTATATCGTTTACAAGGTGAAACATTTGATTTGTTTCGTAATGTTTGAAAACGTTTGGCTTAATTCGCTAAAAAGGTGAAACGTTTGGATTTTTTTCGCATAATTTGTAAACGTTTGGCTTAAATTGCTAAAAAGGTGAAACGTTCGGATTGGTTTCGTAGCCTTTGTAAAGGTTTGGCTTACATTGCTAAAAAGGTGAAACGCTTTGATTTGTTTCGTAACGCTTGTAAATGTTTGGCTTAAATTTCGAAAAATGTAAAATTTTTGGATTTTTTTTTGTAAAGTTTTAAACGTTTTGTTTAAATTACTAAAAAGGTGAAACGCTTGAATTTGTTTTGTAACGTTTGTAAACATTTGGCTTAAATTGCTAAAAAGTTGAAACACTTGGATTTGTTTCGTAACGTTTGTAAACGTTTGGCTTAAATTGCTAAAAAGGTGAAACGTTTGGATTTGTTTCGTAACGTTTGTAAACGTTTGGCTTAAATTGCTAAAATGTGAAACATATGGATATGTTTCGTAAAGTTTTAAACGTTTGGTTTAAATTGCTAAAAAGATGAAACGTTTGGATTCTTTTGTCACGTTTGTAAACGTTTGGCTTAAATCGTTAAAAAGGTGGAATGTTTGGATTTGTTTCGTAACGTTTGTAAATGTTTGGCTGAAATTGCTAAAAAGGTGAAATGCTTGGATTTGTTTTGTAACGTTTGTAAACGTTTGGCTTAAATTTCTAAAAAGGTGAAACGCTTGGTTTTATTTCGTATTGTTTGTAAACGTTTGGCTTATATCGCTAAAAATGCGAAACGTTTAGATTTGTTTCGTAACGTTTTTAAACGTTTGGCTTAAATCGCTAAAAAGGGGAAACATCTGGTTTTGTTTCGTTACCTTTGTAAACGTCCGGCTCAAATTGCTAAAATTGTGAAACAGTTGGATTTGTTTCGTAACGTTTTAAACGTTTGGATTTGTTTCGAAACGTTTGGATTTGTTTCGTAACGTTTGTAAACGTTTGGCTTCAATCACTAAAAAGGTGAAAAGTTTGGATTTGTTTCGTATCGTTTTCAACGTTTGGCTTAAATCACTAAAAATGTGAAACGTTAGTATTTGTTTCGTAACGTTTACAAACGTTTGGTTTTTTCCGTAATGTTAATAAACGTTTGGCTTAAATCGCTAAAATGGGGAAACGTTTGGTGTTGCTTTGTAACGTTTATAAACATTTGCATTTGTTTCGTAACGTTTTAAACGTTTGGTTTTGTTTCATAACGTCTGTTAACGTGTGGCTTTAATCGCTAAAAATGTGAAACCTTTGGTTTTGTTTCGAAACATTTGTAATCGTTTGGCTTAAATCGCTAAAAGGTGAAACACTTGGATTTGTTTCGTTTAGTTTATAAACGTTTGAGTTCAATATCTAAAAAGGTAAAACGTTTGGAGTTGTTTCATAGTGTTTGTAAACGTTTGGCTTAAATTGCTAAAAATGTGAAACGTTTGGTTTTGTTCTGTAACGTTAGTAAATGTTTGGCTTAAATTGCTAAAAAGGTGAAACGCTTGGATTTGTTTTGTAACGTTTGTAGACGTTTGGCTTAAATCGCTAAAAAGGTAAAACGTTTGGATTTGTTTGCTAACGTTTGTACATGTTTGGCATAAATCGCTAAAAGGGTGAAACTTTTGGATTTGTTCCGTAACGTTTGAAAACCTTTGGCTTAAATCGCAAAAAAGGTTAAACGTTCTGTTTTGTTTCGTAACGTTTGTAAACGTTCGGCTTAAATCGCTAAAAAGGTGAAATGTTTGGATTTGTTTTGTAAGGTTTGTAAACGTTTGGCTGCAATCGCTCAAAAGGTGAAACGTTTGGATTTGTTTTGTAACGTTTGCAAACATTTGGCTTAAATTTCGAAAAATGTAAAATTTTTGGATTTTATTTTGTAAAGTTTTAAACATTTAGTTTACACTACTAGAAAGGTGAAACACTTGGATTTGTTTTGTAACGTTTTGTAAACATTTGGCTTAAATTGCTAAAAAGTTGAAACACTTGGATTTGTTTCGTAACGTTTGTAAACGTTTGGCTTAAATTCCTAAAAAGGGGAAACGTTTGGATTTGTTTCATGACGTTTGTAAACGTTTGGCTTAAATTGCTAAAATGTGAAACGTATGGATATGTTTCGTAAAGTTTAAAACGTTTGGTTTAAATTGCTAAAAAGAAGAAACGTTTGGATTTCTTTTGTAACATTTGTAAACGTTTGGCTTAAATCGCTAAAAAGGTGAAATGTTTGGATTTGTTTCGTAACGTTTGTAAATGTTTGGCTTAAATTGCTAAAAAGGTGAAACGCTTGGATATGTTTTATAACGTTTGTAAACGTTTGGCTTAAATTTCTAAAAAGGTGAAACGCTTAGTTTTGTTTCGTAATGTTTGTAAACGTTTGGCTTAAATAGCTAAAAATGCGAAACGTTTGGATTTGTTTCGTAATGTTTAAAACATTTGGTTCTCTTTCGTAATGTTTGTAAACATTTGGCTTAAATCGCTAAAAAGGTGAAACGTTTTGATTTTTTTCGTAACGTTTGTAAGCGTTTGGCTTATATCTCTTAAAAGGTGAAACGTTTGATTTATTTCATAACGTTTGTAAGCGATTGGCTTAATTCGCTAAAAAGGTGAAATGTTTGGATTTGTTTCGTATAATTTGTAAACGTTTGGCTTAAATCTCTAAAAAGGTGAAACATTTGGATTTGTTTCGTAACCTTTGTAAACGTTTGGCTTACATTTCTAAAAAGGTGAAACGTTTTGATTTGTTTCATAACGTTTGTAAACGTTTGGCTTAAATTTCTAAAAAGGAGAAACGCTTGGATTTCTTTCGTGGCGTTTGTAAACGTTTGGCTTAAATTGCTAAAAAGGAGAAACATTTTGATTTGCTTCGTAGCGTTTATAAACGTTTGGTTTAAATTGCTAAAAAGGTGAAACGCTTGGATTTGTTTTGAAACGGTTGTAAACGTTTGGCTTAAATTGCTAAAAAGTTGAAACGTTTGGATTTGTTTCGTAACGTTTGTAAATGTTTGGCTTAAATTGCTAAAAGTGTGAAAGGTTTGGATTCGTTTCGTATAGTTTTAAACGTTTGGCTTAAATCGTAAAAAAGGTGAAACATTTGGTTTGTTCAGTAACCTTTGTAAACGTCCGGCTTAAATTGATAAAAAGGTGAAACGTTTGGTTTGTTCCGTAACCTTTGTAAACTTCCGGCTTAAACCGCTAAAAAGGTGAAACAGTTGGATTTGTTTCGTAACATTTTAAACGTTTGGATTTGTTTCGTAACTTTTGTAAACTTTTGGCTTCAATTACTAAATAGGTGAATTGTTTGGATTTGTTTCGTAACTTTTTAAATGTTTGGCTTAAATCACTAAAAATGTGAAATGTTAGGATTTGTTTCGTAACATTTACAAACTTTTGGTTTTCTTTGAAAAGTTTATAAACGTTTGGCTTAAATAGCTAAAATGGAGAAACGTTTGGTGTTGCTTTGTAACGTTTGAAAACGTTTGGATTTTTTTCGTAACGTTTTCAACGTGTGGTTTTATTTCTTAATGTCTGTAAACGTTTGGCTTTAATCGCTCAAAAGGTGAAACGTTTATTTTTGTTTCGAAACATTTATAATCGTTTGGCTTAAGTAGCTAAAAGGTGAAACAATTGGATTTGTTTCGTAATGTTTGTAAACGTTTGAGTTCAATCGCTAAAAAGGTGAAACATTTGGAGTTATTTCGTAACGTTTGTAAACGTTTGGCTTAAATCGCTAAAAAGGTGAACCGCTTGGATTTGTTTCGTAACTTTTGTAAACGTTTGACTTAAATCGCTAAAAAGGTAAAACGTTTGGATTTGTTTGCTAACGTTTGTAAATATTTAGCTTAAATTGCTAAAAGGGTGAAACGTTTGGATTTGTTCCGTAACGTTTGAAACTTTTGGCTTAAATCGCAAAAAAGGTGAAACGTTTGGTTTTGTTTCGTAACGTTTGTAAACGTTCGACTTAAATCGCTAAAAAGGTGAAACGTTTGGATTTTTTTTTTGTAACGTTTGTAAACTTTTGGCTTCAATCGCTAAAAAGGTGAAACGTTTGGATTTCTTTCGTAATATTTGTAAATGTTTGGCTTAAATTTCGAAAAATGTAAAATTTTTGGATTTTTTTTGTAAAGTTTTAAACGTTTTGTTTAAATTACTAAAAAGGTGAAACGCTTGAATTTGTTTTGTAACTTTTGTAAACATTTGGCTTAAATTGCTAAAAAGTTGAAACACTTGGATTTGTTTCGTAACGTTTGTAAACGTTTGGCTTAAATTGCTAAAAAGGTGAAACGTTTGGATTTGTTTCGTAACGTTTGTAAACGTTTGACTTAAATTGCTAAAATGTGAAACATATGGATATGTTTCGTAAAGTTTTAAACGTTTGGTTTAAATTGCTAAAAAGATGAAACGTTTGGATTTCTTTTGTCACGTTTGTAAACGTTTGGCTTAAATCGCTAAAAAGGTGGAATGTTTGGATTTGTTTCGTAACGTTCGTAAATGTTTGGCTGAAATTGCTAAAAAGGTGAAATGCTTGAATTTGTTTTGTAACGTTTATAAACGTTTCGCTTAAATTTCTAAAAAGGTGAAACGCTTGGTTTTATTTCGTATTGTTTGTAAACGTTTTGCTTATATCGCTAAAAATGCCAAACGTTTGGATTTGTTTCGTAACATTTGTAAACGTTTGGCTTAAATTGCTAAAAAGTTGAAACACTTGGATTTGTTTCGTAACGTTTGTAAATGTTTGGCTTTAATCGCTAAAAAGGTGAAATGTTTGGATTTGTTTCGTAAAGTTTTAAACGTTTGGTTTAAATTGATAAAAAGATGAAACGTTTGGATTTCTTTTGTAACGTTTGTAAACTTTTGGCTTAATTCTCTAAAAAGGTGAAACGTTTGGATTTGTTTCGTAACGTTTGTAAACGTTTGGCTTTAATTGCTAAAATGTTAAACGTTTGGATTTGTTTCGTGACATTTGTAAACGTTTGGCTTATATTACAAAAAAGGTGAAACGCTTGGATTTGTTTCGTAACGTTTTAAACGTTTGGATTTGTTTCGTAACATTTGTAAACGTTTGGCTTATATTACAAAAAAGGTGAAACGCTTGGATTTGTTTCGTAACGTTTTAAACGTTTGGATTTGTTTCGAAACGTTTGGATTTGTTTCGTAACGTTTGTAAACGTTTGGCTTCAATCACTAAAAAGGTGAAACGTTTTGATTTATTTCGTAACGTTTTAAACGTTTGGCTTAAATCACTAAAAATGTGAAACGTTAGGATTTGTTTCGTAACGTTTACAAACATTTGGTTTTTTTGTAATGTTTATAAACGTTTGGCCCAAATCGCTAAAATGGGGAAACTTTTGGTGTTGCTTTGTAACGTTTATAAACGTTGGATTTGTTTCGTAACGTTTTAAACGTTTGGTTTTGTTTCATAACGTATGTAAATGTTTGGCTTTAATCGCTAAAAAGGTGAAACGTTTGGTTTTCTTTCGAAACATTTGTAATCATTTGGCTTAAATCGCTAAAAGGTGAAGCACTTGGATTTGTTTCGTAACGTTTGTAAACGTTTGACTTAAATCGCTAAAAAGGTAAAACGTTTGGATTTATTTGCTAACGTTTGTAAATGTTTGGCTTAAATCACTAAGAGGGTGACACGTTTGGATTTGTTCCGTAACGTTTGAAAATGTTTGGCTTAAATCTCAAAAAAGGGGAAACGTTTGGTTTTGTTTCGTAACATTTGTAAACGTTTGGCTTTAATCGGTAAAAAGTTGAAATGTTTGGATTTGTGTTGTAACGTTTGTAAACGTTTGGCTTCAATCGCTAAAAAGGTGAAACGTTTGAATTTGTTTTATAACGTTTGTAAACATTTGGTTTAAATTTCGAAAAATGTAAAATTTTTGGATTTGTTTTCTAAAATTTTAAACGTTTAGTTTAATTTACTAAAAAGGTGAAACGCTTGGATTTGTTTTGTAACGTTTGTATACATTTGGCTTAAATCTCTAAAAAGGTGAAACATTTGGATTTATTTCGTAACCTTTGTAAATGTTTGGCTTACATTGCTAAAAAGGTGAAACGTTTTGATTTGTTTCATAACGTTTGTAAACGTTTGGCTTAAATTTCTAAAAAGGAGAAACGCTTGGATTTCTTTCGTGGCGTTTGTAAACGTTTGGCTTAAATTGCTAAAAAGGAGAAACATTTTGATTTGTTTCGTAATATTTGTAAATGTTTGGCTTAAATTTCGAAAAATGTAAAAAATTTTGGATTTTTTTTGTAAAGTTTTAAACGTTTTGTTTAAATTACTAAAAAGGTGAAACGCTTGAATTTGTTTTGTAACGTTTGTAAACATTTGGCTTAAATTGCTAAAAAGTTGAAACACTTGGATTTGTTTCGTAACGTTTGTAAACGTTTGGCTTAAATTGCTAAAAAGGTGAAACGTTTGGATTTGTTTCGTAACGTTTGTAAACGTTTGGCTTAAATTGCTAAAATGTGAAACATATGGATATGTTTCGTAAAGTTTTAAACGTTTGGTTTAAATTGCTAAAAAGATGAAACGTTTGGATTTCTTTTGTCACGTTTGTAAACGTTTGGCTTAAATCGCTAAAACGGTGGAATGTTTAGATTTGTTTCGTAACGTTTGTAAATGTTTGGCTGAAATTGCTAAAAAGGTGAAATGCTTGAATTTGTTTTGTAACGTTTGTAAACGTTTCGCTTAAATTTCTAAGAAGGTGAAACGCTTGGTTTTATTTCGTATTGTTTGTAAACGTTTTGCTTATATCGCTAAAAATGCGAAACGTTTGGATTTATTTCGTATAATTTGTAAACGTTTGGCTTAAATTGCTAAAAAGTTGAAACACTTGGATTAGTTTCGTAACGTTTGTAAATGTTTGGCTTTAATCGCTAAAAAGGTGAAACGTTTGGATTTGTTTCGTAAAGTTTTAAACGTTCGGTTTAAATTGATAAAAAGATGAAACGTTTGGATTTCTTTTGTAATGTTTGTAAACTTTTGGCTTAATTCTCTAAAAAGGTGAAACGTTTGGATTTGTTTCGTAAGGTTTGGCTTTAATTGCTAAAATGTTAAACGTTTGGATTTGTTTCGTAACATTTGTAAACGTTTGGCTTATATTACAAAAAAGGTGAAACGCTTGGATTTGTTTCTTAACGTCTTAAACGTTTGGATTTGTTTCGAAACGTTTGGATTTGTTTCGTAACGTTTGTAAACGTTTGGCTTCAATCACTAAAAAGGTGAAACGTTTTGATTTATTTCATAACGTTTTAAATGTTTGGCTTATATCACTAAAAATGTGAAACGTTAGGATTTGTTTCGTAACGTTTACAAACATTTGTTTTTTTGTAATGTTTATAAACGTTTGGCCCAAATCGCTAAAATGGGGAAACGTTTGGTGTTGCTTTGTAACGTTTATAAACGTTGGATTTTTTTCGTAACGTTTTAAACGTTTGGTTTTATTTCATAACGTATGTAAATGTTTGGCTTTAATCGCTAAAAAGGTGAAACGTTTGGTTTTGTTTCGTAACATTTGTAAACGTTCGGCTTACATCGCTAAAAAGTTGAAATGTTTGGATTTGTGTTGTAACGTTTGTAAACGTTTGGCTTCAATCGCTGAAAAGGCGAAACGTTTGAATTTGTTTTATAACGTTTGTAAACATTTGGTTTAAATTTCGAAAAATATAAAATTTTTGGATTTGTTTTCTAAAGTTTTAAACGTTTAGTTTAAATTACTAAAAAGGTGAAACGCTTGGATTTGTTTTGTAACGTTTGTATACATTTGGCTTAAATCTCTAAAAAGGTGAAACATTTGGATTTGTTTCGTAACCTTTGTAAACGTTTGCCTTACATTGCTAAAAAGTTGAAATGTTTGGATTTGTGTTGTAACGTTTGTAAACGTTTGGCTTCAATCGCTAAAAAGGTGAAACGTTTGAATTTGTTTTATAACGTTTGTAAACATTTGGTTTAAATTTCGAAAAATGTAAAATTTTTGGATTTGTTTTTTAAAGTTTTAAACGTTTAGTTTAAATTACTAAAAAGGTGAAACGCTTGGATTTGTTTTGTAACGTTTGTATACATTTGGCTTAAATCTCTAAAAAGGTGAAATTTTTGGATTTGTTTTCTAAAGTTTTAAACGTTTAGTTTAAATTACTAAAAAGGTGAAACGCTTGGATTTGTTTTGTAACGTTTGTATACATTTGGCTTAAATCTCTAAAAAGGTGAAACATTTGGATTTGTTTCGTAACCTTTGTAAACGTTTGGCTTACATTGCTAAAAAGGTGAAACGTTTTGATTTGTTTCCTAACATTTGTAAACGTTTGGCTTAAATTGCTAAAATGTGAAACGTATGGATTTGTTTTGTAAAGTTTTAAACGTTTGGTTGAAATTACTAAAAAGATGAAACGTTTGGATTTCTTTCGTAACGTTTGTAAACGTTGGGCTTAAATCGCTAAAAAGGTGAAATGTTTGGATTTGTTTCGTAATGTTTGTAAACGTTTGGCTTAAATTGCTAAAAGGGTGAAACGCTTGGATGTGTTTTGTAACGTTTGTAAACGTTTGGCTTAAATTTCTAAAAAGGTGAAACGCTTGGTTTTATTTCGTATTGTTTGTAATCGTTTGGCTTAAATCGCTAAAAATGCGAAACGTTTGGGTTTTTTTCGTAACGTTTAAAACATTTTGTTTTGTTTCGTAACGTTTGCAAATATTTGGCTTAAATCGCTAAAAAGGTGAAACGTTTTGATTTGTTTCCTAACGTTTATAAACGTTTGGCTTATCTCGCTTAAAAGGTGAAATTTTTGATTTGTTTCGTAATGTTTGTAAACGATTGGCTTAATTCGCTAAAAAGGTGAAACATTTGGGTTTGTTTCGTATAATTTGTAAACGTTTGGCTTAAATCGCTACAAAGGTGAAACGTTTGGATTTGTTTTGTAACCTTTGTAAACGTTTGGCTTACATTTCTAAAGAGGTGAAACGGTTTGATTTGTTTCGTTACGTTTGTAAACGTTTGGCTTAAATTATTAAAAAGGAGAAACGCTTGGATTTGTTGCTTGGCGTTTGTAAACGTTTGGCTTAAATTGCTAAAAAGGAGAAACGTTTGGATTTGTTTCGTAACGTTTGTAAACGTTTGGCTTATATTGCTAAAAATGGGAAACGCTTGGATTTGTTTCATAACCTTTGTAAACGTTTGGCTTAAATCGCCAAAAAGGTGAAACGTTTAGATTTGTTTCGTAACGTTTGTAACCGTTTGGCTTAAATCGCTAAAAAGGTGAAACGTTTGGTTTTGTTTCTTAACCTTTGTAAACGTTCGGCTTAAATCGTTAAAAAGGAGAAACAGTTGGATTTGTTTCGTAACGTTTTAAACGTTTGGATTTGTTTCGAAAAGTTTGAATTTGTTTCGTAACGTTTGTCAATGTTTGGCTTCAATCACTAAAAAGGAGAAAAGTTTGGATTTGTTTCGTAATGTTTTAAACGTTTCGCTTAAATCACTAAAAATGTGAAATGTTTGAATTTTTGGTGTTGTTTTGTAACGTTTGTAAGAGTTTGGATTTGTTTCCTAATGTTTTAAACGTTTGGTTTTGTTTCGTAACGTCTATACATGTTTAGCTTAAATCGCTAAAAAGGTGAAACGTTTGATTTTGTTTCGTAACCTTTGTAAACGTTTGGCATAAATCGCTAAAAAGGGGAAATGTTTGGATTTGTTTCGTAACAGTTGTTAACGTTTGGCTTTAATCGCTAAAAAGGGGGAACGTTCGGTTTTGTCTCGTAACGTTTGTAAACGTTTGGCTAAAATCACTATAAAGGTGAAACGTTTGGTTTTGTTTCATTACGTTTGTAAACGTTTGGATTCGTTTCGTAACGTTTGTTGCGTAACGTTTTAAACGTTTGGTTTTGTTCCGTAATGTTTGTAAACGTTTGGCTTAAATCGCTAAATAGGGAAAACATTTGGTTTTGTTTTGTAACGTTTGTAAATGTTTGGATTTGTTTCGTAACGTTTGGAAACGTTTGGCTTCCATAGCTAAAAAGGTGAAGCGTTTGGTTTTGTTTCGTAACGTTTGTAAACGTTTGGCTTAAATTGATAAATGGTGAAACACTTGGATTTGTTTCGTAACGCTTGTAAACATTTGGGTTCAATCGCGAAAAAGGTAAAACATTTGGAGTTTTTTTATAGCGTTTGTAAACGTTTGGCTTAAATCGCTAAAAATGTGAAATGTTTGGATATGATTCGGAACATTTTAAAAGTTTAGATTTGTTTTGTAATGCTTGTAAAAATTTGACGTAAATTGCTAAAAAGGTGAAACACTTGGATTTGTTTCATAACGTTTGGCTTAAATTGCTAAAAAGGAGAAACATTTGGATTTGTTTCATAACCTTTGTAAACGTATGGCTTAAATCGCTAAAAAGGTGAAACACTTGGATTTGCTTCGTAGCGTTTGTAAACATTTGGCTTATATCGCTAAAAAAGTGGAACGTTTGGTTTTGTCTCGTAATGTTTGTAAATGTTTAGCTTAAATCACTATAAAGGTGAAACGTTTGGTTTTGTTTCTTAAAATTTGTAAACGTTTGGATTTGTTACGTAACGTTTGTTTCATAACGTTTTAAACGTTTGGTTTTTTTCATAATGTTTGTAAACGTTTGGTTTAAATCGCTAAAAAGGTGAAATGTTTGGTTTTGTTTTGTAACGTTTGTAAATGCTTGGATTTTTTTCATAATGTTTGTTTCGTGACGTTTTAAACGTTTGGTTTTGTTTCGTAACGTTTGCAAACGTTTGACTTCAATCGCTAAAAAGGTGAAACGTTTGTTTTTGTTTCGTAACGTTTCTAAACGTTTGGCTTAAATCGGTAAAAGGTGAAACACTTGGATTTGTTTCGTAACGTTTGTAAATGTTTGGGTTCAATCGCTAAAAAGATGAAATGTTTGAAGTTGTTTCGTAACGTTTGTAAATTGTTGGCTTAAATCGCTAAAAATGTGAAACTTTGGTTTTAATCCATAACGTTAGTAAATGTTTGGCTTAAATTGCTAAAAAGGTGAAACGCTTGGATTTGTTTCGTAACATTTGTAAACATTTCGCTTAAATCGCTAAAAAGGTAAAACGGTTGGTTTTGTTTCGTAACGTTTGTAAATATTTGGCTTAAATTGCAATAAAGGTGAAATGCTTGGATTTGTTTCGTAGCTTTTGTAAACGTTTGGCTTTGTTTCGTAACGTTTGTAAACATTTGGCTTAAATCGCTAAAAAGGTGAAACGTTTGGGTTTGCTTCGTAACGTTTGTAAGTGTTTGGCTTAAATTGCTAAAAAGGAGAAACATTTAGATTTGTTTCTTAACTTTTGTAAACGTATGGCTTAAATCGCTAAAAAGGTGAAACGTTTGGATTTTTTTCATAACGTTTGTAAACGTTTGGCTCAAATAGATAAAAAGGTGAAATGTTTGGATTTGTTTCGAAACGTTTGTAAACGTATTGCTTAAATTGCTAAAAAGGTGAAACTTTTGGATTTATTTCGTATAATTTGTAAACGTTTGGCTTAAATCGCTAAAAAGGTTAAACATTTGGATTTGTTTTGTAACGTTTGTAAACGTTTGACTTAAACTGCTAAAAAGGTGAAATGCTTGGATTTGTTTCGTAACATATGTAAACGTTTGGCTTAAATCGCTAAAAAGGTGAAACGTTTTGTTTTGTTTCGTAACCTTTGTAAACGTTCGGCTTAAACTGCTAAAAAGGTGAAATAGTTGGATTTGTTTTGTAACGTTTTAAACATTTGGATTTGTTTCTAAACGTTTGTAAACATTTGGCTTTTATCACTAAAAAGGTGAAACGTTTGGATTAGTTTCGTAACGTTTGGAAACGTTTGGCTTTAATCACTAAAAATGTGAAACGTTTGGATTTGCTTCGTAACGTTTACAAACATTTGGTTTTGTTTCGTAACGTTTATAAACGTTTGGCTTAAAACACAAAAATGGGGAAACGCTTGGTGTTAATTTGTATCATTTGTATACGTTTGAATTTGTTTCGTAGCGTTTTAAACGTTTGGTTTTGTTTCGTAACGTTTGTAAACGTTCGCCTTAAATCGCTAAAAAGGTGAAACGTTTGGTTTTGTTTCGTAACGTTTGTACACGTTTGGCTTAAATTGCTAAAAAGTTGAAACGTTTGGATTTGTTTTATAACGTTTGTAAACATTAGGCTTAAATCGCTAAAAAGGTGAATTGCTTGGATTTGTTTCGTAACGTTTGTAAATGTTTGGTTTAAATCGCTAAAAAGGTGAAACGTTTAGTTTTGTTTCGTAACGTTTGTAAACGTTTGGCTTAAATGACTAAAAAGGTGAGACGTTTTTGTTTTGTTTCGTAACGTTTGTAAACATTTGGATTTGTTTCGTAACGTTTGTTTCGTAGCATTTTAAACGTTTGGTTTTGTTTCGTAACGTTTGTAAACGTTCGCCTTGAATCGCTAAAAAGGAGAAACGTTTGGTTTTGTTTTGTAACGTTTGTAAACGTTTGGCTTAAATCGCTAAAAAGGTGAAACGTTTGGATTTGTTTTGTAGCGTTTGTAAACGTTTGGCTTAAATCGCTAAATAGAAAAATTGTTTGGATTTGTTTCGTAACGTTTGTAAACGTTTGGCTTAAATCGCTAAAAAGGTGAAACGTTTAGTTTTGTTTTGTAACGTTTGTAAACGTTTGGCTTAAATCACTAAAAAGGTGAGACGTTCGGTTTTGTTTCGTAACGTTTGTAAACACTTGGATATGTTTCGTGACGTTTGTTTCGTAACGTTTTAAACGTTTTGTTTTGTTTCGTAACATTTGTAAACGTTCACCTTAAATCGTTAAAAAGGTGAAACGTTTTGTTTTGTTTCGTAACGTTTGGCTTAAATCGCTAAAAATGTGAAACGTTTGATTTTGTTTCATAACGTTTGTAAACGTTTGGCTTAAATCGCTACAAAGGTGAAATGTTTGGTTTTCTTACGTAACGTTTGTAAACATTTCAATTTGTTTCATGACGTTTGTTCCGTAACGTTTTGAACTTTGAATTTTGTTTGGTATCGTTGTAAACGTTTAGCTTAAATCGCTAAAAAGGTGAAACGTTTGGTTTTATTTCGCATTGTTCGTAAACGTTTGGCTAAATCGCTAAAAAGGTGAAACGTTTGGATTTGTTTCATAATGTTTGTAAACGTTTGTGTTCAATCGCTAAAAATGTGAAACGTTTGGATTCGTTTCGTAGTATTTGTAACCGTTTTGTTTAAATCTCTAAAAATGTTAAACGTTTGGCTTTGTTCCGTAACGTTCGTAAACGTTTGGCTTACATTTCTAAAAAGGTGAAATGCTTGGATTTGTTTCGTAACGTTTGTAAGCGTTTGGCTGAAATCACTAAAAAGGTGAAACGTTAAGTTTTGTTTCGTAACGTTTGTAAACGTTTGGCTCAAATCACTAAAAAGGTGAGACGTTTGGTTTTGTTTCGTAACGTTTGTAAACATTTGGCTTAAATTGCCAAAAAGGTGAAACATTTGGATTTGTTATAACCTTTGTAAACGTTCGACTTAAATCGCTAAAAAGGTGAAACATTTTGATTTTCTTCGTAACATTTGTAAACGTTTTGGTTCAATAGCTAAAAAGGGGAAACGTTTGGATTTGTTTCGTAACGTATGTAAACGTTTGGCTTAAATTGCTAAAAAGGTGAAACGCTTGGATTTGTTTCGTATCGTTTGTAAACGTTCAGCTTATATTGCTAAAAAGGTGAAACGCTTGGTTTTGTTTCGTAACGTTTGTAAACATTTGGCTTAAATCACTAAAAATGAGAAATGTTTGGATTTGTTTTGTAACGTTTTAAACTTTTGGTTTTGTTTCGTAGTGTTTGTAAACGTTTGGCTTAAATCACTAAAAAGGGGAAACGTTTGGATTTGTTTCGTAATGTTTGTAAACGTTTGGCTTAAATCGCTAAAAAGGTGAAACATTTGGATTTGTTTTGTAACGTTCGTAAACGTTTGCCTTAAATCGCTAAAAAGGTGAAACGTTTGGATTTGTTTCGTAACTTTTGTATACGTTTGGCTTAAATCACAAAAAAGCGTTAGTGATATGCACTAGGTCAATCATGTTTGACTATGTATTGACTTATCGTTTTGCTATTTATTGATTGGCAGTTTTTATCATTTTATATTATGATTAAAATACTTGAATGGTTAATTCTTTCTAAGATCATCAAGTATGTGATTTGATAGTAGAACCCTTAGGTTTTATAAAGAATTATATTCCATCTATCCCTAGTCTTAATAGGATATTGAGACTAGTATGATGTTGACTGATGATTATATTTTACTAATCATGTATATGAGATATAAAGTCAAATCATAGGTGCTATTTGAGAAATAAGGCACTGGATGATCCACCTTGAGAATACTACATAGATAACTGTCATAAGTAATTCTCATTACAATTCTATTAGTATAATCCTTTGACCTTGAAATCATCATGGATTTCTACATAGCTATTTCATGTATTGATACAGCCTTACATTATCTTTAACATGATAGTGGAATAGATTGTCATTGGATATGAAAGTAACTATGTGAGAAATGTGAGTGACTGAGAAGGAATTTGTCCGTCATTCATTTGTGTAAGATATCTATGGGCGCCTTGAAGAAGATAGACTGAAGGAAATGCATGGCCATGCTAAGAATAGATAAAGAGTTATCATTTTCAGTATACTTAGAATCAGAAAACTAATGATTGAATATTATAAGGATGACAGGACTATACCTTATATTCAATCAGGATATCGAGAGACAAAGGGATTAAAATATTATTGGAAATGGTTAAATCAGATTATCGATATTCGTATAACTTGGGTAGTTATAATGTCTTGCTAGAGGCCACTTATGACTTGTGGGCTGAAATAGGGATTTTGGGCCTACTGCCAACGTTATATGAACCTATAGGGTCGCACACTAAGAACAGGCCCAAAACAGTTATGGGTTGTACAAGCCCAATGAAATTAAATGATTAATAGACTATTATATATATATATATATATATATATATATATATATATATATATATATATATTAATAAATATATATTTATTCAAAATTTAAGGATAAGTGTTTTCTTTAAGGTATTATCTTTTGAAGATAATAATAATAATAATAATAATAATAATGATTAATATATAGGGTTAATTTCTAAAAAAATCATGAACTTTACATGAAGTTTCATTTTAATCATGACCTTTAAAAGTTGCCATTTAAAGGCACGAACTTTCATATTGTTTCAAATTCATCATTTCAGTGTATTTTTATTGACTAAATTTTTCACTAAACCATTAATGAAAGACGGAAATTATTAATTAATATCAAATCTTATTATTTTTCAGTTATAGAATCTAGGATTATGAATTTTTAGTCAGATTAAATACATCAAATTTTACTTTGGTGATAAGTTTGAAATAAAATGAAAGTTCGTGCCTTTAAATGACAACTTTTAAAGGTCATGATTAAAATGAAACTCCCTGTAATGTTCGTGATTTTTTTAGGAATTAACCCTAATATATATGTGAAATTATCAAAAAGAGTTTTTGATAGACATGAACTCAAAAGAGTTATAAAAACGCAGTGTTTGCATATGATTGCAAAACACGTTTTTGAGTAAACCCTGGATGTCCTATTTTCCTATAAATAGAATCTTAAGACTAGGGTTTTGAGTTATGTGTTTTTCGAAATAAACAAAAGATACAATCACTAAATAATTCGAATTTCTTTGTGAAGCAATTGTGCTAGCACACAAGCACTAGTTTTGGCGAAGGTCTGTTCGTGTGGATACTCGTAGAGGACGCGTTCGTTTGGAGGCGTTTCTGATCCGAGGCAAGGTATCACCAAAGTAAGCACCTCCTTCCTTCCTACATTGCTGTTTGAATTCGACATACAAGTAAGTATTAATTATGTTATTAATATTTTTATTTATTATTACATGGATCTTGGTTTGGGTTTTTGATAAAAATTTTGAAATTCCGCTGCGTTATGAACCTAGAAAACCCAACCGGTGAAACGTTTGGATTTGTTTCGTAACGTTTGTAAACGTTTGGCTTAAATCGCTAAAAAGGTGAAACATTTCGATTTGTTTCGCAACGTTTGTAAACGTTTGGCTTAAATCGCTAAAAAGGTGAAACATTTCGATTTGTTTCGCAACGTTTGTAAACGTTTGGCTTAAATTGCTAAAAAGGTGAAACACTTGTATTTGTTTCGTAACCTTTGTAAACGTTTGACTTAAATTGCTAAAAAGGTGAAAAATTTGGATTCGTTTCGTAACCTTTGTAAATGTTTGGCTTCAATCGCTAAAAAGGTGAAATGTTTGGAATTGTTTCGTAAAGTTTGTAAACGTTTGGCTTAAATTGCTAAAAAGGTGAAACGCTTAGATTTGTTTCGCAACGTTTATAAACGTTTGGCTTAAATTGCTAAAAAGGAGAAACGCTTGGATTTGTTTTGTAACGTTTGTAAACGTTTGGTTTAAATTGCTAAAAAGGTGAAACGCTTGGTTTTGTTTCGTAATGTTTGTAAACGTTTGGCTTAAATCACTAAAAATTTGAAACGTTTGGATTTGTTTCGTAATGTTTTAAATGTTTGGTTTTGTTTCGTAACGTTGGCAAACTTTTGGCTTAAATAACTTAAAAGGAGAAACGTTTGTAAACGTTTGGCTTAAATCTCTAAAAAGGTGAAACGTTTGTATTTGTTTCGTAAAGGTTGTAAACGTTTGGTTTAAATCGCTAAAAATGTTAAACATTTGGATTTGTTTCGTAACGTTTGTAAACGTTTGGTTTAAATTGCTAAAAAGGTGAAACGGTTGGATTTGTTTCGTATCGTTTATAAACGTTTGGCCTAAATTGCTAAAAAGGAGAAATGTTTTGATTTGTTTCGTAACCTTTGTAAACGTTTGGCTTAAATTGCTAAAAAGGTAAAATGCTGTGATTTGTTTCGTCACGTTCGTATACGTTTAGCTTAAATTGCTAAAAAGGAGAAACGTTCTGATTTGTTACGTAACGTTTGTAAACGTTTGGCTCAAATAGCTAAAAAGGTGGACGTTTGGATTTGTTTCGTTGTGTGTATAAACATTTAGCTTAAATTGCTAAAAAGGTGAAACGTTTGGATTTGTTTCGTACCGTTTGTAAACGTTTGGCTTAAATTGCTAGAAAGGTGAAACGTTTGGATTTGTTTCGTAATGTTTGTAAACGTTTGGCTTAAATTGCTAAAAAGGTGGAAACGCTTGAATTTGTTTCGTAACGTTTGTAAACGTTTGGTTTAAATTGTTAAAAAGGTAAAACGCTTGGTTTTGTTTCGTAACTTTTGTAAAAGTTTGGTTCAAATAGCTAAAAAGGTGAAACGTTTGGATTTATTTCTTAACGTTCGTAAACGTTTGGCTTCAATCCCTAAAAAGGTGAAACGTTTGGATTTGTTTCGTAACGTTTGTAAACGTTTGGCCAAAATCGCTAAAAAGGTAAAATGTTTGAATTTGTTTCGTAACATTTTAAACGTTTGGCTTAAATCACTAAAATGGGGAAACGTTTGAATTTGTTTATTAACGTTTGTAAGCGTTCGGCGAAAATCGCTAAAAAGGTGAAGCATTGTGTTTTGTTTCGTAACGTTTGTAATTGTTCCGCTTAAATCGCAAAAAAGGTGAAACGTTTGGATTTGTTTCGTAACATTTGTAAACGTTTGGCCTAAATTGCTAAAAAGGTGAAACGCTTGGATTTGTTTCGTAAAGTTCGTAAACGTTTGGATTAAATGCTAAAAAGGTGAAACATTTGGATTTGTTTCACAACCTTTGTAAACATTTGACATAAATCGCTAAAAAGGGGAAACGTTTGGATATTTTTGTAATGTTTGTAAACGTTTGGCTTCAATTTCTAAAAAGGGGAAATGCTTTGATTTATTTCGTAACGTTTGCAAACATTTGGCTTAAACTGCTAAAAAGGGGAAATGCTTGGATTTGTTTCGTATACGTTTGGCTTACATTGCTAAAACGGGGAAACGTTTGGATTTGTTCGTAACCATTGTAAACGTTTGGCTTACATAACTAAAAAGGGGAAACGTTTGGATTTGTTTCGTACCGTTTGTAAACGTTTAGCTTAAATTGCTTAAAAGGTGAAACGTTTGGATTTGTTTCGTACCGTTTGTAAACGTTTGGCTTACATCGCTAAAAATGGGAAATGTTTGGATTTGTTTCGTAACCTTTATAAACGTTTGGCTTAAATTGCTAAAAAGGTGAAATGCTTGGATTTATTTCTTAATGTTTTTAAACGTTCGGCTTAAATTGCTAAAAAGGGAAAACGCTTGGATTAGTTTGGTAACGTTTGTAATCGTTTGGCCTAAATTGCTAAAAAGGGAAAATGCTTCGTTTTTGTTTGGTAACGTCTGTAAACGTTTGGCTTAAATTGCTAAAAATGTGAAACGTTTGGATTTGTTTCGTAACTTTTGTAAATATTTCGGTTCAATCGCTAAAAAGGGGAAACGTTTGGATTTATTTCGTAATGTTTGTAAACGTTTGGCATAAATTGCTAAAAATGGGAAATGTTTGGATTTGTTTCGTAACCTTTATAAATGTTTGGCTTAAATTGCTAAAAAGGTGAAACGCTTGGATTTGTTTCGTAAAGTTCGTAAACGTTTGGATTAAATGCTAAAAAGATGAAACATTTGGATTTGTTTCACAACCTTTGTAAACGTTTGACATAAATCGCTAAAAAGGGGAAACATTTGGGTATTTTGGTAACGTTTGTAAACGTTTGGCTTCAATTGCTAAAAAGGGGAAATGCTTTGATTTATTTCGTAACGTTTGTAAACATTTGGCTTAAATTGCTAAAAAGGGGAAATGCTTGGATTTGTTTCGTATACGTTTAACTTACATTGCTAAAAAGGTGAAACGTTTGGATTTGTTCGTAACCATTGTAAACATTTGGCTTACATAACTAAAAAGGAGAAACGTTTGGATTTGTTTCGTACCATTTGTAAACGTTTAGCTTAAATTGCATAAAAGGTGAAACGTTTGGATTTGTTTCGTACCGTTGGTAAACGTTTGGCTTACATCGCTAAAAATGGGAAATGTTTGGGTTTGTTTCGTAACCTTTATAAACGTTTGGCTTAAATTGCTAAAAAGGTTAAACGATTCGATTTGTTTTGAAACGTTTGTAAAAGTTTTGTTTAAATTGCAAAAATGTGAAACGTTTGGATTTGTTTTGTAAAGTTTTAAACATTTGGTTTAAATTGCTAAAAAGGTGAAACGTTTGTATTTGTTTTGAAACTTTTGTAAACGTTTGGCTTAAATCGCTAAAAAGGTGAAACGTTTGGATTTTTTTCGTAACATTTATAAACGTTTGTTTTAAATCGCAAAAAGGAGAAACGTTTGGATTTATTTCGTAACGTTTATAAACGTTTGGCTTAAATTGCTAAAATGTGAAACATTTGGATATGTTTTGTAAAGTTTTAAATGTTTGGTTTAAATTGCTAAAAAGGTGAAATGTTTGGATTTGTTTTGTCTCGTTTGTAAACGTTTGGCTTAAATCGCTAAAAAGGTGAAACGTTTGGATTTATTTCTTAAAGTTTGTAAACATTTGGCTGAAATTGCTAAAAATGTGAAACATTTGGATTTGTTTCGTAAAGTTTTAAACGTTTGGCTTAAATCGCTAAAAAGGTGAAATGCTTGGATTTGTTTCGTAACGTTTGTAAACGTTAGGCATAAATTTCTAAAAAGGTGAAATGTTTGGTATTGTTTCGTAACGTTTGTAAACGTTCAGCTTAAATCGCTAAAAAGGTGAAACATTTGGATTTGTTTCGTAACGTTTGTAAACGTTTGGCATAAATTGCTAAAACTCTGAAACGCTTGGATTTGTTTCGTAACGTTTGTAAACGTTCGGCTAAAATTGCTAAAAAGGTGAAACGTTTGGTTTTGTTTCGTAACGTTTGTAAATGTTATGCTTAAATCGCTAAAAAAGTTAAACGTTTGATTTGTTTTGTAACGTTTGTAAACGTTTGACCTAAATTGCTAAAAAGGTGAAACGTTTGGATTTGTTTCATAACCTTTGTAGACGTTTGGCTTAAGTTGCTAAAAAGGTGAAACATTTGGATTTATTTCGAAACGTTTATAAATGTTTGGCTTATATTGCTAAAAAGATGGAACGTTTGGATTTGTTTCGTAACGTTTGTAAACGTTTGGATTCAATCGCTAAAAATGTGGAACGTTTGGATTTGTTTCGTAAGTGTTTGTAAACGTTTTTCATAAATCGCTAAAAAGGCTAAATGTTCGGATTTGTTTCATAACGTTTTAAACGTTTGGATTTAATCCCTAAAATGGTGAAATGTTTGGATTTGTTTCGTAACGTTTGTAAACGTTACGCTTAAATTGCTATAAAGGTAAAATGTTTGGATTTGTTTCATATCGTATTAAAATTTTGGATTAAATCGCTAAACAGGTGAAACGTTTGATGTGTTTCGTAACGTTTGTAAACGTTTGGCTTGAATCGCTAAAATAGGAAACGTTTCGATTTGTTTCATAACCTTTGTAAACATTTGGCTTAAATCGCTAAAAGGGGAAACGTTTGGATTTGTTTCGAAACATTTGTAAACGTTTGGCTTATACTGCTAAAAAGATAAAACGTTTGGATTTGTTTCGTAACGTTTGTAAACGTTTGGCTTCAATCTCTAAAAATGTGAAACGTTTGGATTTGTTTCGTAACGTTACGTTTTGCATAAATCGCTAAAAAGGCTAAATTTATAGATTTGTTTCATAACGTTTTAAACGTTTGGATTAAATCGCTAAGAAGGTGAAACGTTTGGATTTGTTTCGTAACGTTTTAAATGTTTGGCTTAAATCGCTAAAATGGGAAAACATTTGAATTTCTTTCGTAACTTCTGGCTAAATTCGCTAAAAAGGTGAAACGTTTGGTTTTATTTCATAACGTTTGTGAACGTTCCGCTTAAATCGCTAAAAAGATGAAACGTTTGATTTGTTTCGTAAGGTTTGTAAACATTTGGCTTTAATCGCTAAAAAGGGGAAACGTTTGGATTTATGTCACGACCCATTTTCATGAATCGTGACCGGCGCTAGGGCATGGGTAATGTAGTACCAACACCCGTAGCTAGCCTTTCTTAAAACAACCAATTTAACTAAACCTGCAGAAAACCAATGCTCGGGGCAACCGAGACTTCAGCCTAAAGCTAGCAGTTTATATAACAACATTTAATATAACATGCTTATCCAATTCTGAGTCTAACATAGACATAGCATAAACCAATGTAAACAATGTAACATACCAAAGCAATATATCCAGTCGGACCAATCCGACAAACAACTAAAATAAAATAAAGACGTCTAGTCAACTACTGCGGTCTAAGAATAAAATAGTTTGATAGTTCTATTAAAATAAATGGAACCTCCGAGGAAAAGTAAATGCGGAGATCACCAGACTCTCTCAGATCATAACCCTGGGAAAAATTGGGAAAACAACGGGGTCAGATATACTGAGATGAGTTTATACCACTATTTATATTTATCAAGCGGAAAACCTTTAAAACCGTTTAAAACATTTAATAAGGATATTACGAATAATAGTTGGAACCCTAATCCACAATTCTAAATAATAAACATAATCCAACAGGTCTGGTCCCGAGAGCTGAGCTACACCGAGTTACCTCTGACCACACTTATACCAGAGTCCCGAGAGCTGAGCTACATCGAGTTACTCTACTTGGTCCCGAGAGCTATGCTCACACCGAGTTACCACATTACCATAATTACATTTCCCAGATTATTACCGGTGCGCACGCAGTCCTAATGATGCCCATTAGGTAGCATGTTCCAACTAGAAGTCATAATATAAAAACAGTTTGAAATATACGTACAGTATATATATATTTAATATTAAAATAACAATTTAATTAATAAAGCGGTAAATAGTAAGTACAAACTCACAGCTTGCTAATCCACGTGATAACCGGCAAGCAATTAGTCCTGGTTCGCCTCTGAAGTACGAACAATAGTCGGGTCTAGACAAATAAAATAATTATTAAAAACAGACCCTAACTCTAGAGAGTACTAGACACCACATAGGACTAGCACAAATAACACGTCGGAATAAAACAATCCAGAGCAACACAAAAATACCCAAATGGTAGAAACGCTCAATTAATACAAGTCTATTGAGTTCTCGCTTTAAAATCCAATTTACAAATATTATTTAAAAATCTTTAAATAATAATTAATTTCCAAATAGTGAGTTAGCCGAGTCTAACCTCACTTGTCGGGTGACCCAAGTCTAACCCGACTCCAAACGTTTATTAAATATAAACCCGAGTTTATATTTACAAAAATAAAATTGATAAAATAATAATCCATTTTCAAAACGGAACTCAATAACTTCAATATCATGTAACCCAAGTTACAAACCAAAAACTTAATTAAATAAGTCTTATAAAATTTTAGGGACTAAATTGTACTTTAGCCAACTAGGGGACTAATCTGTACTTTAGCCAATTTGATTTTTTAAAATCAAATTAATCACTTTTGTTTAAAATAAAATATAAAGTTACTAACCAGAACTTACTTAAATAAGTTTTTTTGTTTTTAAAAATCGTTTAGGGACTAAATTGTAATTTAGCCAATTTTTGACAAAACGACGATTGAAGGCAAATATAATTACCCGAGTAATTATATTAACTTAATTTATAAATAATTATCGTTAATAACATATTAATTAAAAATCAAAACGAAAACCAAGCTTTTAGGTAATGTTTAACTTTAGGAATTTATTTAATTTAATCAAAATAGTTTAATGGCCAAAATGGCATTTTAGCCATCTCCTACATCTTAACAACACAAACTCACCTAAGCCATAATTCAAAGTTGCAGAATCCTTAACCAAATTTCAAATTTTAAACTTAATCAACCTAGCAATTTATAACATATACCCTCAACCAAAACCAACATTAGACTTCAATCTAGAGTCCTATAAACAAACCAAAACTACTATCAAATATCAACATGGATCCGAGTCGACCTCGAACAAGGGCCATCGGTTTCCGAAAGTGAGAAGCAACATATTAAACAAATCAAACACCAAAAGTAAAGTAGAGATTCATGTGGGTGATCATCATAATCTCAGGACAAGAAACAAATCACCGAAGGGAAACTCAAATCGAAAACACAACCGTGCAACAAGAAACAGAGACAACGTAATAAAGAGAACGACGTACCGTTTCACGATGAAGAATGAAACTCTACCGGATTCAGAGATTGAGAATAACTCCCAAAATGCTATGATGAACAATGAACACAACAAGGGCTTGACAAACACTGAGAGTTGAAAGATGAAGGAATTAGCCGAGAGAAATACGGTGAGACGGCGGTGATTCAAACGATAAATGTAACGTACCAAATCGCGAGAAACAAAAGGCAAACTTGTAGAGGGACGAGTCTACTTCCACGGGGACGAAACGGAACTAAATTACATGCCAAAACGAAGGAGAACGATTTGAATTACGGAGGTGCCGATTATAAACTTAAACCAGAAAATCAAGAATGAAGGCTTACCGAATTATGGGAAACCTTAGGAGGAATGATGATGAATGTAAGGTTTAGGAGTTTTGAGGTGTAAATCGGCTAGGGTTTTGCTTATAACGTTTTGGTGAAAAATAATGAGATACGTGAGTATATATAGGGTTTGAACAAACATAATGAAAGAAAAGAATAAGGGACGCAACAAATTTCTCTTTATGCTACTCAATTCAGTTTCTGTTTATTAAAATGGTGGGCTTCCTAACAATTTTGTACATTTACAAATATTGGATGGGCTTTATACGTGAGTGCATGGTTTCATGCATGCTTTCTAAAGTATAACTATTTTTTTTTTCTTTTAAAATATTAATAATACAAATCGAGTCTGAAACGAACCACGAACGAATCAACTAACGACTCAAATAAAATTAAATAAAAATATATAATAATAATAATAATAATAATAATAATAAATTACTTAAAACTTGACAGAATGCAAAAGTAAAAATAACAAATTTTAAATAAAATAATTCAAAAATACTGGTTATTACATTCTCCCCAAGTAATTAAAAATTCGTCCTCGAATTTAACACGATGAGCAATTTCCACTAGAGCAACACGTAACACAAAAAGAAATCATAAAAGTCACCGAAAATCAAGATATCGTACCTCACGGAAAAAGAAAAGGATAGCGATTCCGCATATCCAACTCGGTCTCCCAAGTACACTCCTCTACAGAATGATTGCGCCAGAGAACTTTGACCATCGGAATCTCCTTGTTCCACAATTTACGCACCTGCGTATCAACAATCTCAACTGGCTGTTCCTCATAGGACAGCTCCTGGTCAATCTCAACACTCTGAGGCACAATCACGTGAGAAGGATCAGAAATGCACTTTCTCAACATAGAAACGTGAAACACAGGATGTACTAACGACATGTCTGGCGGAAAAACCAGACGATAAGCCACAACTCCAATTCTCTCTGAAATCTCATAAGTACCAATATACCTCGGCGCCAACTTTCCCTTGACACCAAAACGAACCACGCCTTTCATAGGCGAAACCCAAAGAAACACGAAATCACCAACATGAAACTCAATGTCTTTCCTCTTCGGATCAACATAACTCTTGTGCCGACTAAAAGCAGTCTCTAACCTCTGCTTAATCAATGGTACCTTCTCTGAGGTAATCTGAATAATCTCAGCTCCCGAGAGTTTACGCTCTCCGACCTCCTCCCAACAGATAGGAGATCTACACTTGCGCCCGTACAAAGCCTCATACGGCGCCATCTCGATACTCGCATAATAACTGTTGTTATAAGAAAACTCAATCAACGGCAGATGAGTATCCCAGCTATCCTGAAAATCGAGAACACACATCCTAAGCATATCCTCCAACGTCTGAATAGTCCTCTCAAACTGACCGTCAGTCTGAGGATGGAAAGCTGTACTGAAATCCAACCGAGAACCCAAGGATTCCTGTAATGCTTTACAGAACCTCGAAGTAAACACAGAACCTCTATCTGAAACAATAGAAACTGGTACACCATGCAAACTGACAATCCTGTCGATGTACAACTGAGCCAACCTCGAAGCAGTATACGAAACCTTTATCGGAAGAAAATGAGCTGACTTGGTCATACGGTCAACTATAACCCAGATGGAATCGTATCCCTGTCGAGTACGTGGTAAACAAACCACAAAATCCATGGCAATCCGCTCCCACTTCCACTCTGGAATAGGTAGTGGCTGGAGATAGCCAAAAGGTCTCTGATGCTCCAGCTTCACCTGCTGGCACGTCAGACACTTAGAAACATACTCAGCGACATCCTTCTTCATCCCGCTCCACCAGTAGGTACCCTTAAGATCATGGTACATATTAGTAGAACCCGGATGAACACTATAAGCAGACTTGTGTGCTTCCTCCAGAATCTGATCCCTCAAACCATCTGAATCCGGAACACACAGTCTCGAACCATGTCTTAGAACACCATCCACAAAAGTAAACTCAGAATTACTGTCTTGCTGAATCTCCTCAATAATCTGTTTCAACTATAGATCCTCAGCTTGAAAAGCTTTGATCTGATCAATCAAAACGGGTTGCACTTGTAACTGTGAGAAATCTGAAAACCATAGCCTGAAGCTATCAAACTGTGCCACTCTCTAACCATGGGTCTACGCCCAATCTCAGAAATATGAGCCAAGTTGCCCGAAGACTTGCGACTCAACGTTTGGATTTGTTTCGTAACGTTTGTAAATATTTGGCTTAAATCGCTCGAAAGGCGAAACGTTTGGATTTGTTTTGCAACGTTTGTTAACGTTTGCCTTATGTTTCTAAAAAGGTGAAACGCTTGGATTTGTTTCATAATATTTGTAAATGTTTGGCTTAAATTAGTAAAATGATGAAATGCTTGGATTTTTTCGGAACATTTGTGATCGTTTGGCTTAAATCGCCAAAAAGGTGAAACGCTTGGATTTGTTTCGTAACTTTTGTAAACGTTTGTCTTAAATTGCTAAAAAGGTGAAACACTAGGTCTGTTTCGTAACATTTGTAAAGGTTTGGCTTAAATAGCTAAAAATGTGAAACGTTTGGATTTTTTTGTAATGTTTTAAACGTTTGATTTTTATCATAACGTTTGTAAACGTTTCGCTTAAATTACTACAAAGGTGAAACACTTGGATTTGTTTCGAAACCTTTGTAAACGTTTGGCTTAAAGTGCTAAAAAGGTTAAATGCTTAGATTTGTTCGTAACGTTTGTAAACGTTTGCTTAAATTGCTAGAAAGATGAAACGCTTGGTTTTGTTTTGTAACGTTTGTAATGGTTTGGCTTAAATCGCTAAAAATGTGAAACATTTGGATTTGTTTCGTAACCTTTTAAACGTTTCTTTATTGTTTCATAACATTTGTAAACTTTTGACTTAAATCTCTAAAAAGGGGAAACACTTTGATTTGTTTCATAACGTTTGTAAACGTTTGGCTTAAATTGCTAAAAAAGGTGAAAAGTTTGGATTTGTTTTTGTGGCGTTTATAAACGTTTGTCTTAAGTCGCTAAAAAGGTGAAACATTTGGATCTGTTTCGTACTATTTGAAAACGTTTGGCTTAAATCGCTAAAAAGGTGCAACGTTTGCATTTGTTTCATAACTTCTACAAGGTGAAACGCTTGGATATGTTTTGTAACGTTTGTAAACGTTTGGCTGAAATTGCTAAAAGGTGAAACGCCTAGATTCGTTTCGTTACGTTTGTAGACGTTTGGCTTAAATTGCTAAAAAGGTGAAACACTTGGTTTTTTCGTAACTTTTGTAAACGTTTCGCTTAAATTGCTAAAAATGTGTAACATTTGAATTTGTTTCGTAATGTTTGTAAACGTTTGGCTTCAATCGCTAAAAAAGTGAAACGTTTGGATTTGTTTCGTAATGTTTGTAAACGTTTGGCTTAAATCGTTAAAAAGGTGAAACGTTTGGATTTGTTTCGTAACGTTTTAAATGTTTGGTTGAAATCGCTAAAATGGGTAAACGCTTGAATTTATTTCGTAATGTTTGGCTAATATCACTAAAAAGGTGAAACGTTTGGATTTGTTTCGTAACGTTTGTAAACGTTCCGCTTAAATCGCAAAAAAGGTGAAACGTTCTGATTTCTTTCGTAACGTTTGTAAACGTTAGGCTTAAATCGCTAAAAAGGTGAAACTTTTGTATTTGTTTCCTAATCATTGTAAATGTTTGCCTTAAATCGCTAAAAAGATGAAACATTTGGATTTGTTTCGAAACGTTTGGCTTATATCGTTAAAAAGATGTAAAGTTTGGATTTGTTTCGTAACGTTTGTAAACGTTTGGCTTCAATCGATGAAAATTTGAAACGTTTGAATTTGTTTTGTAACGTTTGTAAATGTTTGGTATAAATCGCTAAAAAGGTGAAACGTTTGGATTTGTTTCATAATGTTTGAAACTATTGGCTTAAAATCACTAAAATAGGGAAACGTTTGGATTTGTTTCGTAACGTTTGTAAACGTTAGTCTTAAATTGCTAAAAAGGTGAAACATTTGGTTTTGTTTCATAATGTTTGTAAACGTTTGGCTTAAATCGCTAAAAAGGTGAAATGTTTGGATTTGTTTCGTAACGTTTGTAAACGTTTGGCTTAAGTTGCTAAAAAGGTGAAACGCTTTGATTTGTTTTGTAACGTTTGGCTTAAATTACTAAAACGGTGAAACGCTTGGATATATTTCGGAACGTTTGTGAACGTTTCGCTTAAATTGCTAAAAAGGTGAAACGCTTGGATTTATTTCGTAACGTTTGTAAACGTTTGCCTTAAATTGATAAAAAGGTGAAACACTTGCTTTTTTTTGTAATGTTTGTAAAGGTTTATCTTAAATCGCTAAAAATGTGAAACGTTTGGATTATTTTTGTAATGTTTTAAACGTTTAGTTTTGTTTCGTAACGTTTGTAAACGTTTGACTTAAATCGCTAAAAAGGGGAAACGTTTGAATTAGTTTCGTAAGTTTTTAAAACGTTTGGCTTAAATTGCTAAAAAGGCAACATGTTAGGATTTGTTTCGCTACGTTTGTAAACGTTTGGCTTAAATGGCTAAAAAGGTGAAACGTTTGAATTTATTTCGTAACGTTTCTAAATATTTGGTTTAAATCGCTAAAAAGGTGAAACGTTTGGATTTGTTTCATAACCTTTGTAAACGTTTGGTATAAATCGCTAAAAAGGTGAAACGTTTGGATTTATTTCGAAACGTTTGTAAACGTTTTGCTTATATCGCTAAAAAGGTTAAACATTTAGATTTGTTTTGTAATGTTTGTAAATGTTTGGCTTCAATCGCTAAAAATGTGAAACGTTTGGATTTGTTTTGTAACTTTTGTAAACATTTGGCATAAATCGCTAAAAAGGTGAAATGTTTGGATTTGATTCGTAACATTTTAAATGTTTGGCTTAAATCGCTAAAATGGGGAATCGTTTGGATTTGTTTTGTAACGTTTCTAAACGTTTGGTTTAAATTGCTAAAAAAGTGCAATGTTTGGTTTTGTTTCATAACTTTTGTAAACATTCGGCTTAAATTGCTAAAAAGGTGAAATGTTTGGATTTGTTTCGTAACGTTTGTAAATGTTTGACTTAAATTGCTAAAAAAGTGAAATGCTTGGATTTTTTTCGTAACGTTTGTAAACATTTCACTTAAATTACTAAAAAAGTGAAACGCTTGGATTTGTTTCGGGACGTTTGTAAATTTTTGGCTTAAATTGGTAAAAAGGTGAAACGCTTGGATTTGTTCATAACGTTTGTCTTAAATTGCTAAAATGGTGAAACGTTTGGTTTTGTTTCATAACGTTTGTAAAGGTTTGGCTTAAATCGCTAAAAATGTGAAACGTTTGGATTTGTTTCATAACATTTTACACGTTTGGTTTTTTTTTTCGTAACATTTGTAAACGTTTGGCTTAAATCTATAAAAAGGGGAAACGTTTGGATGTGTTTCGTAACGTTTGGCTAAAATCGCTAAAAAGGCAAAAAGTTTGGATTTGTTTCGTAACATTTGAAAACGTTTGGCGTAAATCGCTAAAAAGGTGAAACGTTTGGATTTGTTTCGTAACGTTTTAAACGTTTGGCTGAAATCGCTAAAATGGGGATACGTTTGAATTTGTTTCGTAAGGTTTGGCTAAAATCGCTAAAAAGGTGAAATGTTTGTATTTGTTTCGTAACGTTTGTAAACGTTTAGCTTAAATTGCTAAAAAGGTGAAACGCTTGGTTTTGTTTCGAAACGTTTGTACAAGTTTGGCTTAAATCGCTAAAAATGTGAAACGTTCGGATTTATTTCATAATGTTTTGAACGTTTGGTTTTGTTTGTAACGTTTCTGAATGTTTGGCTTAAATAGCTAAAAAGGGGAAACGTTTGAATTTGTTTCGTAACATTTGTAAACGTTTCGCTTAAATCGCTCAAAAGGCAAATCGTTTGGATTTGTTTAGTAACATTTGCAAACGTTTGGCTTAAATCGCAAAAAAGGCGAAACGTTTGGATTTATTTCTTAATGTTTGTAAACGTTTGTCTTAAATCGCTAAAAAGGTGAAACGTTTAGATTTGTTTCGTAACGTTTGTAAACGTTTGGATTAAATCTCTAAAAAGGTGAAACTTTTGGATTTGTTTCGTATCGTTTGTAAACGTTTGACTTAAATCGCTAAAGAGGTGAAACTCTTTGATTTTTTTGTAACCTTTGTAAACATTTGGCTTAAATTGCAAAAAGGTGAAACTCTTTGATTTGTTTCGTAACGTTTGTAAACGTTTGGCTTAAATTGCTAAAAAAGATGAAAACTTTGGATTTGTTTCGTGGCGTTAATAAACGTTTGTCTTAAATCACAAAAAAGGGGAAACATTTGGATTTGTTTCGTACCGTTAATAAATGTTTGGCTTAAATCGCTAAAAAGGTGATACGTTTGGATTTGTTTCATAACGCTTACAAGGTGAAACGCTTGGATTTGTTCCGTAACGGTTGTAAATGTTTGGCTTAAATTACTAATAAAGTGAAACGCCTGGATTTGTGTCGTTACGTTTGTAAACGTTTTGGCTTAAATTGCTAAAAGTGGGAAACGTTTGGATTTGTTTCGTGACGTTTGCAAACGTTTGGCTTCAATCGCTGAAAAGGTGAAACGTTTGGATTTGTTTCGTAATGTTTGGCTTAAATCGCTAAAAAAGTGAAACTTTTGGATTTGTTTCCTAACCTTTTTAAATGTTTGGCTTAAATCGCTAAAAAGGTGAAACGTTTGGATTTGTTTCGTAACATTTGTTAATGTTTGGCTTAAATCGCTAAAAAGGTGAAACTTTTGGATTTGGTTCCTAACCTTTGTAAACGTTTGGCTTAAATCGCTAAAAAGGTGAAACATTTGGATTTGTTTCGAAACGTTTGTAAACGTTTAGCTTATATCGCTAAAAAGAAGAAACATTTGGATTTGTTTCGTAACGTTTGTAAACGTTTGGCTTCAATCGATAAAAATATGAACCGTTTGAATTTGTTTCGTAACGTTTGTAATCGTTTGGCATAAATCGCCAAAAAGGTGAAACGTTTGAATTTGTTTCGTAATGTTTTAAACTTTTTGCTTAAATCTCTAAAATAGGGAAACGTTTGGATTTGTTTCGTAACGTTAGTAAACATTTGGCTTAAATTGCTAAAAAAAGTGAAACGCTTGGTTTTGTTCCGTAATGTTTGTAAACGTTTGGCTTAAATCGCTAAAAAGGTGACACGTTTGGATTTGTTTCGTAATGCCTGTAAACGGTTGGCTTAAGTTGCTAAAAAGGTGAAACACTTGTATTTGTTTTGTAACGTTTGTTAATGTTTATCTTAAATTACTAAAACAGTGAAACGCTTGGATTTGTTTCAGAACGTTTGTGAATGTTTGGCTTAAATTGCTAAAAAGGTGAAACGCTTGGATTTGTTTCGTAAAGTTTGTCTTAAATTGCTAAAAAGGTGAAACACTTTGTTTTGTTTCGTAACATTTGTAAAGGTTTTGCTTAAATCGCTAAAATGGGGAAACATTTGAATTTGTTTCGTAAGGTTTTAAAACGTTTGGCTTAAACTGATAATAAGGCAAAATGTTAGGATTTGTTTCGTAACGTTTGTAAACGTTTGGCTTAAATCGCTAAAAAGGTGAAACGTTTGGATTTGTTTCATAACCTTTGTAAATGTTTGGCATAAATCGCTAAAAAGGTGAAACGTTTGGATTTATTTCGAAGCGTTTGTAAACGTTTGGCTTATATAGCTAAAAAGGGGAAACGTTTGGATTTGTTTCGTAATGTTTGTAAACGTTTGCTTCAATAGCTAAAAATGTTAAATGTTTGGATTTGTTTCGTAACATTTGTAAATGTTGGGCATAAATCGCTAAATAGCTGAAATGTTTGGATTTGTTTCGTAACATTTTAAACGTTTGGCTTAAATCGCTAAGATGGGGAAATGTTTGGATTTGTTTCGTATAGTTTGTAAACGTTTTGTTTAAATTGCTAAAAAGGTGAAATGTTTGATTTTATTGTGTAACGTTTGTAAACGTTCGGCTTAAATTACTAAAAAGGTGAAACATTTGCATTTATTTCGAAGCGTTTGTAAACGTTTGGCTTAAATTGCTCGAAAGGGGAAACGCTTGGATTTTTTCGAAACGTTTGTAAACGTTTCGCTTAAATTACTAAAAAAGGGGAAACGTTTGGATTTGTTTTGTAACGTTTGCAAACGTTTGACTTCAATCGCTAAAAATGTGAAATGTATGGATTTGTTTCGTAACGTTTGTAAACGTTTGGCATAAATCGCTAACAAGGTGAAATGTTTGGATTCGTTTCGGAACATTTTAAACGTTTGGCTTAAATCGCTAAAATGGGGGAACGTTTGGATTTGTTTCGTAACGTTTGTAAAAGTTTTGTTTAAATTGCTAAAAAGGTGAAATTCTTGGATTTTTTTCGTAACGTTTATAAACGTTTTGCTTAAATTACTAAAAAGGTTAAACGCTTAGATTTGTTTCGGAACGTTTGTAAACCTTTGGCTTAAATTGCTAAAAAGGTGAAACGCTTGGATTTTTTCGTAATGTTTGTAAACATTTGGCTTAAAATGCTAAAAAGGTGAAACGCTTGGTTTTTTTTCGTAACGTTTGTAAAGGTTTAGCTTAAATCGCTAAAAATGTTAAACGTTTGGATTTTTTTTATAACGTTTTAAACGTTTGGTTTTGTTTCGTAACATTTGTAAATGTTTGGCTTAAATCTCTAAAAAGGGGAAACGTTTGGATCTGTTTCGTAATGTTTGTAAACGTTTGGCTTAAATCGCTAAAAAGGTGAAAGGTTTGGATTTGTTTCGTAACGTTTAAAACGTTTGGCTGAAATCGTTAATATGGAGATATGTTTGATTTATTTCGTAACGTTTGGCTAAAATCGCAAAATAGGTGAAACGTTTGGTTTTGTTTCGCAACGTTTGTAGACGTTCTGTTTAATCGCTAAAAAGGTGAAACATTTGGATTTTTTTGTAACGTTTGTAAACGTTTGGGTTAAATCGCTAATAAGGTGAAACGTTTGGAATTGTTTCGTAACGTTTGTATACGTTTGGCTTATATTGCTAAAAAGATGAAACGTTTAGATTTGTTTCGTAATATTTGTAAACGTTTGGCTTCAATCGCTAAAAATGTGAAACGTTTGTATTTATTTCCTAAAGTTTGCAAACGTTCGGCATATGTCGCTAAAAAGGTGAAACATTTGGATTTGTTTCGTAACGTTTTAAACTTTTGGCTTAAATAGCTAAAATGCGGAAACGTTTGGATTTATTTCGTAATGTTTTAATCTTTTGGCTTATATCGCTAAAATGAGGAAACGTTTGGATTTGTTTCGTAACATTAGTAAACGTTTGGCTTAAATTGCTAAAAAGGTGAAATGTTTGGTTTTTTTTCGTAACGTTTGTAAACTTTTTGCTTAAATCGCTAAAACGGTGAAACGCTTGGATTTTTTTCGTAACGTTTGTAAACGTTTGGCTTAAGTTGCTAAAAAGGTGAAACGCTTGGGTTTGATTTGTAACCTTTTAAATGTTTGGCTTAAGTTGCTAAAAAAGTGAAACGCTTGGATTTGTTTTGTAACGTTAGAGAACGTTTGGCTTAAATTACTAAAACGGTGAAACACTTGGATTTGTTTCGGAAAATTTGTAGACGTTTGGCTTAAATTACTAAAAAGGGGATATGTTTGAATTTGTTTCGTAAGGTTTTAAAACGTTTGGCTTAAATTGATTAAAGGCAAGATGTTTGGATTTGTTTCGTAACATTTTAAAAGTTTGGCTTAAATCGCTAAAAAGGGGAAACGTTTGGATTTGTTTCATAACATTTCTAAACGTTTTGCTTAAATCGCTAAAAAGGGGAAACGTTTGGATTTGTTTCATAACCTTTGTTAACGTTTGGCTTAAATCACTAAAAAGGTGAAACGTTTGGATTTATTTCAAACGTTTGTAAACGTTTGGCTTATATCACAAAAATGGTTTGGCTTAAATCCTAAAAAGGAGAAACGTTCGGATTTGTTTCGTAACGTTGGTAAACGTTTGCCTTCAATTGCTAAAAATGTGAAACGTTTGGATTTGTTTCGTAACGTTTGTAAACGTTTGGCATATATCACTAAAAAGGTGGAATGTTTGGATTTGTTTCGTAACATTTTAATGTTTGGATTTGTTTCGTAACATTTTATACGTTTGGCTTAAATCGCTAAAATGGGGAAACATTTTGATTTGTTTCGTAACATTTGTAAGCGTTTCATTTCAATTACTAAAAAGGTGGAATGTTTGGATTTGTTTCGTAACATTTTATACGTTTGGCTTAAATCGCTAAAATGGGGAAACGTTTGGATTTGTTTTGTAACATTTGTAAACGTTTCATTTCAATTGCTAAAAAGGTGAAATGTTTGGTTTTGTTTCGTAACGTTTGTAAACGTTTGGCTTAAATCGCTAAAAAGAGGAAACGTTTGTATTTGTTTCGTAACGTTTGTAAACTTTTGGGTTAAATTGCTAAAAAGGTGAAACGGTTGGATCTCTTTTGTAATGTTTGTAAATGTTTCTCTTAAATTATTAAAAAGGTGAAATGCTTGGATTTGTTTCGGAACGTTTGTAAACGTTTGGCTTAAATTGCTAAAAAGGTGAAACGCTTGGAGTTGTTCGTAACGTTTGTAAACGTTTGGCTTAAATCGCTAAAAAGACAAAACGTTTGGATTTGTTTCGTAGCGTTTTTAAACGTTTGGCTTAAATCGCTAAAAAGGTGAAACATTTGGAATTGGTTCGTAACGTTTGTAAACGTTTGTCTTAAATCGCTGAAAAGGGAAAACGTTTGGATTTGTATCGTCACCTTTGTAAACATTTGGCTTAAATCACTAAAAAGGTGGAACGTTTGGATTAGTTTCGTAAGCGTTTATAAACGTTTGGCTTAAATCGCAAACAAGGTGAAACATTTGGATTTGTTTCGTAGCGATTGTAAAACGTTTGGCTTAAATTGCTAAAAAGGGGAAAGGTTTGGATTTGTTTCGTAACGTTTGTAAGAGTTTGGCTTAAATCGCTAAAAAGTTGAAACATTTGGATTTGTTTTGTAACGTTTGTAAACGTTTGGCTTAAATCGCTAAAAAGGTGAAACGCTTAGATTTGTTTCGTAATGTTTGTAAACGTTTGGATTAGTTTTATAACATTTTAAACGTTTAGCTTAAATCGCAAAAATGGGAAAACGTTTGGATTTGTTTTGTAACGTTTGTAAACGTTTGGCTTAACTTGCTAAAAAGGTGAAACGCTTGGATTTGTTTTGTTAAGTTTTTAAACGTTTTGCTTAAATAGCTAAAAAGATGAAACGCTTGGTTTTGTTTCGTAACGTTTATAGACGTTTTGCTTAAATTGCTAAATATGTGAAACGTTTGGAATTGTTTCGTAACGTTTGTAAACGTTTGGCTTCAATCGCTAAAAAGGTGAAACGTTTGGATTCGTTTTGTAGCGTTTGAAAACGTTTGGCTTAAATCGCTAAAAAGGTGAAACGCTTGGATTTAATTTGTAACATTTGTAAACGTTTGGATTAAATTTCTAAAAAGGTGAAACATTTGGATTTGTTTCCTAACCTTTGTAAACGTTTGGCTTAAATTGCTAAAAAGGTGAATTCTTCGGATTTGTTTCGTAATGTTTGTAAACGTTTGACTTAAATCGCTAAAAACGTAAAACGTTTGGATTTGTTTCATAACGTGTGTCAACGTTTGACTTAAATTGCAAAAAAGATGAAACGCTTGGATTTGTTTGGTAACGTTTATAAACATTTGGCTTAAATTGCTAAAAAGGTGAAACGCTTGGTTTTGTTTCGTAAAGTTTGTAAACGTTTGGCTTAAATTGCTAAAACTGGGAAACATTTGGATTTGTTTCGTAATGTTTTAAACGTTTAGTTTTGTTTCGTAACGTTTGTAAACGTTTAGCTTAAATCGTTAAAAAGGTGAAACATTTGAATTTGTTTAGTAACTTCTATAAACGTTTGTTTTAAATCGCTAAAAAGGTGAAGCGTTTGGATTTGTTTTGTAACGTTCGTAAACGTTTGGATTTGTTTTGTAACGTTCGGATCCCAGTTAGTGATTTATCACTTGGCGCCGTCTGTGGGAAACGTGTGATATTCCCTGTTCTGATCTTGTTCTTTCAACGTTGCTGATCAGATCTGACAAGAAACAATGGCTGATGATCCTGTTTTGGAAAGGGTAGACCCTCTTGGGACTACGGTTACCGACACTAACTTGGTTGGTGGAGTTTCTGCTAGTGGTCGGACCTCTGTGATCACTGGCTTAACTCCTCCAGCGAATGCTCAGATTGGAGGATCCAGGGCCTCCGGTAGTGGAGCAGGTTTTGTGCCTTTGTATGGATTGGAAAACTATCCTAGGGCAAACCCTTTTACCTCAGATGCTAGCCACACCAACATATCCACCCCAGGAACCACCGTGCCTCAGAGTTTCCTCCACAATACCTTGTCTCCCACTCAACTCAACTTTCTGGTAGACGCTACGCTGGTGGCTACGGGAACAGGAACAACCTCTGGGCAAGATATACCTCCGGCGGTCTTACAAGCTCAAGAGTATTTAGAATACATGGCTCGCCAACTGCATCAGGCCCAGCAGATGCATTTTGCAGTCATGGCCCAGTATTACCCAGGATACAACCCCACGGCGACCCCCGTGGCCCCTCCACCCCGAGTTGCTGAGTTTCGGGATGGTCGTCCTCCGAGAGAAGAAGGTCGGAACGATCATCCGCGTCCATAGGGGTCAGACAGAGCATCAAGCGCCAAGAGGCGAAGATCACTGTGATACTAATCTGCCGAGAAACGAAGGTCGGCACGACCGCCCTTTTCCGAGAGATGAAGGTCGGAATGATCCTCCTCCTCCTCGAAGGGAGGGGGTGCAAGATGAGAATCTGCCACCGGGGACACAGCGCGGAGACGCTGGCCTGGGGAGGGGAGACCCAGACCCGGAGGCAGATCCTCTGCGGACCGCGAGAGCAGGAGTTTCACCGGTTAGGAGAAATGGGGCTGAAAGTGTTCACAGCTCGGGAGCAGCGTCACAACATCAGAAAACTTTGTGTGATGAAGTCACTCGTCTTGTCCAGGCCGAGCTAGATAAGCATAAAGGGCACAAGGCAGAATCTCGACCTTTCACTACCTGTGGCATTGCTAGCCCCTTGTCCAAGGCTATATGGGATGACCCATTCCCAGATAAGTTTAAATATCTGCCCATTGACAAATATAACGGTAAATCCGACCCAATGACTCATTTAAGTTGCTTTCAGGTTGCCATGGGAGTCCAAAGTGTCTCAGACGCCACAGTGTGCAAAGTGTTCCCTTCAACATTGAGTGATGCCGCGCAGAAATGGTACCAGAACCTCAAGGAGGGCTCTATTACTAGCTTCAGGGAGCTCGCTATGGCCTTTAAAACTCACTTTGCTCCGAGCATCGAACGAAAGAAAAGATCCAGTGATTTGAAGAAATGTTTTCAAAAGCAGGGAGAACGTTTGAAAGCTTACATTGCTCGGTTCAATGCTGAAGCAATCATGATAGAAGATTTGAACGATGATACTGCCATTTATGCTATGAAAGACAACACCAGCATGCAGGTCTTCCGAGACAGCCTGATCACCAACCCGGTTGATACTTACACCGAGTTGATTGACAGGGCTTGGAATTATATAAACCTTGATGAGGAGAGGCAAAGGAAAGTTTATGGGATGGCTAGCCCGGTTCCCAGTAAACCGCAGAGCACTCAGGGATCTAGCCGTAGTCAAGATCGGTACCGACCTCTGAATGAGACTTCGGGGTACAGGGGTAACAAGCCGTTTAATGCTCAACCCAGTCCGCCTAGCACGGGGCCTGGTACGAAGCCGAGTTTTAGTATTGGGGGAGGAACGGAAGGATACGTGGACCGAGCAGGGGTACCGAGACAATATGTACCGCTTAACACTCCGAGGGAGCAGATTTTATCTTGGATCAAGCACAATAATGAGGAGATTTTTTATCCCCCGAGGCTGGTGAAGGACGGAGACCGGTCCAAGTTCTGCGAATTCCATGATGGCTACGGCCATGAAACAGAAGAATGTGGGCGTTTACGCAGTGAGATAGACAAGCTGGTTTGCCAGGGACGATTACAACATTTTGTGGTGGCCAAGGAGGGCCAAGACTGAGGAAATACAAGGGTCAACTCGGTCAGGTCGGAGCCAGGGGGAGCAGGGAAGCCCAATCCCCATCAAAGAAAACACAAGTCACGGGGGTGATCAACACAATCTCAGGAGGAACTTTGGAATCCGAGTATGGTCGAAAACGCAGAAAGAAAAAGCAAAAGATGGTCATGTCAGTGTCTACTGGGTCGCCATGGCCTAGCATTGTTTTCGGGCCAGAGGATGCGAAAGGGGTAGAATTTCCTCACGAGGACGCTTTGATTTTATCTGCTATCATCGGATCGAAATGGGTAAAACGATTGCTGGTGGATAATGGTAGCTCGGTTAACTTGTTGACTCTGTCAGTTTTTTTAACGATGGGAGGATCCAAAACCGATCTTAAACCAGTGAACATTCTCCTACTGGGGCTGGGAGGAGCTCCGGTCATCCCAGAAGGCATGGTCAAGCTAGACGTGGAGCTCGGTATCGAAATACCCCAGGAGGATGGAACAGAGGGTATCCTGGCGGAACCAACACGGAAGGTACGTTCACTTTTCATGATAGTTGACATGCCTTTAGCATATAATGGTATTCTTGGTAGACCTATGTTGTATAGCACAGGTGCAGTGACTAGTATTCGTTACTTAATGATGAAAATCCCAGTGGAAAACGAGGTCATAACTATTAGGGGAAATCAAACCCTATCTAGGCAATGTTACATGGCAACTATGGGCAGCACGGTGGAAACGATGAACATCGATACACCGGAGCTGCTCCTCAGAGAGAAAAAGGCTTAGAAACCCCGGGAAAACTTAGAAACAATCGAACTTATAGACGGATCCGAGATGTGTGTAAAGCTGAGGTAGATTGGCCAACCGAGCATCGAGAAGCTATCATAGCTCGGATAAAACAGTATGTGGAGGAGTTTACCAACAAGCCAGAGGATATCGGGGGGTAGACCCGAAGATAATCTCGCACAAGTTAAACGTGGATGCTAAGTGCAAGCCTGTCAAGCAAAAGAAAAGAACTTTCTCTCTAGAGAAACAAATTGCTATCCGAGACGAAGTGGAGAAGCGTTTGAAAGCCGGGTTCATCAGGAAAGTGGATTACCCGGAGTGGCTGGCCAATGTGGTCTTGATCAAGAAGTCTAATGGCAGATGGAGGCTTTGTATAGATTTCACTTATCTAAACAATGCCTGCCCGAAAGACAGTTTCCCTCTGCCAAACATTGACCAACTGGTGGACGCAACGTATGGATTTGAGTCTATGCATTCTTAGATGCCTCTCAGGGATATCACCAGATCCCGATGAACAAAGACGATGAAGAAAAGACAGCATTCACCACGGATCTGGGGACATATTGCTACAAGAAGATGCCTTTTGGTTTGAAAAATGCCGGGGCAACCTATCAAAGACTCATGAATCACGTTTTCAAAGATCAACTGGGCAAGAACGTCGAGGTTTATGTAGATGACATAGTCGTGAAATCCAGAGGGATCGAGGATCACGTAGGGGACCTGGCAGAAACTTTTGATAAGCTGAAGGGTTTCAACCTTAAGCTGAACCTGGAGTAGTGTGTCTTTGCAGTCCGGTCTGGGAAATTTCTTGGGCACCTCATCTCGGAGAAAGGCATCGAGGCAAACCCGGAGAAAATCGAGGCAGTAATGAACATGAAAGCCCCAAACTCAGTAAAAGAAGTGCAAAAGTTGAATGGAAGAGTCACGGCACTGGGAAGGTTCATGAGTTGTTCGGCCAAACGATGTTTGCCATTTTTCAAAATCCTGAAGAATACAAAGAATTTCAAATGGACAGAGGAGTGCAACACAGCTTTTGAAGAACTGAAGGTTTACCTCAGCACACCCCTAGTGCTAGGTAGACCCGAGCCAGGAGAAATCTTGTACTTATATCTCTCGGTGAATGATGAGACAGCAGCGGCAGTCCTGGTGAAGGAAGATAAAGGTCTGCAAACCCCTGTTTACTATCTCAGCAAGGTCTTAAAAGGCCCGGAAGTCAGATACCCTAAGATTGAAAAATTTGCTTTGGCATTGAAAGTGGCAACGGAAAAGCTAAGGAGATATTTCGAAGCTCACATCATCATAGTACGGACGAACCAACCTCTGAGAAAGGCGTTACAGAGGCCAGAAATGTCAGGACGGCTGGTCAGCTGGTCGGTCCAGTTGGGAGGATACGACATCCGGTATGAACCGAGACCTGCTCTGAAAGCACAAGTGTTGGCTGATTTCATAGTCGAGACCACAGCGAGTGACCAACCTGAGGAGGCTGATGAATAACTTCTACAGTGGGTCCTAGAAGTCGATGGGGCATCAAATCTGGAAGGATCTGGAGCAGGCGTAGTCTTGAAAGGCCCCCACGGAGTTACACTCCAAATCTCGGTAAAATTCAATTTCCCGGCATCCAACAACGCCGCGGAATACGAGGCTCTGTTAATCGGATTGAGAATGGTAAATATGGTCAAAGCCGAGCATGTAATGATAAAGAGCGATTCGAAGCCTGGGATCCATAAATGAGAAGATATGTTGACAGAGTCAAGTTCTTATTGAACAAGATTCAGGAGCTCGGAGGAAAATGGGTGATAGAGCAAGTTCCCCGATTGGAAAACCAAGAGGCTGACGTACTGGCCAAAGCAGCAATAGTAGATGAAAAAATACCGGGGGTCCATTTCTCTGTTCAAAAGCATTCCAGCATCGACAACCACGAAACCATCTTTCTGACTCAGCCTTTGGAGAATTGGATGCAAGGCATAGCCCACTACCTGATAGACGGAACTCTGCCGGAGAACAGAGATAAAGCATACAAAATCCTGCGACAAGCCCCGTACTATGCTTTCCTCGACGGAGTCTTGTACAGAAAGTCATTCACCCAGCCGTGGTCGAGATGCCTAACAACCGAGGAGGGCGAGTATGTTCTGAGAGAAATACACGAAGGAATTTGCGGGGCGCACATAGCTCCTCGCATGTTGGCAAAGAAAGCAGTTTTGCAGGGATATTACTGGCCCCTGATGGTCAGGCAGGCGGAGGAGATAGTAAAGAAGTGTGAGAACTGTCAAAGGCACCAGAACATCCGACATGCTCCAACCACAGAGCAGTGTCCTATCATCAGTCCTTGGCCATTTGCAACATGGGGAATTGACATCCTGGGACCTTTCACGCCAACCATGGGACAAAAAAAGTTCTTGATAGTGGCAGTAGATCACTTTACGAAGTGGATCGAGGTAGAAGCAGTAAGCACCATCACAGAAGCTCGGATCCGGGATTTCTTCTGGAGGCAAATTGAATGTCAATTCGGGATACCCAGAGCGTTAGTAACCGACAACGGGAAGCAGTTCAATTGCCGAGCCTTCAAAGAATTTTGCAACGATTTTCACATCGATTTGCGTTTCACTTCGGTGGTTCATCCGCAGAGTAATGGGATGACCGAGGTAACCAACCGGACAATCCTAAAAGGGCTTAAGGCCAGGCTGGGGCAGTTTGATAAACAGTGGCTGGAAGAGCTACCTAAGGTCATCTGAGCTTACCGAACTACTCCAAGGGCAGGGACAAGAGACACCCCGTTTTCTCTAACATACGGGTGTGAGGCAATGATACCAGTGGAGATCGGTATGCCAACCCTGAGAGTCCAGTTCTTTGATGAGGCCAAGAACGAGGAAGAACGGAAGTTATGCCTAGACCTGTTGGAGGAGCGAAGAGAGCAGGCAGCGCTGAGAATCGAAGCGTACAAGCAAAGAATGGCCAATTATCATAACAAGAGAGTTAAACCCTTGAGTTTCCAAGTCGGAGACATGGTCCTGAGACGGGCAGATATTGCTAAGGGAAATGCTGGTGTGGGAAAGCTCGAACCCAACTGGGAAGGCCCATATCGGGTTACTGAGGTCGGACGAGCAGGAGCTTACAAGATAGCACACATGTCCTGCTCGCCCCTATTAAAAGCCACCTACGGGCAGCCTATTCAACCCCGTGCAATGATAACCACGAACTACCGAAGAACCCCAAGATTACTAACACCGAGCAACTTGTCCCAACCTGATTTCGGAGTAACAAAGAACCGATGCTAGGATTTTCCATCTGAACCTAAGTCAAGAATCCACGAGAAAACCTAGAAAGTCACACTAACAAAACCAGCTCGGAAACCGAACCGAGTTAGTCATGAAAACATGTTATCATATACATAGTCAAAAATCTTCAAAGATACAAAACATGGCAAAAATTCACTCAGAGAGACAACATTAATATCACAAGAAAACACAGGCATACAGACAAGCAAAAACGAGTATATGAAACAGCCAAGGCAAGTATTCAAATGTTACAAAAAGAGAGCTCGGAGCTCAACATTCAAAAAATACAAAAAGAAACTTTGTCCAAAAATTTACAAGGCAAGAAAAATAAAAAACTATCTAAGGTGGGTTGGAGCCCGGATCTTGGTCATCAGCCAGGTAATCTTCGACGTCGGCAGGAACATCGTAGTCCGTAGGAAGCGCTTTTGCTCAACGTCCCAACTCCTCGACATCCAGGACAAAGTCGGACACGTCTAGGTCGGCCCCGAAACGCCCTCTGACATACTCGCCAACCTGTACCTCGCTGACGTACAGAATTCGGCGGAAGTCTTCATAGATCGCCTCTTCCCGACCCGTGACCTCCTTGACTTTGGCCTCAGCCTCTTCAGCCCGCTTCGTGACCTCGGTGATCTTCTTCTTTTGATCAGCCACAGTCTCCCGAAGACCCTTCGAAGCCAGCTCATTCCGAGTAGTCATGTCCGCTAGCTGCTTCAAAAAGTCCTCGCGAGCCGAGGATTTCTCATTTTCGAGTTGGGTCACCTCAGTTCGGAGCTTCTCCAGCACACCGAGGTCCTCAGCCCGGCGATCCTCAGAGCTCTTCAGTTTAGACTCCAAGGTAGCAACCAGAGCAGCCCCTTCAGAGGCTTTCTTTTCTGCCTCGGCTGCTCGTCTTTCGGCCTCCCGGGCTTTCTTCTGCTCAGTCAGCAGGAGATTCTTTGCCAAGGTCAGATCAACCTCCATCATGCTCTGGTTCTGATATGCCATGTACGACATCTGTGAAGCCTGAAAGAAAGGGAAATGCACTCTAAGTTAAAACAAAAAACAAACAACAAGATAAACAAACAAATAAAAACACGAGACATTTACCTGGAGGCAGAAAGACGAAATCACCGCCCATAAGTTCTCGGGTTTAAACGTTTTGTAGTGCTCCCTGTCGGCGGGCATCGTCGTAACCCGGGCAACATCCCCGGCAATAGCCAGCTCATTCAAGGTCGCAGGCAAACCATCATTGTGCCTCCTAACCCACTCGGCGAAGCTCGCGCGAGTAATGGTCTGGGGACCAGGAGCAGTAGTGCTCGACCCCGAAGAAATCTCCGGAAGGTCCGACACCCGGGTCGGAGGAGCCCGGGAACCTTGACCAGCAGCTGCAGGAGTTGCCCCCTGGGGACCAGCCTTGTCCCGAACTGGACCATCCACCGTCTCGGTGGAATCAAGGTTTACGAACGGGATGTCTCCAACCGGTTCGGCACCCACCGGCACCTCGATCCCTTCCGGCAAACGAACCCGGAGAGGGACGGTGTCTAAACCCTGCAAGGGTTCTCCAGGAACACCATTGGCAGCAGACGCCTCGGCAGCAGGCGACTTAGGCACCTCGGCAGCTTTGGGAGGCGGAGGAGCTGCGGGCGTAAAATTTCGGCTCGCCGGCCTCTTGCGCTTTTTCCCAACAAGCTTCTCTAAGTCGATGCTCTCCGCTGCAAAGTCACAAAAAATCCCGAAATTAAAACAGGAACAGCAAAAAAAAAAAAAAAAAGAAAACAACCAGCACAACACATCAAGGACAGCAAAACAAACCGACTCCGGAAGGCACCGAGCTCTTCCAAAAATCAAAAGCGATCTTCGGGCACAAGTCATCGGCTTGTGCTTTCTCTCCTACAGGAGCATCATCCCGAAGTTTCAGAATGTCGTTTCGCTCTAACGGCCCCGGAATATGGAACCATTTCTCGGGTTTATAACACTTCGCCACCCACGAAGTTACCATCCCGGCAAACGCAGTAGGATGGGAGATCTGGAAGTAATCTTCTTTAAAATCCCGGAGTGAGTCGATCACCCCGGAGATCAATCCTCCTTGCATGTCCTTCCTTTCACCTCGGAACCTCATGTACGCGAAGTGACTCTAGTCCTTCAGAGACATGAGATACAGGCAACAAAACAGCCTCATACTAGGCACCACCCCGGTTTTCTGACAGAGCTTTACAAAGCAGGAGTAGTGGCGTACTCCGTTAGGATGAATCTGAGACAGAGGAACCTCGAAGTAATTGCTCAGCTGTTTATAAACGTCGCTCAGAGGAAACCGGATCCCGGACTGAAGATGCTCTAGTGTAAGCATTATGGTGTTCTCGGGCGGGACATCATTCAATCTTCGTCCTTCGGGCACCAATGAAAGCTCGTACTCCTCAGGGATTTCAAAGGCCTTCCGAGTTGCCTCCAGGAAACGCACCGTGCATCGTGAAGGACGGATATCGCGGTCATCACTCTTCTCGCCTACATCAGCAGTAGCCTTCTTCCCACGGTTAGCCTTAGATGGCTGAGGTCGAGCAGGGCCAGTCTCTTCGGCCGCCGAGGTGTCAGCTCAAAGAGGACGAATGACAACGAACTCCGTTGACGGTTCATCTGTGCCCATATCGTGGTCAGCATACCCCCTCCCCTCCTCATGTTCTGATGAATCACCCGACATACCTAAAGACACAGAAACTAGCTCGGATGAGACAAGTTCCAGATGGAAAAACAAGATAAACTTGTAGCAAAATCAAAATTACGGATCAAAGAGAGAATTCCTAAGGGGTGAAACCATCAGAACATGAAGAACACCACAATGAATTTCCAAAATTTCTGGAAATTCATTTCTCAAACGAAAAACAAAACACAAGCACACAAAGGCGTATCAATTTTTGGAAATCAAAAACAAAGGATCTAGCAAGGCACAACACTAAATACATGTAATAAGGCAGACACGAACGAATTATATCAATTTTTGGAAAACCAGAAACACCAAACACAAGAGTAATAACAAACACAATGGGAGTTTTCTGTTTAAACAAGCAAAGAAATCAAAATCAAAAACACCACGCAGTTGAATATCACCAAGAACACAGAAACTCAGGCCAGAAATCATAACACAAAAAACGAAATACAACGAACCAGAAATGCTTACTTGTATATAACAGCGAATCCTTTGAATGGACAATCGAGAACGAAGAAAACCCCTAGGCAAACGCAGTACACACATCAATAAAAACTTCAGCAAACCAGAACCAGAAATGTCTCTAGCGATAGAAACGCAAAGCAAAAACTGAGAAAAGACGAAGAAAAGGGAATTTTTTCCTTTGCAAAGTCAGAGAGAAAGTCTGAGAGAAAGTCTGAGAAGGTGAAAAACTTAGAGACAATGAAAGGTTTATAAGTTTTTGAAAAATAAAACTTATAACTGAAAAGAGAGGGAAAACGAAAAGACACGCCTCCTAACTTTCTCTCTCCTCTCACTTAAAACACTTCCTTGGAAAACGCACGAAGCAATAACTGCTGGCCACGTGGATAACACTCAAGCATTGCAACCGCCATCAAGGAACAATGGCCTTAACAGCTGTAATACACACCCCTTCGAGAGGAGATGTCCTTTCACATCAACGCACCCCAACAGCTAGCTTTTCTCTCTGACGAACGGCTAGGTGTCAGAGAGGTTTGACAAGAAGGACAACCATGCCAACACTCACGTGCCTTGAGACCTCGGAGAACACTACTAGCTCGGACATAAATATCTGACACACTGGGGGGGATTAGTGATAACGTAGCACATCTAATAGGGGCGAAGCAACCTCGCCAAGAATGAACATCGCTAAGTCAAGCATTTCACCGAGCTAATGACTACTTCCGACCTTCTCCTAAATCACAGTTCACACGAATTGGGGGGTCACCGGATCGATGAACATTCGAGCATCATCCGAGGCATTCAATTTTGATAAGGTCGGATCAAAGATTCTATCCGGGCTCCGGGCTAATGGACCGGAAAGCTCGGATCATATGGCCCGAGCTTCGAGATATTCTCAGGTACAAAAACTATGATAACTTGGTCCCCAAGTTATCGGAGCTTTAGGCCTTGACCGAGCTCCGAGGTCCTGGCCAAGGGTACACGCTCGTGTATCGGATCTTGGGGCCACAGAAGATCTTCTGACAGGTACGTGAGGAATGTTCCCTCTCACACACATAACAACCTGCGCCTCATGCAGGGATATTCCTCCACGTAGGCATAACTGAATTCTTGGACCACGCGACTCACAGCCTGCCAGCAAGGCAGGTTTGTCCTTAAACCCTAACTATAAATAGAGGGTTTAAGGACAAACCCTAGGTAATTCTTTTCTCTATTCACTCAATACTACTCTTTCTCTTCTTCTTCTTCCCCTACTTGAAATACTTACTTGAGCGTCGGAGTGAACGTCCGGTGACCCCCACCGGAGTTCCTTCTGACCTCTGTTCTGTTTGTGGTGTGCAGGCTGATAGAAGTTCGGATCCCAGTTAGTGATTTATCACTTGGCGCCGTCTGTGGGAAACGTGTCATATTCCCTGTTCTGTTCTTGTTCTTTCAACGTTGCTGATCAGATCCTGACAAAAAACAATGGCTGATGATCCTGTTTTGGAAAGGGTAGACCCTCTTGGGACTACGGTTACCGACACTAACTTGGTTGGTGGAGTTTCTGCTAGTGGTCGGACCTCTGTGATCACTGGCTTAACTCCTCAGGCGAATGCTCAGATTGGAGGATCCAGGGCCTCCGGTAGTGGAGCTGGTTTTGTGCCTTTGTATGGTTTGGAAAACTGGGAAGTGTTTGGATTTGTATTGTAACGTTCGTAAACGTTTGGCTTAAATCGCTAAAAAGGTGAAGCGTTTGGATTTGTTTCGTAACGTTTGTAAACGTTTGGCTTAAATTGCTAAAAAGGTGAAACGTTTGGATTAGTTTCGTAAAGGCTTGGCTTAAATCGCAAAAAATGTTATATGTTTGGATTTGTTTCGTAGCGTTTGTAAACGTTTGGCTTAAATTGCTAAAAAGGGTAAATGTTTGGATTTGTTTCGTACCGTTTGTAAACGTTTGGCTTAAATCGCTAAAAAGTTGAAATATTTGGATTTGTTTCGTAACGTTCGCTAAAAAGTTGAAACATTTGGATTTGTTTCGTAACGTTTGGCTTCAATCGCTAAAAAGGTGAAACTTTTGGATTTGTTTCTTAACGTTTGTAAACGTTCGCTAAAAAAGGTGAAATGTTTGGATTTGTTTTAAAACATTTTAAATGTTTGGCTTAAATTGCAAAAATGGGGAAACATTTGGATTTGTTTTGTAAAGTTTGTAAACGTTTGGCTTATATTGCTAAAAAGGTGAAACGTTTGGATTTGTTTTGTTAAGTTTGTAAACGTTTGGCTTAAATAGCTAAAAAGGTGAAATGCTTGGTTTTTTTTCGTAACGTTTGTAAATGTTTGGCTTAAATTGCTAAATATGGGAAACGTTTGGATTTGTTTCGTAACGTTTGTAAACGTTTGGCTTCAATCGCTAAAAAGGTGAAACGTTTGAATTTGTTTCGTAGAATTTGTAAATGTTTGGCTTAAATCGCTAAAAAGATGAAACGTTTGTTTTTGTTTCGTAACGTTTTAAACGTATGGCTTAGATCGCTAAAATGGGGAAACGTTTGAATTTGTTTCGTAACGTTTGTAAACGTTTGGATTAAATCGCTAAAAAGGGGAAACGTTTGGTTTTGTTTCGGAACGTTTGTAAACGTTCGGCCTAAATCGCTTAAAAGGTGAAACATTTGGATTTGTTTCGAAACGTTTGTATATGTTTTGCTTTAATTGCTAAAAAGGTGAAACGCTTGGATTTGTTTCATAACGTTTTTAAACGTTTGTCTTAAATTACTAAAAAGATGAAACGCTTGGATTTGTTTCGTAACGTTTGTAAACATTTGGTTTTATTTCTTAACGTTTGTAAAGATTCGGCTTATATCTCTAAAAAGGTGAAACGTTTGGACTTGTTTCGCAACATTTTTAAACGCTTGGCTTAAATCGCTAAAAAGGTGAATCGTTTGGATTTGTTTCGTAACGTTTTTAAACGTTTGGCTTCAATCGCTAAAAAGGTGAAACCTTTGGATTTGTTTCGTAACATTTGTAAACTATTGCCAAAAATCGCTAAAAAGGTGAAACGTTTGAATTTGTTTCGTAACGTTTTAAACGTTTCGCTTAAATCGTTAAAATGGGGAAACGTTTTGATTTCTTTTGTAACGTTTTAAACGTTTGGCTTTAATTGCTAAAAAGGTGAAACGTTTGGATTTGTTTTATAACGTTTGTAAACATTTGGCTTAAATTGCTAAAAAGGTGAAACGTTTGGATTTGTTTCGTAATATTTGTAAACGTTTAGCTTAAATTGCTATAAAGGTGAAACGCTTGGATTTGTTTCAAAACGTTTGTATAAGTTTGTCTTAAATTGCTAAAAAGGTGAAACGCATGCGTTTGTTTTATAACGTTTGTAAAAGTTTGGCCTAAATCGCTAAAAAGGTGAACGTTTGGATTTGTTTGGTAACTTTTGTAAACGTTTGGCTTAAATCGCTAAAAAGGTGAAACGTTTGGATTTGTTTCGTAATTTTGTTTCATAGCGTTTGTAAACGTTTGGCTTATATCGCTAAAAAGGTGAAACGTTTGGATTTGTTTCTTATCTTTTGTAAACTTTTGACTTAAATCGCTAAAATGGTGAAACGTTTTGGATTTGTTTCGTAACCTTTGCTAACGTTTGGCTTAAATTGCAAAAAAGGTGAAACGCTTTGATTTGTTTTGTAATGTTTGTAAACGTTTGGCTTAATTTGCTAAAAAGGAGAAATTCTTGGATTTGTTTCGTAACTTTTGTAAACATTTGGCTTAAATCGCTAAAAAGATGAAACGTTTGGATTTGTTTCGTAGAATTTGTAAATGTTTTGATTAAATAGCTAAAAATGTGAAACGTTTGGATTTGTTTTGTAGCGTTTTAAATGTTTGGTTTTTTTCGTAACATTTGTAAACGTTTCATTTTGTTTCATAACGTTTGTAAACGTTGGCTTAAATCGCCAAAAAAGGTGAAACGTTTGGCTTAAATTGCTAAAAAAGGCGAAATTTTTCGCTTAAATCGCTAGAAAAGGTGAAACGTTTGGATTTGTTTTGTAACGTTTGTAAAGGTTGGAATTAAATCGCTAAAAAGGTGAAATGTTTGGTTTTGTTTCGCAACGTTTGTAAACGTTCGGCTTAAATCGCTAAAAAAGGTGAAATATTTGGATTTAATTCGTAACGTTTACAAATGTTTCCCCATTGTTGTTTCGTAATGTTTTAAACGTTTGGATTTGTTTCGTAACGTTTGATTTTGTTTCTTAACGTCTATTAACGTTTGGCTTAAATCACATAAAAGGTGAAACGTTTGGATTTGTTTATTGACGTTTGTAAACGTTTGGCTTAAATCGCTAAGACGGTGAATTGTTTGTATTTATTTCTTAACGTTTTAAACATTTGGCTTAAATCGCTAAAAATGTGAAACGTTTGGATTTGTTTCGTAACGATTGAAACGTTTGGTTTTGTTTCGTAATGTTTAAAAACGTTTGGCTTAAATCGCTAAAAAGGTGAAACGTTTGGTTTTGTTTCGTAACGTTTGTAAACGTTCGGCTTAAATTGCTAAAAAGGTGAAACGTTTGAAATTGTTTCGTAACGTTTGAAAACATTTGGCTTAAATCGCTAAAAAGGTGAAACGTTTGGATTTATTTGGTAACGTTTGTAAACATTCGGCTTAAATCGCTAAAAAGCGGAAACGTTTGGATTTGTTTCGTAACGTTTGTAAACGTTCGGCTTAAATTGCTAAAAAGGTGAAACATTTGGATTTGTTTTGTAACGTTTGCAAACGTTTTGCTTAAATTTCAAAAAAGGTGAAACATTCGATTTGTTTCATAAAGTTTGTAAACGTTTGGCTTAAATCGCTAAAAAGGTGAGACGTTTGGATTTTTTTCATAACATTTGTAAACGTTCGCCTTAAATCTCTAAAAAGGTGAAACCTTTGGATTTGTTTCGTAACGTTTGTAAACATTTGAATTTGTTTTGTAACGTTTTAAACGTTCGGCTTAAATCGCTAAAATGCGGAAACGTTTGATTTGTTTTGTAATGTTTTAAACGTTTGGCTTAAATCGCTAAAAAGGTGAAACATTTGGATGTGTTTCGTAAAGTTTTAAACGTTTGATTTTGTTTCGTAACGTTTGTAAACGTTTTGCTTAAATTGCTAAAAAGGTGAAAGATTTGGTTTTGTTTCATAACGTTTGTAAACGTTTGGCTTAAATCGCTTAAAAGGTGAAACGTTTGGATTTGTTTCGTAACGTTTGTAAATGTTTTGGCTTAAATCGATCTAAAGGTGAAATGTTTAATTTTGTTTCGTAACGTTTATAAACGTTTGGCTTAAATCGCTAAAAAGGTGAAACGTTTGGTTTTGTTTCATAATGTTTGTAAACGTTTGCCTTAAATTGCTAAAATGTTGAAACGTTTGGATTTGTTTCATAACGTTTGTAAACGTTTGGCTTAAATTGCTAAAAAGGTGACACGTTGGGATTTGTTTCGTAACGTTTGTAAATGTTTGGCTTAAATCGCTAAAATGGTGAAATGTTTGGTTTTGTTTTGTAACGTTTGTAAACGTTTGGCTTAAATAGCTAAAAATGGGAAACGTTTGGTTTTGTTTCGTAACCTTTGTAAAAAGGGGAAACGTTTGGATTTGTTTCGTAATGTTTGTAAACGTTTGGCTTAAATCGCTTAAAAGGTGAAACGTTTGGATTTGCTACGTAGCGTTTGTAAACGTTTGGCTCAAATTGCTAAAAAGGTAAAACGCTTGGATTTGTTTTGTAACGTTTGTAAACATTTGGTTTAAATTTCTAAAAAGGTGAAATGTTTGGATTTGTTTTGTAACGTTTGTAAACGTTTGGCTTAAATTGCTTAAAAGATGAAACTCTTGTATTTTTTTCGTAACGTTTGCAAAAGTTTGACTTAGCTAAAAAGTTTACAAACGATACGAATCAAAACCAAACTTTTAAAACGTTACTAAACAAATCCAAACGTTTCACCTTTTTACCAATTTAATCCGAACGTTTACAAACATTACTAAACAAAACCAAACGTTTCGCCTTTTTAGAGATTGAAGCCAAACGTTACGGAACAAAAACAAACGTTTCACCTTTTTATCGATTTAAGACAAACATTTACAAATGTTTCGAAACAAATCCAAACGTTTAAAACGTTACGAAACAAATCCAAACGTTTCACCTTTTTAGCAATTTATGCCAAATGTATACAAACGTTTGGTGTTGTTTTGTAATGTTTGTAAACGTGGCTTAAATTGCTAAACTGGGGAAGCGTTTGGATTTATTTCGTAACGTTTGTAAATCTTTGGCTTAAATTGCTAAAAATTTGCACGTTTGGTTTTGTTTCTTAAGGTTTTAAACGTTCAGCTTAAATCGCTAAAAAGGTGAAACGTTTGGATTTGTTTTGTAACGTTTGTAAACAAATCAAAGCGATTTAAGCCAAAAGATTTAAGTCTAATGTTTACAAACGTTACAAAGCAAATCCAAAGGTTTCACCTTTATAGCAATTTAAGCAAAACGTTTACAAATGTTACGAAACAAATCCAAACGGTTCACCGTTTTAGCGATTTAAGTCGACCGTTTACAAACGATACGAAACAAATCCAAACGTTTCACCTTTTTAGCAATTTAAGCGAAACGTTTGCAAACGTTACGAAAAAAATCCAAACGTATGAAACGTTACGAAACAAATCCAAACGTATCACCTTTTTAGCAATTTAATCCAAATGTATACAAACCTTACGTTTGGATTTGTTTTGTAACATTTGTAAACGTTTGTCGATTTAAGCCAAATGTTTAAAACATTACGAAACAAAACCAAGCGTTTCATATTTTTAGACTTTTAAGCCAAACGTTTACAAACGTTACGAAACAAATCCAAACGTTTCACCTTTTTAGCGATTTAAGCCAAACGTTTACAAACGTTATGAAACAAATCCATACGTTTCCCTATTTTAGCGATTTAAGCTAAATGTTTATTAACGTCACGAAACAAATCCAAACGTTTCCCCTTTTTAGAGATTTAAGCCAAACGTTTACAAACATTACAAAATAAAACCAAACATTTACAAACGTTACGAAAAAAATCCAAACATTTCCCCATTTTAGCGATATAAGCCGAACGTTTACAAACATTACGAAACAAAATCGAATGTTTCACCTACTTAGCAATTTAAGCCACGTGTTTTGAACGTTACGAAACAAAACCAAACGTTTCCCCTTTTTATCTATTTAAGCCAAACGTTTAGAAACGTTACAAAACAAATCCAAGCGTTTCACCTTTTTAGCAATTTAAGCCGAACATTTATAAACGTTACGAAACAAAACCAAATGTTTCACATTTTTAGCGATTTAAGCCAAACGTTTACGAACGTTACGAAACAAATCCAAACATTTCACCTTTTTAGCAATTTAAGCCATACGTTTAGAAACATTATGAAACTTTTGGTTTTGTTCATAACATTTGTAAACTTTTGGCTTAAATCGCTAAAATGGTTAAACACTTGGATTTGTTTCGTAGCGTTTGGAAATGTTTGGCATAAATCGCTAAAAGGTGATACGTTTCGTTTTGTTTCGTAAAGTTTGTAAACGTTTGGATTTGTTTCGTAACTTTTGTAAACGTTTGGCGATTTAAGCTAAACGTTTAAAACGTCACGAAACAAAACCAAGCGTTTCACCTTTTTAGCAATTTAAGCCAAACGTTTACAAACGTTACAAAACAAATCCAAACATTTCAGCTTTTTAGCGATTTATGCCAAACGTTTACAAATGTTACGAAACAAATCCAAACGTTTCCCCAATTTAGCGATTTAAGCCAAATGTTTATAAACGTTACGAAACAAATCCAAATGTTTCCCCTTTTTAGCGATTTAAACCAAACGTTTACAAGCATTACAAAACAGAACCAAACGCTTACAAATGTTACGAAATAAATCCAAACATTTCACCTTGTTAGCAATTGAAGCCAAACTTTTACAAACGTTACAAAACAAGTCCAAACGTTTGGCTTTTTAGCGATTTAAGTCAAACGTTTACAAACGTTACGAAACAAATCCAAACATTCCCCATTTTAGCGATTTAAGCCGAATGTTTACAAACGTTACGAAACAAAACCGAATGTTTCACCTATTTAGCGATTTAAGCCACATGTTTTAAACGTTACGAAACAAAACCAAATGTTTCACCTTTTAAGCTATTTAAGCCAAACGTTTACAAACGTTACAAAACAAATCCAAGCGTTTCACCCTTTTAGCTATTTAAGTCGAACGTTTATAAACTTTACAGAACAAAACCAAACGTTTCACCTTTTTAGCGATTTAAGCCAAACGTTTACGAACGTTACGAAACATATCCAAACATTTCACCTTTTTAGCAATTTAAGCCATATGTTTAGAAACGTTATGAAACGTTTGGTTTTATTTCGTAACGTTTGTAAACTTTTGGCTTAAATTGTTAAAAAGTTGAAACGCTTGGATTTGTTTTGTAACGTTTGTAAACGTTTTGCTTAAATCGCTAAAAAGGTGAAACGTTTGGTTTTGTTTCGTAACGTTTAAAACATGTATCTTAAATCGCTAAATAGGTGAAAAATTAGGTTTTGTTTTGTAAATTTTGTAAACGTTTGGATTTGTTTCGTAACTTTTGTAAACGTTTGGCTTAAATCGCTAAAAAGGTGAAACATTTAGATTTTTTCTTAACGTTTGTTAACGTTCGGCTTAAACATCTAAAAAGGTGAAACGTTTGGATTTATTTCGTAGCGTGTTGGTGCAGGCGTTCAGGCACCAGGTGTAACTTCAGAATAATCAGGTGCAACTTCAGGCTGGTCAGGTCGCTATACAGAACCAGTATGCTATGCTGGGACAGCTATGCAGCAGCATGTGCCACAGGTTGGTGGTGTTGCAGTTAGTGAGGGAGGAACCACTGACAAGGATTTAGTGTTGGCTTATGCGAGGCTGAAGCCGACTGCGTTTGCGGGCGACAGTGGTGCCCTAGACTTTCTGGAGGAGGTTGACCGGAATGCTTAGATATTGCAGGCTACTTAGAGGAAAACTGTTATGTTATTGGAGATCTCCTTGAAGGGTTCTGTAACTGATTAGTTTCGTAGGCCCATTCGTGCTGATTTGGCTACTATTACTTGGACGAATTTTGTGACTCTATTCAAGGATTTTTACTTTTCTTTTTCTGTGACTGAAAGGCATAGAACAAATTTCTGGTTTTTAAAAGAGGAGATAGGTCGGTACAGGAGTACACGAGTGAGTTTGTGAGGCTGAGTCGCTTTGCCCCAGATCTGCAGATTGAACAGTAGTGGGTGAACGACAGGTATGTGAAAGGTCTAGGCGCTGAGTATGTTAGTCTTCTGACTGAGACACACAAGGACTTTACTGTTTTAGTGGATAGTGCTCGTTGGATGGAGAGTACTTTACTGCACTTTGGGAAAATACCCGAGACCAAGAAGGCGTGCGGTGTTGTTCAGAGTAGTGGGAAGTAGAGTGGTAGCAGCAGGTATCAGTCCAATCCTTCCCAGTACAAGAGTCAGAAAGGGTGTGGTCGGAAACGGTATCAGCCGTATTCCCACAGTTCTGGTTACAGTGGGAGTAGCCGTGGATCTGGTCGCGGTTATAGTGGTACTTCTACTATTCCGTTTTGTCAGAACTGCAGGCGCTGACATCCGGGATAGTGCCAAGTGGCACCAGGTAGTTGTTATGCTTTTTCCAGCAGGGTCATTTTGCTAGGAAGTGTCCGGCATCTGGGCAGCAGGTGTCGTCGGCTAATGTTGCTCAGCCGTTCTTTCAGCAGCAGAGACCTTCTTTAACTCCTTTAGTAGGGTATTCTCAACCAGCCACGTGTTTGGTGGCCAGCGGGGCTGTGGTTCAGGAGGATGTTGTTTTGGTGGCCGTGGAAACGGTGGTAGAGGCTCGAGTAGTTATTGTTTTTCTCAGGCACCGCAGCAGGGACATGGTCAGGCTAGAGTGTTTGCTTTGACTCCCTAGGATGCTCGTGCATCAATTGCCATGGTGCAAGGTACTATTCTAACTTCATTTGTAGATACTTTGGTCTTATTTGATGCGGGTGCAACCCACTCTTTTGTTTCTTCGAGTTTTGTTGCTAAATTGGGTGTGACACCATCTAGGTTGTTAGAGCCTTTATATGTATATAGGCCTTTGTCTGATTGTGTTGTGGTGTACGTGGTTTATCCATCTTGTTCTGTGGTTATACATGGTAGGGATCTTAGTGCTAATTTGATTATGCTTGACGTGTTATCTTGGGGATGGATTGGCTTTCACGCCATTTTGCTTCGATCGACTGTCGAGGGAAGTCAGTAGTGTTTGGGATTCCTGGTGATATGCCTTTTACTTTCCAAGGGGAAAAGACGGATTCACCTGAGAATCTCATTTCGGCGATCAAGGCCGAACGTATGATGGGCAAGGGTTGCCAGGGTTTCATAGCGGTGATTCGTGATTTAGAGGCTAACACCGGTGATTTGCATAGTATTTCGATAGTGAATGAGTTCAGTAATGTGTTTCCAAAGGAGTTACCTAGATTACCACCTGATCCTAACATTGAGTTTTGTATCGATGTTGCTCCTAGAACAGCTCCTATTCGATACCTCCGTATCGGATGGCTCCTGCAGAGCTGAAAGAGTTGAAGGAAGAGTTACAAGAATTGCTGGATAGTGGTTTTATCAGACCGAGTACTTCTCCATGGGGTGCTCCTGTTCTGTTTGTCAAGAAGAAAGATTGTTCCTTTCGGCTGCGTATTGACTACAGCCAGTTGAGCAAAGGTACTGTCAAGAATAGATATCCTCTTCCTCACATTGATGATTTGTTCGACAAGTTGGAAGGTGCTAAGTGCTTTTCGAAGATTGACTTCAGATCCGGGTATCATCAACTTCGGATTCGAGACGTCAATGTGCCTAAGACTGCTTTCAGCATGCATTATGCGCATTTCGAGTTTCTGGTCATGTCATTTGGGTTAACTAACGCACCAGCAGTGTTTATGGATATGATGAATCGGGTATTCAAGCCGTTTATGGATCAGTTCGTTATTGTGTTTATTGATGACATACTAATTTACTCTCGGAGTGAGGAGGAGCATGCTTTCCACTTGAGGACGATACTACAGACTTTGCATGAGCATCAACTGTATGCTAAGTTCTCGAAGTGTGAATTCCAGTTGGATCAAGTTACTTTCTTAGGACATGTGGTATCAAAGGATGGGATCAAGGTTGATCCAAAGAATATTGAGGCGGTTATGGATTGGCAGAGGTCGAGGTCAGTTACCGAGATCATAAGTTTTCTTGGGTTAGCTGGCTACTATCGTCGGTTCGTGCAGGATTTCTCCAGAATATTTTCACCGTTGACTAAACTGACACAGAAGGGTGTTAAGTTTGAGTGGACTGACAAGTGCGAGGCAAGCTTTGAGAAGCTCAAGGAGCTTTTGACTAAAGCTCATGTGTTGGCTTTGCCATCTGGCATCGAGGGGTTCACTGTGTATTGTGACGCTTCTCGTATTGGTTTGTGTTGTGTGTTAATGCATCATGGTTACGTGATTGCTTATGCTTCTCGCCAGTTGAAGAGGCATGAGGTGAATTATCCTACGCATGATTTGGAGTTAGCAGCGGTGGTATTTGCTCATAAGATTTGGAGGCACTATTTGTATAGTGCGACTTGTGAGATCTTCATTGATCATATGAGTTTGAAGTACATCTTTGATCAGCGCGATTTGAATATGAGGAAGCGGAGATGGCTGGAGTTGCTGAAAGACTACGATTGTTCTATTTAGTACCATCCTGGTAAGGCAAATGTGGTAGCCGATGCGTTGAGTCGCAAGTCTTCGGACAGTTTGGCCCATATTTCTGAGGTTGGGCAGAGACCCATGGTTCACAAATGGCATAGTTTGTTAGCTTCGGGATTCGGTTTTCAGGTTTCACAGAGGGGTTGTTTGTTGGAACGGTTGCAAGTGCAACCGGTTTTGATTGATAGGATTAAAGGTTCGCAAGCTGAGGATCCATAATTGAAGCGGATAATGGATGAGATCCATTTGGATGGGAATTTTGAGTTTGTTCTGGCAGATGGAGTTCTCAGGTACGGTTCTCGACTGTGTTTTCCGGATTAGGATGGTTTGAGAGACCAGATTCTGGAGGAAGGGCACAAGTAAGCTTACAGTGTCCATCCGGGTTATACCAAGATGTATCATGATCTCAAGAGTACGTACTGGTGGAGCGGAATGAAAAAGGACGTTATACAGTTTGTGTTTAAGTGTTTGACTTGCTAGCAGGTAAAGTTGGAACATCAGAGACCGTTTGGTTATCTGCAACCGCTACCTATTACAGAGTGGAAATGGGAGCAAATCGCTATGGATTTTGTGGTTGGTTTGCCACGTACCCGACAGAGGTATGATTCGATTTGGGTGATAGTTGACCGTTTGACCAAGTCATCTCACTTCTTACCTATCAAGGTTACTTATCAGGCTTCGAAGTTGGCACAGTTGTACATCGACCGGATTGTTAGTCCCCATGGTGTACCAGTGTCGATAGTTTCGGACATAGGTTCAGTTTTCACCTCTTGGTTTTGGTAGCCGTTGCTGGAATCTTTGGTTTCTAGGTTTGATTTTAGTACTGCTATTCATCCTCAGACTGACGGTCAGTCTGAAAGGACTATTCAGAATTTGGAGGACATGCTCAGGATGTGTGTTCTGGATTTTCAGGGGGAGTTGGGATACTCATTTGCCTTTGATTGAGTTTTCCTATAATAACAGTTATCATGCTAGTATCGAGATGGCACCTTATGAGGCTTTGTATGGGAGCAAATGTCGATCTCCTATTTGTTGGGAAGAGGTCGGCGAGCGTAAACTTTCAAGAGCGGAGATCATCCAGATTACCTCTGAGAAGGTACCTTTGATCAAGAGTAGGCTTGAGATAGCTTTTAGTCGGCATAGGAGTTATGCTTATCTAAAGAGGAAAGACATTGAGTTTCGGGTTGGAGATTTTGTGTTTCTTCAGGTTTCGCCTATGAAGGGCGTTGTGCATTTTGGTGTTAAGGGTAAGTTAGCACCGAGGTATGTTGGTCCGTATGAGATCATTGAGCGTATTGGAGCGGTGGCGTACAAGTTAGCGTTGCCACCAGAGATGTCATTGGTTCACCCAGTGTTTCATATTTCCATGTTGAGAAATTTCATTTCGAAATCCCTCTCACGTGATTATATCGCAGAATGTTGAGATTGACAATTAGTTGTCTTACAAGGACCAGCCTGTCGAGGTTGTTGATATGCAGGTGCGTAAGTTGCAGAACAAGGAGATTCCGATGGTCAAGGTTCTTTGTCGGAACTGTTCTGCTGAGGAGTGCACTTGGGAGACCGAGTCAGATTGCGGAATCGCTATCCTTTCCTCTTTCCTCGAGGTACGAAAATTTATTGTTACGCGATTTTATTAGTTTTATTTGCGTTACGTGATATTTTTGTGGTATGTGTTTATTGGGTTAAATTCAAGGACGAATTTGTAATAAGTTGGGGAGAATGTAAATACCCCGTAAACATTTTGAAATTTATTTTATGAGTTTTCGGTAATATTTTGAGTTGTTTTCATATTTGAATTTCGTTTGGGGGTTTGATTTAAAATTTTGGTTTGAATTTGAGCTGGGTTCGACAAGTTGTGGTCCAACCAAAATCTAGGTTGAACTAATTGGTCGGGTCTCATTTGAAACGAGACTCATAGCTATTTGGTGGTGGTCTCGTTCGAGACCAACACGTTTCCAACGAGACCTATTTCATTTGGTGTTGGTCTCGTTTGAGACCAACATGTCTCGAACGAGACCTAAGGCATTTCTTGCTGGTCTCGTTCGAGACCAGCAAGGCCTCACCGAGACCTTGTTGCCAAATTCGACACGTATCAAATCCCCTATTTCTAGCTCGATTCTACCTACTTCCCTTCCATATTTAAATTATTTTTTCTAAACCTAATCCTTCCCCATATATCCATCAAACCCTAGCCGTAAATTGTGCTCCAAATTCCTCCGATTTTCATCAACAAAATCCATCTCTTTCTCACTCAAACTTTGGTTAGTTAAATTATGTTTTCAGTTTTGGTTTTTGAAAGAACTTTCGTTCTTGATCAATTTTCACGTGCGTTTCAGAACTGAAGTGAGTTCTGATTCTTTCCAGTGATTGTAGACTCATTTTTCTTCGAGACCGAGCTTCGTTTTTGTAAAACGGTACGTTATCTTTTCTGTTATAGCCGCTGCCGTTTATCGTTTTCAAGTTATTCGCTGGTTTGGTTTCTACAACGATACCTTTGTTTTTTGATCCGTTCGTAGCCGTTTTTAGATCGAATTTAGATCCGTCTCGTCCTTGTGGAAGTAGACTCATTCCTCTACAACTTTTCTTTTTGTTTTTTGCAAAACAGTACGTAAATAATCCCGTTTCAATCGTCGTTGTCTTATCGCTTTATTCCGTTCTTAACTGTGATATTTATTTGTTACTGTCGAATTTCTTAATTTATTTGGCTGAGATTTTGTGGCTTCAATGATATTGGTATCTTGATGTTGGATAGCTAATTGTTTAATCTCAGTTCGAGATTTGTATCTCGGTGTTGATTCGTTATCTTTCGGTTTTGGTTTTCGGTTTATTGTTCTCAATGTCATTCTTCTTTTTAACAAAGGAATGAATTTTTGAATATCTTAAATTTGCAAGTACCCTTTATGATTATTTATTCTTGATTTGTTGTTCTTGATTCTTTGAATTCTGTTAAGGATTTGTTGAATTATTAGTTTGGATTTTGTACGGGTTTTGCTTACTATGTTAATTTATTGAGGTTGGGTATGCTATCTTGTAGAAGATGACGAGGTGGCAGTGATTGTTTGGCTTATTGTTGATTGTTTGGATAAAGGGCTATTTGAGTCACTAGTTTAATTGGATTTAATCAATTGAATTCCTTAGATTGATTATTAACCATTTTATACTTGATCTTTACTAATTGATTTTAATTTTAATCTACAGATTTAGTTTCGACTTATAATTTGGAAATTTAATAATATTATTATTTATGATTTTTAATTACTTTGGGCTTCATTATTTTAAATTTAGAATTAATATTAATTTTATTATAAATTAAATTATTTTGATTTAAATTATTCGTTTATTTAATATAAAGGGGAATTTGATATTTTTATCTAATATATAATTTTAGAGAATTTGGCTTAACGTGCCAATTTGGCTAATTTTATAATATAACCTTTTATTTATTTATTGATTTATTATTTGAGATTTTTGCCGGTGATTATTGATTACTTCGGTTTCAAACTATTGAGTTCCGTTTTCATATTAATTAATATTTTATTTAATTATAATTATAAATTCTGGTTTATGATTTTGGATTTATGGTTAGGTTGGGTTAGACTTGGGTCGCCCGACATGTGGGTTTAGCTTGGTAGTTTTAGAAACTCGGCTAACCCACTATTTTGAGGAGTTTATTTTAATTATTATTTAAATATTAATCATATTTCAGACTGTTTTTTTTTTAAAGAAAAGGTGTGAACTCAATAGACTTGAATTATTTTAAGGCATTATAAAATATTTGAGAATTCTGTTTCTCTATGTGATTTGTTTTTCTTATTATTTTGTGCTAGTCCTACGTGGTCTTTAGTATTCTTAGAGTTAGGGGTTGGTGTGATTTTAACTTATTATTTATATATTAGACTCTTCGACTATTCGCGCTCCAGAGTCGAACCAGGGTTAGCTGCTTATCAAAGTTTCACGTGGATGTTTGTAATGCCATTTACCGCTTTATTAAGTACTACATCATATTTGAGTATTATCAATGTTTTAAACTGTTTTTTACGGATTATGGATTTGGATTGGAACGAGCTACTCGATAGACTTGTATCGAGACTATGTGCACCGATAAGTACTCTGGGATCGGCAGACCAATGTCTTGCTTACGCTGGTATATAACGAGGATTTGTTCCCGTCCACTCTGATTTCAGTATGATATGTCATATTTACGCTGGTATCATTTCAATACTGTATTTCCATATCATATTATATTAGTATAAATAGTTTTTATTTAAGGGTTTTAAACTTAATAAATTTAAATAATATTGCGAACTCATCTCAGTATATCTGACCCCGTTGTTTTCTCAATGTTCCAGGCTTATTATTTGAAAGCTTGGTCATCTCCAATTCTTGATTCTTGGAGGTTTTTATGTCAATAAAATTAGTCTATTGTTTTAAACTCTTAGACTGCAGTAGAATTAGTATTTATTTTGATTATCGTACTTCGGATTGTGGGATTGGTCCGATTACCTTTGGCATGTATACTCTGGATTTATCTCGTTATATATAAGGCATGCTGTTGAGACTCGGCTCAGCTGAGCATTTCAGATATTTAAGTGGTTTATATTAGAACTGTGATATAAATTGCTAGACTTAGGTAGGAGTCTCGGTTGCCCTCGAGCAGTGTTTCTGCAGGTTTATATGTTTGATTTTTTTCCGCGAGGCTTGCTACGGGTTTTGGTACGAACGTACCCATAACCTAGCGCCAGTCGTGATCCATGAAATTGGGCCGTGACAAAGTTGGCATCAGAGCTTTAGTTTCGAACTAAGGCCAAATAATTGCATGTTATGTGTTTACCGCTTTAAGACATGTTAAGTGTTTTTGTTGTGTCATAGGATCTACTGCAGAATTAGGATTCAAGTTTTTTCTTTTGAAACGTCATCGTCTACCTTCACCTTAGGAGTGTTTGCGTTGGTCTTATGTGTTACTGATGCTTAGTTTGAAAAGTTTATGCTTTACTTTGGAATGTTATCGTTATTACTTTTGGTGAATTGTTAAATTTTTTTTTGAGCTATTTAAGTTATACTTTGGGTGTTTCCATGTAGGCGTTGTTTGAGTTTTATTTGTTTCATTTTTAGGAATGAATACTCGTAGGTGTGCTACAGCTCAGGATGACGACGCTATGTCGATTGAGGTTGATCAGCCTGAACCGGAGGTTCACGCTGGCAGGGAAAGTGAAGGCGGAGGTCAAGGTGGCAGAGCCAAAGCTGGAAGAGGTCAGGACGGCAGAGGAAATGCTGGCAGAGGTCAAACTACTAGAGTCAGAGGTAGGGTACGTGTTTGTGCAGGCGTTCAGGCACCAGGTGTACCACATGTTCCTATGGATCCGTTTGATTCACGACATTTCTAGTTGGGATCGCTGCACTTTAGAATAATTAGGTGCAACTTCAGGTTGGTCAGGTCGCTGTGTAGAACCAGTATGTTGTGTTGGGAATGCTTGTGCAGTAGTAAGTGCCACATGCTGGTGGTGTTGCAGTTGGTGGTGGCAGAACCACTGACAAGGATTTGGTGTTGGCTTATGTGAGGCTGAAGCCGACTGAGTTTGCTGGCGACAGTGATGCCCTAGACTTTCTGGAGGAGGTTGAGCGGAATGCCCAAATATTACAGGCTACTGGGAGGCAGACTGTTATGTTAGTGGAGATGTCCTTGAAGGGTCCTGCAACTGATTGGTTTTGTAGGGCCATTCGTGCTGATATGGTGTCACGACCAAAATTATTGAACCGAGACCGGCGCTAGGGAATGGGAGTGGTAGCTCCAAATCCCGTAGCAAGTCTAAAACTACAATAAATGTTTTTTGAATAAAATATATTATTATGTGTAAGACGTTTCCAGAAAATTCATTTAAACATTGTGATTAAAATATCAAAATCTCATAATCCCTTTCTGAAAACGTATACGAAAGAAAATAGGGTCTTACAAAGCGATATCCCATATCCAGCACAGCCCTGCTTCTAGTCATAAATACGACTAGTTCCGTTCAGGCAATTGGTGTAGAAATCAAACGGATAAAATGCATTTTTATAAATAAATATCATTTGAAATCATATCAGAGTTTAAATCTAAAATATCTTTTGAAATCAAAACTCTATTCATATACTGATACCTCTGGACTACTGCAGCTCTAGGGACTTGCACTTTGTGCAAGTCAAAAGACTTCCAACACAAAGACTTTCCGTTTGATCCGACTCCGATCATATAAAAGACAATAATGAGGGGTCAGTATTTGGGAAAATATTGAGTGAGTTTGCATATTACTAACGGTATTATAAAATACAACATTGCAATGCTCAAAACATATATTAATCAATCCGTGGTATAAGAAACTAATATAATGTTCTCAAGCGATAGATCTGATTGAAACCCTGAACTTGAACTTCTAACTTTTGTACTCATATCATTTCCATATCGAATCATTTCATATCCAATGGTCCGGCCCCGAGATAACTCAACCGCGTTAGCAGCGACCAACCTCTTAATCCCAAATTATGGGCGTCGGGATAGCTCAACCGAGTTCAACCCACTAGATATGGGTCTCGGGATACCTCAACCGAGTTAAACCTCGTATCTACATTCATATTCCAGTTTCAATATTTATCACATATCACATATCGTTTTCATATTATCGACAACAATCTAGACACGTTAGAGTGACTTAAACACTAGTGATCACACAACCTATTGACACCCAATGTGAAGTTGGTTCCTTCGGATCGTACACCATATTCATATATTCAAAACAATCAATAAAACAATATATCATACATTCAAATAATATAAATGCGATGTATTTGATACTAACATTCATAATATATGAAAATAGCTTTTATAAATAATACGTGAAAGTAAAATGCAACTCACTGAAACCGCTAAAACTGCAAATATCGTCAATCAATCACGTAGGTTCCATGCGTCATTCGATCTCGTAGCAATTCCAACTCGTCGGCCTGGTAGCTTGTCGGTATGTCAGTTACTTATCTGAAATACCTGTACATTTAATTCATCAACGTAAATTTAATGCTAACACCCTAAGTTATAAACTTAGGTAACACAATCTTATTCTAAATACGTCTCTTAACTTTGATCGTGTTGTTATACTTAGTTGAGATACTTATTATATTTCCTTTTACCGATTTCTAATAATAGGTTCCTTATATATCAAAATCCTAATCGAACATGTCATGTTCGATATCCAAATTTCATGTTTGCAAAGTCTATGATTCATTTTCAATATCCGACACACTTAAAGTTGGAAACTAGGTCAAAACGGGGCGGAAATGCTCAAACTGATAAGTTCGTTGGCTGATTCTATGCGCTCGCACACGTTTTTGTGCGATCTTTAGCACATCCCCAAAATCCATTTCTGGGCCGCACCGACGTATTCCGACATTCCAAAAACACAAATAACACCCTATCTCAGAAAACCCATAATTATGTTTCTCCAAAACACTAAAAACGATCTACTTACAATGAATTCGATAAAACCGTAACCTATGAACTTAAATCAGCCATTGTTCCATCGATTTTTACATTAAATAATCACATTTTACCTTGATATGGAGCTTATGATGGATAGAGAATTAAATTCCGAGCAAATCGATATACGGAACGTGCGATTTGGACGAGAAACGGCGAAGCGGCGTTGAACTGAAGATGATCGCCATCTTTCTCCCTTCTGCATCATTCTTCTTGTTTCTAGAATCTCTGATTCATATGATTTTTATTCATATATCATGGCTAAATAGCCACTTTAATCCTTCATTTTTTTTTAACTTAAACTGTTTCTCTTTCAAACTTCCTATTTTAACCAAATGGTTAATAATCTGTTTTAATTCAATTACATACGTATTATTTATATCCAAATAAATATACTAGCCCAAAATTATTATTTTCCGTCAATAATCTTCTAGTTTCTGTTCTCGAGGCTTAATTGACTAATTTACACTTTGGTCTTTGAAGTTTGCAAAAATTGCAATTTAGCCCAAAACCCATCCGCGTCAAATTTTACACAGTCTCCGATTGACTCAAAACGTCTACCATAGATACTACAAAAAATTTCGCAGACTTTGGCGAAATAATTATCAACTTGAAATTTATATTTTATTTTATATTAATTTCTCTCGGTTATCGCTTAATCCCGACAATTTTGTTAAATGGACTATGCCTTTTGTCGGATTGTGTTGTGGTGGACGTGGTTTATCCGTCTTGTTCTGTGGTTATACATGGTAAGGATCTTAGTGCTTATTTGATTATGCTTGACATGTTATCTTTTGATGTTATCTTGGGAATGGATTGGCTTTCACGCCATTTTGCTTCGATCGACTGTCGAGGTAAGTCGGTTGTGTTTGGGATTCCTGGTGATATGCCTTTTTCTTTCAAAGGGGTGAAGGCGGAAACACCTAAGAATCTCATTTTGGCGATCAAGGCCAAACGTATGATGGGCAAGGGTTGCCAGGTTTTTTAGCGGTGGTTCGTGATTTAGAGGCTGACAGCGGTGATGTGCATAGTGTTTTGATAGTGAATGAGTTCACTGATGTGTTTCCAGAGGAGTTACCTGGATTACCACCTGATCGTGACATTGAGTTCTGTATCGATGTTGCTCCTGGAACAGCTCCTATTTTGATACCTCTGTATCGGATGGCTCCTACAGAGCTGAAAAGTTGAAGGAACAGTTACAAGAATTGCTGGATAGTGGTTTTATCAAACCGAGTACTTCTCCATGGGGTGCTCCTGTTCTGTTTATCAAGAAAAATGATGGTTCCTTTCGGCTTTGTATTGACTACAGACAGTTGAACAAGGGTATTGTCAAGGAAAGATATCCTCTTCCTCGCATTGATGATTTATTCGACCAATTGGAAGGTGCTAAGTGCTTTTCGAAGATTGACTTGAGATCCGGGTATCATCAACTTTGATGTGCCTAAGATTTCTTTCAGAACGCGTTATGGGAATTTCGAGTTTCTGGTCATGTCATTTGGGTTAACTAACGTACCAGCAGCGTTTATGGATATGATGAATCGGGTATTCAAGCCGTTTCTGGATCAGTTCTTTATTTTGTTTATTGATGACATACTGATTTACTCTCGGAGTGAGGAGGAGCATGCTTTCCACTTGAGGACGATACTCCAGACTTTGCGTGAGCATCAGCTATATGCTAAGTTCTCGAAGTGTGAATTCTGGTTGAATCAAGTTACTTTCTTAGGACACGTATTGTCAAAGGATGGGATCAAGGTTGATCCGAAGAAGATTGAGGCGGTTATGGATTGGAAGAGGCCGAGGTCAGTTACCGAGATCAGAAAGTTTTCTTGGGTTAGCTGTCTACTATCGTCGATTCGTGCAGGATTTCTCCAGAATATCTACACCGTTGACTTAACTGACATAGAAGGGTGTTAAGTTTGAGTCGACTGACAAGTGCGAGGCAAGCTTTGAGAAGCTCAAGGAGATGTTGACTACATCTCATGTGTTGGCTTTGCCATTTGGCATCAAGGGGTTCACTGTGTATTGTGACGCTTCTCGTATTGGTTTGGGTTGTGTGTTAATGCATCATGGTTAGGTGATTGCTTATTCTTCTTGCCAGTTGAAGAGGCATGAGGTGAATTATCCTACGCATGATTTGAAGTTAGCAGCGGTGGTATTTTATCTTAAGATTTGGAGGCACTATTGGTACGGTGTAACTTGTGAGATCTTCATTGATCATAAGAGTCTGAAGTACATCTTTGATCAGCGCGAGTTGAATCCGTGGCAGCGGAGATGGCTGGAGTTGCTAAAAGACTATGATTGTTCTATTCAATACTATCCTAGTAAGGCTAATGTGGTAGCTGATGCATTGAGTCGCAAGTCTTCGGACAATTTGGCCCATATTTTTGAGGTTGGGCGGAGACCCATGTTTCGCGAATGACATAGTTTGTTAGCTTCGGGATTCGGTTTTCAGGTTTTCGCAGAGGGTTGTTTGTTGGCACAATTGCAAATGAAACCGGTTTTGATTGATAGGATTAAAGCTTCACAAGCTGAGGTTCCACATTTGAAACGGATTATGGATGAGATCCATTTGGATGGGAATTATGAGTTTGTTCTAGCAGATGGAGTTCTCAGGTACGGTTTTCGATTGTGTGTTCTGGATTCAGATTGTTTGAGAGACAAGATTTTGGAGGAAGTGCTCAAGTCAGCTTACGGTGTCCATTCGGGTTCTACCAAGATGTATCATGATCTCAAGGGTACGTAGTGGTGGAGCGGAATGAAAAAGGACGTTGCAGAGTTTGTGTCAAAGTGTTTGACTTTCCAGCAGGTAAAGTTGGAACATCAGAGAGTGTTTGGTTATCCGCAACCGCTACCTATTCCAGAGTGGAAATGTGAGCGAATCGCTATGGATTTTATGGTTGGTTTTCCACGTACCCGAAAGGGGTCTAATTCGATTTGGGTGATAGTTGACCGTTTGACCAAGTCAGCTCACTTCTTATCGATCAAGGTTACTTATCAGGCTTCGAAGTTGGCATAGTTGTACATCGACCGAATTGTTAGTCTCCATGGTATACCAGTGTCGATAGTTTCGGACAGAGGTTCGGTTTTCACATCTCGGTTTTGGAAGGCGTTGCAGGAATCTTTGGATTCGATGTTGGATTTTAGTACTGCTTTTCATCCTCAGACTGAAGGTCAGTCTGAAAGGACTATTCAAACTTTGGTGGACATTCTCAGGATGTGTGTTCTGGACTTTTAGGTCAGTTGGGATACTCATTTGCCTTTGATTGAGTTTTCTTATAGTAACAGTTATCATGCTAGTATCGAGATGGCACCATATGAGGCTTTGTATGGGCGCAAATGTCGATCTCCTATTTTTTGAGAAGCGGTCGGCGAGCATAAATTTTCTGGAGCGGAGATCATCCAGGTTACCTCTGAGAATGTACCTTTGATTAAGCGTAGGCTTGAGACAGCTTTTAGCCGGCATAAGAGTTACGATGATCCGAAGAGGAAAGACATTGGGGTTCGGGTTGAAGATTTCGTGTTTCTTCGGGCTTCGCCTATGAGGGGCGTTGTGCGTTTTGGTTTTATGGGGAAGTTAGCACTGAGGTATGTTGGTCTGTATACGATCATTTAGCGTATTGGAGCGGTGGCGTAAAAGTTAGCATTGCCACCAGACATGTCATTGGTTCACCCAGTGTTTCACATTTCCATGTTGAGGATATATATTTCTGATGCCTCTCACGTGATTGTACCGCAGAGTGTTGAGATTGACAATGAGTTGTCTTACGAGGAGCAGCTTGTCGAGGTTGTTGATACGCAAATGCGTAAGTTGCGGAACAAGGAGATTCTGATGGTCAAGGTTCTTTGGCGGAACCATTTTGTTGAGGAGCGCACTTGGGAGACTAAGTCAGATATGCGGAATCGCTATCCTTTCCTTTTTCCTTGAGGTACGAAAATTGATTGTTACGCGATGTTATAAGTTTTATTGCATTACGTGATATTTTTGTGGTATGTGTTTATTGTGTTAAAGTCGAGGATGAATTTGTAATCGGTTGGGAAAAATGTAATCCCCGTAAAAATTAGAAATTTATTTTATGAGTTTTCGGTAATATTTTGAGTCGGTTTCGTATTTGCAATTCGTTTGGGGGTTCGATTTAAAATTTTAGTTTGAATTGGAGTTGGGTTTGACAAGTTATGGTCCAACCAAAATATAGGTTGAACCAATTGGTCGGGTCTCGTTTGAAACGAGACCCTTAGAATTTTGGTGTTGGTCTCGTTCGAGACCTGTTTAATTTATTTAATTTATTGTTGGTCTCGAACGAGACCTGAGGCATTTCTTGCTGGTCTCGTTCGAGACCAGCAAGGCCTCACCTAGAACTTGTTGCCAAATTTGGCACATATCAAATCCCCTATTTGTAGCTCGATTCTACCTACTTTCCTTTCCTATTTAAATCGTTTTTTCTAAACCTAATTCTTCCCCACATATCCATCAAACCCTAGCCGTAAATTGTGCTCCAAATTCCTCTAATTTTCATCAACAAAATCCATCTCTTTCTCGCTCAAACTTTGGCAAGTTAAATTCTATTTTCAGTTTTGATTTTTGAAACAACTTTCGTTCTTAATCAATTTTCATGTGCCATTTAGAACCAAAGTGAGTTCGAATTCTTTCCAGTGATTGTAGACTCAATTATCTTCGAGATCGAGCTTCATTTTTGTAAAACGGTACGTTATCTTTTCCGTTATAGCAGCCACCGTTTATCGTTTTCAAGTTGTTTGCTGTTTTGGTTTCTAAAACGATACCTTCGTTTTTCGATCCGTTCTTAGCCGTTTTTAGATCGAATTCTGATCCGTCTCGTCCCCGTGGAAGTAGGCTCATTCCTCTACAACTTTGCTTTTTGTTTTTCGCAAAACGGTACATAAATAATCCCGTTTCAATCGTCGTCGTCTTATCGCTTATATTTCGTTCTTAACTGTGATATCTATTTGTTACTGCCGAATTCCTTAATTTATCTACCGAATTCCTTAGTTTAATCTCAGTTCGAGATTTGTATCTCGGTTTTGATTCGTTATTGTTTTATTTTTGTTTTCGGTTTATTGTTCTCAATTGCATGCTTCTTTTTAACAAAGGAATAAATTTTTGATTATCTTGAATTTGCAAGTACCCTCTATGATTATTTATTCTTGATTGATTGTTCTTGATTCTTTGAGTTTTGTTAAGGATTTGTTGAATTGTTAGTTTTGATTTTGTACGGGTTTCGTTTACTGTGTTAGTTTGTTGAGGTTGGGTATGCTATCTTGTAGAAGATGACGAGGTGGCAGTGATTGTTTGGCTTATTGTTGATTGTTTGGATAACGGGCTATTTGAGTCACTGGTTTAATTGGATTTAATCAATTGAATTTCTTAGGTTAATTATTAACAATTTTATACTTGATCTTTGCTAATTGATTTTAATTTTAATCTACGGATTTAGTATCGACTTATAATTTGGAAATTTAATAATATTATTATATAAAATTTTTAATTACTTTGGAATCATTATTTTAAATTTTAAATTAATATTAATCTTATTATAAATTAAATAATTTTGATTTAAATTGTTTGTTTGTTTATTAATAAAGGGAAATTTGATATTTTTATCTAATATATAATTTTAGAGAATTTGGCTTAGCGTGCCAACTTGGCTAAATTTATAATTTAGCCTTTTATTTATTTATTGATTTTTTTAGAGGAATTTATTTATTGATTTATTATTTGAGGTTTTTGCCGGTGATTATTGATTACTTGGGTTTCAAACTATTGAGTTCCACTTTCATATTAATTAATATTTTATTTAATTATTATTGTAAACTGTGGTTTATGATTCTGGATTTATGGTTGGGTCGGGTTAGACTTGGATCGCCCGACATGTGGGTTTAGCTTGGTAGTTTTAGAAACTCGGCTAACCCACTATTTTGAAGCGTTGATTTAATTATTATTTAAATATTATTTAAATAATATTTCAGACTATTTTTTTTAAAAGGTGTGAACTCAATAGACTTGAATTATTTTACGGCATTATAAATTATTTGAGAATGGTGTTTCTCTATGTGATTTTTATCTGTCTTATTATTTTGTGCTAGACCTACGTGGTGTCTAGTATTCTTAGAGTTAGGGGTTGGAGTGATTTTAACTTATGATTTATTTATTAGACACTTCGACTATTCGCGCTCCGGAGTCGAACCAGGGTTAGCTGCTTGTCAAAGTTTTACGTGGATAAGCAAGCAGTGAGTTTCTAGTGCTATTTACCGCTTTATTAAGTATCGCATCATATTTTAGTATTATAAATGTTTTAAACTAGTCTTTACGGATTATGGATTTGGATTGGAACGAGCTACTCGGTAGGCTTGCATCGAGACCGTGTGCACCGGTAAGTATTCTGGGATCGGCACACTAATGTCTTACTTACACTGGTATATGATGAGGATTTGTTCTCGTCCACTCTGGGTTCAGTATGATATTTCATACTTACGTTGGTATCATTTCAATACTGTATTTCCATTATCATATTATAATAGTATAAAAGGTTTTGATTTAAGGGTTTTAAACTTAATAAATGTAAATAGTATTGCGAACTCATCTCAGTATATCTGACCTGGTTGTTTTCCCAATTTTCCAAGTTTATGATTTGAAAGCTTGGTCATCTCCAATTCTTGATTCTTGGAGGTTTTTATGTGAATAAAACTAGTCTTTTGTTTTATACTCTTAGACCGCAGCAGAACTAGTATATATATTGATTATCGTACTTTAGATTGTCGGATTGGTCTCATTGTTTTATTATTACCTTTGGCATGTATACTCTAAATTTATCTTGTTATATATAAGGCATGCTGTTGAGACTCGGTTCAGCTGAGCATTTCAGATATTTAAGTTTTCTATGTTAGAATTGTGATATAAATTGCTAGATTTAGGTTGGAGTCTCGGTTGCCCCTGAGCAGTGTTTCTGTAGGTTTATATGTTTGATTGTTTTTTGCAAGACTTGCTACATGTTTTGGTACGACCATACCCATACCCTAGCGCCGGTCGCGATCCATGAAATTGGGTCGTGACAGATTTGTTTGGTAACGTTTGCAAGGTTTGGCTAAACGTTTTCAAACGTTTGGCTTAAAATGCTAAAAAGGTGAAACGTTTGAATTTGTTTCGTAACGTGTTAAAATTTTGTTTTTGTTTCGTAACATTTGTAACATTTGGCTTAAATTGCTAAAAAGGTGAAACGCTTGGATTTGTTTCATAACATTTGTAAACGTTTGGCTTAAATCGCTAAGAAGGTGAAACGTTCGGTTTTGTTTCATAACGTTTGTAAACATTTGGCTTAAATCGCTAAAAAGGTGAAACACTTGGATTTGTTTCGTAACATTTGTAAACGTTTGGCTTAAATTGCTAAAACGGTGAAACTCTTGGATTTGTTTCGTAACGTTTTAAACGTTTGGTTTAAATGGCAAAAAGGTGAAACGATTGGATTTGTTTTGCAACGTCTTAAACGTTTGGCTTAAATCGCTAAAATGGGGAAACGTTTAATTTGGTTTCTTAACATTTTAAACGTTTGGCTTAAATCGCTAAAATGGGGAAAAGTTTGGATTTGTTTCGGAACGTTCGTAAACGTTTTGCTTAAATCGCTAAAACATTTAAAAACGTTTGGTTTTGTTTTGTAACGATTGTAAACGTTTGGCTTAAATCGCTAAAACGTGAAATGTTCGGTTTTGTTTCCTAACGTTTGTAAACATTTGGCTTAAATAACTAAAAAGGTGAGACGTTTGGTTTTGTTTCTTAACGTTGTAAATGTTTTGCTTAAATTGCTAAAAAGTTGAAACTCTTGGATTTGTTTCGTAATGTTTTTAAACGTTATGAAACAAAACCAAACGTTTCACCTTCTTAGCGATTTAAGACAAACATTTACAAAGGTTACGAAACAAATCCAAACGTGTCACCTTTTAGCAATTTATGCCAAATGTTTACAAACGTTACGATACAAAACTAAATGTTTCACCTTTTTAGAAAATTAATCCGAACGTTTGCAAACGTTACAAAATTAATCCAAACGTTTCACCTTGTTAGCGATTTAAGATAAAGGTTTATAAACGTTTAGAAACAAATCCAAGCGTTTCACCTTTTTAGCGATTTAAGCAGAACGTTTACAAACGTTATGAAACAAATCCAAGCGTTTCACGTTTTAGAAATTTAAGCCAAACGTTTTCAAACGTTATGAAACAAATCCAAACGTTTCACATTTTTAGCGATTTAAGCCAAACGTTTACAAATATTATGAAACAAAACCAAACGTTTCACCATTTTAGCGATTTAAGCCAAACGTTTACAAATGTTACGAGACAAATCAAAACGTTTCATATTTTTAGCGATTTAAGCCAAACTTTGGATTTGTTTCGTAACGTTTGGATTTGTTTTGTAATGTTTGTAAACGTTTGGCTTAAATAGCTAAAAAGGTGAAACATTTGAATTTTTTTCATAACGTTTGTAAACGTTTGGCTTAAATCGCTAAAAAGGTGAAATGTTTCGATTTGTTTCGTAACGTTTTTAAACGTTTGGCTTAAATTTCTAAAAATGTGAAACGTTTGGATTTGTTTCGTAACGTTTGTAAACGTTTGGCTTCAATCGCTAATAAGGTGAAACGCTTGGATTGTAAAATTTTTGTTTTAAAACGTTACGAAACAAAACCTAACGTTTCACCTTTTTAGCGATTTAAGATGGATATTTAATATAATATCCGCAAGTTTTGGTTAATTTCAATTTATTTTAAGAAAATTTCCATTAAATATAAATTAAGGACTCTAGGGTTGATATTTAAAATAATATCCGTATTTTTCGTCATTTGGATTATTTTAAGAGAATCCATATATAATTGGAATATTAATTTTTAAATATGGGTTTAAATGCGACAAATAAATTATACGGTTAAATAATAAGTTTTAGGAAAAAGGCAATGTTTAATATTCTGGATTAAGAAAAGGACCCTATATAATTTATAGTCGTTTTAAAAATTGGATTTAAGCTCGACATAATAACGACGTGGTTAATCGATGACATTAATTATTATGGATTTAAAACTAGATATAAGTGAAAAGAAGAGTTTAAGTGATTTGAGTTGTTTGAGGATTAGATTAGGAGAGCCCATTTGAAATAATAAGCACAATTTCTTTTCTTTTAAGTCTAGACATATAGCATTTCCAGAAACTTTAATCTCTCAGAACATTCATCTTCAACCTTCTACATTCAAGAACATGGAGAAGATAAGGTCCATGATTTGGTTTCAAATTCAAATACCATTTCTGAAAAGGAAAACATTGGCCATCTAGCATCCAATAAAAGCTGAAATTAAAGGTTCGTGGTTCTAATTCATGGTTATATTTAATAATTAAAGAGTTAATGTTTATGATATAAATGAACAAGATAATTAAAGGTTTATTTGATGGTTTATACATGTTTATGAGTGAGTTTGCAAGAAATTTATGATAAATTCTTATGAAAATTGAAGTGAATTGCTTAGGTGATGATTTAGGGTGATTATTGGCTGAATTAAAGGACAAAATAGGAGCTGAGTGCAGGCCATGGGAGGCCTGAATCCGACATGCTGACAAGAGCAGAGTCAGCTTGCTCGACGAGCAAGCAGGGCTGCTTAGAGAGCAGACCCTACTGTCTGCCCTGAGAGCAGCCCAGGTCTTCTATAAAAGCAGACCTTCTCCGGCCAATGGATAGGCCAGAGATGGTGGTGGTGGTGATGGTTAGGTGCCAACCTAACCACGTTATTTATCGAGCTAAAATGTTGATAATTTGGACAAGTTGTTAAAGGTAAATTGTATGTGATTGAGCTTGAAGTTTGTGGGTTTAAGTAAACCTTTAAAATATAAAGGATTTGGCAAAGATAAATACGAAAGACGTTAAGTAATTTCGTATGAAAATGCTAGATATTCAAAAGTGTAGTTTAAGAAAGAAAGTGTTTAAGTGAAGGAATAGTTTTAAACTCAAGTATAAATACTTGAATATGGATTTTAAGATAGTTTATTTAAACAAATTGTTAAAAAGATAAATTGAGAAGATTACGTGTGTTTAAGAAGAAAAGCGTAAAGAAAGGGTTTATGTCGATTCAAGTTCATATACTTAAATATAAGTTTTAAGTTTATTAAAGGAACTCAGTTCATTAATAAAATATAATATAACATTATATTTTTATTTATAGATTCTACGAACCAGTTGACTGACGATTCGAAGGAAGTGGGCGATTAAGCGACATGCAGTTCCTTTTATTTGCTTGTTATTATTTTTGGAATAAGTGATCAAAGTGAGTTCGAGATTTACTTTCGAGTATTATTATTTTTATTTATTAATAGATACATGTATTTGATTGAATGTTTTAGTTTTAAACTTTTGTATTTATTTATAGAACTGATATTAATACTACTGAAGTTTCATTAAAGTATTTTAAATAATAAGTTTATGGCTTTTATTAATACTTTATTTTATGCATAAACGATTGAAATATATTATACTTTATTAAAGGTCGCATAAATTGAGTTTGAAATATATTGAAAAAATGTTTGATACTAGACTTTGATTTTCTTAAGGATAATATGATTTATAGTTGGCGATGCCTAGATCGTGAGATCGCCTTTGAAATAGCATCGTTTATTTCAAAAGAGCATGTTTTATTTAATTAATGCTCTTTATTTTTTTTAATTCCTTTAAGCATGTATATTACTATAGAGAATTTGAGAATTTAATCATAGTACTTATTATTTTAATAGCTTCGCTATGTGTATGTTTATTATAAGAACTTATAAATCGTTTGTCTTGCGGAGTTATTATTTAAATCCAATAAGTGATCCGAGGGAAACGAGCTACCTATTGGGCGTCAAGAGGCTGTGTGATCATCAGTACTAATACGATTCTAGGCGTCTATGGTCAATAAATTGCAATGATAAATTATGAATATCGATGGAATAAGGAAAAGAAGGATAAAGAGAAATTTGATAGACACGAGGTTTAACTCGGTGGAACTATCTCGGGACCCGTGTCAAGCGGGTTTACTCGGTCAAACTATTTCGGGACCCACAACTTGGGATTAAGAGATGGTTGTGGTTTACTCGGTGGAACTATCTCGGGATCCAACCACTTGGACGATATGATCGAAAAAGTCATTATCGATGCATTAAGTAAGTCGTAGCATTTGGGTTTAGGGTTCCAAACGGATCCAATATTGGAAACTATTAAATTATATTTTATATTGATTTATGTTTAGTTAATCGTTTATTATCGAAGTATGTTAAATACAAGTTTATTGTTTAAATATTTAAAAAAGTATGTTTTATCGTTAATGCGACCTTGTTTTAATTATAATACAGTTAGTAAATTTTGAAGTCACTCAGCGTTGTCTGATCCCCCAACAGTGTTATCTTTCAGGATTAATATATGACGATGTGGTCGAGCATCCATTCGTTGTTCCGGAAGTCTCAGTTATGGGAGGTCTTATTCTTCTTAGAGCTGCAGTAGTCATGATAGTAGACCTAGCTAGTAGCAAATGATTTATGTTTATTTTATGTCCTGGCAAAATGATGTATTTTGGGAAAGTGAATTATCCATGAATTTAATATACGGTTAATTTGTTTTTTATACAGGGTGATTTGATAGGTGAGGTTTATTAAATTTTCAGGCGTTACATTGCCGATTTTTCAAAAACAGTTTTACTAAGTATTATATGATTTTAAAACGCGAAAAAGTTTTAACTAATCTAGGCTTGCTACGGGTTTCGGAGCTACCACTCCCATTTTCTAGTGCCAGTCGCGGCCCTCTATTTCGGATCGTGACAAAGGTGGTATCAGAGCAGTTGGTCCAGGATACCACTGCTTATGTGTGAGCCTACCTAGGAAACTACTGCAGCATATAGGATTCGAGTCATGTCTTTTGCATGTTGTCTTTTGTTTTTTGTCGTTTCAGCCTTCCTATTTAGGATATAAGTCCGCAATTGTTTTGTGTGATTGTGGGTGAACTAAATAATTAGTATTTATGCGATTTGATGACTAGGCTTACGTATGAAGTAGTATATGGTGCAAGGATGGTATGATAAGCATACGATATAAGCGTTAAAGGGTGATTGACAGAAAGGCGTGGATTCAAAGAGGTAGGGGAACTTATCAAGTTACAGAGTTTAATGTCTGAAGAACTTACAAAGTTGATGATTTATGATTTAAAGTTAATTATTTAAAATGGTTTTAAAACCATAATTGTGCCTATACCCGAGATAAAAATGCATTATTGCCACGGCATGAATAGAATTGCATCACTACATACACATTAAGTGTAAAGAATAATAAATGGATTCATACATTAGTAGGACATGCATCATGCTGATTTGGCTCAGGCAAGAGGTGGGTTGTGGCAACTCTTTGGGGATGAGAGACGTCATCACCCTAGAGCACAATTATGCTAATCAATAAAGGATTTGAATATGATTTAGGAAGGGTCATTTTCTTTGAATTGCAAAGATAATTGAATTATTTTTAAAAAAGATTTGTTTTAAAATGTAAGTATACCTAGACCGGAACTCTGTAACGAAGGTAAAATGGTCGAGGTCAAGCTGCAAGCAACTCGCGAAGGCACAACAAATGGGCATTAGAATACTAAATGAAGATTTACGTTTTGATTATACCAGGTTTGTCGTGGTTCAACGAACTATATTTAGTGCGAGTAAAATAGTAAGATGTATCTGTATATCGATGTATATACTATTAAGCGGTAAGCTAGGACGTTTCTATCTGTAAATGAGGTTTTTAGGATATCATGCTATAAGAGAGTAGATGTATAAAGAAAGATAGCAGAATCTAGTAAGCGAATTGAAAGATTAAGGTAATAACGATATGGGGGAAGTCTTTACTAACTAAAGAAGCGAATTTTAGGCGATACCGGAAAATTGCCAAGATTAGTAAAACAAAATCTTTTGATGGAACCATTGGATTGGTTTGACGTCGGAGTATGACATTCCTAAGAAGGTTACTTAGGAAGGAACCGGGGTGATCGTCAAACAAAGAATCACGCGAAAGTGTTTATGAAAAGTATACTAGAAGACTTATATGAATAGAAACGGCCAGGCTAGTGAACCAGCTGTGGGGATATAAGATATATTGAAATTATTTATGGAAAATCCATATAAATACGAATGATGTGAAGTATTTAGTTAGTGAGATTAAGAGACGGGACATGTGTATTATAGGGAGTAAGTTAATAAAGTTAGAAATTCTGATCAAGAAACTAAGGAACGTATATATGAAAATGTATGAGAAGTGTATTTAAAATATAAGATCACGAGACCCTAATCTGAATGGTGAAGAATGAAAGTTATAGTACAGTAGCTATAAAATATTGTCAATGACTTTTAAAGGAGAACATGAACGCTGCATGTGAAAGGTTAGCACATGTTAGATATCGCTGATGGTACTAAATATATAATTTAAAGATTTGTATATTAGGATCAATGAAGGAACCAAAATAAACTTACGTTTAAAGTATATAAAGTATTAAAGACAGAGGTAACTGGATAAGAACCTTGTGATGAGGATAAGAAAAGGAATAACTTAATGCAAGTAAGAAAGGTAGAAAATGGTGTATAATGCATATAGAGATGCAGTGGAGCTCAACGAGAAAGAAAAGTACATAAATCGATTTAGGCACAAAGGTTGTAAGCATTTGACATAAGAATTAACCATGTGCGGGATGAGTGACAGTTACGAAAGAATCATTCATAACAGTATTAATGAAAAGGGTGAGATACCTAAGGTTAAATATATGTTAAAGATAGATGAGCAATGATTCTCAAATCAATAGACGGTGATGAGAACAATAAGGGACATGAAAGTATAACTAAGAACAACAATAATAAGAATATAAGTCGTGATGATAGTTATGAATAAGGAATTGAATAGGTGAACCTTTAGAGTTAGGACACTGATAAGGATATGATGTATGAGCATGTACAGGATCGGATGCGAGGAAGACAAAAAACGTCAAGAAAGATGACGTCGAACTCCGATAACTATAAGGTTTACACGATGTGAGAAAGAAATAGCAATTTATCATGAAGTATATTAGAAAATAACAGTTGGAATGGGATGTGGGAAATGATTCATGGTGGAATAATACAAGCTACTTATAACGTTCTCAATAATGATGAAGACGTAAGGTTAACAAAAGCTACATGAAAGACGCAAAGGTACGCAAACTTACTGGAAAAGATTGAGGTAAGGAAACTTCACAAGTACCAAAGTTATACTATAGGTTAGCTAAATCTCGTTTTATAATAAATGTTATTTAAATATATGCTCTTGACCAATGAAATAGGACGGAAAGATGGTATATGAGTTGTAAAACTTTAATGAAGAGACAAGCCATTAAAGTAGTTGTATAAGGTCATAGTAGAAGAAGAGATATGGAGGAGCCAGTAAGCATATTAGCTGTCGGCATTAAATTATTAATGAAGTTATAATATAAGGTTCAGGCGTCCGCGGAATGGATGCAGACACTAAATAAAAAGATTTCAATGGATTATTCTGTCACGACCCAATCTCATGGGCCGAGACCGGCGCTAGGGAATGGGAGTGGTTTCTCCGAAACCCGTAGCAAGCCTAAAAAAGTAAAACAATTTTTTCGCGAAAATAAACGTCATGCATGACATACATAAACATAGACATCATGCAGAAGCACACATGCCAGGCACACATATCCTCTGGCAATCACAAATATCACAACGCAGCAAGCGTAAACGTTTAAAACTTTAAAACGTTAAAGTTATATTTACAGAAAACTACACATACAAGCTGACTTACAAAACACTTATCTACTGCAGCTCTAAGAGTAAAGTACTGTTACTTTACATACTCAAAAATACAGACTTCTGGAAGTAGGATAGAAGTCCGTTGCTTCAAAGCGTCTTTATCCTGAAAGGAAATCTGTGAGGGGTCGGTATATTGGGATATACTGAGTGAGTTCATACATTTACCAATAAGTATTCAAATAAAATCATAAACGATACTTAATCGTATGCAGCCAAGTACAGGATCCGATTGAAACCTTAATCCTCAAACATACTAATAATCAATCGAGCAACCCAATCATAAATATCAATTGCGAGTCCAACTCGCTGGTGGCCCAGCCACTAGATACGAGGACTCCAGACTACACCGTAGCCGAGTGCTCTCTCGTATCAAAATCATAAACCCAATCGTAAATTTCATATTCATCATCAGCTCCCAGCTGAGTCATATCAAAACTGGTGATCACACAGTCCTATTGTCGCCCAATAGGTAGCACGTTCTATCGGATCAATGCTGGTTTCAAATCAAGCATATGCAATTCATAAAAAGAATTCGCATCGCAATTATGCAAAACAAACATAAAGCAATATAAAATATTTGCTTAAATAAATACTTTAAAAGCAAATCATATAAACTCACAGAAAACGCTTATCCAAAAATATGTCGGGGCTTTGGAACGTCAAGCTTCCCGAACTACTGGTCCAGCTGCTTCTTGCCTCGCCGGATCTAAAACAATTTTAAAACATTTGACTCATATCAGAATCCTATTCTAAGATTAACTCTAGACTCGAGACACGACACGCTAAACTTATTAACAGTTGTGCTCCTCACGCAATATTCCGATTAATGGTTTCTAACTCGTTTATGAATCGTATCTCTTTCCGAATCCATTCTCATGTATTGTGTCCAAATTTCACTTTTTCAAAGTCCATAGGTCAAAACCAAGCTGAAATATATCGCGTCGGATCTCGGAATGCATTCCCCATCTCAAAATGGGTTTGGCATGTCGTGTCAGGCCCTCCTCACGTCGTGAGGGCCTTCCTCGCGTCGTGAGGCATGCCCTCACGTCGTGAGGGACTGTCCTCACGTCGCGAGGACGTGATTCCGACTCCGAAACTTGATTCCGATGTGTTTTAGCTCAAAAACGACCAATTTCACATTCCCAATGATGCTACAATGCTTAGAAACATCCACAACATACAATCCAAGCTTAAAACGTCAAAAATCGAATTCAAAATCGTTGAAATAACAAAACCGCTCGAAACCTTAAACTTTAAATCGATTTTCCATCAAATTCACTCAACCAAACACTAAAACGACGAGCTTACCTTGATTACCGGTTGAAATACGATCGATTCGAGTAATAGAACGTCGAAAACGGACGAGAAACGGAGACGTACGAAAGAAACGTAAATGGACGATGAAAGGAACGAAAGAGATGAAGATCAGCTTCTGGATCCTTCATCCTTAAGGTTATATATATATCTATAATTGGCTAATTTGTACTTTGGTCCTTGAAACTTTTTAAAAGTTGCAATTTAGCCCAAAACCTAACCGCGTCCAAATTTTAAACGGTCTCCGATTGACTCGAGACTTTTTCCATAATTACTATAAATTATTCCGCGGACTTTGGCGAAATAATTATCGTCACGGGGTTTATATTTTATTTTATATTAATTTTCGAAGTTATATCTTTAAATCACGTAAATCCACTTAATAAAAATTATTCTAAATTCCTGATATAATTAAATTAAATTCTCCTTAATTTAATTTATCGGAATTCACGACACGTGGCACGACTTAATTACCTTAAAATATTTTGGGGTATTACATATTCAATGGCAATGTGAGGTGAAGGTGAGCGTAACTACGAACATTTCACATGGACTTTGGTTATATATTAAGTGGAATAATCCAAAACTTATAACTACGTTTGGACTAGTGCTTAATTTTGGATAAGTTCAAAAAAACAAATTCAACAATAGAAAATACATGTCGAATTAAGAAAAGTTTAGATGCCAGGGGTAGGTAGTTTGGACAAGCTTTCTGACCCCTTACGCTTGTCAAAAGTCAATTCAAGTCTAAATTGATATTGTAGAGAAAGTTGTAGAATGCATTTGAAGAAAGTAATAAACAATCAGACAATTTTAAATGATTCATTTAATGGTTTAAAGCTATCATTAAATCATCAACATTTTGGAATACATCGACTTTGACAGAAGTTATAATATTAAAATTTTAACAATTAGAGTACCACGAATTTGTTTATAATTGAGGTATTAGTTCATTTGTGTTTGGAACGCAATTTTATATTGAAATTGGTTAAAGTTAAGGGAGTTTATTGGATTTAGGATGTGAAGGGAAAGAATCAAAATAAGTGATTAAGATAGCTACTTTGGAGGCAATTTTGATCGTGTTCACGGAAACATATTATAATTGTTTTTAATTACATGCGAAGAGGGTATGTCGGAAAGGATAACGACAAGCTCGAATCGGTCCCGAAAAGCAACACCTGCCTTAGGCAAGCAGGCAAACATACACACTTAAGTAAGCCTATAAATTAAAGGTTAAGTATATTTTAAAGCTAATCTAAGAATGCTACTTCTGGATAAATTTTAGATCCCAAGAAGTGTTATTTTGGATCTAGGACCAAAATGAAAGTTGTAGGCGACGTTGCATAGGATAAATTTCAAGTGACAAATTAAAAATTTGGACAGATTTAGACGTTGGTTTTATGGCTTGAAGTTGGCTAAAAACCTACATTTACAAAGTTGAAAAAAAGCGATTTTTAATTAGTTTGAAAAACTAACTATGTGATATTCGGATAACATAAAATGAAAATGAACACATGATTCGGAAAATAATAGAATAAGATATTTTATGAGATTATGCTCTAAGGAAATGGCAGAAGTAATTAGCACTAACAAATAAAAAGGCGATATTAAAATAATTAAACGATAAGTATTTTTAGAAAATTCGAGGACGAATTTTTCTAAGGGGGGAAGAATGTAATACCCCGTATGCTGGGTAAAAGAATAAATTGAATTATTTATATTATTTTAGCTGATTAGAGCTAAAATTTAAGGATGTCTCCGGAGTTAAATTAAAAAATTAAAATTTTGTCTCGTATTTGGGTACTAATATTTAGCATGTCAAGATTTAATGGAAAATTGAAGAAAATTCCACTAAATCAAATTTATAACCTTAAGATGGATATTTAAAATAATATCCGCAAGTTTTTGTTAATTTGGATTTATTTTATGAATTTTTTTAATAAATAAATTAAGGACTCTAAGGTGGATATTTTAAATAATATCCGTATTTTTTGTCATTTGGATTATTTTAAGAGAATCCATAAATAATTGGAATATTAATTTTAAAATACGGGTTTAAACGCGATAAATAAATTATACGGTTAAATAATAAGTTTTAGGAAAAAAGCAATGTTTAATATTTTGGATTAAGAAAAGGACCCCGTATAATTTATAGTCGTTTGAAAAATCGGATTTAACCTCGACATAATAACGACATGGTTAATCGATGAGATTAATTATTATGGATTTTAAACTAAAAATAAGTGAAAAGAAGAGTTTAAGTGATTTGGGTTAAGTTTGAGGATTAGATTAGAAGAGCCCATTTGAAATAATAAACCCAATTTCTTTTCTTTTAAGTCTAGACATATAGCATTTCCAGAAACTTCAATCTCTCACAACATTCATCTTCAACCTTCTACATTCAAGAACATGGAAAAGATAGGGTTCATGATTTGGTTTCAAATTCAAATACCCACTTCTAAGAAGGATTAAATTGGCCATCTAGCATCCAATTGAAGCTAGAATTAAAGGTTAGTGTTTCTAATTCATGGTTGAATTTTATAATTAAAGAGTTAACATTTATGAGATTAAAGAACAAGATAATTAAAGGTTTAATTGATGGTTTGTACATGTTTATGAGTGAGTTTGCAAGAAATTTATGATGAATACTTATGGAAACTGAAGTGAATTGCTTAAGTGGTGATTTATGGTGATTATTGGCTGATTTAAAGGACAAAATAGGAGCTGAGTTCAGGCCATGGGAGGCCTGAACCCGACCTGCTCGCAAGAGCAGCAGGTATTGCTCTTAGGAGCAGAGTCAGCTTGCTCGACGAGCAAGCAAGGTTGCTCAGAGAGCAGACCCTAAGGTCTGCCCTGAGAGCAGCCCAGGTCTGCTGTAAAGGCATACCTTCTCCGGCCAATGGACAGGCCGAAGATGGTGGTGGCGGTGATGGTAAGGTGCCAACCTAATCATGCTATTTATCGAGCTAGAATGTTGATAATTTGGACAAGTTGTTAAAAGGTAAATTGTATGTGATTGAGCTTGGAGTTTGTGGGTTTAATTAAAGGGTTAATGTCATAAAAATTCACAAACTTTACACATTTTCTCATTTTAATCACGTAGTTTAAATTTTCTCATTTTCATGCACGAACTACCACTTTTTCTCAAATTCATACACGATGCTGAGGTGTCACGGTTCCATTGGTGTAATTCATTGAGGTGGAGGTCATTTTACACCAATGAATGAGTGACACCTCAGCACCATGCATAAATTTGAGAAAAGTGGTAGTTCGTGCATGAAAATGAAAAAAATTTAAACAGTGTGATTAAAATGAGATGAAGTGTAAAGTTCGTAATTTTTTTTAACATTAAACCCTTCAAATATTAAGGATTCGGCAAAGCTAAATACGAAAAACGTTAAGGTTTTGTAATTTAAACAAATGTTTTGTACCGTTTTAAACGTTTGGATTTGTTTGTAACCAATCAGAATATTTCACCTTTTTAGCGGTTTAATCCAAACAATTACAAACGTTACGAAACAAATCCAAACGTTTCACCTTTTTAGCGATTTAAGGCAAACGCTTTATAAACGTTATAAAACAAAACCAAACGTTTACAAACGTCACGAAACAAATCCAAATGTTTCACCTTTTTAGCAATTTAAGCCAAACGTTTACAAACGTTTCGAAACAAAACCAAACGTTTAAAACGTTTCAAAACAAATCCAAACGTTTCATATTTTTAGCGATTTAAGCCAAACGTTTACAAACGTTACGAAACAAAACTAAATTTTTCAGCTTTTTATCGATTTAAGCCAAACGTTTATAAATGTTACGGAACAAAACCAAATGTTTACAAACGTTACGATACGAATCAAACGTTCCACCTTTTTTGCGATTGAAGCCAAACGTTTACAAACATTACACAACAAATTCAAACGGTTACATACGTTACGAAAAAAATCCAAACGTTTCCTCATTTTAGCGATTAAAGCCAAACGTTTACAAACGTTACGAAACAAGTCCAAACGTTTCACCTTTTTAGAAATTTAAGCCAAATGTTTACAAATGTTACAGAACAAATCCAAACGTTTCATATTTTTAGCAATTTAAGCCAAACGTTTGTGAAACGTTACAAAACAAATCCAAACATTTCACCTTTTTAGCGATTTAAGCCAAACGTTTACAAACGTTTCGAAACAAAACCAAACGTTTCCCCTTTTTAAAGATTTAAGCCAAACTTTTACAAACGTTTCGAAACAAATCCAAACGTTTCATCTTTTTAGCTATTTAAGAAAAACGTTTACAAAAGTTACGAAGCAAATCCAAACGTTTCACCTTTTTAGCGATTTAAGCCAAACGTTTACAAACGATATGAAACAAATCCAAATGTTTCACCTTTTTAGCGATTTAAGCCAAACATTTATAAACGCTACGAAACAAAACCAAACGTTTAAAACGTTACGAAACAAATCCAAACGTTTCATATTTTTAGCGATTTATGCCAAATATTTACAAACGTTACAAAACAAAGCCAAACATTTAAAACGTTACGAAAAAAATCCAAACGTTTCACGTTTTAAGCGATTTAAGCAAAACGTTTACAAATGTTACAAAAAAATGTAAATGTTTCACCTTTTTAGCTATTTAAGTCAGACGTTTACAAAATATACGAAAAAAATCCAAACATTTCCCCATTTTAGCGATTTAAGCCAAACGCTTAAAATGTTACAAAACAAATTCAAGCGCTTACAAACGTTACGAAACAATTCCAAACCTTTCACCTTTTTAGCGATTGAAGCCAAACGTTTAGAAACGTCACGAAACAGAACCAAACGTTTATGAACGTTATGAAACAAAACCAAACGTTTTAAATGTTACGAAACAAATCCAAACGTTTCACAATGTTTGTAAACGTTTGGCTTAAATCACTAATAATAAGAAACGTTTGGTTTTGTTTCGTAATGCTTGTAAAACGTTTGGCTTAAATCGCTAAAAAGGCAAAACGTTTGGATTTGTTTCGTAACGTTTGTAAACGTTTGGCTTAAATCACTAAAAAGGTGAAATGTTTGGATTAGTTTCGTGACGTTTGGCTTAAATTGCTAAAAAGGTGAAACGCTTGGATTCGTTCCGTAACATTTGTAAACATTTGGCATACATTGCTAAAAAGGTGAAAAGCTTGGATTTGTTTCGTAACGTTTGTAAACGTGTGGCTTAACTTGCTAAAAAGGTGAAACGTTTGGATTTGTTTCGTAACGTTTCCAAACGTTTGTTTTGGTTTCGTAACGTTTGTAAACGTTTGTCTTAAATCGCTAAAAAGGTGAAACATTTTGTTTTGTTTCGTAACGTTAATAAACGTTTGTCTTAAATCGCTAAAAAGGTCAAACGTTTGGATTTGTTTTATAAAGTTTGTAAATGTTTGGTTTAAATCGCTAAAAAAGTTAAATGTTTGGATTTGTTTGGTAAAGTTTGTAAACGTTTTGCTTAAATCGATAAATAGGTCAAATATATGGATTTGTTTCGTAACGTTTGTAAACGTTTGGCTTAAATCGCTAAAAAGGTGAAACGTTTGGATTTGTTTCGTAATGTTTGTAAAAAGTTTGGCTTAAATCGCTAAAAAGGTGAAATGTTTTAATTTGTTTCGTAATATTTATAAACGTTTGGCTTAAATTGCTAAAAAGGTGAGAGGCTTGGATTTGTTTTGCAACGTTTGTAAATGTTTGGCTTAAATTGCTAAAAACGTGAAACATTTGAATTTGTTTCATAACGTTTGTCAGCGTTTAATTTTTTTCGTAGTGTTTGTAAACGTTTGGCTTATATTTCTAAAAAGGTAAAACGTTTGGTTTTGTTTCGTAATGTTTGTAAACGTTTGGCTTAAATCAATAAAAAAGGGAAACGTTTGGATTTGTTTTGTAACGTTTGTAAACGTTTGGCTTAAATCGCTAAAAAGGTGAAACGTTTGGATTTGTTTCGTAACGTTTGTAAACGTATGGCTTAAATTGCAAAAAATGTGAACTATTTAGATTTGTTTTGTAACATTTGTAAACGTTTGGCTTAATTCGTTAAAATGGGGAAATGTGTGGATTTGTTTCGTAACATTTGTAAACATTTGGCTTAAATCGCTAAAATGGGGAAATGTTTGGATTTGTTTCGTAACTTTTGTAACGTTTAGCTTATATCGTTAAAAAGGTGAAACGTTTGGATTTGTTTCGTAGCGTTTGTAAATGTTTGGCTTAAATCCTAAAAAGGGGAAACATTTATATTTGTTTCGTATCATTTGTAATTGTTCAACTTAAATTGCTAAAAATGGGAAACGTTTGGCATTGTTTCATAACATTTGGCTTAAATCGCTAAAAATGTGAAACGTTTGGATTTTTTCATAACGTTTTAGACGTTTAGTTTTGTTTCCTAACGTTTATTTATGTTTGGTTTAAATCTCTAAAAAGGTGAAATGTTTGGTTTTGTTTCGTAACGTTTGTAAGCGTTCGGTTTAAACTACTAAAAAGGTGAAACGTTTGGTTTTATTCTGTAACGTTTGTAAACATTTGGCTTAGATCGCTAAAAATGTGAAACGTTTGGATTTTTTTTCATAACGGCTGTAAACGTTTTGTTTTGTTTCGTAATGTTTGTAAACGTTTTAAACGTTTTGCTCATAACGTTTTAAATGTTTGGTTTTGTTACCTAGCGTTTGTAAACGTTTGGGTTAAATTGCTAAACATGTGAAACATTTGGATTTGTTTCATAACGTTTTAAACGTTTGGTTTAGTTTCGTAATCTTTGTAAACGTTTGGCTAAAATCGCTAAAAATGTGAAACGTTTGGTTTTGTTTTGTAACGTTTGTAAACGTTTGGCTTATATCGCTAAAAATGTGAAACGTTTGGATTTGTTTCGTAACGTTATAAACGTTTGGTTTTGTTTCGTAACGTTTATAAATGTTTGGTTTAAATCGCAAAGAAGGTGAAACGCTTGGTTTTGTATCGTAACGTTTGTAATGTTTCACCTTTTTGGCGATTTAAGCCAAACATTTACAAACGTTACGAAACAAATCGAAACGTTTCACATTTATAGCCATTTAAGCCAAACATTTACAAACGTTACGTAACAAATCCAAGAGTTTCACCTTTTTAGCGATTTAAGCCAAACGTTTATAAACGTTACGAAAAAAAACCAAACGTTACACTTTTTAGCGATTTTAGCCAAACTTTTGCAAACGTTAAGAAACAAAACCAAGAGTTTCACTTTTTTAGAAATTTAAACCAAACGTTTACAAACGTAACGAAATAAATCCAAGCGTTTCATCTCTTTAGCAATTTAAGCAAAACGTTGACAAACGTTACGAAACAAATCCAAGCGTTTCACCTTTTTAGCTATTTAAGCCAAACGTTTACAAACGTTACGAAACAAATCCAAGAATTTCACCATTTTAGCAATTTAAGCCAAACGTTTACGAACGTTACGAAACAAATCCAAACGTTTCACCTTTTTAGCGATTTAAGCCAAACATTAACAATCGTTACGAAACAAATCCAAGCGTTTCACCTTTTTAGCGATTTAAATCAAACTTTACAAACATTACAAAACAAATCCAAACGTTTCACCTTTTTAGAGATTTAGGCCAAACGTTTACAAACGTGACGAAAGAAATCCAATTTTTTCACATTTTTAGCAATTTAAACCAAACATTTACAAATACTAAGAAACAAATACAAGTGTTTTACCTATTTTGCGATTTAAGCCAAACGTTTACAAACGTTACAAAATTTAAGCCAAACGTTTACAAACGTTACGAAATTTAAGCCAAACGTTTCCAAACAAAGCTAAACGTTTGCAAACAATACCAAGCGAATCCAAACGTGTACAAACATTGCGAAACAACACCGTACGTTTTATTTATAGCGATTTAAGCCAAACTTTTACAAAGGTTACGAAATAAATCCAAATGTTTCAACTTTTTAGAAATTTAAGCGAAACGTTTACAAACGTTACGAAACAAATCCAAACGTTTGAAATAAATTTTGTAACGTTTGTAAACGTTTGGCTAAAATCGCAAAAAAGGTAAAACACTTGGATTTGTTTCGTAACATCTGTAAACGTTTGGCTTTAATCGCTAAAAAGGGAAAACGTTTGGATTTGTTTCGTAATGTTTTTAAACGTTTGGCTTACATAGCTAAAAACGTGTCCCGTTTTGATTAAATTGGCTTAAATCGCTAAAACGGTTAAATCCCAACCTTTCACCTTTTTAGCGATTTAAGCATAACATTTAGAAACGTTACGAAACGAATCCAAATGTTTCACCTTTTTAGCGATTTAAGCCAAACGTTTACAAACGTTACCAAACAAATCCAAGTGTTTCACCTTTTTAGCGATTTAAGCCAAACGTTTACAAATGTTACGAAATTTAAGCCAAACGTTTACAAACAAAGCCAAACATTTACAAACATTAAGAAACAAATCAAAACGTTTACAAACTTTACGAAACAAATCAAAATATTTCATTTTTAGCGATTTAAGCCAAATGTTTACAAACGTTACGAAACAAATCAAAACGTTTCATATTTATTGCAATTCAAGCAAAACGTTTTGAAACGTTACGAAACAAATCCTAACGTTTGAAAAAAAAATTGTAACGTTTGTAAACGTTTGGCCTAAATCGCTAAAAAGGTAAAACGTTTGGATTTGTTTCACAACGTCTGTAAACGTTTGGATATGTTTCGTAACGTTTGTAAACGTTTGGCATAAATGGCTTAAAAGGTGAAACGTTGGGATTTTCTTCGTAATGTTTGTAAACGTTTGGCTTATATCGCTAAAAAGGTGAAACTTTTGGTTTTGTTTCGTAACGTTTGTAAATGTTTGTCTTCAATCACTAAAAAGGTGAAACGTTTGGATTTGTTTCGTAACGTTAGTAAACGTTTGGCTTAAAGGTGAAATGTTTGGATTTGTTTTATAATGTTTGTAAACGTTTGGCTTAAATCGCTAAAAAGGTGAAATGTTTTGTTTTGTTTGGTAACGCTAAAAAGGTAAAACGTTTGGATTTGTTTTGTAACGTTTGTAAACGTTTGGCTTAATTCAATAAAAAGGTGAAATTTTTGGATTTGTTTTGTAATGTTTGTTAACGTTTGGCTTAAATCGCAAAAAAAGTGAAATCTTTTGTTTTGTTTCGTAACGCTAAAAAGGTGAAACGTTTGGATTTGTTTTGTAACGTTTGTAAACGTTTGGCTTAAATCGCTAAAAAGGTGAAACGTTTAGATTTGTTCTGTAACATTTGTAAACGTTTGACTTAAATTGCTAATAAGGTGAAATGTTTGGATTTGTTTTATAAAGTTTTAAGCATTTAGCTTTGTTTCATAATATTTGTAAATGTTTTGCTTCAATCGATAAAAAGGTGAAACGTTTGGATTGGTTTCGTAGCTTTTGTAAACGTTTGGCTTAAATCGCTAAAAATGTGAAACGTTTTGGTTTCGGCCTGTAACGTTTGTAAACGTTCGGCTTAAATCGCTAAAAAGGTAAAACGTTTGGATTTGTTTCGTAACATTCGTAATCGTTTGGCTTAATTCCTTAAAAGCAGAAACCTTTGGTTTTATTTCGTAACGTTTGTAAACATTTGGCTTAAATCGCTAAAAAGGTGAAACGTTTGGATTTATTTCGTATCGTTTTTTAACGTTTGGTCTAAATCGTTAAAAGGGGACATGTTTTGTTTTGCTTCGTAACGTTTGTAAATGTTTGCCTTCAATCGCTAAAAAGGGGAAACGTTTGGATTTTTTTCGTAATGTTTGGCTTAAATCACTAAAAAGGTGAAACGGTTGGATTTGTTTCGTAACGTTTGTAAACGTTTAGCTTAAAGTGCTAAAAAGGTGAAATGTTTGGATTTGTTTCGTAACGTTTGTAAACGTGTAGCTTAAATTGCGAAAAATGGGAAACTTTTGGATTTGTTTCGTAACGTTTTAAACGTTTTTTTGTTTCGTAACGTTTGTAAATGTTTGGCTTAATTCGCTAAAAAGGTGAAATGCTTGGATTTCTTTCATAGCGTTTGTAAACGTTTGGCTTTGTTTCGTAATGTTTGTAAACGTTTGGCTTAAATCGCTAAAAATGTGAAACTTTTGGATTTGTTTCGTAACGTTTGTAAACATTTGGTTTTAATCGCTAAAAAGATGAAACGTTTGGCTTTGTTTCGTAAGGTTTGTAAACATTTGGCTTAAATCCCTAAAAAGGTCAAACGTTTGGCTTTGTTTTGTAACGTTTGTAAACGTTTGGCTTAAATCGCTAAAAAGGGGAAACATTTGGATTTGTTTTGTAACGTTTGTAAACGTTTGGCTTAAATCGCTAAAAAGGTGAAATGTTTGGTTTTGTTTCGTAACGCTAAAAAGGTGAATCGTTTGGATTTGTTTTGTAACATTTGTAAACATTTGGCTTAAATAGCTAAAAAGGTGAAACATTTGGATTTGTTTCGTAACGTTTGAAAATATTTGGCTTAAATTACTAATAAGGGGAAACGTTTGGATTTGTTTTGTAACGTTTGTAAATGTTTGGCTTAAATGGCTAAAAAGGTGAAATGTTTGGTTGTGTTTCGTAATGCCAAAAAGGTGAGACGTTTGGATTTGTTTTGTAACATTTGTAAACATTTGGGTTAAATATCTAAAAAGGGCAAACGTTTCGATTTGTTTCGTAATGCTTGTAAATGTTTTGCTTAAATCGCTAATAAGGTGAAACGTTTAGATTTGTTTTGTAACATTTTAAACGTTTGGCTTTGTTTCGGAACGTTTGTAAACGTTTGTGTCACGACCCAAACTATTGAGCCGCGACCGGCGCTATGGAACGGGAGTGGTAGCTCCGGAACCCGTAGCAAGCCTAAAACCACTGTAAATTTTTCGCGATTAAAACATATTATTATATATAATACATTATCAGAAATTTTCTTTAAATAATAATTCAATTATTAAAATATCGTATTCCTTTTCTGAAAACATTCGCGAAACAATTCTTAGAAACCAGGGTCTTACCGAGCGATATCTCATATCCAGCACCGCCCTGTTTCTGATCACAAACATCACCAATTCCACTCATGGCAATTGGTATCAATTTCAAACGGATAAACGCCATCTTTCTAAATAACTTATCTATAAAATTTATATCAGAGTTCACATTTTAAATACCGTTTGAAATCAAATCACAAATCTTATTTTGACACCTATTGACTTCTGCAGCTCTAAGGACTCGTACTTTGTGCAAGTCAGAAGACTTCCAACACAAAGGAGATGGTCTGTCTGATCCGACTCCGATCACCTGAAATAAAACACTGTGAGGGAGTCAGTATTTTGGAAAATACTGAGTGAGCTTGCAAGTTACTAACGGTATTAATATAAAAATATAACATCGCATCTCAATAAAACATATAAACAGGTATTTGATCCGTACGAAACTAATATCCTAGCATGCGACACAACTCTCGAATAATCATATATCGTTCAACCCAATCGTATATCTCAAGTTGTGAGTCCAACTCACTGGTGGGCCCAGCCCACTAGATACGAGGACTTCCAGGCTACACCGTAACCGAGTTCACTCTCGTATCGAATTCATATCCAATCATTTCTCAAATGCAAACACACTAGACTGACTCAATACTGGTGATCACACAGCCTATTGACACCCAATAGGTAGCTAGTTTCTTCGGATCGCATACTAGTTCTCGTATATACATTTGATAGAAACATATAATATTTAATCAAATCATATAACATGCGATGCGTATAAACAGTATATATCTATATAAAATAACTTTATATATATAATACACGAAAGTAAATTGCAACTCACAGTGACCGCTATCCAATCTATAATGCACTCGATATGCTGGTCAAACACTGCTAATCCCAAAACGTCTATCTCGTAGCTTGCCGGTACGTCTGGTACATATACAAACCAAATACACGTTTAGATTATAAACGTGAACCTCGTAAACCTAACGTCCTAGGTTATAGATTTAGGTTTTCCCAATTCATTCTTATCGATTTCCAATTACCCGTTATATTTATTACAAAACCCTAATCATATCCTCCATGTTCTATGTCCGAATTGCACATTTTCAGAGTCCGTAAGCTCTTATGGACTTAAGATATGATACGTCTAACTCCCATGCAGCAACTGGGCCGAAAACGATCAAGGCAACCTTGCCTTGGTGTTGGCACGTCGTGCCAACCATTGGCGCGTCGTGCTAATCATTGGCGCGTCGTGAAAATTTTGGCACGTCGTGCGGCCGTCGTGCTGACCACGACAGCAAGCTTAAATCTCCACAAAATCGATCAAAAACCCATTCCGACTTTCTTGAGACATTCCCGCACATACCCAACATCATTTTTACACAAAATCGATATTAAAAACCGTCAAAAACGTTAAATTTAAATTCAAATTCGATCCTATCCCGAAACAGCCAAATATATCAATTTTAACCAAGATTCTCGAATATTTACCTTGGAATGAAGCTTAGGATCGATAGAGGATTCGATTCTGAATAAATCGCCGCGAAAATCGCTCGAATCGGATGTCGAACGGAGAAACGGCGGCGAAACGACGGTATCGCTCGTTAACTCTCAAACTCTCTCGATCATTCTTCTCCCTTCTCTGATCCAATTTTCTTTATATACTAGTACATAACCCTCGCTATGCTTCGGGATTTTTAATAATTATAATTAATATGTAGCTAATTAATTAGTGAATTGTATTTATTAAGATTAACTGACATTATAGCACAGATAATTAATTCAAAACATAAATGTTTCAGAAAAAATATATTTGCTCATTAATGTTGGATATATTTTTATTAAATTTTTTTAATGTTCCACTTCATGTTAAAGACCAAATAATTTTTTTATCATTTTTTCTTTCTTTTTATTTCTCTAACACCTCATTCGATAGGTGCATGAATTTTTTATAGACCGAGTCTATGTAAGAATTTTTCATATTAATAATTGAAAAAAGAATATAGCTTCACTTTAGTACTACGGCTAAACAATAATTTACTTTAAAATAACTAATTGTAATGATATAAAAAATAACTTTTAATGAAAATGGTATTTAATCATATATGCTGCTAAATAAGTGATCCAAACAATACCAATCACAATCAATTAACTACCCGTCAAAGCTAAACTCAGATATTGGGATTGAATTTCAGTTTAAATACCAAATCTTGTCAATTTGGACACCAAATTGATTGATAAACTTCAAGACTTGTTTTGGGATTAAAATTTAATTTAAATTAATTTAAATGAATAACAATTTAAGTAATAAAAATAAATATCAAGTTTATTGCAACCTTGGACATCAAGTTTATGGATAAACTTGAACACCAAATTTGTGGATAGCCTCTTAAAAAAATAACGATAAATTTAAACACTTGTTTTGAGATCAAATTTTAATTTAAAATAGTGAGTTACTCCAAGTAATACAAACAAATATCAAGATTATTGTTAACTTGGATACCAAGTTTGGAATTAAATTGGCAAAAAAATTTTAGGATTAAATTTACATTTAAAATAATTTAAGCAGAAGTCCAATTTCAGTATTAAAAATAATTGTAAATTTGAACACCACATCAAGTTTATGGATAAACTTTTACACTTACTTTAGAAATGAATTTCAATTTAAAACAATTTGAATAAATAAACAATTTTAGCAATAAAATAAATGTCAAGATAATTTGTAAACTTGACAGTAAGTTTACTGCTATACTTGGATAGCAAATTTATTGTTAAACTTAGAGTCTTGCTTTTAAATTGAATTTCAATTTTAAATAGTTAGAATAAATAAATAATTTTAAATAGTTAGAATAAATAAATAGTTTTAGAATCTAAATAATATATTCAATTCCATTTCATAATTATTTTATTTCCAAGTACATTTCTAGACTTGCTTTTAATTTGAATCACATTCTGAGCGCCGATCTCATTGATTTTTAAAAATTGGAAGATTAGAGAAATCATTATCCCTATATATTAAATAAACATAAAAATTAAAGAAACAAAATTTATAAATTTTTTAAACGGTCGTGTCAATCTGGACATAGAAAATTACAAACAAAAACATAGGAAGGAAATGAAAGAAAATTAAGTGAGATTTTGTTGCTACTAATAAATTTCACAACAGTAAAATCAAGGAGTACATGATTTAGCAAACAATATCATAAAAAAAAAGAGAATACAACTTTTCTATCGTACAATCCAAACAGTCATTTTAGTAATTAAATAACCTCACATAAAATTTGTAGTCTTATAATTAAATAACCTAACATAAAATATGTAGTCTTTAGCTAAAGGACCTCTTCTAACTGTAGCAAAGGCCAAAGAGAATCAATTATCAACTCTTCTCTTTATGAATTCCTTTGAATTAAAATCAGTATTTGCAATTTCACTGATCATCTATAGCTCCCTGCAAAATAAAAATTGCATTATCACTAAACATCATCTAGACGTCAGGTGCTTTCATTAAAAAAACTCGAGGAGCAATTAATGTTAACTATGCCCATGTGTTTGTAAACTTTCATCATAAAAAAAAGTACAGAACCAAGAATGTTAATGAATATTAATAAACAAAACATAAGTTTGATTTCAAAAAGTTAACTTCAGTGCAAGTAATATAGATATATAAATTTATGTAACTTTTACATGTTAGTATAGTTCCGTCAATTTAAATAATTGAGGGATAACAATAACATTTAAAATCTATTAAACAAAAACTTTAGATTTGTGTAATATCACGATGACTCACTGAAAAAACAGAGAATTTAATGAAGAACCCAAATATATGAAGGGAAAAAAAAGCAAAGTTGTCGATGCAAAGGAGAGAATTTGGTAGATCTGGCAGTGGAGGTGCCCATAATGATGAGTGAATCAGATGGTAGAAGATGTGGAGATACTTGAAGAGAAATCTTCATCAAGTCCAAGAATCTGATAGCATAATAGAGCAAAATATACATAAGAAATCTAAAAAAACTTGAGATCAATTCATCAGATAAGTTAAATAAAAAATAAAGAATTCTGAAAAATCTTACTAAAATTCTAATAAATTTTCTTCTCGAATTATAGACAACAACGACAGGCCTGTTGTTCATAAAAAAAACAGGCTTGTTATCCATCTCCTCTCCAGATGAGATATTTTTCACATAGAACAGTTTTAATTTTTAAGTGGCTGCAAGTAGAGCATACAACTTTACCAAAAATATTCACGAAAGCTTCATGTTGGCGTGGTGTCTGTAGACTTACCTGAAAACAAAAATAAATAAATGGTAAATATCAGCATAAATAAAATACAATAAAGGAAGTTCTGAAATAATATTACCGGAAAAAATAATATATGAAGGTGTTTACACCGGCCCAAATACTTACCGGATAGAACTTCATGTGGGCTTATCAGGGATTAAGGCCCAACGGAAAGCCTGTTTATTATTGCTTTTTTCTGTTTTATAGGAATTTGTAACTTATTAGGAGTGATTCTCTATTAGAGTTTTAGTCTTAGTTAAATTAGGAGTCTCGATTGTGAGGAGCTATAAATAGCTCAGAGCTTCATTATTTTTGTGTCAACAAATCAATCAATCAAAAACCAAGCCCAGTGCTTTTTATCTCGCAATCTCCGGATTGTTTTAATTTAGGAGTAGTTTTCGGTATTAATCTCGCCTGAGTTCTTAACTCCCAGATTATTACTTCTTAGATCACGTGGTTAAGTGTCTTTAACCAAACAAGCCCTGTGAATATCTGCATAGGTTCGTTAAAGTATCAAACCTCAAACCGATCCCGATTATAAATTCAAAGATTCGAGTCCGGAATATTTCCAGGCGAACATCTTTTGGCGACTCCACTGGGGACTAGTTTATGGTTAGCACAAAAACGGACTTTAAGGACGATTCCAGGCACGCTCGGTCCATACGCCGACAACAACGGAAGGAAGGTGACATAGTAGACGAATCAGATTCGGATAGATCAGAAACCATGGCCAAGGACAAACAGGTGAACCAATCAAGCAAGGTGCCGAATACAACGGATACCGAAGGAAACCTACCTAAGGACAAGGTCGACGACGCGACCGATGACATGATAGACTACTCGCGCCAGCTTCCTCCCTCTCGCCCTTCTTTATCACAGGCCGATTTCTCGGCCATGAGGGGCGAGATAGCGCAGGAGAACAAACAAATGTTCGACGGTGCTATGCATCAGATGTCCGAAGTAATGAGGAACATCATGGCCGACCAAACGTCGGTCCAAAGGCAGATCCAAGGGAACTTAGACGGCCTCAACAAGGCAATGGAAAACCTAGGGCGATTATTTTCTGGGCAATCCACGGCCGATCAGGGATACAGGAGGGCCGAACAGAACCAAACACCGAGCCGTGTTGGTCAACCAGGTTGTTCGGCCGAACAACAACCCAGCAAGATGGGGTATACATATGGTTCCGTTAAGCTCTTAACGAGGAACGAGGCCGAGTTCTCAGGAAGGGCCGATCACCCGGGGGCAAGCTCGTCCAACCCACAAGGCGAAGCTAGACCACAAGGGGGAGCTACTGGGTCCAACACCCAGGAGCCCAACACGGGCGAACGATCGTACTCCGAGGGAGGCGATCCAAATATATACAATCAAGGGCAACTCGTGGACATGCTAGAAAGGCTCGGGGTGGACCTGCGACCCATGCCTCGCCCATCGTACATGAAACCGTATCCGGACTGGATCGACAAGTTATATCCTTTCCCAAGAGGGTATAAAGTGCCGGAGTTTAGTCTGTTTTCAGGCGAAGAGAAGGGCCAATCTACGGTTGAACATGTCGCCCAATTTTCAGCCCAATGCGGCGAAGCAGCCGCTCACGATTTCTGGAAGCTCCGGCTTTTCGCCAGCTCTTTGACAAAAATGGCGTTTACATGGTACTCTAGGTTGTCGCCCAATTCGGTTGACACATGGAAGGACCTCGAAATCCTCTTCCATGAAGAGTTTTACAGGGCACCACCTGATGTCACCTTGGCCGACCTCGCCCGAATCTCGCAGCTACCAAGCGAATCGGCAGAGAAGTATATCGGCCGATTTTGAAATCTCAGGACTAGGTGCTCCACCAAAATGTCAGAGGCCGATTGCGTACCTATGGTGGTAAGAGGGATGAGTTTCGCCATGAGGGAGCACTTCGAGGGCCACAGGTTTCGTGACTTGTTCGAGCTAACGAACAGGGTGACGAGCTACGAAAGACTCCTCCAGGAGAAAGAACAGAGGAGAGGCGCATCTAAAGGGACCTATTACAAAGACCAGCTTGACGTGGCCTTGGTGTCCGATAGCGAGGATAGTGGTTCCGAGGATGAAGTCAACATGGCCGAATTTTTGGGAACGAAACCCCTGGAGTGTTCGGCCTTGCGAAAGCCTGGCTTTGTTAAGAGGAATAAAACTGCGGTGGTACAAAAGGAGTATTCATTCGACCTGACTAAAACCGACGACATATTCGATGCCTTGTTGAAGGATGGACAGATCGCCTTAAGCGAAGGGCATACAATTCCACCGTCGGAGGAGCTGGTCGGTAAGGATTACTGCAAGTACCACAATTCCTGGAGGCACAGCACGAACAATTGCGTAAATTTCAGAAACGTGATCCAGAAGGCGATTAACGAAGGGAAACTTCTGTTCCCAACAAAGAAAGAGGCCGATGCTAAATACGTGTCTATTAACACAGTTCGGCCTCACTTTGATAGCTACCTAGAGCAAGGGCAGATACAAAGCAAGTGGAACCCTAGAAGGCCCAAGCCGAGAGTAGAGACCGACGGTTCAAAGTGGCGAGGAGAAAAAGGACGACCTCAGCAACAGAAGAGGAAGCGATACAGCTCGCCCACTGCAGATATGACATGCCCATCATGCAGAACGTGTTTTGAGGTCAAGGGAGGCGAGAAGACGAGAAAGCATCCCAAAACCTTTAAACCGAGATCGCCCACAGAGCAGTGGCAGAGGCATGAGCCACAGTGGAGGCCTACTACTAACGTATTCAAGAGGATATTTCGGCCAACGGAGGAGACCCCTCGTATGACGAAAACCCAGAAAAGGCGAATGCAAAGGCTGCGACAAGAGTCGCGGGCGAATCACGGGGCAGAATCGGCTCCCAGAGAGCAGCACGGAAATAGGCCAATAGCCGAGAGACTGGGGGCAAGGAACCAGGCCGATGCGGATACCAAATCACCTGATAGGCGAAATGCCAAGGTAAGGAAGGTATGGATGCCGAAGGGCGAAAAACAAGCGGCCGATGTGTCCGTTACGGCAGTAGTTCACGAGGATGACGAAGATTCCAGCGGCCGATCGTCCTACAAGGACGTACTCGTATCACACCAGGGTGGCCAGCTTAAAGCAAGATTGCCCAAAGACCGCGAGGTCGTTGTCTCGCACAAGAAGGGCGTGTTGAAAGCCTGGGTCCCGGTGGTAAGGGACGAATACGGAGTAAAAGTGGTCACGCTCCCCAGCTCATACAGAAGTAAACCTGGGCAGAAGGCAACGTTGGAAGGCGATGTAATCGTACCAGAAGGAGATAGCGCCGATAATACCGCGGTAGTTTCTCTTAGCAAACCTCCAACAAGGATGACTAGGCACATTCGGCCACTGTACATCAAGGCCGATCTGAACGGGGTATCGATTAACAGAGTCCTCATTGATAACGGGGCTGGCGTCAACATACTACCGGCGAAAATGCTCAAAAAACTGGGCATATCGCGGGATCAGCTTGACCCGACCGATGTTTACATGACCGACTTCGCAGGGGGCGAGACGCCGGCCGAGGGGTACATCACCCTCAGAATCAAGATAGGGCGTGTGGAAACCGAAGAAGGGTTTTTCGTATTCAACGCCCGGAGCAACTATAACATTTTGCTCGGCCGCGATTGGATACACTCCAACATGTGTATACCGTCGACTATGCATCAAATGCTCTTCATATGGCGAGATGACGGCGAGGCCGAAGTTGTGCAGGGTGACCCCAACCCTTTCGGCGAGGACCATAACGTACTCGAAGCACGGTTATACGATGAAGAGGTGCACAACATACAATCCCTTAGTTCGAAAGGAGAGACGAGCGTTCCTCGCTTGCTTGTTAACTCGGATCGGCCGGCATCAGTGACCCTCGGGGGCAAAGGCCGATCCATCATCCTCAAAGATTCAAAATGATAGCACGACATAAAGAGTTGAGGGAGAAAATTAGGCAGTTAACCCCGCTGCATGATATTACATCGGCCGAATGCATCTATGAGGACCAAGATCAAGACCCAACAGGATCGTTGCGGATTGGGGACATACGATTGGCGACCGGGAAGTTAGAAGATGATCCCGCCCAAGTACAGGACGATCTCCTCGAAATCAATCTGGGGACAGCTGAATCGCCTAAACCTATATATATCAACGCAGGACTGGACGAAGGATTCAGAAAGCAGCTGGTCGCCCTACTCATTGAGTTCCGCGACTGTTTTGCCTGGTCATACGATGAAATGCCGGGCCTTGATCCTGACATCGCCGAACACAAGCTTCCATTAAAGAGTGGGTTTCGGCCATTTCGGCAACCTCCCCGGCGAATGTCCAGGGAAGTGGATAATCTCATCCAGGATGAGATTAAGCGGCTGGAAGACGCCAAGTTTATTCGGGAAGCCCAGTACACCGAATGGCTCTCTAACATCGTACCAGTAATGAAGAAAAACGGGAAGCTACGAGTATGCGTCGATTTTCGGAACCTCAACCTGGCCACACCCAAGGACGAATACCCGATGCCTGTGGCCGATATGCTAATCGACAGGGCAGCTGGACACACGATACTCAGTTTCCTCGATGCGCACTCCGGGTACAACCAAGTTCCAATCAGCAAGGAAGACATCTCCAAAACGGCTTTTAGATGCCCCGGGCCGATCGGAGCCTACGAATGGGTCGTGATGCCTTTTGGCTTAAAAAACGCGGGGGCAACATATCAGAGGGCGATGAACAAGATGTTCAGAGGCCTTGACTGCCTTGAGGTCTACATCGACGATGTCGTAATCAAGTCAAATACCGGCGAAGTTCATCTGGCCGATCTCCGGAAAGGTTTCGAGCGTATACGACGCAATGGGTTAAAAATGAACCCTCTGAAATGCGCGTTTGGCGTTTCGGCTGGAAACTTCTTGGGTTTCTTGGTTCACCAGCGGGGAGTAGAAATAGACAAGAACAAAGCCAAGGCGATTATCAATGCTGAACCACCCAAAACCAAGAAGCAGCTCCAGAGGCTCATCGGTCAAATCAATTTTTTAAGAAGATTCATAGCAAACACAGCGGGCCGACTTCGCAGCTGGAGTGTTTTGCTGAGAGGAAAAGAGACCGACGAGTGGATATGGACGGACGAGCAACAGAGGGTGTTCGACGATTTGAAAGGTTACTTGGCAAAACCTCCGGTTATGACCCCTCCAAAGCCGAATAAGCCGTTGTTGCTACACCTATCGGCTGCACACGAATCCCTAGGATGTATGCTCGCCCAAGAGGACGATGGGGTCGAGAGAGCAGTCTACTACTTAAGCCGAGGATTGACGGACACAGAGATTCACTATACTGACATAGAAAAAATGTGTCTATGCCTGTACTTCACATGCTGCAAGCTGCGATACTATATGTTGCCGGTCGTAGTGTATGTATTGTCCCAGACCGATATCATTAAGTATATCTTATCGAAGCCATACCTGAGGAATCGGATTGGAAAATGGGCGATTGCTATGTCCGAATTTACGTTGGTATATGTTCCCCAAAGAGCAGTAAAAGGACAAGTATTGGCAGATTTCCTGGCCGATCACCCTGGTATTACCCTTAAGGAGGAAACGGTCACGTTTTGCGACATCGCCATGTGGGAGATGTGGTTCGATGGGTCCAGAACAAGCCAGGGGGCAGGCGCCGGAGTTCACATCATCACACCCTTGGGGGCATCCTACCGGTTGTCATTTTCACTCCAGTTCGAATGCACGAACAATCAAGCAGAATATGAGGCCCTGATATTCGGTTTCGAGATTTTAGCCGAGCTGGGGGCAAAGGTGATCAGCGTCAAAGGAGATTCTTTACTAGTCATCAAGCAAGTGACAGGAGAATTCAAATGTGAGTCCGAGCTATTAGTGAGATATTGCAACAAGGCGAAACACTTGGTCGAAGGCTTTCAGGATACGAGGATAGAATATACAGAGAGGGCCGATAACAGCGTTGCAAACGACCTAGCTCAGCACGGTAGCGGTTACAAGGTGAACCATCAGTTCGATGCTATAGAAAGGGAAACGCCGAATCTCCATACCGGGGGCATCACCATCAACGAAAGGATATTTTCGGCCTACCAACTCGACGTTAACCAAGATTGGAGAAGCGAAGTATTAAATTGGTTTGAAAAGCCAGACCATACGAATAGAAGGTTGAGAACCTTGGCACTAAACTATATAGTTCTAGCAGGCGAACTATATAAAAAGGGCTTTGAAGGGCTACTTTTTAGATGTATCGGCCCTAAGGAAGCAATGCTAGCGATGGCCGAAGTTCACGAAGGAATAGCCGGTGCTCACCAAGCGGGTCCTAGAATGAGGTGGTTGATCCACAAATACGGTTTTTATTGGCCGAAAATGGAACAGGACTGCATAAGGTATGCCAAAGGTTGTGAAGCCTGTCAAAAGTTCGGCCCAATACAACACGTCCCGGCCGAAGACCTGCATTCTATTATCAAGCCGTGGCCATTCAGAGGATGGGCAGTCGACCTGATAGGAAAAATATACCCCGGCTCATCAGACGGTCATACTTTTGTAATTATCGCCACGTGCTATTTTACCAAATGGGTCGAAGCTAAACCTTTGAAGTCGCCGACACAAGAAGCGGTGATCAAATTCTTCAAAGAATACATCGTCCACCGACACGGGTTACCCGAGTCTATAACCACAGATCAAGGGACGATGTTTACGGGAAGCGACATGAGTTGGTGGGCCTCCCAAATGAAGATAAAAATGTTGCACTCAACACCGTACTACGCCCAGGCCAACGGACAAGCCGAAGCCACGAACAAAGCCATCAAGCTCATAGTTCAAAAGATGATTGAAGAAAACCCAAGGCAATGGCATGTGTTTTTATCAGAAGCTGTTTGGGCGAATAGAACCAGTCAGAAGTCGGCTACTGGGACCTCGCCTTTCAGATTGGTTTATGGCTACAATGCGATGTTGCCAATGGAGCTGACCGTCACGTCTACTCGCCGAAGATACCAGAGCGAATTATCCAAAGAGGATTACTTTGACAAGATGGTGATAGATTCTCTTGACCTTGACGAAGAACGTTTGACGGCGTTAGATCACTTAGAAGCTCAGAAAAGGAGGGTCGAGAGAGCTTATAACAAACGGGTAAAACGGAAAGTTTTTGCGGTGGGCGATATAGTGTGGAAAGCGGTCTTGCCTATCGGCCATAAAGACACTCGGCTTGGTAAATGGAGCCCGAACTGGGAAGGCCCCTTTATTGTGGTCAACAAGCTAACAGGCGGAGCATACTTGTTGGCGGATATTGATGGGGAAGAACACGACAGGGCGATCAACGGTCAGTTCCTGAAAAAGTACGTTCCTAGCTGTTGGGAGGGCGTAGACCGTCGGTTATTTGGAGCCGACGAAGAGTAATGCTGTTTGTAATTTCCCGCCGAGCATCCTGGAATGTCACAATTTACAGAGTATGCGGCGAATATAGGTAAACGCCGATCATTTGGTAGTACCATTTGCTTTTTCGGCGTTTCACATCAGTTGAGTTTTTTCAACGGGTTCTCCGTTTTTCTCAACACCTTGTAATTGTTTTTTTTTTTAGCTTAATAACATTATTTCGTATCGGACTAACTATGGGCCGATAATATAAAAATAATCAAACAAGGCGCAAATGTGAAAGTGAAACTTTCGGCTCTGTGGCCGAATGAGCATTGAAATTGCAAAAACAATATACGGCCCCCAGGCCGATCAAAGGGTTTTAATATTCAGAATTAACATGAAAATACAAAATTGTAAAATTGTTATGGACTTAAAATGTTAAAAATGACTAAACATGTCGCCTATCTCACTACGAAGAGTGCTGAATTGAGAGCGGGCGTCTGCCACCTTTGACTTCATCTTCGCAAGACTTTGCTTCAGGGCGTTTCGATCTTTCTTGACAGCGATACCCTCAAGCAAGTCCTTGTCCATTGCCACTTCAAGATCGCCGATGGATTGTTCTTCCGCCTCCAACTCAGACTTCATCGCAGCGATCTTCTCCTGGAGCTCTTTGGCATGATTCCGACGAGACGTGAGAGTCGACACGGCCGATTTTACATTTAACTTCAGCCCATCCAGTTTTTCCTTGACAGCATTCTCTTGGGCGAAGAGTTTGTCATGCTCGGATTGTATCGCCGTTGACTCGTCATAGATAGCCTTGAAAGCGGGGAGCGAGGCCGACAGCTTGACCATAGCGCTACGAGCCTTCTCACTTAAGACTTCTGGAGGAGCGTCGGCCAAAGCAGTCGCCGATTTTTGTAGTTGCTCAACATCTTTAGGCGACTTAAAAAGGGAGACGCCTTGGGACTTCAAAGCAGAAACAGCATCTAAATGATCGCCCCAGCTTTCAGAGCCTTTGGCTTCTTTTGGCACTTCAGTTTCTTGGACAGGCGAATCATCCATATCGCTGTCAGAGTCCAGAAAAGCAGCAGCTTTCGCCGCAACGTCGTCGCAGCCAGCGGTGTCGTCGGGGATCTGCCAGGTTTGACCATAATAAAAGATCAGCTGATAACTTTACTATTGAAGCAAAGTAAAGCGGATATGAGGTACCTTAGTATTGGAAGCAAGCTTTGCCGGCAGATTGGCAAGAGACGAGCTCAATGGAGACAGCAGCTTCGGCATGGGCGAAAACGCCAGCATCTGGGACACGGTAGGTGTCACCGTGGAATTGGATTTCTGAGAAACCACCGGCTCCACTGATCGGCCCTCGTCTCCAGTGAGCTCCTCGGCCGTTTCAGTATCGCCCCGAGAAGAAGATTGCGCGCTTGAAGGTCTGGTGAGTGGGGTTTCAACAAGTGCAGGGTCGAACATCCGGGACCCCGATGTATCTTTTTTCGCCCTCTTCGCTTTAGGCTCCTTCTTAGAGGGTTTCTTGGCAGGACGTTTTTGTTTCGCCCTCTTAGATTCGGAGCGCTCCTCGCCGTCGGTGTCGAATACATCTCCCTTACCCCACTTAGGAACGCCAACTGAGAAAAGAAACAAAATTAGAGGGCGAATTCAATAAGAATAAATGGAAAAATAGGCAAGTTACCTGGTATCCTATTATAGCCAACTCGAACAAGTTCGGCTATCGCCTCGACATCAGAAGGGCATCTGATGCCGGTATATGTTACACCTTCGCTCGTTATTTCAGGTTTTCGCCTTTTTAATTTTTTCTTGGGAAGTTTTATTTGATCGACGGTGGACATGTTAACTTTGGGTACTGGTGGGCTCTTATATTTAAATTTAGGGCGAATATGAGCAAGATAAAATTCATAAGAGTATTTTTGTTCGTAATGTTCTTTCCACACTTTCTTCATTTTTTCATCATATTTTGCCCTAGCCATTCGTCTATGTTTTTGCATCCTAAGGTTCATACCAGGGCGATCTAAAGGGTCATATTTGAACTTATAGAAACGCTCAAATTTAGCTATTTCGAAAAGATGAAAGAGATTACCTTCATATTTCGGACGTTTTGGTGCCTGCAAAAGAAACAGATCGGCATGAGTAGGGTTTCGTGATAAAGGAGGCAATGAAAAATTATGAAGACTGAGGATTTCTTTGGGGGAGAGATCGAAATAAGACTCTACGACTGAAGCCCACCAGCTTTCATACTCAAGTGTCCGAATCATTGACAAAGAAGGGCGAGAGATTTCGGAAATGGGGGGAAGATAGGCTCGGTTTAGGCGACAGATAAACTGGAGGTCTGGGTAATTTTCTAAAGAAGGTTTATAGGTCCCGCGATTATTGACGGAGATCAATAAAGGACAGGGAATCCCTTGACTATAGCCGAATTGATGGGCGACATAATTCGGGCAGTATGCTTCAATGCTACTGCGGTTGTATTCCAGCCCGGCGATTAGGTTTCGTGATTTTAAGGCGCTACCCCAGTTTTGACCGCCGAGTTTTAACCGAGGATCGGCCATTGCTTCTTCAGAATCGGCGCCATCCCAAGGGAGATACAACCAAGTAGGGGGATATTGAAGGGATAAAATGGGGCAGAACAATTCGGCAGTTCTGACTGAGTTGGTGAAAACTTCCAGTACGTCTAGTACGTGGGGGAGGCGAGTACCGGCAGCAATCAATTGGTAACCGCATAATTCGGCTTTTATTTGTGGACCAACTTCAAAGAGTTCCGGGAAATAAAGAGCCAGCCATAATTGTAACACCCATAATGGACCACTTGGGCATTGGAAGATCCGTTTGTCTCCGTGAGGGGCGATTTCATTCAAACTCCTGTATAGATGGGCGAGCATGAATTCTCCAAGATTGCATTTTCGGCCTTCAGCAAGGGCGGAAGCCAAGGTGAAACAGTCTGTGGTAACTCTGAAGGAAGAGGTGCAAAGGACGAATTTTGCTATGAAGAACGCCAAGAAGGCGATGTGTTCTCGGGTATCCGGCTTGTAATGTTCTTCGCCCATAAAAAGCTTGACGAAGGGACCATAGCTTCTCTGAGCCTTCGTTAGTTTGAACTGGGGGACTTCGGCGTCCAGGTTGGGCGAAACGCGTTCGCCAGTGATGGGGATATTTAGCATGACCGCCATATCAAGCAGAGTAATTGTCATCATGCCGAACTTGAAGCAGAAGCAGTGGACGACAGTAGACCAGAAAAGTGAGGAGCCCATGATGTAGTGTTTGGCGATAGGCCTGCTTGCCTTGCAGAGACCAATCATGTCATAGATGCCGACGTCCTTCCATAATTGGCCGAAATGGGGTTTCAATCTATTTACCCAATCTTGGTACCCTTTGTGTTCGGTCAGCCAGTTTCTGAACATTGTGTTGACCCAAACGGAGGACTGATGAGGTAATGAAAAGCGTGGTGGGACTTCTTCATGAAATAGAGTTGCTATTTTGCAGAGATGACTGGGCGAGACAATTATTGGACCAACACATTCTTTGTCGTCGTTGGTTTTTACTATTACCTGAAGATCGGTATTTGGAGCAGCAGCGTGAATTTCGTTCATCTTATCGGTCACTTGAGCGGCGATAGCATCATTAGGAGCAGCCATGATAACTGCAGAATGAAGTACCTCGGTTAGACGAATATTTGGGAGGGCGATTCAAATGTATGAGGGGCGAGGATAGTTACTTACCAAGCAGTAATACGGAGAGCGCTTGAGATTTGTCTAGAGAGAGAAAGCTTCACAAATGCAGAGAGTAAGTGAGAGAGAAAATGAGGTTGTTTTTCTTAAAAGATAAAATTAAAGGAAGCCGAAAGGTCGTGGGGGCCAAAACGTGGCATCATGGAGAACAGCTGGAGATGACGTGGCCCAAAGGGGGTACCGAAAGGTTTATAGATGCGCACCCCTTTAAATTTTTTCAAAATGATTTGGGCCTCGGTAGTGGGCTTGGAAGTGCTGAGAAAGAAGAACAAGCCTAAAAGATAAACATTTCAGACTTGTTGGGGGCATTGTTTACACCGGCCCAAATACTTACCGGATAGAACTTCATGTGGGCTTATCAGGGATTAAGGCCCAACGGAAAGCCTGTTTATTATTGCTTTTTTCTGTTTTATAGGAATTTGTAGCTTATTAGGAGTGATTCTCTATTAGAGTTTTAGTCTTAGTTAAATTAGGAGTCTCGATTGTGAGGAGCTATAAATAGCTCAGAGCATCATTATTTTTGTGTCAACAAATCAATCAATCAAAAACCAAGCCCAGTGCTTTTTATCTCGCAATCTCCGGATTGTTTTAATTTAGGAGTAGTTTTCGGTATTAATCTCGCCTGAGTTCTTAACTTCCAGATTATTACTTCTTAGATCACGTGGTTAAGTGTCTTTAACCAAACAAGCCCTGTGAATATCTGCATAGGTTCGTTAAAGTATCAAACCTCAAACCGATCCCGATTATAAATTCAAAGATTCGAGTCCGGAATATTTCCAGGCGAACAGAAGGTAAAAGAAAAAAACGTGAACCATGAAGAAAAAGAGGAAGGTATGATGATGAAGAAGAAGAAGAAGAAAGAAACAGGAGAGAGAAGATTTTCTTTTTAAATTGATTAGGGATAATTTATTCACGGGATTAAGAGAAGCAGAAATGAAAAGGATATTAGAATTAACTTTTTTTAGCAGATTATATTGGTGGATGACACCTGAGAGACAGGTGTACCAACATGCAATTTAAAATGGACAGATGGCAGCCAACTCGTCAACCACGATTTGTGGTGTCAAGAGGAGATTGGAACTTGCAAAATAAGCAAAACGACATTAAAGTATCTTTGACAAAAATATACCCTCAGATTTATAGATCTTAGAGAGAATTTTGTGAAAATAGATCAAGAGTAAAGGGTTTTTATTGGCAAAACTAATATCCATGTGAAGACAAAATAGACAGGTGATAATTTATGCTGGTTTTTTCGAAAGTAAATAGAAAAGTTAGGCTTAACTCATTAAATAAATTAGGAAGTTACCTAAAAGACCAAAAGCCAAAACAAATGTGATGATGGTTTTTCTGTAATAAAATCAAAAGGCTTGGGCTAAACCCAAAAACACTGTTAAATGTACAGTTTTTTTGGGTATATATAGATATATAGATATATTTTGGCAAATATACCACTTTGGTCCTTGTTCTTTTTATTTATTATCATTTATCTTTTAAACTTTTCTTTCGTACGATTTAGTCCATAACTAAATCGATAAACTCTTAAATTTTTACTTTTACGTATTATTTATATCCGATAAATAATACGAAGCTCGATATTAATACTTTCCCGTCAAAATCTAAAATTTACGTTTTCGACACAAAGTGGCTAAATTACCACTTTGGTCCTTATACTCTATTTCGAGCTTTTCTTAACATTTTTCCTTTTAATTCCAATTCTAACTTTAGAATTGACTTATAATATTAAATTCCTCGCATATAATCCTTTCCGAAACCGACCTACTAAAATTTAATTATCGGAAACTTTCCGATTTTACCACTCTGGCAAATCCAGACTGGACACGTGCTCAAATTAGATAATTAAATATTTTGGGGTATTACATTCTTCCCCACTTATAAAAATTCGTCCTCGAATTTTCCTTAAAATTGTCCTTACACTTTCTTCAGTGTTCATTAGTACGTTTTAGTTGCAGCTTTTTCTATTACATAACTCGTAGCTTCCCATACACAGCTATAACTTTATACTTATTGCTGATTGATTGTCTATCTTACTCATAACTTCTTGCCGCTGTGGAATTGAGAATCTTCTCATTATCACTTTTATCCTATTCGTCATCTTTCTAAAATAGTGTGGCTCAAGGCGTATCACCGATATCGTAATCCCGACATCTTGTACAACTGGTTGTGATCTTTCTTCTGTTCCTCATTAGCGTCGATTAATCCTCACTTTATACTCTCCCAGTCTACTGTTTCATTCTTAATTGTTATCGGGTCGCTACTTGTCTCCTCTGTACGTGACTAGTCACGACGTGTCAGTTACATCTTTAATGATGTGCTTACCTTATTCATACTCCCATGAGTATTTCCTCTTACAAGCACAGTCTACGACTTTTAATCCTTGCTATTATCTAACGATGTCATCTTTCTTCCTTAACTGATTATCGTCGTTTCTTACTTCTCTCTATCGTTATCTGACATCTCATTCCTAATTAGCTAATCTCTTTCAACTTGTACCTTGTTTATCACACTTGCTATTTCTTAACGTAGTTGAGACTGGTACTTCCTTTACTCCCTTCAACTCCTCCTTTCTTTGCTTTTATCCAATATGTCTAGTTTTAGCTTCATTCCTTGTTGAGTGATGTAAACTCTCAAATGGCTCGTGCTTCACTACTTACGTAGTTCCTTCCGCATTAATGCTACTGTTGTCTGATTACTATTCGTCGTGGTGATGGGAATTTAATCCCATTGTCCTCTATCCTCGTAAGTCTTATTTACTTACCTTATGCAACTTCATCCTTTACTATCGTCGTTTATCGACGGTCATCTATGAGATGCTCCTCATGACGCGTCCTTATAATGTCTTTGTTTTCCCTTTAGTGACTTACTCGATCTTTCTCCTTCTTACGTTTTTACACCTTATGTACTGCTTCTTTCGCCGTATCCTTATATGCGTTGTACTTTCTTGTCGCTAAGTGTGATGCACTAAACGTTGAAATTTCTTATCTATTCTTATTTCACATCAATCTGTTTCATCTTTCATTCATTACATTCTTGGATAACTGTCTTTGTTATCCTGTCCTTTATTCCACTTCATGATTATTGCTAACATCTTTTAAAGATTGTTAGTCTTACATTATGTTTCTTTATACCACAGATGCTCGCACATTATTGCTTAATGTCTTATAGGAAAGAGATATTTAATCTCTTTGTGAATCTTCTTAGTTCGAGCATAGCTGTTACGTATACGATATTCATAATAGTGGGACAACAATTGTCACCGCGTTGGAGCTCTACTCCCGATTTGTTCAATATACATCGTTTATTCATTTCCTATGAGGATCATTGATTCTTTCAACTATTGTCATCATGTATTGCCTTTAATAATATTGTCACTGTAATCATCTTCATTTATCGCATATATCTTTCACTAATCTTCCAATTCGTTAACCCATTCTCTTACTTGTTCAATTTCTCTCCGTATTTTTGCAAAGTTCTTTGTTTATACGTATTATGAATATAAACATTCTTTACGATTTTCATGACATATTGATCCTTATGACCATTACGATATTCAAATTCTTATTGCCACATTTGGCACTTTACAACCCCTTCACACCAATTTTCTTTTAGTGAGCGTTTCCTATTCGCTTTGTTGTAATCCATCTTTTGGAATTCCAATATTTAACTTCCGTAATAGTCTTTAGGTTATACTTGTCTTTAATTCCTTATTCATCTTTTTATATCATCTTAACTATGCTCTTCTTTCCATTAGCGTCTTCTTGACATCGATCGTCTTTCGATCCTCAGAAGTGCTTTTAACATTCATCGTTATAATCTAACTCTTTCTCATATCTATTGCTGCTTTTCCACATCGTGATGTGAGGTTTACTCCTTACTATCCACAGTCATGTTATTTTCACTCGTTACTTCTTTCTTATATCTATACCGTAAATATATTTCCTCATGTTTCTTCCTTGACTTCTTGTTCTTAATTAACCAGTAGGATTAATAGTCTTAATGCTACAACCCTATGGTACCCTTCTTGTGTTCCATATTTATGCTCTTATAGCGTTTCTCGATTATCTTCTCTTGTATCCTTTATCTTCCTCCTCATCGCATCTTGTATATCGTGTAGTTTTTCTTTTCACATGCACAACTTCGATCATGAATAATAAGTTGTAGTCCACTTCACCTGAATTCCTCGACGTGGTGTGTTCTCGATCGCGTACGTATCGTCCTATTACATGCACTGACATCATGACTGTCAGTAATGTCGATCACATACTCGTGTCATCTTTATCTCTCTTTATCTTTATGTATAACGACTACATAAAGTTTGATTCATCTAATCTTCTTGTCTACTCTTCACGTGACCTTCTCTTTTCCTTTATTCGATCACTCTTATCGGATTCCTTGCGACGTATGCGGATTATTCATACTTTCTTAATATGGCTCAATTTCAATATTGAGTTTCTTCTTCACATTCTTTCACGTATTTCGATATATAAGGCTTCATTCATATGCTCGATAAATTCGATGCTACATAATGCATCTAACTTTTCAAAGATTACTATTAATCTTCTATATCAATCGCACTATGCACTCTATTCCTTATTAGCCAAACTTGAAACTTAAGATCCCACGCTCTACGTACATCCATCACGTTTATACTTGCCCTAATCCTTTCATTCGCGTCATAATCGTAAATTTGTAATGGAAGTTCTAACTTCTAACTCATTTATTGCAACACTTGTCGTTTATCTCTTGATCTTTCTTATCGTATACCTCCCTATCCATTCTTATGCGAGATTGATGTTGGTTGTACTTAGTACGCCCATTCTTACACTTTAAACTATTCAATCCCATGCGAAACTGACATTAACTATATTAGTTAATCCACTTTTTATGCCTCGTACTTCATATTCTTGCCACTCATTTACTTAGTTCGTCGCTTTTATTCATATACGTCAATCGTTGATATTCTTATTAAAACTAATTCAAGTCCTCGGTTTGACAATCACAACGGTTAATACTTAGGTAATCATCTTAGGAACATCGTGTCCCAATAAGAACTTGATCCAACGGTCCAATCAGAAGTTATCACGGTTTTACTAACCTTCACGATTCGTAAATCATAGGTATAGCTTATCACGTCGATGCATAGTAAACTATGCATGTCCCTTGCACTATGATACGCATCTGTCAATCTTTCGATTATATCTTCTTATATACTTCTTCTCTTATATCGTAGTTTAATATCTTTGCGTCTCGTCAAACAGATACTCCCTTTCTAGCTTACCACTAATCGGGTACGCATCACTTTTCAATACATCTGTGATTTTTAGCTATATTCTAGCTCGTCAACTCGAAACTAAGCTCATATCCTAAAGGCATAACCTCTATGTTCTCGCAATTACGTATTCATTCGCCTCATGGTCTTGATTGCAGTTTGCTTGCGAGCACTTCACTTCCGTCACAGAGTTCTGGTCTAGATATACTTACATAAAGAAAAAACTCCTTGAAAACTTTTTCAAATAAAGCGTCTCGCTTCAAAATTTAAATCAAAATTACATTTAAATCTTAGCAAAATTGTGCACTAGGGTGATGACGTCTCTCATCTCCAAAGAGTTGCCACATCTCACCTTTTCGTCTGAGCATAATGCATATGATTCATATATTATTAATGCATGTATTCATTTATTGTTCTTTTCATTAGCAATGTATGTAGTGATGCACTTCTATCAATGTCGTGGCATTTATCAATGACTATCTCGGGTCTAGGCACAATTATGCTTTCAAAATCGTTTAAACAAAACAACTTTAGAAGGTTATAAAGTTTGAGTTTTGTAAGCTCTCTAGACCTTCAAACTCTGAATCTGGAAAGTTCTTCAACTTTTGTAACTTTGCATTCCTTCTTCATTTTGACACTTCGATCGATCGAATTCGACAGCATATGGCGTTATTCGATGCCAATCAAGTACGTGTTACTATCAAGTCATAATAACATCAGTTATATTCTAGTCATAGGGGGCATTGCATCTCCCCGAGATTCCATCTGGATATGCATGTCGCATATGCATATCCTATCGAAAACAAAATATGCGTATGCATCTCATATATGCATGTCACAAAAACAAACAAGTATTTAACAATCCAACCTATCGCACTTATCGCAAAACAAGCAATGCAAACTACTTGGATTAGACAAAACTCAACTCTATTGCTGCAGTAGTTCCTAGGTCACTTAACTAACAAAACGCATATTAGCAGAGGTAACTGGACCAACTGCTCTGATACCACAATTGTCACGACCCAAACTATTAAGCCCCGACCGGCGCTAGGGAACGGGAGTGGTAGCTCCGGAACCCGTAGCAAGCCTAAAACCACTGTAAATTTTTCGCGATTAAAACATATTATTATATATAATACATTATCAGAAATATTCTTTAAATAATAATTCAATTATTAAAATATCGTATTCCTTTTCTGAAAACATTCGCGAAACAATTCTTAGAAACCAGGGTCTTACCGAGCGATATCTCATATCCAGCACCGCCCTGTTTCTGATCACAAACATCACCAATTCCACTCATGGCAATTGGTATCAATTTCAAACGGATAAACGCCATCTTTCTAAATAACTTATCTATAAAATTTATATCAGAGTTTCACATTTTAAATACCGTTTGAAATCAAATCATAAATCTTATTTTGACACCTATTGACTACTGCAGCTCTAAGGACTCGTACTTTGTGCAAGTCAGAAGACTTCCAACACAAAGGAGATGGTCTGTCTGATCCGACTCCGATCACCTGAAATAAAACACTGTGAGGGAGTCAGTATTTTGGGAAATACTGAGTGAGCTTGCAAGTTACTAACGGTATTAATATAAAAATATAACATCGCATCTCAATAAAACAATAATATAAAACATATAAACAGGTATTTGATCCGTACGAAACTAATATCCTAGCATGCGACACAACTCTCGAATAATCATATATCGTTCAACCCAATCGTATATCTCAAGTTGTGAGTCCAACTCACTGGTGGGCCCAGCCCACTAGATACGGGGACTTCCAGGCTACACCGTAGCCGAGTTCACTCTCGTATCGAATTCATATCATATCATACATATCCAATCATTTCTCAAATGCAAACACACTAAACTGACTCAATACTGGTGATCACACAGCCTATTGACACCCAATAGGTAGCTAGTTTCTTCGGATCGCATACTAGTTCTCGTATATACATTTGATAGGAACATATAATATTTAATCAAATCATATAACATGCGATGCGTATAAACAGTATATATCTATATAAAATAACTTTATATATATAATACACGAAAGTAAATTGCAAATCACAGTGACCGCTATCCAATCTATAAAGCACTCGATATGCTGGTCAAACACTGTTAATCCCAAAATGTCACGACCCATTTTCATGAATCGCGACCGGCGCTAGGGTATGGGTATGGTTGTACCAAAACCCGTAGCTAGCCTTGCGGATAATCAATTTATAACATTTAAACAATGTACCTGCATAAAACCACATGCTCGGGGGCAACCGAGACTTCAGCCTAGTCTAGCAGTACATAAAGCAATATATATTTAAATTACGCTTATCTCAGAAAAATCTCCAACAGTATGGCAATATAATATAAATACCATAAACACAGTAATCATGCCAAAAGCGATAAAGTAATAGTTGGACAAATCCAACAACAATAGTCAAAAATATAAATAAAAGACTAAGACATGAATAACTGATACTACTACTGCGGTCTAAGAGTTTAAAACAGTTCGACTCTTTTATTCTGAAAATAAAATAAAACCTCCGAGAATGAAGAAACGGAGATCGACCAACGCTCAAATCATAAACCTGGAAAATTTGGGAAAACAACGGGGTCAGATTTACTGAGTAGAGTTTATATAACCATTTACATTTATTAAGTTAAAAACCTTTAAAACGTTTAATAAAACATTTTCATTATGGATTATCAATGAAACCCTAAACCACAATTCTAAATCCATTGTCGTGTCGGTGAGACGTATCTCAATAACCGATCCCCGACTATCACTTAATAAATAGTGAGCCCAGGAGACGTATCTTCCACCGGTGCCCTCACTAAGGTGAGACGTATCTCAAACCTACCTCAATACCATAATCTTTACCGGTGCGCACGCAGTCCCGATGATGCCCATCGAGTAGCACGTTCCAAATCAAATCCACAATGCCGAAAACAGTCCAAAGCTGCTTATACATATATATATATATACAAAATAATACATTTGCTTAATAAAGAGGTAAATAGAGATATAAACTCACTGCTTGCTATTTCACGTGAAACTTGACAAGCAATCTAACTCTGGTTCGCCTCTGAAGTACGAACAGTCGACGGGTCTAAATAAAATATTAAAATTATAATTAAAATCAGACCCTAACTCTAAAGAGTACTAGACACCACATAGGACTAGCACAACGCAAAACCAAGTCACATTTAATAAACACTTATATTAAATGCATTCCAAATATAACCCAAGTTATGAGGTACAAATCATATAAACATATTTAAAATGGTACATAGAATAATTAAATAAATCCGAGTTAAAATCCATATTAGTGAGTCAGCCGAGCTATTTAAAACTACCAAGCTTCTTCCCACTTGTTGGGCGACCACAGTCTAGCCCAAACCAAAACTTCATTAAATTATAAACCCGAGTTTATAAAGTAAAATATTTAATAAAAAGTTATCTATTTAAAAATAGAATTCAATATCATATAATTTAAGTAACCCAAATTACAACCAAAACTTAACTATTTTAAGTTTATAAAAGTTTAGGGACCAAACTATACTTTAGCCAATTAGGGACTAAACTGTACTTTAGCCAATTAGGAACTAAACTATACTTTAGCCAACTAGGAACTAAACTGTACTTTAGCCAATTTGATATTTAAAGTCAATTTAATTACTTTTGTTCATAATTAAAACAAAATATAAAGTTACCAACTAAATAACCCACTTAATTAAGTTATAAAAATATTCAAGGGCTAAATTGTAATTTAGCCAATTTGATATTCAAAATTAAATTTAATAACTCATTTTCAATTTACTAAATTATAAATCAAATAAAAGTCCAAAAGTTATAACTTAACTAAAATGAGTTTTTAGAAACTTTTAGGGGCTGAATCGTAAATTAGCCAAATTGGTATATTATTCAAAATGTAATATAATTACCCGAGTAATTATAACTTAAGTTGTAAAATACCTATCGATTACATTTTACTAGCCTTTAGATCCATTCCTAATTTAAAAGTTTAACTTTAAAGCAATAATAATAGATAACACAACTTGAGGGATTTAAAGATTCAAGGTAAAACACTTAGTGACCCTATTGGCTAATTGGCCATCTTCCTTATTTAAACAGAGTTCATACCCGCCATAGAGAATGCCATGAAAACCAAATAGCATAACCATCACATGAACACAAAACTAACAAAATCCTATAACAAACAAAACCCATCAATTTACAACAAGAACATAGCCATCGCCAACATGTAACAGTTACTATTAATTATAACTAAGTACGAATAATTCAACACGATAGTCGGCCATAGAGACCACGCATGGCAGCTATCAACGTACTCAGACGACGGCATAAATTAACAACAAGAATCATGCTAACACACATCCAAACGAAGGCAGCAATAAGATCAGAAACGAACGACAACAAAATTACAATAACACGACGAACCGAAACGGCGATGGAACAAACGATCTATGCGTACCTTAACAAATTTTGAAACGTAGCGATGATAGAGAACGTCGAATCGATGTGAATCGTCGAAGAATTTTCGGATTAGAAGCGTAGCTTGAACCAAATGGAGGGGAATGATGATTTGAAGTTTCAGATCTTGCTAATGAGGAATGGCGGCTGCTGTTGTTTAATAGAGAATGAGATTTAGGTTTAAGGATGAAAGAAACATAGCAGGTTACGTTTTGTAAGGAAGAAATGGTTTCATAAGCTGCCAATTTTCATACAAAATGAATATTGCTTATTCATATTACACAAAATGTGGGCTTTTCATAATTGCAAAAAAATGGGCCACGTTAAGAAAAGAGAAAGGAATGCATGGGCTTCATTTCATGCATGGAACATATTGTTTTTTTTTTAATTTAATAATACACACTAAACACGAATCGGACCACAATCGAATTAACGAGCGACTAAAATAAAATTAAATAACATTATTTACTAAAATAATATTAAATTACCTAAAGTTTGACGGAATACTAAATTTAAAATTTAAAATTATAAAAATATAATAATTTAAAAATACGGGATATTACATTCTCCCCAACTTATTGAAAATTCGTCCTCGAATTTAGAACACAAAAAAACTAAAAGTATAATAACACGTAAGCCACACAAGATCAAACAACGATAACGCATAATCAAAGATACACGTACCTCAAGGAAAGAGGAAGGGATAACGTTTCCGCATATCGGACTCCGTCTCCCAAGTGCACTCCTCAACAGAATGATTCCGCCACAGAACTTTGACCATCGGAATCTCCTTGTTCCGTAACCTACGCACTTGCGTATCAACAATCTCAACTGGCTGTTCCTCATAGGACAGCTCTTGGTCAATCTCGACGCTCTGGGGCACAATTACATGTGAAGGATCTGAGATGCACTTCCTCATCATAGAAACATGAAAAACAGGATGCACTAACGACATGTCTGGCGGCAGAACCAGACGATAAGCCACAGCTCCAATCCACTCTGAAATCTCATAGGGACCAATGTACCTCGGTGCCAACTTTCCCTTGACACCAAAACGAACCACGCCTTTCATAGGTGAAACCCGAAGAAACACAAAGTCTCCCACCTGAAACTCGATGTCTTTCCTCTTCGGATCAGCATAACTCTTATGCCGACTAAAAGCAGTCTCCAACCTCCGTTTTATCAACGGTACCTTCTCTGAGGTAATCTGAATAATCTCAGCACCAGACAACTTCCGCTCGCCGACCTCTTCCCAGCAGATAGGAGATCGACACTTGCGTCCGTACAGAGCCTCATAAGGTGCCATCTCAATACTGGCATGGTAACTGTTGTTGTAAGAAAACTCAATCAATGGCAAATGAGTATCCCAGCTACCCTGAAAATCAAGAATGCACATCCTGAGCATATCTTCCAATGTCTGAATAGTCCTCTCAGACTGACCGTCAGTCTGAGGATGAAAAGCTGTACTGAAGTCCAAACGAGAACCCAAGGACTCCTGTAACGCTTTCCAGAACCTCGAAGTGAAAACAGAACCTCTGTCAGAAACAATCGAAACTGGTACTCCATGCAAACTGACAATCCTGTCGATGTACAACTGAGCCAACTTCGAAGCAGGATACGAAACCTTGATCGGAAGGAAATGAGCTGACTTGGTCATACGGTCAACTATCACCCAGATGGAATCGTACCCTTGTCGAGTACGTGGTAAACCAACAACAAAGTCCTTGGCAATCCGCTCCCACTTCCACTCTGGAATAGGTAGTGGCTGCAGATAGCCAAAAGGTCTCTGATGTTCCAGCTTCACCTGCTGGCAAGTCAGACACTTGGAAACGTACTCTGCAACATCTTTCTTCATTCCGCTCCACCAATACGTACCCTTGAGGTTATGGCACATCTTGGTAGATCCCGGATGAACACTGTAAGCTGACCTATGCGCTTCCTCCAGAATCTGGTCTCTCAAACCATCTAAATCCGGAACGCACAGTCTAGAACCAAACCTGAGAACTCCGTCAACAAAAACAAACTCGGAATTCCCATCCAGATGGATCTCATCCATAATCCGTTTCAATTGTGGATCCTCAGCTTGTAAAGCTTTAATCCTATCAATCAAAACTGGCTGCACCTGCAGTTGTGCCAACAAACTCCCATTCTAAGAAACCTGAAAACCGTAGCCCGAAGCTATCAAACCATGCCACTCTCTAACCATAGGTCTACGTCCAACCTCAAAAATATGGGCCAGACTGCCCGAAGACTTGCGACTCAACGCATCGGCTACCACGTTAGCCTTACCAGGATGGTACTGAATAGTACAGTCGTAGTCTTTCAGCAACTCTAGCCACCTCCTCTGTCTCAGATTCAGCTCTCGCTGATCAAAGATGTACTTCAGACTCTTGTGATCAGTGAAGATCTCGCAAGTCGCACCGTACAAGTAGTGCCTCCAGATCTTCAGAGCAAAAACCACAGCAGCTAACTCCAAGTCATGTGTAGGGTAATTCACCTCATGCTTCTTCAGCTGACGAGAAGCATAGGCGATCACCTGTCCATGTTGCATCAACACGCAACCCAAGCCAATCCGAGAAGCATCGCAGTACACAGTAAAACCCTCAATGCCAGAAGGCAACGCCAAAACAGGAGCTGTAGTCAGAATCTCCTTCAGCTTCTCGAAACTTGCCTCACATCTGTCGGTCCACTCAAACTTAACACCCTTCTGTGTCAGCTTAGTCAAAGGTGCAGATATTCGAGAGAAATCCTGCACAAACCGACGGTAGTAGCCAGCTAACCCAAGAAAACTCCTGATCTCGGTAACTGACCTCGGCCTCTGCCAATCCATGACCGCCTCGATCTTCTTCGGATCAACCTTGATCCCATCCTTCGACACCACGTGTCCTAAGAAGGTAACCTGTTCCAGCCAAAACTCGCACTTTGAGAACTTAGCATACAATTGATGCTCTCGCAAGGTCTGTAGTATAGTCCTCAAGTGATAAGCATGCTCCTCCTCACTCCGAGAATAAATCAGGATGTCATCAATGAAGACGATAACAAACTGATCCAAAAACGGCTTGAAAACCTGATTCATCATGTCCATAAACGCTGCTGGTGCGTTAGTCAACCCAAACGACATGACTAGAAACTCGAAATGCCCATAACGCGTTCTGAAAGCAGTCTTAGGCACATCGACATCCCGAATCCGAAGTTGATGATACCCGGATCTCAAGTCAATCTTGGAAAAGCACTTCGCACCTTGCAACTGATCAAACAAGTCGTCGATGCGAGGAAGAGGATATCTGTTCTTGATGGTAGCCTTATTCAACTGTCTGTAGTCGATACAAAGTCGAAAGGAACCATCCTTCTTCTTAACAAACAGAACTGGAGCACCCCACGGAGAAGTGCTCGGTCTGATGAAGCCACTGTCCAACAGTTCTTGTAACTGCTCCTTCAACTCCTTCAGCTCAGCAGGAGCCATCCGATACGGCGGTATCGAAATAGGACCAGTTCCAGGAACAACGTCAATGCAGAACTCGATATCCCGATCAGGTGGTAATCCAGGCAACTCCTCTGGAAAAACATCAGTGAACTCATTCACTATAGGGACAGTGTTCATACTGCCCACCTCAGCATCCATGTCTCTAACCACAGCTAAGAAAGCTTGACAACCCTTACTCATCATCCGCTTTGCCTTGATCGCAGAAATCAGATTCTTCGGTGTCTCCGCCTTTTCCCCTTGAAAAGAAAAGGGTAGATCACCTGGAATCCGAAACTCAACTGACTTCCGTCGACAGTCGATCGAAGCATAATGGCGCGCCAGCCAATCCATCCCCAAAATCACGTCAAATGAAAGTACATCCAACACAACTAAGTCAGCACGTAAATCTCTTCCATAGATCACCACGGAACACGATGGATACACAACGTCCACAACCACACAGTCAGACAAAGGAGTAGAAACAGATAAAGGTTCACTCAGACTTGTTGGTGTTACACCCAACTTAGCAGCAAAACACGTAGACACAAAAGAATGGGTTGCACCCGCATCAAATAAAACAAGTGCATCTACGAAAGAGATCTGAAGAGTAACTTGCACCACTGCGTTAGACGCATGAGCATCCTGAGGAGTCAAGGCAAAAACTCTGGCCTGACCCTGACTCTGCTGCTGAGAGCTCTGCCCGGTACCATTACTGCTAGAACCTCTACCACCGTTGCCACGGCCTTCAAAACCACGCCCTCCAGAACCTCGGCCCCGCTGGCCACCAAAAGAAGCAGCAGGTTAAGGAAACCCTGCTGGTGTAGAGAACGCTGGTCTCTGACTCTGATAGGATGGCTGAGCGACACTAGCTGCCGACATCTGCTGTCCAGATGCTTGACACTCTCTGGCAAAGTGACCCGGCTGGCCACAAGTGAAACAACCCCCTGGTGCTAAACGACACACGCCTGGATGTCGACGTCTGCAATTTTGGCAGAAAGGAAAACTAGCACCTCCGCTGTTACCGCGCCCAAAACTGCGGCTGCTACCGCTGTTGCCTGAACTGTAGGTGTACGGCTAATAACTCTTCTTGAAACCCCTCTTCTTGTTCTTGTACTGAGAAGGTGCCGATTGGTAGCTACCACCACCACTCTGCTGTCCAGGGCCAGAAAACTTCTTGGTCTGAGAAGGACCAGAAATCTCCCCAAACTGTAATAACGAACTCTCCATACGCCGAGCACTGTCCACTACGTCTGTAAAGTCTCTGCGTGTCTCAGTCAGTAAACTCACAAAATCGCGCCCTAAGCCCTTTACGTATCTGTCGTTCACTCTTTGCGGATCTGCCTGTAAGTCCGGAGCGAACCGACCCAACCTCACGAATTCCGTCGTATACTCAGATACAGACCTATCATCCCTAGTAAGTGTAAGCAACCTGTCTCTATGACCCTCTGTCACTGAGAACGGCAAGAAGAAGGCTCTGAATCTCTCCACAAATTGAGCCCAAGAGATGGTAGCCATGTCAGCATGAACAGATCTACGAAACCAGTCCCCAGCTGAACCCTTCATAGACATCTCGACTAGAACGACGGTCTGACGCTCAGTAGCCTGTAGTCGCCGAGCATTCTGCTTAACCTCCTCGAGAAAGTCCAGTGCGTCTCCAGAACCGTCAAACTCTGTTGGTTTCAACCTCATGTAAGCCAAAACCAAATCTCTGTCAGTGGTTCCGACACCACCAACTGCTGCACCACCAGCCTGTGGTTGTTGCTGCTGAACAATCTGGCCCAACACTGCATACTGATCCTGCATGGCGACTTGTCCCGCCTGCAGCTGAACTTGGTTGAGTTGTAAAGCAGCAACTCCAGCCAAAAATGTGTTGAAGTTAAAGTCCTCCAACTCAGGTTGTGCCGCACCTGGTGCTTGAGCACCCCCTGCAGCACCGCGTCCTATGCCTCTGCCTCTACCTCTGCCAGCTTGGCCTCGGCCACCACGACCTCGACCAGCTCGACCCCGACCAGCTGGGCCTCTGCCTGCTAGTCCTCTACCAGCATGAACCTCTGGTTCATTCTGATCCACCTCCATAGAGATCGCGTCATCAGCCTCAGCATTTTGCTGAGCCGCAGCACGAGTACGAGTATTCATTCCTAAGAATGAAACAAGAACAATTTTAAATAACACAGCAAATTTCATACCCAAGCATGAAATAGAACAAGCACCAATTAAGATTTCCCGAGAAATCAACAACGATAAAAATTTTATTCACCCAAGTGAAAACAACCACATAATAAGCAATAAGCAATTAAATCCACACGACAGACTCACGACATTCCTATAGGAGTAGGCAGAAAGTTTTGAAAACAAAAGATGACGTTTCAAAGACAAGACTCGAATCCTAATTCCGCAGTAGTTCCTAGGACAATTTAGTCACTTAACATGCCAAACAATTAAACACTTAACAATTTAAAAGGCCTTGGTTTGAAACCAAGGCTCTGATACCAAGTTTGTCACGACCCATTTTCATGAATCGCGACCGGCGCTAGGGTATGGGTATGGTTGTACCAAAACCCGTAGCTAGCCTTGCGGATAATCAATTTATAACATTTAAACAATGTACCTGCATAAAACCACATGCTCGGGGGCAACCGAGACTTCAGCCTAGTCTAGCAGTACATAAAGCAATATATATTTAAATTACGCTTATCTCAGAAAAATCTCCAACAGTATGGCAATATAATATAAATACCATAAACACTGTAATCATGCCAAAAGCGATAAAGTAATAGTTGGACAAATCCAACAACAATAGTCAAAAATATAAATAAAAGACAAAGACATGAATAACTGATACTACTACTGCGGTCTAAGAGTTTAAAACAGTTCGACTCTTTTATTCTGAAAATAAAATAAAACCTCCGAGAATGAAGAAACGGAGATCGACCAACGCTCAAATCATAAACCTGGAAAATTTGGGAAAACAACGGGGTCAGATTTACTGAGTAGAGTTTATATAACCATTTACATTTATTAAGTTAAAAACCTTTAAAACGTTTAATAAAACATTTTCATTATGGATTATCAATGAAACCCTAAACCACAATTCTAAATCCATTGTCGTGTCGGTGAGACGTATCTCAATAACCGATCCCCGACTATCACTTAATAAATAGTGAGCCCAGGAGACGTATCTTCCACCGGTGCCCTCACTAAGGTGAGACGTATCTCAAACCTACCTCAATACCATAATCTTTACCGGTGCGCACGCAGTCCCGATGATGCCCATCGAGTAGCACGTTCCAAATCAAATCCACAATGCCGAAAACAGTTCAAAAGCTGCTTATACATATATATATACAAAATAATACATTGCTTAATAAAGAGGTAAATAGAGATATAAACTCACTGCTTGCTATTCCACGTGAAACTTGACAAGCAATCTAACTCTGGTTCGCCTCTGAAGTACGAACAGTCGACGGGTCTAAATAAAATATTAAAATTATAATTAAAATCAGACCCTAACTCTAAAGAGTACTAGACACCACATAGGACTAGCACAACGCAAAACCAAGTCACATTTAATAAACACTTATATTAAATGCATTCCAAATATAACCCAAGTTATGAGGTACAAATCATATAAACATATTTAAAATGGTACATAGAATAATTAAATAAATCCGAGTTAAAATCCATATTAGTGAGTCAGCCGAGCTATTTAAAACTACCAAGCTTCTTCCCACTTGTTGGGCGACCACAGTCTAGCCCAAACGAAAACTTCATTAAATTATAAACCCGAGATTATGTAATACCCCAAAATAATTAATCAGCTAATCGGACCACGTGTCCAGTTTTGAGTCGCAGAAGTGGCGATATTGGAAAGTTTTCCGATAAATAAGTTTTAGTAGGTCGTTTTAGAAAAGGTTATTATGGAGAAAACTTATATTATATTTCAATTCTAAAGTAAAATTGGAATTAAAAGGAAAAATGTTAAGAAAAGCCCAGAATAAAGTGCAGGGACTAAAGTGGTAATTTAGCCACTACGTCTCAAAAATGGAAATTTATAAGTTTGACGAGAAAGTATGAATATCGAACTTCGTATTATTTATCGGATATAAATAATACGTATAAGTCGTAATAAAAGAGTTTAACGATTTAGCTATGGACTAAATCGTAAGAAAGAAAAGTTTAAAAGATAAATGATAAGAAACAAAAAGAACAAGGACTCAAGTGAGCTTTTAACCAAATCATATATATTTAAGGAATTATGAATGAAGAAGAAGAATCAGAGTCCAGAAGCTTCAGTCGATCGATTTCCGTCGTTTCGCCGCCGTTTCTCCGTACGACGTCCGATTCACGTGATTTTCGCGGCAATCTCTTCGGAATTCAATCCTCTACTGATCTTGAGCTTCATTTCAAGGTAAAGTTTCGGATTTTTGGTGCTAAAAGCAAGTTATAGGCTATTTTAGTTTAGGAATTGGAATGATTGATTTAAACTCGATTTTTAACGTTTTTGGAGAAACAAAGTTACGGGTTTTATCGGAAACGAAGTGGTTGGTGTGTGTGGCAAGTGATAGCACGACGGGAAGCCCGGAAATGATGTTTCCGGGGACTGCGTGCAGATCGCACGTGGTGTGCGATCGCACACCCGTGGTGTGCGAACGCACACCTGTGATGGTGTGCGAACGCACACCACCTTGTGCAGACGCGTATTCCATGAGGGACTAAAACGGACTTTTGTCTGAGGGACTAAAATAGACTTAGCTCGACGTTTTACGCAAGTAACGATAATGTAAAGTATTAAGAGAATTATATAACTCTCGGATACAAGGAGTAGTAGTTGGTAAGTCGTGGATACGACTAAGGGTTTCTAAATACGAGAATAACACCAGAAATGAAACCAATATTTAAATTATGAAAGTATTATGCGTATTAAAGTATAAAGTGCACGTCTAATCCTAAACAATTTATCAGGCGTGTCAGCGAATAGTGGAGTCAGTAGAAGCGGACTAGTGAGGGTATACCATCAGATCGATCATATCATTTCTTGGATTGCGGTCACTGTGAGTTGTACTTTTACTTTCATGTATTAAAACTATTTTATATATATACTGTTTTCACGCATCGCATTATATATAATTGATTGAAATGTTATATGCTTTATTAATTTCTATATATGAGAACTAGTATGCGATCCGAAGAAACTAGCTACCTATTGGGTGTCAATAGGCTGTGTGATCACCAGTATCGAGTCAGTCTAGTATGATTGCATTGAGAAATGACTTGACACAACTGGGAGCTGTTGATGAATATGAAACTTACGATTGGGTATATGATTTCGATACGCAGAGTGAACTCGGCTACGGTGTAGCCTGGAAGTCCCCGTATCTAGTGGCTGGGCCACCAGCGAGTTGGACTCGCAATTGATATTTACGATTGGGTTGAATGATATATGATTATTTGAGAAATGTGTCGCATGCTAGGATATTAGTTTCGTACGGATCAAATACCTGTTTATATGTTTTATATTAATATTTTCTTGAGATGCGATGCTATGTTTTTATATTAATACTGTTAGTAAATGTCAACTCACTCAGTATTTCCCCAAATACTGACCCCTCACCTTTGATGTCTTTCAGGTGCTTAGCTTGTGGACTTAGCTAGAGGCCAATTTTGAAGTCCAGAAGTCAGTTGTATATATTTAGTATCTGACTTCTGTGAATGCTGCAGTAGTGGTCCCGTGTTGACAAAGTCGTAGCCTAGACAGCAGTACATTTTGAGTGTACATATTACTTGCTGTCCTGTTTATATGTTTTTGTAGGCTACGTGTTTTATATGTTGTGCACGGCACCAGATGCCGGTGATATGTTGGATACATTAACTGATGGATATAGTACCGCGAGGCCAGTTCGTACAGGGTACGGTAACTAGAGCCCGCGAGGTTTTTGAACAGTTAGTGTAAATGTTTGTGTATACATGTTATGTATACTTGGCTTCCGTTGTTTACTTATTATTTATTTATTATTTGCGAAAAATTAATTGTGGTTTGAGGCTTGCTACGGGTTCCGGAGCTACCACTCCCGTTCCCTAGCGCCGGTTGCGGCTCAATATTTTGGGTCGTGACAATGTTGGTATCAGAGCAGTTTGGTCCAGTTACCACTCTAAGGTTGTTTCAATGCTTGTTTGAGAGCAGTTTGGTCCAGTTACCACTGCTAGAGTTGTCTGATTGTTTGTTTGACAGGGAGTATTTGTCAGTAAGTATACCTAGGAACTACTGCAGCAAGAGTCAGACCGTGGTTGTCTGTAATTGTGTTATGTGTGCATTAGTAGTACGTGGCATTACGCGAGCGAACCAGGACTATTAAGTTAGTAAGTGAATAGTATCTGTTCATACGGACGACTAAGGCAATTAAATAATTGTTTCTTATGTTAAGATATAGAAGGTGGTTACATGTTTGCAAATTATGAATAATTGAGAGGGTTAAGTATTGTCTACTCGCGCTGAAATTGTTAAGTGATTATCTGCTTGCGAATTACGTGCAGTTGGATTAAATGCTAAATGTTTACAGCATTATATAAGCTGATTTTGGAATTGCGTGTGAAATGGGCTCAGATGGTCGCTTACGCTCGAAATTGTTTCTTTTCAGCATGTCTGGGCAAAACGGAGCTCAGTCGCATGCTGCGGAAGAACGGGAGGAAGCGCCTCCTATATTTCAAAACGGGTTTCATAATGAAGTGGGCGAACCATCTGGGGTCCATCAGAATGGATTCCACGCAAATCATGGAGCATCGCCAGAGATATATCAAAATGGCTATATGTCTGTATCGGAAATAGGTAGTTCTTCTAGAAACCGAGTTAGAATGCATTCACCGGAGATAGAGTACAGTGAAGGAGAGGAAGAGGAACCGGAGGAAGATCCGGAAGAAGATCCTGAAGAAGACCCTGAGGAGGATCCTGAGGAGGATCCAGAAGAAGAATTAGAAGAAGAAGCAGAAGAGGAAAATCCTCAGGAAGAAGAATATGAAGAAGAGGAGTTAGATGAGTTAGATGTTGAGGAATACAGAGGTGATTATTTCTGGTCAAGTGTGCGGAGGTACCGCAATTTGAGGGAAGATGCGGACATAGCTAACGGTCGGGCGCAGATAGCCCTAAATCAGGTTAGGAGGCAGATGCGTTCTTTTTCTAGAGGGATGTTAACTGTAGGAGCGTACTCTACTGATTTTCTGCGGATGGCAGAGGGAGTCCCTAATCTGAACGAAAGCAATAGAACCATTAATCGCAGATATGTCAGGGGTTTAGGACCTCAGTTTGATGAGCTGTATGAGCATGTGGACGAACATTTCAGCACGCTTACTACAATGGCCCGTAGGATTGAAACAGAGCATGAATGGTCGGGCGATCCAATACGACCTTATTACTTTAGACGTGAGTACCACCCGGATTACGTCAGTACGTCCTCCAGAACTACAACCAACCCTTATTTTGTGCAAAGAGGTGGACGAAACTCAGGTAGAACAGTTAGGGGCCGACATACTGGCGTAGTTATTAGGGAACCTAACGTTCCACACCAGGCACCTCCAGGTATTAGTGATTTATGTGCTTTAAGTAATTGTGTTTATATGTTTGCATTATTGTGTTTATATAATTGCTGCATGGCATAGTAGAATATCAGTAATAGGTATTGCCTTTAGGATAATACCTCAGAAAGTGAGAACCTATAGGAAGCGCTGTTATTAAATACGTGCCTAAGAAAATATATATAAATATAACTTACAGAAACAATAACATGAAAAACGTCACATCATATAATTATCGCAAACGTAATTCCTATATTACGTTTTTGAATTGAAGAAAGAGATGGATTACTTACAGGAAATCGATGTGAAATATCGGTATCTGCGTCTGTATATGACGTAGTTTAGAGTGTTGCAGAAGTGGATGTGGTGATTAAATCAGTAGAAAATTTTGAATTAAATTGAGTTGTCGGAGATATGGATAGAGAAGAAATGTAACAGAAGAACAGTCTGTAAATGACAGCAATACAAAAATTTGACAGCAATATAAAAATTTGAATTATACCCAATAAGTATAAAGAAATGCCGTTAATAATCGCAGAGCTTATAATCTAGAGTAAGACTTACGATTTTATGAAAATTTTGAAAGTTTTTATGATTTTTCAAAGTACAGTTATGCTCAGACATCGCATATAACATTGCATAATCACGATAGGAATGCATAAGAAATTGATTTCAAAATGTAGATCATGCATCATATCTTTACAATGATAAAGAAAATGCGATTTTGAGCAACTCCTTGGTGATGAGAGATGTCATCACTCTGAGCAACAATTGTACTGACAATTTTAAATGATTATGAAAAGTGGTTTAGAAAGAGCTGCGCAGCCAAAAGAAGTTTTAAAATCGTATTATTCAGTAAGTAAACTCGGATATAAAGCCCTGCGACAAAGAATAAAAGATTCTTATTAAATAAGAATAAAATTGTGAAAGAAACTCCAATAAAAGAATAAAGCCATGTTAACAATTATTGCAGTTAGCCTAAGGAAGATAAGGAGTGATCATCGGGAAGCATACACAGATAAGCTGCGATGCACTAGCAATGTTTAAGGATACAGAATTTATCTTTATACAAGAGTAAAGGATGGAACGACAGGGAGTCGTGCAAGACGAAAGAAACGTAACATATACATAAGGATGATGTGTGATTACTCTTATGATTAAGATAAACGAAGTAGCAATTGAAAGTTATAGTTGGAGGAATAAGATTAAAAGTATGAAGGACGAGAAGATGGTAATATGAACAATGACCATTAAGGAATATTTTAAGGATATAGTATTATCCTTATAACAGAATAAAGGGTGAAATGACGAAGGAGACAATTTTGTAAGACATGGAAGCTAAAAACTTGATAGATCGAAAGAGATGATGATGCTATATGACTAATATTAAGTAAAGTCACTAATATCAGCATTAAGAATTATAAATTGTGTTAACAGAAAGGAGAAAGGTACACGTATAGATATACGTATCAGTAAATGTAAGAATGGTGGATGATATGAAGAAAAGTGTAAGGGTAAAACTCAAATACCCTCAAAATTTAATAAGATGACTAGAGAAGTGAAAGTTTTAGAAATACGTCATAAGGATTGTCAGAATAGAGTAGCAGCAATAGAATTGCCATAAACGAAGGAAAGATGTAACAAATATAACAAGTAAAAGACAAGACAAGAGTCGATACTAGTACAAAGAGATAAAGTTATTTACAGACAATTAGAATCAAGATATAAGTGCTAAGGAAGCTTAAAGCGAATAGGACGACAGTGAAATGAAATTGTTCCCTGACTTTGGGAATTACAAAGTAAGTACAATATAAATGTTAAGAACAATCGGAAAACCCTTCAAAAGAAGACGAGAGATAGAATAAGAATAAGTTAAGGAACGATTACAATCAGTATTAAGATTGTATTGTAAAAGTGAAAATAAAGAATTGACAGTAAGAAGCAGAAGTGTAAAATAGAAAGAAAGCTGATTAACGAGAAAAGTTCTCGAAATAGTTAAATGCTAAAGAAGCATGTAGGATTCTTATGAGGTCATCTTGAATAAGGAACTGTGACGTAAAGGAAGAACATTTTTGAATGAAAAGTCAATAAGAGATTTAAGGTAAACTCCAAAGAAATAATCAGGTGAAAGTAAAGGGGATAAGAATATGAGTAATATTAGTGACCAACAGAACGACGTAAAGTTTACGATAGCTTAAAGAAGCAAAAGAATAAGAAGTGGAAGATAATGAAGGATGTATCAAGTTTAGCTATGTTAAAAGACGGTAAATGTGTTAGATGTAAAGTAAACTAACGAAAGTTGATTGATAAAGGGCGAAATGTCAGACAATGAAAGAAAGGAAAGTGATAATTACATATGATAATAACGATCATAACTACAAGTTATGATTACAAGGGAAAATATTTATAAGAATATGCCTAAGGTAAGTACGTCATTAAGATGAAATTAACACGTCGTGATCATTCACGTATAAAGAAGACTAAAAGCAACCAGTGGCTACTAATGCGATATCAATAATACATCCAAGGACCATTTTATCTCAAAAGAGATAACAGACGAGACGAAGGTACCAGTAAGAGGATTCTCAACGATGTAACAGCAAACAACTATTAAGAGTTGAATAGACAATCGATTAGCAACAAGTATGAAGTTGTAGCTGTGCATGGAAAACTAAGAGTTAAGTAAAAGGAAAAGTTGTGATCAAAACGTATTAATGGACGTCAAGGAAACTGTAAGGATAAGTTAAGATCCCAACAAGATTTATGAAAATTCGAGGACGAATTTTTATAAGGGGGGAAGAATGTAATACCCCAAAATAATTAATCAGCTAATCGGACCACGTGTCCAGTTTTGAGTCGCAGAAGTGGCGATATTGGAAAGTTTTCCGATAAATAAGTTTTAGTATGTCGTTTTAGAAAAGGTTATTATGGAGAAAACTTATATTATATTTCAATTCTAAAGTAAAATTGGAATTAAAAGGAAAAATGTTAAGAAAAGCCCAGAATAAAGTGCAGGGACTAAAGTGGTAATTTAGCCACTACGTCTCAAAAATGGAAATTTATAAGTTTGACGAGAAAGTATGAATATCGAACTTCGTATTATTTATCGGATATAAATAATACGTATAAGTCGTAATAAAAGAGTTTAACGATTTAGCTATGGACTAAATCGTAAGAAAGAAAAGTTTAAAAGATAAATGATAAGAAACAAAAAGAACAAGGACTCAAGTGAGCTTTTAACCAAATCATATATATTTAAGGAATTATGAATGAAGAAGAAGAATCAGAGTCCAGAAGCTTCAGTCGATCGATTTCCGTCGTTTCGCCGCCGTTTCTCCGTACGACGTCCGATTCACGTGATTTTCGCGGCAATCTCTTCGGAATTCAATCCTCTACTGATCTTGAGCTTCATTTCAAGGTAAAGTTTCGGATTTTTGGTGCTAAAAGCAAGTTATAGGCTGTTTTAGTTTAGGAATTGGAATGATTGATTTAAACTCGATTTTTAACGTTTTTGGAGAAACAAAGTTACGGGTTTTATCGGAAACGAAGTGGTTGGTGTGTGTGGCAAGTGATAGCACGACGGGAAGCCCGGAAACGATATTTCCGGGGACTGCGTGCAGATCGCACGTGGTGTGCGATCGCACACCCGTGGTGTGCGAACGCACACCTGTGATGGTGTGCGAACGCACACCAGTGGTGTGCGAACGCACACCAGTGGTGTGCGAACGCACACCAGTGAAGGTGTGCGAACGCACACCTACAGTGTGCGAACGCACACCCCTGGTGTGCGAACGCACACCACCTTGTGCAGACGCGTATTCCATGAGGGACTAAAACGGACTTTTGTCCGAGGGACTAAAATAGACTTAGCTCGACGTTTTACGCAAGTAACGATAATGTAAAGTATTAAGAGAATTATATAACTCTCGGATACAAGGAGTAGTAGTTGGTAAGTCGTGGATACGACTAAGGGTTTCTAAATACGAGAATAACACCAGAAATGAAACCAATATTTAAATTATGAAAGTATTATGCGTATTAAAGTATAAAGTGCACGGCTAATCATAAACAATTTATCAAACGTGTCAGCGAATAGTGGAGTCAGTAGAAGCGGACTAGTGAGGGTATACCATCAGATCGATCATATCATTTCTTGGATTGCGGTCACTGTGAGTTGAACTTTTACTTTCATGTATTAAAACTATTTTATATATATACTGTTTTCACGCATCGCATTATATATAATTGATTGAAATGTTATATGCTTTATTAATTTCTATATATGAGAACTAGTATGCGATCCGAAGAAACTAGCTACCTATTGGGTGTCAATAGGCTATGTGATCACCAGTATCGAGTCAGTCTAGTATGATTGCATTGAGAAATGACTTGACACAGCTGGGAGCTGTTGATGAATATGAAACTTACGATTGGGTATATGATTTCGATACGCAGAGTGAACTCGGCTACGGTGTAGCCTGGAAGTCCCCGTATCTAGTGGCTGGGCCACCAGCGAGTTGGACTCGCAATTGATATTTACGATTGGGTTGAATGATATATGATTATTTGAGAAATGTGTCGCATGCTAGGATATTAGTTTCGTACGGATCAAATACCTGTTTATATGTTTTATATTAATATTTTCTTGAGATGCGATGCTATGTTTTTATATTAATACTGTTAGTAAATGTCAACTCACTCAGTATTTCCCCAAATACTGACCCCTCACCTTTGATGTCTTTCAGGTGCTTAGCTTGTGGACTTAGCTAGAGGCCAATTTTGAAGTCCAGAAGTCAGTTGTATATGTTTAGTATCTGACTTCTGTGAATGCTGCAGTAGTGGTCCCGTGTTGACAGAGTCGTAGCCTAGACAGCAGTACATTTTGAGTATACATATTACTTGCTGTCCTGTTTATATGTTTTTGTAGGCTACGTGTTTTATATGTTGTGCACGGCACCAGATGCCGGTGATATGTTGGATACACTAACTGATGGATATAGTACCGCGAGGCCAGTTCGTACAGGGTACGGTAACTAGAGCCCGCGAGGTTTTTGAACAGTTAGTGTAAATGTTTGTGTATACATGTTATGTATACTTGGCTTCCGTTGTTTACTTATTATTTATTTATTATTTGCGAAAAATTAATTGTGGTTTGAGGCTTGCTACGGGTTCCGGAGCTACCACTCCCGTTCCCTAGCGCCGGTTGCGGCTCAATATTTTGGGTCGTGACAGTTTATAAAGTAAAATATTTAATAAAAAGTTATCTATTTAAAAATAGAATTCAATATCATATAATTTAAGTAACCCAAATTACAACCAAAACTTAACTATTTTAAGTTTATAAAAGTTTAGGGACCAAACTATACTTTAGCCAATTAGGGACTAAACTGTACTTTAGCCAATTAGGAACTAAACTGTACATTAGCCAACTAGGAACTAAACTGTACTTTAGCCAATTTGATATTTAAAGTCAATTTAATTACTTTTGTTCATAATTAAAACAAAATATAAAGTTACCAACTAAATAACCCACTTAATTAAGTTATAAAAATATTCAAGGGCTAAATTGTAATTTAGCCAATTTGATATTCAAAATTAAATTTAATAACTCATTTTCAATTTACTAAATTATAAATCAAATAAAAGTCCAAAAGTTATAACTTAACTAAAATGAGTTTTTAGAAATTTTTAGGGGCTGAATCGTAAATTAGCCAAATTGGTATATTATTCAAAATGTAATATAATTACCCGGGTAATTATAACTTAAGTTGTAAAATACCTATCGATTACATTTTACTAGCCTTTAGATCCATTCCTAATTTAAAAGTTTAACTTTAAAGCAATAATAATAGATAACACAATTTGAGGGATTTAAAGATTCAAGGTAAAACACTTAGTGACCCTATTGGCTAATTGGCCATCTTCCTTATTTAAACAGAGTTCATCCCCACCATAGAGAATGCCATGAAAACCAAATAGCATAACCATCACATGAACACAAAACTAACAAAATCCTATAACAAACAAAACCCATCAATTTACAACAAGAACATAGCCATCGCCAACATGTAACAGTTACTATTAATTATAACTAAGTACGAATAATTCAACACGATAGTCGGCCATAGAGACCACGCATGGCAGCTATCAACGTACTCAGACGACGGCATAAATTAACAACAAGAATCATGCTAACACACATCCAAATGAAGGAAGCAATAAGATCAGAAACGAACGGCAACAAAATTACAATAACACGACGAACCGAAACGGCGATGGAACGAACGATCTATGCGTACCTTAACAAATTCTGAAACGTAGCGATGATAGAGAACGTCGAATCGATGTGAATCGTCGAAGAATTTTCGGATTAGAAGCGTAGCTTGAACCAAATGGAGGGGAATGATGATTTGAAGTTTCAGATCTTGCTAATGAGGAATGGCGGCTGCTGTTGTTTAATAGAGAATGAGATTTAGGTTTAAGGATGAAAGAAACGTAGCAGGTTACGTTTTGTAAGGAAGAAATGGTTTCATAAGCTGCCAATTTTCATACAAAATGAATATTGCTTATTCATATTACACAAAATGTGGGCTTTTCATAATTGCAAAAAAATGGGCCACGTTAAGAAAAGAGAAAGGAATGCATGGGCTTCATTTCATGCATGGAACATATTGTTTTTTTTTTAATTTAATAATACACACTAAACACGAATCGGACCACAATCGAATTAACGAGCGACTAAAATAAAATTAAATAACATTATTTACTAAAATAATATTAAATTACCTAAAGTTTGACGGAATACTAAATTTAAAATTTAAAATTATAAAAATATAATAATTTAAAAATACGGGATATTACACAAAACGTCTATCTCGTAGCTTGTCGGTACGTCTTGTACATATACAAACCAAATACACGTTTAGATTATAAACGTGAACCTCGTAAACCTAACGTCCTAGGTTATAGATTTAGGTTTTCCCAATTCATTCTTATCGATTTCCAATTACCCGTTATATTTATTACAAAACCCTAATCATATCCTCCATGTTCTATGTCCGAATTGCACATTTTCAGAGTCCGTAAGCTCTTATGGACTTAAGATATGATACGTCTAACTCCCATGCAACAACTGGGCCGAAAACGACCAAGGCAGCCTTGCCTTGGTGTTGGCACGTCGTGCCAACCATTGGCGCGTCGTGCCAACCATTGGCCCGTCGTGCCAAGCTGCACGTCGTGCTATTTTTTGGCACGTCGTGCCAAGCTGCACGTCGTGCTGACCATGACAACAAGTTTAAATCTCCATAAAATCGATCAGAAACCCATTCCGACTTGCTTGAGACATTCCCGCACATACCCAACATCATTTTTACGCAAAATACATATTAAAAACCGTCAAAAACGTTAAATTTCAATTCAAATTCGATCCTATCCCGAAATAGCCAAATATATCAATTTTTAACCAAGATTCTCGAATATTTACCTTAGAATGAAGCTTAGGATCGATAGAGGATTCGATTCTGAAGAAATCGCCGCAAACATCGCTCGAATCGGACGTCGAACGGAGAAACGGCGTCAAAACGACGTTATCGCTCGTTAACTCTCAAACTCTCTCGATCATTCTTCTCCCTTCTCTGATACAATCTTCTTTATATATATTTTGGCAAATATACAACTTTGGTCCTTGTTCTTTTTATTTATTATCATTTATCTTTTAAACTTTTCTTTCGTACGATTTAGTCCATAACTAAATCGATAAACTCTTAAATTTTTACTTTTACGTATTATTTATATCCGATAAATAATACGAAGCTCGATATTAATACTTTCCCGTCAAAATCTAAAATTTCCGTTTTCGACACAAACTGGCTAAATTACCACTTTGGTCCTTATACTCTATTTCGAGCTTTTCTTAACATTTTTCCTTTTAATTCCAATTCTAACTTTAGAATTGACTTATAATATTAAATCCCTCGCATATAATCCTTTCCAAAACCGACCTACTAAAATTTATTTATCGGAAACTTTCCGATTTTGCCACTCTGGTAAATCCAGACTGGACACGTGCTCCAATTAGATAATTAAATATTTTGGGGTATTACAGTTTGGCATCAATCGCTAATAAGGTGAAACGTTTGGATTGGTTTCGTAGAGTTTGTAAACGTTTGGCTTAAATCGCTAAAAATGTGAAACGTTTGGATTTGTTTCCTAACGTTTGTAAACGTTTGGCTTAAATCGCTAAAAAGGTGAGACCTTGGGATTTTTTTCGTAACGTTTGTAAACGTTTGGCTTAAATCGCTAAAAAGGTGAAACATTTGGTTTTGTTTCGTAACGTTTGTAAACGTTTGGCTTTAATCACTAAAAAGGTGAAACGTTTGGATTTGTTTGGTAACGTTTGTTAACGTTTGGATTTGTTTCATAACATTTGTAAATATTTGGGTTACATTTTTAAAAGGTGAAACATTTGGATTTGTTTTGTAACGTTTGTAAACGTTTGGCTTAAATCGCTAAAAGGTGAAATGTTTAGTTTTATTTCGTAACGCTAAAAAGGTGAAACATTTGGATTTGTTTTGTAACGTTTGTATACGTTTGGCTTAAATCGCTAAAAAGGGGAAACGTTTGGATTTATTATGTAATGTTTGTAAACGTTTGGCTTAAATCGCTAATAAGGTGGAACGTTTGGATTTGTTTTATAAAAATTTAAGCGTTTGGCTTTGTTTCATAATTTTTGTAAACGTTTAGCTTCAATCGCTAAAAAGGTGAAACGTTTGGATTGGTTTCGTAGCGTTTGTAAACGTTTGGCTTAAATCACTAAAAATGCGAAACGTTTGGTTTTGGGGTGTAACGTTTGTAAACGTTCGGCTTAATTCGCTAAAAAGGTGAAATGTTTGGATTTTTTTTGTAACGTTTTTAATCGTTTGGCTTAAATCCTTAAAAGGGGAAACATTTGGTTTTATTTCGCAATGTTTGTAAACATTTGGCTTAAATCACTAAAAAGGGGAAACGTTTGGATTTATTTCGTATCGTTTGTAAACGTTTGGCTTAAATCTCTAAAAAGGTGAAACATTTGGTTTTTCTTCGTAACGTTTGTAAACGTTTGGCTTAAATCGCTGAAAAGGTGAAACGTTTGGATTTGTTTCGTAACGTTTGGCTTAAATCACTAAAAAGGTGAAATGATTGGATTTGTTTCATAACGTTTGTAAACGTTTGGCTTAAATTGCTAAAAAGGTGAAATGTTTGGATTTGTTTCGTAACGTTTGTAAACGTTTAGGTTAAATTGCTAAAAATAGGAAACTTTTGGATTTTTTTCGTAACGTTATAAACTTTTTTATTCGTAACGTTTGTAAACATTTGGCTTAAATCGCTAAAAAGGTGAAACGCTTGGATTTGTTTCGTAGCGTTTGCAAACGTTTGGCTTTGTTTCGTAACGTTTGTAAACGTTTGGCTTAAATCGCAAAAAATGTGAAACGTTTGGATTTGTTTCGTAACGTTTGTAAACTTTTGGCTTTAATCGCTAAAAAGGTGACATGTTTGGCTTTGTTTCGTAACGTTAGTAAACGTTTGGCTTAAATAGCTAAAAAGGTCAAACATTTGGCTTTACAAACGTTTGGCTTAAATCGCTAAAAAGGTGAAACGTTTGATTTGTTTGTAATCGCCAAAAAGGTGAAATGTTTGGATTTGTTTTGTAACATTTGTAAACATTTGGCTTAAATCGCTAAAAAGGTGAAACATTTGGATTTGTTTCGTAATGTTTATAAACGTTTGGCTTAAATCGCTAATAAGGGGAAACGTTTGGATTTGTTTTGTCAGGTTTGTAAACGTTTGGCTTAAATCGCTAAAAAGGTGAAATGTTTGATTGTGTTCTGTAATGCTAAAAAGGTGAAACATTTGGATTTGTTTTGTAACGTTTATAAAGATTTGGGTTAAATATCTAAAAAGGTCAAACGTTTCGATTTGTTTCATAACGTTTGTAAATGATTGGCTTAATTCGCTAATAAGGTGAAACGTTTAGATTTGTTTTGTAACGTTTTAAACGTTTGGCTATGTTTCGTAACGTTTGTAAACGTTTGGCATCAATCGCTAATAAGGTGAAACCTTTGGATTGGTTTCGTAGCGTTTGTAAACGTTTGGCTTAAATCGCTAAAAATGTGAAACGTTTGGTTTTGCTCTGTACCGTTTGTGAACGTTCAACTTAAATCGCTAAAAAGGTGAAACGTTTGGATTTGTTTCGTAACGTTTGTAAACGTTTGGCTTAAATCCCTAAAAGGGGGAAACATTTGGTTTTGTTTCGTAATATTTGTAAACGTTTGGCTTAAATCGCTAAAAAGGTGAAACGTTTGATTTTGCTTTGTTACGTTTGTAAACGTTTGGCTTAAATCGCTAAAAAGGTGAAATGTTTGGTTTTGTTTCGTAACGCTAAAAAGGTGAAACGTTTGGATTTGTTTTAATACATTTTTAAACATTTTGCTTAGATCGATAAAGGTAAAACGTTTGGATTTGTTTCGTAGCGGTTGTAAACGTTTAGTTTAAATCGTTAATAAGGTGAAACTTTTGGATTTGTTTTGTAACGTTTGTAAACGTTTGTCTTAAATCGCTAAAAAGGTGAAAGGTTTGGTTATGTTTCGTAACGCTAAAAATGTGAAACGTTTGTATTTGTTTTGTAACGTTTATAAACATTTGGCTTAAATCGCTAAAAAGGAGAAACGTTTGGATTTGTTTCGTAATGTTTGTAAACGTTTGGGTTAAATCGTTAACAAGGTGAAACATTTGGATTTGATTTGTAACGTTTTAAACATTTAGCTTTGTTTTGTAACATTTGTAAACGTTTGGCTTCAATCGCTAAAAAGGTGAAATATATTGATTGGTTTCGTAGCGTTTGTAAACGTTTGGCTTAAATTGATAAAAAGGTGAAACGTTTGGATTGGTTTCGTAGCGTTTGTAAACGTTTGGCTTAAATTGATAAAAAGGTGAAACGTTTGGACTTGTTGTGCAACCTTTGTAAACATTTGGATTAAATTGCTAAAAAGGTGAAACGCTTGGATTTGTTTCGTAACGTTTGTAAACGTTTTGCTTAAATCGCTAAAAATGTGAAACATCTGGATTTGTTTCGTAACGTTTGTAAACGTTTGGCTTAAACCGCTAAAAAGGTGAAACGTTTGGATTTGTTTCATAACGTTTGTAAATGTTTGGATTAAATCCCCAAAAGGGGGAAACATTTGGTTTTGTTTCGTAACATTTGCAAACGTTTGGGTTAAATCGCTAATAAGGTGAAACGTTTGATTTTGCTTCGTAAAGTTTGTAAACGTTTAGCTTTAATTGCTAATAAGGGGAAACGTTTGCATTTGTTTCGTAATGTTTGGCTTAAATCGCTAAAAAGGTGAAACGGTTGGATTTGTTTCGTAACGTATGTAAACGTTTGGCTTAAATTGCTAAAAAGGTGAAACATTTGGATTTGTTTCGTAACGTTTGTAAACGTTTTTCTTAATTTACTAAAAATCTGAAAAGTTTGGATTTGTTTTGTAATGTTTTAAACATTTTTTTATTTCGTAACGTTTGTAAACATTTGGCTTAAATCGCTAAAAAGGTGAAACGTTTGGATTTATTTCGTATCGTTTGTAAACGTTTGGCTTAAATCGCTAAAAAGGTTAAACGTTCGGTTTTGCTTCGTAACGTTTGTAAACATTTGGTTTCAATCTCTAAAAAGGTGAAACGTTTGGATTTGTTTCGTAACGTTTAGATTAAATTGCTAGAAAGGTGAATTTGTTGGTTTTGCTTCGTAACGTTTGTAAACGTTTGGCTTAAATTGCTAAAAAGGTGAAATGTTTGGATTTGATTCATAACATTTGGAAATGTTTGGCTTAAATTATTAAAAAAGTGAAACATTTGTATTTGTTTCGTAACGTTTTAAACGTTTTTTTTTCGTAACGTTTTTAAACATTTGGCTTAAATCGCTAAAAAGGTGAAACATTTGGTTTTGTTTCATAACCTTTGTAAACGTTTGGCTTAAATTGCTAAAAGGGTGAAACACTTGGATTTGTTTCGTAACGTTTGTAAACGTTTGTCTTTTTTCGTAACTTTTGTTAACGTTCCGCTTAAATCGCTAAAAATGTGAAACGTTTGGCTTTGTTTCGTAATGTTTGTAAATATTTGGCTTAAATCGATAAAAAGGTGAAACGTTTGGATTTGTTTAGTAACGTTTGTAAACGTTTGGCTTAAATCGCTAAAAAGTCAAATGTTTGGTTTTTTTTGTAACGCAAAAAAGTTGAAACGTTTAGATTTGTTTGGTAATGTTTGTAAACATTTGGCTTAAATCGCTAAAAAGGTGAAACGTTGGATTTGTTTCGTAACGTTTGTAAACTTTTGGCTTAAATCTCTAATAAGGTGAAACGTTTGGATTTGTTTTGTAACATTTTAAACGTTTGGCTTTGTTTCGTAACGTTTGTAAACGTTTGGATTCAAACCCTAAAAAGGTAAAACGTTTGGATTGGTTTCGTAGCGTATGTAAACAGTTGGCTTAAATCGCTAAAAATGTGAAACGTTTGGTTTTGTTCTATAACGTTTGTAAACGTTTGGCTTAAATCGCTGAAAAGGTGAAACGTCTGGATTTGTTTCGTAATGTTTGTAAACGTTTGGCTTGAATCCCTAAAAGGGTAAAACATTTGGTTTTGTTTCATAATGTTTGTAAACGTTTCGCTTAAATCGCTAAAAAGGTGAAACGTTTGGTTTTGTTTCGTAACGTTTGTAAACGTTTGGCTTAAATCGCTAAAAAGGTGAAACGGTTGGATTTGTTTTGTAACGTTTGGCTTAAATTGCTAAAAATGTGAAACAATTGGATTTGTTTCGTAACGTTTTAGACGTTTTTTTTTGTTTCGTAACATTTGTAAACGTTTGGCTTAAATCGCTAAATAGGTGAAATGTTTGGTATTGTTTCATAACCTTTGTAAACGTTTGTCTTAAATTGCTAAAAAGGTGAAACACTTGGATTTGTTTCGTAACATTTGTAAACGTTTAGCTCTGTTTCGTAACGTTTGGCTTTAATCGCGAAAAATGTGAAACGTTTGGATTTGTTTCGTAACGTTTGTAAACGTTTGGCTTAAATCGCTAAAAAGATGAAATGTTTGGATTTGTTTCGTTACGTTTATAAACGTTTGGCTTAAATCACTAAAAAGGTTTGTGGTTTAGATTTGTTCCGTATCGTTTTAAACGTTTGGCTTTGTTTCATACCGTTTGTAATGTTAAGCTTCAATCGCTAAAAAGGTGAAACGTTTGGATTTATTTCATCGCGTTTGTAAACGTTTGGCTTAAATCACTAAATAGGGGAAACGTTTGGATTTGTTTCATAACGTTTTAATCGTTTGTCTTTGTTTCGTAACGTTTGTAAACGTTCGGCTTCAATCGCCAAAAGGGGGAAACGTTTGGATTTATTTTGTAGCGTTTCTAAACATTTGGCTTAAATCACTAAAAAGATGAAACGTTTGGGTTTGTTTCGTAACGTTTGTAAACGTTTGGCTTAAATCTCTAAAAAGGTGAAACGTTTGGATTTGTTCTGCAACGTTCATAGACGTTTGGCTAAAATTGCAAAAAATGGGAAACGTTTGGATTTGTATAATAACGTTTTATACGTTTGGTTTTGTTCCGTAACGTTGGTAAATGTTTGGCTTAAATCGCTAAAAAGTTAAAAGGTTTGGATTTGTTTTGTAACGTTTATAAACGTTTGGTTTTACTTGCTAAAAAGGTGACACGTTTGGATTTATTTCGTAGCCTTTGTAAATGCTTGGATTAAATTGCTGAAAAGGTGAAATGCTTGGATTTATTTCGTAATGTTTGTAAACGTTTGGTTTAAATCGCTAAAAAGGGGAAACGTTTGGATATGTTTCGTGACGTTTGGAAACGTTTGGCTTAAATTGCTAAAATGGGGAAACGTTTGGATTTGTTTCCTGACGTTTGTAAACGTTTGGCTTAAATTGCTAAAAAGGTGAAACGTTTGGATTTTTTTCGTAACGTTTGTATACGTTTGGCTTAAATTGCTATAAAGGTGAAACGCTTGGATTTGTTATAACGTTTGGCCTAAATCGCTAAAAGGTAAAACTTTTGGATTTGTTTCGTCACTTTTGTAAACGTGTGGCTTAAATCGCTAAAAAGTTGAAACACTTGGATTTACTTCATAACGGTTGTAAACTTTTCGCTTAAATCGCTAGAAAAGTGAAATGTTTGGATTTTTTTCGTAACGTTTGTAAATGGTTGGCTTCAATCGCTAAAAAGGTGAAACGTTTTGATTTGTTTCGTAGCGGTTGTAAACGTTTGCAATAAATTGCTAAAAAGGTCAAACGTTTGGATTAGTTTCGTAATGTTTGTAAACGTTTAGCTTAAATCGCTAAAAAGGTGAAACGTTTGGATTTGTTTCATAACGTTTGTAAAAGTTTGTCTTAAATCGCTAAAAAGGTGAATCGTTTGAATTTGCTTCGAAACGTTGATAAACATTTGGCATAAATCCCTAAAAAGGTGAAACGTTTGGTTTTAATTTGTAACGTTTGTAAACCTTTGGCTCCAATCGCTAAGAAGGTGAAACGTTTGAATTTGTTTTGTATCATTTGTAAGTGTTTGGCTTACATTGCTATAAAGGCGAAACGTTTGGATTTGTTTTATAACGTTTGTAAACGTTTGGCTTAAATCGCTAAAAAGGTGAAAGATTTAGATTTGTTTTGTAACGTTTCTAAACGTTTCGCTTAAATCGCTAAAAAGGTGAAACATTTGTTTTTTTTGTAAAACTAATAAGGTGAAACGTTTGGATTTGTTTTGTAACGTTTGTAAACGTTTGGCTTAAATAGCTAAAATGGTGACACGTTTGGATTTGTTTCGTATCGTTTGTAAACGTTTAACTTAAATCGCTAAAAAGGGGAAACGTTTGGATTTGTTTAGTAACGCTGTAAACGTTTGGCTTTGTTTCGTAGCGTTTGTAAACGTTTGGCTTACATCGCTAAAAGGTGAAACGTTTGGATTTGCTTTGTACTGTTTGTAAACGTTTGGCTTAAATCGATAAAAAGGTGAAACGTTTTGTTTTGTTTCGGAATGTTTGTTAACGTTTGGCTTAAATTGCTAAAAATGTGAAACGTTTGGATTTTTTTCGTAACATATTAAACGTTTGGTTTAGTTTTGTAACATTAGTAAATTTTTTTCTTAAATCGCTAAAAAGGTAAAATGTTTGGATTTGTTTTTTAACGTTTGTAAACGTTTGGCTTAAATTGCTAAAAAGATGACACGTTTGGATTTATTTCGTAATCTTTGTAAACGTTTGGCTTAAATTGCTAAAATTTTGTAACGCTTGGATTCGTTTTGTAACGTTTGTAAACGTTTGGCTTAAATCGCTAAAAAAGGGAAACGTTTGGATTTGTTTCGTTACGTATGTAAACGTTTGACTTAAATTTCTATAATCGGGAAACTTTAGGATTTGTTTCGTAACATTTGTAAATGTTTGGCTTAAATCGCTAAAAAGGGGAAACGTTTGGATTTGTTTCGTAACGTTTGTAAACGTTTGGCTTAAATTGCTAAAAAGGTGAATTGTTTTGATTTGTTTCGCAACCTTTGTAAACGTTTGGCTTAAATTGCTAAAAAGATGAAACGCTTGGATTTCTTTCGTAACGTTTATAAACATTTGGCTTAAATCGCTTAAAACGTGAAACGTTTGGATTTGTTTTGTACCGTTTGTAAATGTTTGGCGTAAATCCCTAAAAACGTGCAACGTTTGGATTTGTTTCGCAACCTTTGTAAACGTTTGGCTAAAATTGCTATAAACGGGAAACGTTTAGATTTGTTTCGTAACGTTTGTAAATGTTTGGCTTAAATCGCTAAAAACATGAAATGTTTGGATTTGTTTCGTAATGTTTATAAACGTTTGGCATAAATCGCTAAAAAGGGGAAACGTTTGGATTTGTTTCGCAACGTTTGTAAACGTTTGGCTTAAATAGCTAAAAAGGTGAAATGTTTGGATTTGTTTCGCAACGTTTGTAAACGTTTGGCTTAAATCGCTTAAAAAGGGAAACATTTGGATTTGTTTTGTACTATTTGTCCTAATTCGCTAAAAAGGTTAAACACTTGGATTTATTTTGTAATGTTTGTAAACATTTGGCTTAAATTGCTAAAAAAAGTGAAACGTTTGAATTTGTTTCATAACGTTTTAAACGTTAGGTTTTGTTTCGCAGCGTTTGTAAATGTTTGGCTTAAATTGCTAAAAAGGTAACGCTTGGATTTGTTTCATAATGTTTGTGTTTGGCTTAAATTACTAAAAAGGGGAAACGTTTGGTTTTGTTTCGTAACATTTATAAACGTTTGACTTAAATCGCTAAAAAGGCGAAATGTTTGGTTTTATTTCGTAACAGTTGTAAACGTTTGGTTTTGTTTTGTACATTTGTAAACGTTTGGCTTAAATTTCTATAAAGGTGAAATGTTTTGATTTGTTTCGTAACGTTTTAAATGTTTGGCTTTGTTTCGTAACGTTTGTAAACGTTTGGCTTCAATCGCTAAAAAGGTGAAACGTTTGTATTTTTTTCGTAGCATTTGTAAACGTTTGGCTTATATAGCTAAAAAGGTAAAACGTTTGGATTTGTTTCGAAACGTTTGTAAACGTTTGGCTTAAATTGCTAAAAAGGTGAAACGTATGGTTTTGTTTCGGAATATTTGTAAATGTTTGGCTTAAATCGCTAAAAAGGTGACATGTTTGGATTTGCTTTGCAACGTTTCAAACGGTTGGTTTTGTTTCGTAATGTTTGTAAACATTTGGCTTCAATCTCTATAAAGGGGAAACGTTTGGATTTGTTTCGTAACTTCTGTAAACATTTGGCTTAAATTGCTAAAAAGGTGACATTTTTGGATTTGTTTCCTAACCTTTGTAAACGTTTGGCTTAAATTGCTAAAAAGGTGAAATGTTTGGATTTGTTTCGTAACGTTTGTAAACGTTTGGCTTAAATCGCTAAAAAGGTAAAATGTTTGGATTTGTTTCGTAACGTTTGTAAATGTTTGGCTTAAATCTCTAAATAGGTGATACGTTTGGATTTGTGCCGTAACGTTTGTAAACGTTTGGCTTAAACGTTTGGGTTATATTGCTAAAGATGTGAAACTTTTGGGTTTGTTTCGTAATGTTTGTAAACGTTTGGCTTAAATCGCTAAAGAGGTGAAATGTTTAAATTTGTATCGTAGCATTTGTAAACGTTTGGCTTTAATCGCTAAATAGGTGAAACGTTTCTATTTGTTTCTTAATGTTTGTAAACGTTTTGCTTGAATCGCTAAAAAAGTGAAACGTTTGGATTTGTTTCGTAACGTTTGTAAACGCTTGGTTTAAATCGCTAAAAAGGGAAAACGTTTGGTTTTGTTTGGTAACCTTTGTAAACGTTTGGCTTAAATCGCTAAAAAGGGGAAACGTTTGGATTTGTTTGTTAATGTTTGTAAATGATTCGCTTAAATCGCGAAAATGGTGAAACATTTGGATTTGTTTCGTAACGATTGTAAATGTTTGACTTATATCGCTTAAAAGGCAAAACGTTTGGATTTGTTTTGTACTATTTGTAAATGTTTGGCCTAATTCGCTAAAAAGGTGAAACGCTTGGATTTATTTTGTAATGTTTGTAAACGTTTGGCTTAAATTGCTAAAAAAGTGAAACGTTCGGATTTGCTTCATAACGTTTTAAACGTTAGGTTTTGTTTCGTCGCGTTTGTAAACGTGTGGCTTAAATTGCTATAAAGGTAAAACACTTGGATTTGTTTCATAACGTTTGTGTTTGGCTTAAATTGCTAAAAAGGTGAAACGTTTGGATTTGTTTCGTAACGTTTATAAACGTTTGGCTTAAATTGCTATAAAGGTGAAAAGTTTGGTTTTGTTTTGTAACGTTTTAAACGTTTGGTTTTGTTTCGTAATGTTTGAAAACGTTTGGCTTAAATAGCTAAAAAGGGGAAACGTTTGGTTTTGTTTCTTAACATTTATAAACGTTTGGCTTGAATCGCTAAAAACGCAAAATGTTTGGTTTTGTTACGTAACGGTTGTAAACGTTTGGATTTGTTTTGTAATGTTTGTAAACGTTTGGCTTAAATCGCTTAAAAAGGTGCAACGTTTGGATTTGTTTTGCAACTTTTGTAAACGTTTGGTTTAAATCCGTAAAAAGGTGAAACGTTTGGATTTGCTTCGTAACGTTTGGCTTAAATTGCTAAAAAGGTGAAATGTTTTGATTTGTTTCGTAGCGTTTTAAATGTTTGTCTTTGTTTCGTAACGTTTGTAAACGTTTCGCTTCAATCGCTAAAAAGGGGTAACGTTTGGATTTGTTTCATAGCGTTTGTAAATGTTTGTCTTATGTATCTAAAAAGGGGAAACGTTTGGATTTGCTTCGTAACGTTTGCAAATGTTTGACTTAAATTGCTAAAAAGGTGAAACGTATGGTTCTATTTCAGAATGTTTGTAAATGTTTGGCTTAAATTGCTAAAAAGGTGAAACGCTTGGATTTGTTTTGCAACGTTTCAAACAGTTGGTATTGTTTCGTAACGTTTGTAAACTTTTGGCTTAAATCTCTAAAAAGTTGAAACGTTTGGAATTGTTTGGCCTAAATTGCTAAAAATATGATACGTTTGGAATTGTTTGGCTTAAATTGCTAAAAATGTGAAACCTTTGTAATTCGTAACTTTTGTAAAGGTTTGGCATAAATTGCTAAAAAGGTGACATGTTTGGATTTGTTTCGTAACGTTTGTAAACGTTTGGCTTAAATTGCTAAAAAGGTGAAATGTTTGGATTTGTTTCGTAACGTTTGTAAACGTTTGGATTAAATCGCTCAAAAGGTGAAACGTTTTGATTTGTTTCGCAACGTTTGTAAATGTTTGACTTAAATCTCTAAAAAGGTGATACGTTTGGATTTGTTTCGCAACGTTTTTTGGCTTACATTGCTAAAAAGGAGAAACGTTTGGATTTGTTTCTTAACGTTTGTAAACGCTTGGCTTAAATCGCTAAAAAGGTGAAACGTTTGGTTTTGTTTCGCAACGCTAAAAAGGTGAAACGTTTGGATTTATTTTGTTACGATAGAAAACATTTGGGTTAAATTGATAAAAAGGTGAAACGTTTGGATTTGTTTCGTAACGTTTGTAAACGTTTGGCTTAAATCGTAAAAAAGAGGAATCGTTTGAATTTGTTTCGTAACATTTTGAACGTTTGGCTTTGTTTCGTAACCTTTGTAAATGTTTGGTTTCAATCGCTAAAAAGGTGAAACGTTTGGATTTTAAATCGCTAAAAATGTGAAAAATTTGGTTTTGTTCTATAACGTTTGTAAACGTTTGGCATAAATCGCTAAAAAGGTGAAACGTTTGGTTTTGTTTCGTAACGTTTGTAAACGTTTGGCATAAATCGCTAAAAAGGTGAAACGTTTGGTTTTGTTTCATAACCTTTATAAAAGTTTGGCTTAACTCGCTAAAATGGTAAAACGTTTGGTTTTGTTTCGTAACGTTTGTAAGCGTTTGGCTTCAATCGCTAAAAAAGGGAAACGTTTGGATTTGTTTCGTAACGTTTCGCTTAAATCGCTAAAAAGGTGAAACATTTGGAGTTGTTTCATAACGTTTGTGAACGTTTTGCTTCAATTGCTAAAAAGGTGAAACATTTTGATTTGTTTCGTAACGTTTGTTAACTTTCGGCTTCAATCGCTAAAAAGGTGAAACGTTTGGTTTTGTTTCTTAACGTTTGTAAACATTCGGCTTAAATCACTAAAAAGGTGAAACATTTGTATTTCTTTCGTAATGTCTGAAAACGTTTGGGTTATATTGCTAAAGATGTGAAACTTTTGGGTTTGTTTCGTAATGTTTGTAAACGTTTGGCTTAAATCGCTAAAGAGGTGAAATGTTTAAATTTGTATCGTAGCATTTGTAAACGTTTGGCTTAAATCGCTAAATAGGTGAAACGTTTCTATTTGTTTCTTAATGTTTGTAAACGTTTTGCTTGAATCGCTAAAAAGGTGAAATATTTGGATTTGTTTCTTAACGTTTGTAAATGTTTTGCTTAAATCGCTAAAAAGGTGAAACGTTTGGATTTGTTTCATAACGTTTGTAAACGTTTGTCTTATATCGCTAAAAAGGTTAATTGTTTGGTTTCGTTTCTTAACGTTTGTAAACGTTTGGCTTCAATCGCTAAAGGGTGAAACGTCTGGATTTGGTTCGTAATGTTTGTAATCGTTTGGCTTACATTCCTAAAAAGGGGAAACGTTTGGATTTGTTTCGTAACGTTTGTAAACGTTTGGCTTAAATCGCTAAAAAGGTAAAATGTTTGGATTTGTTTCGTACCGTTTGTAAATGTTTGGCTTAAATCTCTAAATAGGTGATACGTTTGGATTTGTGCCGTAACGTTTGTAAACGTTTGGCTTACATTGCTAAAAAAGTGAAACGTTTGGATTTGTTTCGTAACGTTTGTAAACACTTGGTTTAAATCGCTAAAAAGGGGAAACGTTTGGTTTTGTTTGGTAACCTTTGTAAACGTTTGGCTTAAATCGCTAAAAAGGGGAAACGTTTGGATTTGTTTGTTAATGTTTGTAAACGATTCGCTTAAATCGCGAAAAAGGTGAAACATTTGGATTTGTTTCGTAACGTTTGTAAATGTTTGGCTTGAATCGCTAAATAGGTGAAACGTTTAGATTTGTTTTGTATTTTTTGTAAACGTTTGGCTTAAATCGCTAAAAAATTGAATCGTTTGGATTTGTTTCGTAACGTTTCTAAACGTTTGGCTTAAATTGCTAAAAAGATGAATTGTTTGGTTTTGTTCCAAAACGTTTGTAAACGTTTGGCTTAAATTGCTAAAAAGGTGAAACTCTTGGATTGGATTCATAACGATTGTAAATGTTTGACTTATATCGCTTAAAAGGCAAAACGTTTGGATTTGTTTTGTACTATTTGTAAATGTTTGGCCTAATTCGCTAAAAAGGTGTAACACTTGGATTTTTTTGTAATGTTTGTAAACGTTTGGCTTAAATTGCTAAAAAAGTGAAACGTTCGGATTTGCTTCATAACGTTTTAAACGTTAGGTTTTGTTTCGTCGCGTTTGTAAACGTGTGGCTTAAATTGCTATAAAGGTAAAACACTTGGATTTGTTTCATAACGTTTGTGTTTGGCTTAAATTGCTAAAAAGGTGAAACGTTTGGATTTGTTTCGTAACGTTTATAAACGTTTGGCTTAAATTGCTATAAAGGTGAAAAGTTTGGTTTTGTTTTGTAACGTTTTAAACGTTTGGTTTTGTTTCGTAATGTTTGAAAACGTTTGGCTTAAATAGCTAAAAAGGGGAAACGTTTGGTTTTGTTTCTTAACATTTATAAACGTTTGGCTTGAATCGCTAAAAAGGCGAAATGTTTGGTTTTGTTACGTAACGGTTGTAAACGTTTGGATTTGTTTTGTAATGTTTGTAAACGTTTGGCTTAAATCGCTTAAAAAGGTGCAACGTTTGGATTTGTTTTGCAACTTTTGTAAACGTTTGGTTTAAATCCGTAAAAAGGTGAAACGTTTGGATTTGCTTCGTAACGTTTGGCTTAAATTGCTAAAAAGGTGAAATGTTTTGATTTGTTTCGTAGCGTTTTAAATGTTTGTCTTTGTTTCGTAACGTTTGTAAACGTTTCGCTTCAATCGTTAAAAAGGGGTAACGTTTGGATTTGTTTCGTAGCGTTTGTAAATGTTTGTCTTATGTATCTAAAAAGGGGAAACGTTTGGATTTGCTTCGTAACGTTTGCAAATGTTTGACTTAAATTGCTAAAAAGGTGAAACGTATGGTTTTATTTCAGAATGTTTGTAAATGTTTGGCTTAAATTGCTAAAAAGGTGAAACGCTTGGATTTGTTTTGCAACGTTTCAAACAGTTCGTATTGTTTCGTAACGTTTGTAAACTTTTGGCTTAAATCTCTAAAAAGGTGAAACGTTTGGAATTGTTTGGCCTAAATTGCTAAAAATATGATACGTTTGGAATTGTTTGGCTTAAATTGCTAAAAATGTGAAACCTTTGTAATTCGTAACTTTTGTAAAGGTTTGGCTTAAATTGCTAAAAAGGTGACATGTTTGGATTTGTTTCGTAACGTTTGTAAACGTTTGGCTTAAATTGCTAAAAAGGTGAAATGTTTGGATTTGTTTCGTAACGTTTGTAAACGTTTGGATTAAATCGCTCAAAAGGTGAAACGTTTTGATTTGTTTCGCAACATTTGTAAATGTTTGGCTTAAATCTCTAAAAAGGTGATACGTTTGGATTTGTTTCGTAACGTTTTTTGGCTTACATTGCTAAAAAGGAGAAACGTTTGGATTTGTTTCTTAACGTTTGTAAACGCTTGGCTTAAATCGCTAAAAAGGTGAAACGTTTGGTTTTGTTTCGCAACGCTAAAAAGGTGAAACGTTTGGATTTATTTTGTTACGATAGAAAACGTTTGGGTTAAGTTGATAAAAAGGTGAAACGTTTGGATTTGTTTCGTAACGTTTGTAAACGTTTGGCTTAAATCGTAAAAAAGAGGAATCGTTTGAATTTGTTTCGTAACATTTTGAACGTTTGGCTTTGTTTCGTAACGTTTGTAAATGTTTGGTTTCAATCGCTAAAAAGGTGAAACGTTTGGATTTTAAATCGCTAAAAATGTGAAACATTTGGTTTTGTTCTATAACGTTTGTAAACGTTTGGCATAAATCGCTAAAAAGGTGAAACGTTTGGTTTTGTTTCGTAACGTCTGTAAACGTTTGGCATAAATCGCTAAAAAGGTGAAACGTTTGGTTTTGTTTCATAACCTTTATAAAAGTTTGGCTTAACTCGCTAAAAAGGTAAAACGTTTGGTTTTGTTTCGTAACGTTTGTAAGCGTTTGGCTTCAATCGCTAAAAAAGGGAAACGTTTGGATTTGTTTCGTAACGTTTCGCTTAAATCGCTAAAAAGGTGAAACATTTGGAGTTGTTTCATAACGTTTGTGAACGTTTTGCTTAAATTGCTAAAAAGGTGAAAAATTTTGATTTGTTTCGTAACGTTTGTTAACTTTCGGCTTCAATCGCTAAAAAGGTGAAACGTTTGGTTTTGTTTCTTAACGTTTGTAAACATTCGGCTTAAATCACTAAAAAGGTGAAACATTTGTATTTCTTTCGTAATGTCTGAAAACGTTTGGGTTATATTGCTAAAGATGTGAAACTTTTGGGTTTGTTTCGTAATGTTTGTAAACGTTTGGCTTAAATCGCTAAAGAGGTGAAATGTTTAAATTTGTATCGTAGCATTTGTAAACGTTTGGCTTAAATCGCTAAATAGGTGAAACGTTTCTATTTGTTTCTTAATGTTTGTAAACGTTTTGCTTGAATCGCTAAAAAGGTGAAATATTTGGATTTGTTTCTTAACGTTTGTAAATGTTTTGCTTAAATCGCTAAAAAGGTGAAACGTTTTGATTTGTTTCATAACGTTTGTAAACGTTTGTCTTATATCGCTAAAAAGGTTAATTGTTTGGTTTTGTTTCTTAACGTTTGTAAACGTTTGGCTTCAATCGCTAAAGGGCGAAATGTCTGGATTTGGTTCGTAATGTTTGTAATCGTTTGGCTTACGTTCCTAAAAAGGGGAAACGTTTGGATTTGTTTCATAACGTTTGTAAACGTTTGGCTTAAATCGCTAAAAGGTAAAATGTTTGGATTTGTTTTGTAACGTTTGTAAACGTTTGGCTTAAATCGCTAAAAAAGTGAAACGTTTAGTTTTGTTTCGCAACGCTAAAAGGAGAAACGTTTGAATTTTTTTGTAACGTTTGTGAATGTTTGGCTGAAATTGCTAAAAAAGGTATAACGTTTGGATTTGTTTCGTAACGGTTATAAACGTTTGGATTAAAGCGCTAAAAAGGGGAAACACTTGGATTTTTTTCGTAATGTTTTAAACGTTTGGCTTTGTTTCGTAACGTTTGTAAACGTTTGGCTTCACTCGCTAAAAACGTGAAACGTTTGGATTTGTTTTGTAGCGTTTGTAAACGTTTGGCTTAAATCGCTAAAAATGTGGAACATTTGGAATTTGTTCTGTAACGTTTGTAAACATTTGACTTAAATCGCTAAAATGATGAGACGTTTGGATTTGTTTCGTAACGTTAACAAACGTTTAGCTTCAATTGCTAAAATGGGTAAACATTTGGTTTGTTTCGTAACGTTTGTAAATGTTTGGCTTAAATTGCTAAAAAGCTGAAAGGTTTAGTTTTGTTTCAAAACCTTTGTAAACGTTTGGCTTAAATCGCTAAAAAGGTGAAACGTTTGGTTTTGTTTCGTAACGTTTGTAAACGTTTGGTTTCAATTGCTAAAAAAGTGAAATGTTTGGATTTGTTTCGTAACGTTTGGCTTAAATCGCTAAAAAGGTGAAACGTTTGGATTTGTTTCGTAACATTTGTAAATATTTGGCTTAAATAGCTAAAAAAGTGAAATGTTTGAATTTGTTTCGTAACGTTTGTAAACGTTCGGCTTAAATCGCTAAAAAGTTGAAACGTTTGGTTTTGTTTCGTAACGTTTGTAAACGTTCGACTTAAATCGCTAAAAAGGTGAAACGTTTTGATTTGTTTCGTAACGTTTGTAAACGTTCGGCTTAAATTGTTTAAAAGGTGAAACATTTGGATTTGTTTCGTAATATTAAAAAACATTTGGCTTAAATCTCTAAACAGGTGAAACGTTTGGATTTGTTTTGTAACATTTGTAAACATTCGGCTTAAATCTCTAAAAAGGTGAAAAGTTTGGATTTGTTTCGTAACGTTTGTAAATGTTTGGCTTAAATCGCTAAAAAGGTGAAACATTTGGATTTATTTCGTAGCATTTGTAAACATTTGTCTTATATCGCTAAAAAGGTGAAATGTTTGGATTTGTTTTGTAACGTTTGTAAACGTTTGGCTTAAATCGCTAAAAAGGTGAAACGTTTGGTTTTGTTTTGCAACGCTAAAAGGAGAAACGTTTGAATTTTTTGTAACGTTTGTAAATGTTTGGCTGAAATTGCTAAAAAGGTATAACATTTGGATTTGTTTCGTAACGTTTATAAACGTTTGGATTAAATCGCTAAAAAGGGGAAACGCTTGGATTTTTTTCGTAACGTTTTAAACGTTTGGCTTTGTTTCGTAACATTTGTAAACGTTTGGCTTCACTCGCTAAAAAGGGGAAACGTTTGGATTTGTTTTGTAGCATTTGTAAACGTTTGGCTTAAATCGCTAAAAATGTGGAACACTTGGTTTTGTTCTGTAACGTTTGTAAACATTTGACTTAAATCGCTAAAATGATGAGACGTTTGGATTTGTTTCGTGACGTTAACAAACGTATAGCTTCAATTGCGAAAATGGGTAAACATTTGGTTTTGTTTCGTAACGTTTGTAAATGTTTGGCTTAAATCGCTAAAAAGCTGAAAGGTTTAGTTTTGTTTCAAAACCTTTGTAAACTTTTGGCTTAAATTGCTAAAAAGGTGAAACGTTTGGTTTTGTTTCGTAACATTTGTAAACGTTTGGTTTCAATAGCTAAAAAAGCGAAATGTTTGGATTTGTTTCGTAACGTTTGGCTTAAATCGCTAAAAAGGTGAAACGTTTGGATTTGTTTCGTAACATTTGTAAATATTTGGCTTAAATAGCTAAAAAAGTGAAATGTTTGGATTTGTTTCGTAACGTTTGTAAACGTTCGGCTTAAATTGCTAAAAAGTTGAAATGTTTGGTTTTGTTTCATAACGTTTGTAAACGTTCGACTTAAATCGCTAAAAAGGTGAAACGTTTTGATTTGTTTTGTAAGGTTTGTAAACGTTCGGCTTAAATTGTTAAAAAGGTGAAACATTTGGATTTGTTTCGTAATATTAATAAACATTTGGCTTAAATCTCTAAACAGGTGAATCGTTTGGATTTGTTTTGTAACGTTTGTAAACATTTGGCTTAAATCTCTAAAAAGGTGGAACGTTTGGATTTGTTTCGTAACATTTGTAAATGTTTGGCTTAAATCGCTAAAAAGGTGAAACGTTAGGGTTTATTTCGTAACGTTTGTAAATGTTTGTCTTATATCGCTAAAAAGGTGAAACGTTTGTTTTTGTTTCTTAACGTTTGTAAACGTTTGGCTTCAATCGCTAAAAGGTGAAACGTTTGGATATGGCTTGTAACGTTTGTAAACGTTCAGCTTACATTGCTTAAAAGGTGAAACGTTTGGATTTGTTTCGCAACGTTTGTAAACGTTTGGCTTAAATCGCTAAAAAGGTCAAACGTTTTGATTTGTTTTATAACGTTTGTAAACGTTTGGCTTAAATCGTTAAAAAGGTTAAGCGTTTGGTTTTATTTCGCAACGCTAAAAGGCGAAACGTTTGGTAACGTTTGTAAATGTTTGACCTAAATTGCTAAAAAGGTGAATCTTTTGGATTTGTTTCGTAATGTTTATAAACGTTCTTGCATAAATCGCTAAAAAGGTGAAACGTTTGGATTTGTTTCGCAACGTTTGTAAACGTTTGGCTTAAATCGCTAAAAAGGTGAAACGTTTGGATTTGTTTCGCAACGTTTGTAAACGTTTGGCTTAAATCGCTAAAAAGGTGAAACATTTTGATTTGTTTTATAACGTTTTTAAACGTTTGGCTTAAATCGCTAAAATGGTTAAACGTTTGATTTTGTTTCGCAACGCTAAAAGGCGAAACGTTTGGATTTTTTTTGGAACGTTTGTAAATGTTTGGCCTAAATTTCTAAAAAGGTGAATCTTTTAGATTTGTTTTGTTACGTTTATAAAAGTTTGGCATAAATTGCTAAAAACGGGAAACGCTTGGATTTGTTTCGTAACGTTTTAAACGTTTGGCTTTGTTTCGTAACGTTTGTAAACGTTTGGCTTCAATCGCTAAAAATGTGAAACATTTGGATTTTTTTTCGTAGCGTTTGTAAATGTTTGGCTTAAATATCTAAAAATGTGAAACATTTGGTTTTGTTCCGTAACGTTTGTAAATGTTCGACTTAAATCGCTAAAATGGTGAGACGTTTGGATTTGTTTCGTAACGTTTACAAACGTTTGGCATCAATTGCTAAAATGGAGAAATATTTGGTTTTGTTTCGTAACGTTTGTAAATGTTTGGCTTAAATTGCGAAAAAGGTGAAAGGTTTAGTTTTGTTTCATAACCTTTGTAAACGTTTGGCTTAAATCGGTAAAAAGGGGAAACGTTTGGTTTTGTTTCGTAACGTTTGTAAACGTTTGGCTTCAATTGCCAAAAAAGTGAAACGTTTGGATTTGTTTCGTAACATTTGGCTTTGATAGCTAAAAAGGTGTAATGTTTGGATTTGTTTCGTAACGTTTGTAAACATTCGGCTTAAATCGCTAAAAAAGTGAAATGTTTGGATTTGTTTCGTAACGTTTGTAAACGTTCGGCTTAAATCGCTAAAAAGGTGAAATGTTTGGTTTTGTTTCATAACGTTTGTAAACGTTAGGCTTATATCGCTAAAAAGGTGAAACGTTTGGATTTGTTTCTTAACGTTTATAAACGTTTGGCTTAAATTGTTAAAAAGGTGAAATGTTTGGATTTGTTTCATAATTTTTATAAACATTTGGCTTAAATCGCTAAAAAGGTGAAACGTTTGGATTTGTTTCGTATCGTTTGCAAACGTTTGGCTTAAATTGCTAAAAAGGTGAAACGTTTGGATTTGTTTCGTAATGTTTGTAAACGCTTGGCTTAAATCGCTAAAAATGTGAAACGTTTTGTTTTGTTTCGTAATGTTTGTAAACGTTTGTCTTAAACCCTCTACATTTTCCTGGCACTGTCAATGAGTTGCACTAGAGTTCTTCCAATATATTATGTTAAGCTTACAAACTCGCGTCCTAAACCCTCTACAAATCTCGAGTTCACCCTTGCTAGATCTGTAGTCAGATCGGGTGCAAATCTACTCACTCTAGTGAACTCAGTCACAAACTCTTGCACAGACCGATTGCCCCTACTCAGGGTCAGCCACTGGTTACGGTAGCTTTCCGTCACCGCAAACGGTAAAAAAAATTCTCTATAGCAATTCACAAATTCAGCCCAAGTCATAGTGTCCATGGTTGGCTAAATATGATGCTGAAACCAGTCTTTCGCGGGTCCTCTCATAGACATTTCCACCATGATGATGGTCTGTCTCTCGTTAGCTTGTAGACGTCGAGCTTTACGTTCTACTTATTTGAGGAAGTCTAAAGCATATTTTGCACCTCAGCCAGATTGGCTTGCATAGCCGCGATTCCCGTAAGACATTGATTTAGATCAAAACCTACAACGTTATTTTGTTGGGCTTGCGCTTGCACCTCTGGTGCCCTTAGAATAGGCCTCTTGGCCTCCACCTCCTCCATGAACAGAAGACTCATCTTCAGCTTTTGGGTGTACATCATATGCCCCCTCAATAACATTTCGTGCTGCAGCGGCAGCTCGCTCCTCTTCTTGTCGTCGGTCAGACATCCTGACCAAGACAAAAAGAGATACATAGCCGCATAAACGCATATCATCGTAAACGTAAATAGTATTAAACGCGCATCTCATCACATGCGAACAACAAATTTATGACAGACTCACATCATAGAGGTAAGACTGAAAGTTTTGAAAATCAAACGAATACGTAACAAAGACAAGACTCGAATTCTATGCGCTGCAGTAGATTCCTAGGAACTTAATCACTTAACACTTAACCGAAATAAGAAATGGTAACTGGACCATGCTCTGATACCAACATTGTCACGACCCAAATCTCATGGGCCGAGACCGGCACTAGGGAATGGGAGTGGTTGCTCCGAAACCCGTAGCAAGCCTCCAAACGTAAAATAATTTTTTCGTAAATCATAAACGTCATGCATGACAAACACAAACACGTGTCATGCTAAAATCATGCCAGGCTATACATCCTCTGGAAGGGCAAACGGTGCAAGCGCGAAAACATAATATGTACATATGTTTAAAATATCAAAGTTATATTTACAAAAACTGTTTGATACAATCTGAAATATAAAACATCTATCTACTGCAGCTCTAAGAGTAAAGCACTATTTCTTTACATACTTTCAAAAATAACAGACTTCTGGAACAAGGATAGAAGTCCGTTGCTTCAAACTTCTTTCACCCGAGAGGGAAAACTGTGAGGGGTCAGTATATGGGAATATACTGAGTGAGTTCATACATTTACTAATAAGTATTCAAGTAAAACATAAAATAATACAATAGCGTTCAAATTACATGTAGCCAAGTACAAGATCAGATTGAAACCATAATCCTCGAACATGTCAAACGTATATAAACGAATCAAATTGATCCAAATGGTCCGACCCGGGAGCTATTCTGACTCAACCACGTCAGCCGCGACCAATCTCTTAATCCCAAAGTGTGGGTCCAACCCACTAGATAAGGGGCTCAGGTTACTTTAACCGAGTTCTCGCTCGTATCGTATTCATATATCCAACTTCAAAATTCATATTCATAATCAAATTTACAGCTGTATCGAATCAAAACTGGTGCTCACGGAGTCCTATTTTCGCCCAATAGGTAGCACGTTTCATCGGATCAATACTGGTTTCAAATCAAACATACATGCCATTCATATAAAGAATTCACATCGCAAATATTCAAATCAAACGTAAAGTAATATAAAATATTTTCTTTCATCTGATGAAGGTAATCATATATATATATATTGGTCAATTTTCACTTTGATCCTTGAAACTTTTCAAAAGTTTCAATATAATCCAAAACCTATCTGCGTCCAAATTTTAAAAGGTCTCCGATTGACTCGGAACTTTTACGATAAATACTTTAAAATATTTTGCGGACTTTGGCGAAATAATTTCCGTCACGGGATTTATATTTTATTTTATATTAATTTTTAAAGTTATTTCCTTAAATCCCGCTAATTTGATCAATAAAATTTATTCCAAATTCCCGATATAATTAAATTAAATTCTTCTTAATTTAATTTATCGGAATTCAAGACACGCGGCACGACTTAATTATCTTAAAACAATTGGGGTATTACATTCACCCCCCCCCCCCTTAAAATAAATTCATCCTCGAATTTAAAACTTTGGCACGTGCCTTAAGTGAACAAATATGGATATTTCTACTCACATCCTCTTCTGTTTCCCACGTGCATTCCTCTACGGACTGACTCCTCGAAAGAACTTTTACCATCGGAAATCCTCTTTGTCCGCAATTGTCGTATTTGTGTGTCCACGATCTGCACTGATTGTTCCTAGTAGGTTAATTCCTCGCTTATATCCATTTCTTGTGGTTGAATTACTCGAAAGGGATCAGATACATATTTCCGAAGCATGGAAATATGAAAGACAAGATGAACTTATGACATCTCTAGTGGCAAGTCTAACTTGTAGGCAACTGAGCCTATGCGCTCGATGATCTGATAAAGTCTGACGTATCTCGGGGCCAACTTGCCCTTCTTTCCGAAACGAATCAATCCCTTCATATGTGATACTTTGAGAAAAATGTAATCTCCGATCTGAAACTCGATGTCCTTTCTCTTGGGATCTCGTAGCTCTTCTGTCGACTGAAAGCGGTAGTCAAACCTTGCTTTATCAACGGTACATTTTCGGAGTAATCTGGATGATCTCTGCTCCAGTTAGCTTTCGCTCACCGACTTCATCCCAACAGATAGGGGATCGACACTTACGCTCGTATAATGCTTCGTAGGGGGCCATCTCGATACTTGAGTGATAGTTGTTGTTGTAAGCGAATTCGACTAAAGGTAGATAGGTATCCCAACTACCTCTGAAGTCTAATACACATAGTCGAAGCATGTCTTCTAAAGTTTGAATAGTCCGCTCAGACTGGCAGTCTGTCTGAGGATGAAACGCAGTATTGAAGTTTAATCGCGTTCCTAACAATTCTTGCAAACTCTTCCAGAAATAAGAGGTAAACACTGAACCTCTGTCTGACACAATTGATACTGGAAGTCCATGTAGGCTTATGACTTCATCGATGTATTCTTGAGCTAACTTTGCTGATGAATATGTCGTCTTTATAGGAATGAAGTGCGCTGACTTCTTCAAACGATCTATGATTACCTAAATGGAATCAAAACCTTTCTGCGTCTTGGCCAGTCCGACTACAAAATCCATCGTGATTTGATCCCATTTCCATTCCGGGATAGGTAACGGTTGAAGAAATCCATAAGGTTGTTGATGTTCCAACTTGACTTGCTGACAAGTCGGACAGTTTGACACAAATTCTGCGATATCTTTCTTCATCCCACTCCACCAATACGTTGTCTTGATGTCGTGGTACATCTTCGTGGAACTAGGATGAACGCTATAGATCGTTCCATGAGTCTCTTCCATGATCTTCTGTCTCAAGCCGTCAATGTCTGGTACACACAGTCGGTTGCCATATTTCAGTACCACGTTGACGATACTGAAATCTTGACTCTTTCCCTGTTCAACTTCCTCAATTAAATACTTTAATTGAGGGTCATCGGCCTGTAATTTTTTGATTTGATCTATCAACGTCGATCGCATCGTTAACTGAGCTATCAGGTTTTCGAGAGATGTAATCTCGAACTCCACTCCTTGGCTAAACAATGTATGAATTTCTTCGAATAACGGCCTCCTCCATACCGTTGCAACGTGCGCGAGACTTCCCGTCGACTTTCTGCTTAACGCATCCGCCACTACGTTAGCTTTGCCCGGATGGTATTGAATCGTACAATCGTAATATTTAACAGCTCCATCCACCTTCTCTGTCTAAGGTTCAACTCTCGTTGATCTAAAATATACTTTAAGCTCTTGTGATCCGTAAATATCTCGCACATGGCACCGTACAAATAATGTCTCCAGATCTTTAGCGCGAAAATTATCCCTACTAACTCTAGATCGTGCATTGGATATTTCATTTCGTGTTTCTTAAGCTTTCGCGAGGCGTACGTGATCACTCAACCATGTTGCACTAGGACACATCCTAGTCCAACTCTTGATGCATCACAGTAAACTGTGAATCCTTCCGTACCTTCTGGTAATGCTAAGACTGGTGCCGTTGTCAAACACTCTTTCAGTTTCAGGAAACTTAGTTCACACTGGCCCGTCCAATTGAATTTAGCATTCTTTTGCGTTAGCATCGTCAAAGGTACATCGATCTTCGAAAAATCCTGTACGAATCGTCTGTAGTATCTCGCTATGCCGAGGAAACTTTGAACTTCCATAACCGATTCAGGTTGTTTCCATTCCATTACAGCTTCAATCTTCTTCGGATCAACCTTGATACCGCTTTGCGATACTACATGTCCTAAGAAAGCTACTTATGTTAGCCAAAATTCACACTTAGAGAATTTGGCATACAACTGATGTTCTCTCATCGTCTGTAGTACTATTCGCAGATGTTGTACATGCTCTTCTTCCGTACATGAATAAATCAAAATATCGTCAATGAACACAATGACGAACTGGTCCAAGTATGGCTTGAATATCCTATTCATCAAATCCATGAAAGCCGCTGGTGCGTTCGTCAATCTGAATGACATAACAAGAAACTCGTAATGTCCGTATCGAGTTCGAAAAGCAGTCTTATGGACATCATCATCACGAATCTTCAGCTGATGATAGCCTGATCTTAAGTCAATCTTGGAGAAGTACTTTGCTCCTTCTAGTTGATCGAACAAATTATCGATTCTAGGTAACGGATACTTATTCTTGATCGTCACCTTGTTCAATTGTCAATAATCGATACAAAGTCGAAGCGATCCATCCTTCTTTTTCACGAATAGCACTGGTGCACCCCACGGGGATACACTCGGTGTAATAAAGCCACGATCAAACAACTCTTCTAGTTGATCTTTCAACTCTTTGAGCTCTGAGGAGCCATACGATAAGGAGGTACTGATATCGGCTTCGTTCCGAGAGCCAATTCAAGATAGAATTCAATCTCGCGATTTAAAGGTAATCCAGGTAATTATTCTGTAAAAAAACATCTTGATATTCAGATACCACTAGTACATCGCTTATAGTTATGCTTTTCTTCTCCACGTCTCGCACTATGGCTAGAAATCCTTGACATCCCTTGTTTTACATACGACAAGCTTTAAGAGCGGAAATGATACTCGTAGAAGATTCCATTTTATCGCCCTGGATTGAAATTGGTTCAATTCCAGGCATATTGAACGTTACCGTCTTCTTCCAGCAATCCACATTGGCACAGTGCTGAGCTAGCCAATCCATTCCTAGTATGACGTCAAATACTAACACCTCAAGAAAAATCAAGTCGACCAATAAGTCTCGTCCTTGAACTTTCATAGGACAAGAGGAATAGACAATACTAACTTCCACGCTGTCTCCTACTGGAGTGGCTACAAACAAGGGATTCCTAAGATATGTCGGTTGCACTCCTAACTTACTAGCAAAACTAGGCGAAACAAATGAATGTGTAGCACCTGGATCAAACAAAACTAATGTATCTTGAGAAGCGATTGGAAAGGTACCTTTCACAACATCATTGGAAGCTTGAGCCTCCTAAGGATTCAACACAAAAACCCTGGCCTGACTTCCGCCAGCCTATGAAGTCTGAGCAGTACCACGACCTCCGCCATTTCTTCCCCCGCGATTCACATAACCACGGCCTCTTGTTAGTAGTATGTGCCCTAGGGCCATTTTGTATTTATACTTGTATAAACAAATCCCATTGGCAATGATATATATGTTTTATTTGAACTAAGTGCCTCATCAACTAAGTGTTTATTTATTGCATATTGTCCATATCACATTGGGATAGAATCTATTCTTAAGGTGTTGAGAATATGAGTGACAGATTCTATTATACAAGTGATCTAAATAACCGTTCACGATCGATGGGGTCCTACGAATAAGGGCATCGCATTATCCCGGAAAGATCGTCACCTCTGTTTATTCTCCTAAATAGTAAAGAGTTATTAATTATAGGAAGCAGTGAGTCTCGTACTACTTGATGGGGATCAGAATAAACATATGGACACTCAAAGGGTTTGAGTGAGTCGAACAAGTGACGCTAGATGACTTATACATGGTATTTCATCAAAGTCAGTTTAATGTCATCTATTTCATAATTGTACATATGTCCTTTGACTTGTGGTGACACTATCTTGTATATAAGTGATTAGAGTTTGATACTCCTTATCCCTAGATCTTTCATGAGCTAGGGTCGCGCCATGTGTTGGCTCTAATTAGTTGTATATGGAGATAGGGGTTTAACCAAGAGAGGAATTATCACTCCGGATGAACGGAGAAAAGATTCTATACCATCTCAAATTGTTCTTGATGGATGATAAAACCTGCGCAGGTGTATATGACTTACTTAGAAAGTTGTTTCGAGTGGAAGTCATATTTATCAAGATTAAGAACTGAGATGAGGTCATATGATCAAGACAAACAATGTTTGACTTAACCGTGACACTAGTCGAGATCGGAATCTTAGATGAAGGGAATTTTGAGTGTACAGTAATTATGAACATTGGTTCATAAAAAATGCATCAAAACATTCATATCTATTTGGGAGTCGTGATATGTTGCTATACGTCACCCACGATCTACGAGAATTAATAATTAATGAGATTTAATCATTTAATATAAGAAAGGCGTTTCTTATGACTCTCGTTTCCATATAGATATGAACCTAGTTAGTCACACACAATAGGGTGTGCAACCGATTAAGTTTACGAGAGGCCGATTTCATATAGATACTAGCATATCTCGGAAATTAATGAAAGATGAGAAAACAAATACAATTCGGGAATAATTTGTAAGAGTTATAAATTAGTAGGCACCTAATTGTATTTTATCCAAGTTAATGTGATGATGTCATGTGATGTCACGACCCGAAATCTCGAGCCGTGACCGGCGCTTGGGAACGGGAGTGGTTTCTCCGGAACCCGTAGCAAGCCTAAAAACGAGTAAATTTTTTTTTCGCAATATAAAGTATAATATAAACAAAACAAACCATCATAAACATTTTCATAAACTTGAAATATTTACAATACTTATAACATCGTCCGAAAGCGATGTTCGATAAGCCAGGGTCTTATTATGCGATGTCACACATCAAGCATAGCCCGGTTTGCAAAATATAGTAAACGGTTAAAAGCGCAGTTTAAAACTTTATTTACATATCAGAGTTGGATAAAACATTAAAACCGTTTAACAAAGCCATATTCATAACTAGGACTTGACATCTACTGCAGCACTATCGATCGACGTCTTCTTATTTACATACTTCCAAAATACGGACTTCTGAACAAGGATAGAAGTCCGTCACGTCAAAATATTTTACCTGAAAGGAAAGACTATTTGGGGGTCAGTCAACGCTGAGTGAGTTTATAGTTTACAAATGAGTATTATTTAAAACAAAACAATGCTATAAACATTTATTCATATGCATCCAAACATAAATTCTGAATGAAACCCTACGCCCAAATAAATCATTCATATTCGAGAATCATTGTAACCATAGTATATAACATCATATCATTTGATCCTTAGTGGTACGGTCCTGAGATAGTTCGACCGAGTTACCGATACCACGTGGCATAGTCCCGAGATAGTTCAACCGAGTTACTTATGCCACTACTTAATCCCAAGGTGTGAGTCCCGAGATAGTTCGACCGAGTTACTCACTAGATACGGGTCCCGAGATAGTTCCACCGAGTTACTCTCGTATCTATCAAAAACATAATCCTCCTTCCGATTTCACATTTCACATTTCTAATCATAAAACGCTCAGATCAAAACTGGTGATCACACAGTTCCTGTTGCCGCCCAATAGGAAAGCTTGTTCCATCGGACTTACATTGGTTTCAAAACAATGATGCATGTCATTTATAATAAACATTTTAATAATAAAACAATGCTATGCAATTTATATAAAAGTTTTGCATTTATAAGTAATGCACAGTTAATACGTCAAATGTAAACATATATAAACTCACCGCTTGCTACTCCTAAAACCTCGATCGATTAACTGCCGTCTAGCTTAAGGTGCTCCTTGTCCGCTAGTTGCGTTCCTTGCCGGATCTAGATAAGATGTAAATTAACTTAAATAAGATTCTAACCCGATAGACCTATAGACTTTAGGTAAAACGCAACTTAATTTGCTATAGTTAAATCACGTCTAATCTTGACGTAAAACTAACAAAGTAGACCTTTTTAAGGTCTAATAAAAATTCTTAGTCGTTTCCATTGAACTTTAGTTCAACTTTTATTTCCAATTTCATACAATCCTAAGTCCAAGAATTTATTTAATAGAAGTTTACGAACTTCTAGCAACTTGACATGTTAATCGTCAAAGTTTTGCTTATCGACAAAGATTATAAATAATTAACACATTCCGAGCTCAAACTTGACACTTTGAATAGCTAACATTATGTTAGCATTCAATTCATGTCGAACCCTTAATCAACATTTAATAAATCCATTTTTGTTTTCCTTTAGGCGTTACGATTTTTTTTATCGTAACTTAAACTTCTAATTATAGCTTTTAACCTTTAACTAAATTCCATCATTTTTAAATCAATTTTTTAATATCATTTTAACTAACTAATAACTAATCTTAACTTAATCTAAAAATGTATATTCATATATATTTTTTTTTTCATTTCTTAAACCCTTCTATAAATCATTTTCTATTAACTTCATTCATCGCTAATAACGCGTCAAACTAGCGCTTAATCGCACCAATCAAAACTATTCAAACGAGGACCGATACACGTCAAATGTACCTCTCCCCCCGACGTCCGAGGGCTGCAATTGCAGCCCTCAAAGGCTGCCGCAGCTCTGCTCTTTAAGAGCAGAGCTGCTGCCCTGCGGCAGAATTCTGCCGAGGCAGAATTCTGCCCGTAGGGGCTGCTCATGGTGAGCAGCGTTTGCTGCTCACCGGAGCCAACTCCGGCCACCTATTTTCCATAAATTTCACACCAAAAAATCCGCCATAGCCTCCCCTAATTATTTGATAAATTTCAGCTCAAAATCAAGTCTTAAATTCATCAATTTATCAACACAATTCATCAATTATTAGAGCTGAAAATAAATTACCTAAAATTCCTTTATAATTCTCCAAAATCTAACACCAAATCATCCTATAATTAACCTTTATTAACCAACCAAACTTTAAATTAATGAAAGAAAAGAGTTTACCTTTGAGAATAGGATGATTTTCTCTCAAAATCCCTTAAGCTTAGAGTTGATTTCTTAGTGTGATGATGGTGGGGTGGGTCACGGCAAAAGGGGAGTCACGATGATGTCATGTGATGTCATGTGATGATGTCACTATTCCTTAATTATCTTGCGGGTTATTACATGTGATGATGTCACGATGATGTCATGTGATGATGTCACGATGATGTCATGTGATGATGTCACGATAATGTCATGTGATGATGTCACGATGATGTCATACGATGATGTCACGTGATGATGTCATGTGATGATGTCATGTATGTCTCTGATGTGTGACACCTAGCATCTTCTGTGTCAGATGGTAGCAACACCTATGCTTGATGTGTGACACCTAGCATCCGATGTGTCTGATGGTGGCAACACCTATGCTTGATGCGTGACACCTAGCATCCGACGTGTTAGAAGGTGGTAACACCTTTGCTTGGTGTGTGACACCTAGCATGTGAAGTGTTGCATTCTTAAGCAAAGCTCTATATAGAGGTTGCCTTTGCTCATTCTAAACACACCAGACTTAAGAGAGCATATTTGAAGGAGTTCAAGTAGTCATCAATCACAGAAAAGTTTGGAGAAAGTTTTTCATACATCCCAGCAAAGACGTAATCGAGGCGAGAGTTTGAGCTTAAGGTTGCTCGACAAGAGAAACTCTTGCAGATTACTTCAAGGCGAGGATTCAATCGGACGCATACTCGTGTGGACGAGGTTGAGGTCGCTGTACTATCGGGACTACAAGAATCGTCGGAGAATCGACATAGGTATTCTTCTTACGGTTTCTAGATGCGTGCTTTAATTACTAGATGATACGACGATCCATTTGTTATTGATATGATCAATTTCTGGATCCGAATTGTTGGAATTCCAATTTTAAACTGAAATATACGATTCAGACCCTCACGTCCCGCTGCACCAACAGTGGTATCAGAGCCACCGTATCAGCAAGTATTAAATCTTTACGATTGAATGCATGTATTAATAATCATGGACTTAGGATTATTTGTATTATAATTTTTAATTCCTAGGGCTTAGGTCTTGTTTGCAAAAACAAGCAAATGCTATTGTGACATTAATTACATTTGATTAAATTCTGTCTAGGAGATTGGTACTTAAGTGGTCCGCTAGTGACCCTCCAATCTATCTTGGGAATTTTTCTAATGTGATTATTTAACACAATACGTGACTCGCTTGTGCATTATATTGTCATCAACAAAACATGTGGAACAAGTAATAGTTTGCTCATTCTTTTGTGGCTAAAGAATGAGACCTAGGAAGTCCATGATCATACATGTGTGATTGCATGATTCATTTTAGCTTTAATATGTATAAGCTGCATGCTAAAATGTGTTGTGTGCTTAGTGAGACCGGAATAACTGAAAACCCTAAGAAATCTTCCTAAAAGTTAAAAGATTAAGTTTATATTGAATAATCATTAAATTGATTTTTCAATGGCTCTCCATTGGAGCAATAAACTAACACGCTTTGAGTTATCATCTTGTCGGCTATGAATATATAGGGGTGAGATGATATCATCAAGAGGCAGTTGTTGAGTTTATTGTCGAGCATGAGATGTTACGGGTGTATCGATATAGTACGCGGCAATAACGGCAATTAGGCGTACCTGAGTCTTGTATTATTCAAATTGATACATCTTAGTTGATTCAATGGGTTAAACTTAACTAATGCTGAAACCCAATAACGACAACGGGGTATCTGAGGGTGAATACATTAGGAGCTGGAAATGATTGAACCTCATATGAGATATGATAAACAAGTGTTGTTCACTTGTAGTACATTGTGATCCCAATAACGGCAATTAGGCATACCTGAGGGAAAGAGCAATGACTACAAGAATTCAATCACCCGCTTGAAATTTTTTCCAACAAAGATTTACGTTTCCTATTTTGGAAGTGTAGGATTCGAAAAAGATAGCGGGAGGCCATTTTGATAAAGACCAATCATCATGTTTTAAATATATAAGACAATAATACTAATTAGAGATCTTTGCTATCTATAGATTGATGAGATAAGATGAAATTGAATCCGTTAAGTAGCATTCTCGACAATAATCGCTTAGTGGGTCCTAACATTGTTTATTGGTTAAAAAATCTCAAAATAGTTCTTGCAAGTGAACACATAGCATATGTTCTTGAGACAAATGTTCCGGGACCATTGCCGATTGAGGCACCTCCCGAGGAACATGAGGCATTGCGCAAGTGGAAGTTAGATGACGAACAAGCCAAGTGCTATATGTTGGCATCTATGAATAATGAGTTGCAAAAGAAACACGAGAAATATCCGGGAGCTCGCAAAATATTGTTTCACTTACAAGAGTTGTATGTTGAATCAAGTCGTTTTGCTAGATATGAGATATGTAAGCAATTTTTTCGGGCAAAGCATTCTGAGGGAAAGGGTGTTGGAGAACATGTGAACATGATGATTCGATGTATCGAACGGCTAGAGGGTCTAGACTTCATCATGGACTTCAATCTCCAAACGGATATGATCCTTCAATCCCTTCCGCAATCGTATGGTAATTTAATCACGAATTACTATATGAATCGGATAGAATGTACACTTGCTGAGTTATCAAATATGTTGATAATTGCTGAAAAGAATAATGTTAAGGGAAAGGAAGTTTCTCTTGTGGTTGCTTCTTCTAGTAAGACTAAGAACAAGAAAACTAGGAAGAATGTTTTGAAGGCCCAAAAGGCCATTGCAAAAAAGAAGGGCACCTCGAGAACAAAGGAAAATGTTTCTTTTGTGAAGGCGAGGGACATTGGAAACAAAATTGCCCCAAGTATTTGGAATCCAAGGGCAAGAACATGAAGACTGAAAATCCCGGTAAGGGTGTGTCAATTTCTTGTTATCTCAACTCCGATAACGATAGCTCGTCCAAATCTTGGGTATTAGATACCGGAGCTAGTTCTCACATTTGTTCATCCTTAAAGGATCTAGCAAATGAGAGGAAGTTGGACAAGGACGAAGTGATCTTGAAGCTTGGAATTAATGCAAGCGTTGCGGCAAAAGCTATAGGATCATCTTCTATTTTGTTGTATAAACATGTTTTGTATTTGAACAATGTTTTGTACTTACCAAACGCTTATAGAAATATCATGTCAATTTCTTGTATGACAAGATTATGATATGATTTCCTATTTACAAAGGATGTTTGTAAAATTATCTATAATGAAATCGTTGGTTATGGTTATGTACAAAATGGTCTTTATTGCTTAAATAAAGTTGTTCACAATACAAATAATGTTTTAGAAATTAATACTACGGTGATCAAACCTCGAAACAACTTTGGCACTTACGATTAGGACATATTGCGGAAGATAGACATAACAAGTTTGATAAGATGGGAATCTTGTGTAATCTTGATTCCGCATCAATTTCAACTTGTGAGTCATATCATAAAGGCAATATGACCCGATCACCCTTTGTGGGACAAAGTGGTAGAGCCAAAGATGTTTTGGAAATCATACATAGTGATGTATGTGGTCCATTTAAAGAAATGGCACGAGGTAGTTATTCATATTTCATTACCTTCACCGATGATTTATCACGGCATGGGTATGTTGTTCTTATGAAGAACAATAGTGAAGCTTTTGAAAAATTTAAAGACTTCAAAAATGAAGTAGAAAACCAAATTGGAAAAAGTATTAAAATTCTTCGAAGTGATCGAGGAGGTGAATACTTGAGTACAAAATTTGGTACATTCTTAAAAGAATGCGGTATTATTTCCCAATTGACTCCTCCTGGAACACCAAAGTTGAATGGTGTATCAGAACGGAGGAATCGTACATTGCTAGACATGGTACGATCAATGATGAGCTATACTGATTTACCCATTTCATTATGGGGTCATGCACTTGTTAGTGTAAATTATATTCTAAATCGAGTACCAACTAAATCTGTTCCGAGAATACCTTATGCGATATGGTATGGTAAGGAACCAAGTCTTAAGCATATTAAGATTTGGGGATGTTCGGCATATATCAAAAAATTGATAACCGACAAGTTGGAATCAAGATCAATAATGGGAAGATTCGTTGGTTATCTTAAAGACAGTTTAGGATATTATTTCTATATTCCATCCGAACAAACAATTATTTTAGTCGGGATGCAGTCTTTCTTGAAAAACAATTTATTCAAGAAGGGGGCAAAGGAAGAAATATAGAATTAGATGAGGAGTCATCTAAAGACCAAAAAAATGATACAATGGAGATTGATCGAACCCATAGTGAATCAGAATTAGTAAAATCTACAGAAACACCTCGAAGATCAAGTAGAGTATCTCATCAACCGGAGAGAGATGGTTTTCTTCATGATATACAAGAGTTGTTTATTCATGGAGAAAATGATCAAATTGTTGATCCCTCTACTTATGAGGAAGTTATATGAGATATAGATTCTTCAAGATGGCTTGAAGCTATGAAATCCGAAATGGATTCCATGTACAGTAACCAATTTTGGGAGCTAGTCGATCCACCCGATGGTATTATATCAATAGGGAACAAATGGATCTTCAAGCGTAAAATTGGTGTTGATGGAAAAGTTGAGACTTTTAAAGATAGGCTTGTTGCAAAAGGGTTTCGCCAAAGGCAAGGAGTCGATTATGAAGAGACTTTCTCGCCTGTAGCCATGCTTAAGTTCATTCAGATTCTTCTTGCCATAGCTGCACATTTAGATTATAAGGTTTGGCAAATGGATGTCAAGACCACATTCCTTAATGGATATATTGAGGAGGAAATCTATATGGAACAACCTAAGGGTTTTGAATCCGAAGAAGGTTCCAAGGTGTGTAAGCTTAAACGATCCATATATGGATTGAAGCAAGCTTCGAGAAGTTGGAATCGTCGTTTTGATGAAGCCATAAAGAGTTACGAGTTTATCAAAAACGAAGATGAACCATGTGTTTACAAGAAGGTTAGTGGGAGCGCAATCACGTTCCTAGTCTTGTACGTAGATGATATTTTACTAATAGGAAATGATGTCGGTATATTAACCTCTGTAAAGCTTTGGCTATCCAAAACTTTCTCCATGAAAGACCTCGGAGAAGCAACTTACATTCTCGGTATTAGACTCTATAGAGATAGATCTAAGAGAATAATAGGTCTCTCCCAAAGTCTATACTTAGAAAAGATATTGAAGAAGTTCAATATGAAAAATTCTAAGAGAGGACTGATTCCCGTTAGGCATGGAATTCACCTTTCAAAGGATATGTCTCCAAAGACATCTGAGGAAAGAGATGAAATGGCAAAGATACCATATGCTTCGGCAATTGGTAGTCTTATGTACGCTAAGTTGTGTACTAGGCCGGATATTGCCTATGCGGTTAGTTTGACTAGCCGATATCAATCCAATCCAGGTTCAAAACACTAGATGACAGTTAAGAATATCTTTAAGTACTTGAGAAGAACTAAAGATATGATCTTAACATATGGAGGAGGTGATTTACAAATAAACGGCTTTACAGATTCCGATTTTCAATCAGATATAGACGATCATAAGTCTATATCCGGATTCGTATTCACATGTAATGGAGGAGCAGTGAGTTGGAAGAGTTCCAAACAAGAAACCACTGCGGATTTCACCACAAAAGCCAAGTATATTGCGGCATCAGATGCTGCAAAGGAAGCTGTTTGGATTAAGAAGTTCGTTTCTGAACTTGGTGTGGTTCCTACCATTGAGTCGGCGGTTCCTCTTTTCTGCGACAACAATGGTGCTATTGCCCAGGCAAAGGAACCCCGGTCTCACCAGAAATCCAAACACATAGAAAGGCGCTATCATATCATCCGAGAGATTGCTGGAAAGGGAGATGTGTCTCTCTAAAAGATAGCATCAACCGATAACACGGCTTACCCACTGACAAAGCCATGACCCAGAGTCAATTAGATTTACATCTTGAGAAGATGGGGCTTAGATATAGTAGCCAATGGCACTGGTGTAAGTGGGACATTGTTAGTAGTATGTGCCCTAGGGCCATTTTGTATTTATACTTGTATAAACAAATCCCATTGGCAATTATATATATGTTTTATTTGAACTAAGTGCCTCATCAACTAAGTGTTTATTTATTCCATATTGTCCTTAACACATTGTGATAGAATCTATTCTTAAGGTTTTGAGAATATGAGTGACAAATTCTATTATACAAGTAATCTAAATAACCGTTCACAATCGATGGGGTCCTGCGAATAAGGGCATCGCATTATCCCGGAAAGATCGTCACCTGTGTTTATTCTCATGATCAGTAAAGAGTTACTAATTATAGGAAGTTGTGAGTCTCATACTACTTGATGGGGATCAAAATAAACATGTGGACACTCCAACTGTTGAGAGAGTCGAACACGTGACGCTAGATGACTTATACATGGTAATTCATCAAAGTCAATTTAATGTCATCTAGTTCAGCATTGTACATATGGCCTTTGACTTGCGGTGACACTATCTTGTATATAGGTGATTAGAGTTTGATACTCCTTAACCCTAGATCTTTCATGAGCTAGGGTCGCAGGATGTGTTGGCTCTAGTTAGTTGTATATGGAGATAGGGGTTTAACCAAGAGAGGATTTATCACTCCGGATGAATGGAGAAAAGATTCTATGTCATCTCAAATTGTTCTTGATGGATGATAAAACCTGCGCAGGTGTATATGACTTACTTAGAAATTTGTTTCTAGAGGAAGTCATATTTATCTAGATTAAGAACTGAGATGAGGTCATATGATCAAGACAAACAGTGTTTGACTTAACCGTGACACTAGTCGAGATCAGAATCTTAGATGAAGGGAATTTTGAGTGTACGGTAATTATGAACATTGGTTCATAAAGAATGCATCGAAACATTCATATCTATTTGGGGGTCGTGATATGTTGCTAGACGTCACTCACGATCTACGAGAATTAATAATTAATGGGATTTAATTATTTAATGTAAGAAAGGCGTTTCTTATGACTCTCGTGGCCATATAGATGTGAACCTAGTTAGTCACACACAATAGGGTGTGCAACCGATTGAGTTTACGAGAGATCGATTTCATATAGATACTAGCATATCTCGGAAATTAATCTAAGATGAAAAAACAAATACAATTCGGGAATAATTTGTAAGAGTTATAAATAAGTAGGCACCTAATTGTATTTTATCCAAGTTAATGTGATGATGTCATGTGATTATGTCACGATGATGTCATGTGATGATGTCACGATGATGTCATGTGATAATATCACGATGATGTCATGTGATGATGTCATGTATGTCTCTAATGTGTGACACCTAGCATCTGATGTGTCAGATGGTGGCAACACCTATGCTTGATGTGTGACACCTATCATACGATTTGTCAGATGGTGGCAACACCTATGCTTGATGTGTGACACCTAGCATCCGACGTGTCAGAAAGTGGCAACACCTTTACCTGGTGTGTGACACCTAACATGTGAGATGTTGCATTCTTAAGCAAAGCTCTACCCTATAAATAGAGGTTGCCTTTGCTCATTCTAAACAATCCATACTTAAGAGAGCATATTTGAAGGAGTTCAAGTAGTCATCAATCACAGAAAAGCTTGGAGAAAGTTTTTCATACATCCCAGTAAAGACGTAATCAAGTTGAGAGTTTGAGCTTAGGGTTGCTCGGCAAGAGAAACTCTTGCAGATTACTTCAAGGCGAGGATTCAATCGGACGCATACTCGTGTGGACGAGCTTGAGGTCGCCGTACTATCGGGACTACAAGAATCGTTGGAGAATCGACATAGGTATTCTTCATACGGTTTCTAGATGCGTGCTTTAATTACTAGGTGATACGATGATCCATTTGTTATTGATATGATCAATTTCTGGATCTGAATTGTTGGAATTCCAATTTTGAATTGAAATATAGGATTCGGACCCTCACGTCCCGCTGCACCAACACCTCTCTGGCCAGTGAAGGTACTTCCTGTCTGATCATACCCTGACGTTGCCTGATGTGCAGTTCTCTGCTGTTGATAGGATGGTTGGACTACTGTAGTCATTGAGCCTTGAGGCCTCTGTCGCGGGGAAGTCTCTTACAGAATGACCTTGTGTGCCACAGTTAAAACACGCTTCAGAAATGCTACGGCTCACTCCATAATACCTCTTGTTGCAATTCATACAAATAGGTGCTCCACCTCCCATATCACTCATGGATCTGGCACCAAACCCTGTGCCTAATGCACTACCCCGAGATCCATGTGAAGTCCTCTTATGTCCTTGCTGACGTGGTGTAGGTCGAGAATAACTCCCAACTTTTGACTGGGTAGGTGCGCTCTGTACGCTGCGGAACGTATTACTTCTCGTAGGCGCAACATTAGAAGGATCGTGAATCTTTCCAAAATGGATAAGAGAAACTTCCATTTTCCAGGCACTGTCAATCAGTTGCACTAGAGTTCTTCCGATATCTGATGTTAAGCTTACAAACTCGGGTCCTAAACCCTCTACAAATCTCGAGTTCACCCTTGTTGGATCTGTAGTCAGATCAGGTGCAAATCTACTCAGTCTAGTGAAATCAGTCACAAACTCTTGCACAGACCGATTGCCCCTACTCAGGGTCACCCACTGGTTACGATAGCTTTCCGTCACCGAAAACGTTAAAAACAATTCTCTATAGTTAATCATAAATTCAGCCTAAGTCATAGTGTCCATGGTTGGCTAAATATGATGCTGAAACTAGTCTTTCACGGGTCCTCGCATTGACATTTCCACCATGATGATTGTTTGTCTCTCGTTAGCTTGTAGATGTCGAGCATTACATTCTACTTCTTTGAGGAAGTCTAATGCATCATCAGATCCGTCGAACTTAGTTGGCTTAAGGCGCATGTAAGCCAAAACAATATCTCGATCGGTGAAAGCAACATTACGTAATTGTTGATGCTGTAGTTGTTCACGATGCATATTCTGCATCTCAGCCTGATTGACTTGCATAGTCACAATTCTTGTAAGAAATTGATTTATATCAAAACCTGCAACGTTATGTTGTTGGGCTTGCGCTTGCACCTCTGGTGCCTCAGCATGGGCCTCTTGGCCTCCGCCTCCTGCATGAACAGAAGACTCATCTTAAGCTTCTAGGTGCACATCATGTGCCCCTTCAATAACATTTCGTGCTACAGCGGCAGCTCGCTCCTCTTCTTGTCGTTGGTCAGACATCCTGACCAAGACAAAAAGCGTTACATAGCCGCATAAACGCATATCATCGTAAACGTAAATCGTATGAAACGCGCATCTCATCACATGCGAACAACAAACTTATGACAGACTCACATCATAGAGGTAAGACTGAAAGTTTTGAAAATCAAACGAATACGTAACAAAGACAAGACTCGAATTCTATATGTTGCAGTAGATTCCTAGGAACTTAATCACATAACACTTAACCGAAATAAGCAATGGTAACTGGACCATGCTCTGATACCAACATTGTCACGACCCAAATCTCATGGGTCGAGACCGGCACTAGGGAATGGGAGTTGTAGCTCCGACACCCGTAGCAAGCCTCAAAACGTAAAGTAATTTTTTCGCAAATCATAAACGTCATGCATGACAAACACAAACACGTGTCATGCTAAAATCATGCCGGACTATACATCCTCTGGCAGGGAATACGGTACACGCGCGGAAACAGAATATATACATATGTTTAAAACATCAAAGTTATATTTACAAAAACTGTTTGATACAAACTGAAATATAAAACATCTATCTACTGCAGCTCTAAGAGTAAAGCACTGTTTCTTTACATACTTTCAAAAATATCAGACTTCTGGGATAAGGATAGAAGTCTATTGCTTCAAATTTTTTTCACCTGGGAGGGAAAACTGTGAGGGCTCAGTATATGGGAATATACTGAGTGAGTCCATACATTTACTAATAAGTATTCAAGTAAAACATAAAACAATGCAATAGCGTTCAAATTACATGTAGCCAAGTACATGATCTGATTGAAACAATAATCCTCGAGCATGTCAAACGTATATAAACAAATAAAATTGATCCAAATGGTCCGGCCCGGGAGCTATTCTGACTCAACCACGTCAGCCGCGACCAATCTCTTAATCCCAAAGTGTGGGTCCAACCCACTAGATACGGGGCTCAGGTTACTTTAACCGAGTTCTCGCTCGTATCGCATTCATATATCCAACTTCAAAATTCATATTCATAATCACATTTAGAGCTGTATTGAATCAAAACTGGTGATCACGGACCTATTGTTGCCCAATATGTAGCACGTTTCATCGGATCAATACTAGTTTATAATCAAACATATATGAGATTCATATAAAGATTATTCATCGCAAATATTCAAATTAAACGTAAAGCAATATAAAATATTTGCTTGTGTAAATACTTCAAGAGAAAATGTATATAATCTTACAAAAAAAGCTTATCTAAAAATACTTCGGTGCTCAGAAACATCAAGCTTCTCGAGCTCCTGGTCTAGCTGCTTCTTACCTCGCTGGACCTAAAACGATTTTAAAACAATTGACTCGCATCAGAATCCTATTTTAAGATTGACTCTAAACTCGAAACACGACACGTTACACTCATTAACCGTCGTGCTTCTCACGCGTATACGATAAACGGTTTCTAACTCGTTTACGGTTCGTATCTCTTTTCTAAAACAATTGTTCATTAACCTCATTCGGTCAACGTCTCAAACTAATCGATAATCAATTGATTTCAATCTCGATACGCGACTACGAAATGAAGTTCCAAAACAAAACAATCTGCCAACACGATTCTTATGCACGTTCGACTACGATTCCTATGCACATTCGACTACGAAATTGATTTCAATCTCGATACGCGACTACGAAATGAAGTTCCAAAACAAAACAATCTCGATATGAACCCCTGGTGAACGTTCGTGCACCTCGGTCGGTGCACGTTCGTGCACCTCGGCCGGTGCACGTTCGTGCACAGCCCCCGGAATTCGATTTCTGGGGCTTTCCGACGTGCTATTAACCTAATTCTGCACCCCAACACATAAACGATATCCCAACACATCGAAAACTCAAAATCTAAACTCAAAACAGCCAAATTCGATTCTAAAACTGTTAAAACGATAAAAATATTCCGTAGCCTAAAACTTTAACTCGATATATCATCCAAAATACTCAATCAAATGGTTAATTTTCACTTTGGTCCTTGAAGCTTTTTTGTCACGACCCAAATTATTGAGCCGAGACCGGCGCTAGGGAATGGGAGTGGTAGCTCCGAAACCCGTAGCAAGCCTATGACCACTAATAATTTTTAGCAAATACAATATATAAAACGTTTTCAGAAAACTCTTTTAGATAATACAATTATAGATATTAAAATTTTAATTTTAGTGTTTACATTCAAAATGAACTATTTGAAATCAAATCACAAGTCTTTTACTAACACCTACTACCTACTGCAGCTCTAGGAACTCATACTTTGTGCAAGTCAATCGATAGCGAAGCCAACCGATGTATCCTATATGCCTGACATCGATAGCGAAGCCAACTGTTGTATCCTATATACCTGACATCGATAGCAAAGCCAACCGATGTATCCTATATGCCTGACATTGATAGCAAACCCAACCGATGTATCCGATTCAACCCACACAAACCAATCTCATACCTTATACAAACCATAAACATCACCACAAGGTTGATATATCACATCAATCAAACATAACAAAATCCATACAAACAAATCATATAAATGCGATGTGACAGAAATACTTATCATATATGAAATTAGCTTTTATAAATAATACGCAAAAGCAAAGTGCAACTCACCTGGATCGGTAATAATCCAAAATAATAATAACTAAAATGTCGATTCTCGTCGAACTTCCTTGACTCGCCAAGTCCGTAGCTCGATATTTCGTCGTATCTTATTCCTTAGTGAGTTATCTTTCCATAGAAATTTAAATCATCGAAAACGGAGGTCGGATTGAGGAGTTATGGACCCCGTCGTCCTTTGCGCGCAAGAGAAAATGAAGGTGGCGATGATGATGCTTTTGCTTATGTAACCTTCTAAACTTCTTTTCTTTCCTTATTCATATCCTTATTCTTATCATATGACTCACTCAAATCCAGCTCTTGTAAGTTTTGGATAAATTTCACTTTAGGTTCAATTTGGTTAAATTACACTTTAACTTAAATCTTTATTTGATCGTCGCGTCTAATTTGTAAAATGGTTTGTAAATTTACAAAAGCGTGACGATAATTTCTTTATCGATAAATAAAGGACTCCACATTATTTACTTACTCGGATCTAGTTAATTATTTATTTTTCTTATTCCGATAAGTAAGTTCCACTAAATTCCAATTTATCGCATAATAATTAAATTATTACATTGCGAGAATTTTATTAGACCGCTTTGGTCTAATTCCTATTTCTTGAACTTAATTCCGACGTTCTTAATATTAAATTCTCATAATTATGCCTCGTGGCACTCTCCTTAATATCTCCAAAAGTACGGGGTATTACATTTTCAAAAGTTTTAATTTAGTCCAAAATCTATCCGCGTCCAAATTTTAAAAGTCTCCGATTGACTCGCAACTTTTACCATAAATACTTTAAAATATTTTGCGGACTTTGGCGAAATAATTTCCGTCACGGGATTTATATTTTATTTTATATTAATTTTTAAATTTATTTCTTTAAATCCCGCTAATTTGATCAACAAAATTAATTCGAAATTTCTGATATAATTAAATTAAATTCTTCTTAATTTTATTTATCGGAATTCAAGACACGTGGCACTACATGATTATCTTAAAATAATTGGCTACTACTGTTTTGTTTTGTAACTTTTGTAAATGTTTGGCTTAAATCGCTAAAAGGGTAAAACGTTTGGATTTGTTTTTTAACGTTTGTAAACGTTTGGCTTAAATTGCTAAAAATATTTGGATTTGTTTGGTAACATTTTTAAACGTTTGGATTAAATTGCTAAAAAGGTGAAACGTTTGAATTTGTTTCGCAACATTTGAAAAGGCTTGGCTTATATCGCTAAAAAGGTGAAATGATTGGATTTGTTTGGTAACGTTTGTAAACGTTTGGCTCGAATCGCTAAAAAGACGAAACGTTTGGATTTGTTTCGTAACGTTTGTAAACGTTTTGCTTAAATCGCTAAAAAGGTGAAACATTTGGATTTGTTTCGTAACGTTTGTAAATGTTTGGCTTAAATTGCTAAAAATGCGACACGTTTGGATTAGTTTCGTAACCTTAATAAACGTTTAGGTTAAATTGCTAAAAAGGTGAAACGTTTGATTTTGTTCCGTAACGTTTGTAAACGTTTGGCTGAAATTGCTAAAAAGATGAAACGCTTGGATTTGTTTCGTGACATTTGTAAACGTTTGGCTTAAATCGCTAAAAAGGGGAAACGTTTGAATTGGTTTTGTAACGTTTGTAAACGTTTGGCTTAAATCGCTAAAAAGGGGAAACGTTTGAATTGGTTTTGTAACGTTTGTAAACTTTTGGCTTAAATTGCTAAAAAGGTGAAACGCTTGGATGTGTTTCGTAATGTTTCTAAACATTTGACTTAAATCGCTTAAAAGGTGAAATGCTCGGATTTGTTTCGTAACGTTTGTAAACATTTGGCTTAAATCGCTAAAAAGGTGAAATATTTGTATTTGTTTCGTAACGTTTGTAAACGTTTGGCTTCAATCGCTATAATGGTTAAACGTTTGGATTTAATTCGCAGCGTTTGTAAACGTTTTGCTTAAATTGCTAAAACGATGAAATATTTGGATTTGTTTCGTAACGTTTATAAACATTTGGCTTAAATATCTAAAAATGTGAAACGTTTGCCAAAAAGATGAAACGTTTGGATTTTTTTTGTAACGTTTGCAAACGTTTGGCTTAAATCGCTAAAAAGGTGAAACATTTGGATTTGTTTCGTAACGTTTGTAAACATTTGGCTTAAATCGCTAAAAAGGCAAAACGTTTAGCTTGGTTTCATAACCTTTGTAAACGTTTGGCTTATATCGCTAAAAAAGTGACACGTTTGGTTTTGTTTCATCACCTTTGTAAACGTTTGGCTAAAATCTCTAAAAAGGTTAAATGTTTGGATTTGTTTCGTAAATTTAGGGATTTAAGCCAAACGCTTACAAACGGTAAGGAACAAAATAAAACGTTTCCCCATTTGAGCGATTTAAGCCAAACGTTTACAAACGTTACGAAACAAATCTAAACATTTCCTCATTTTAACAATTTATGCAAAATGTTTCCCCTTTTTAGCGATATAAGCCAAACATTTACAAACGTACCAAACCAAAGCGATTTTAGCCAAACGTTTACAAACGTTACAAAAAAAATCCAAAACGTTTCCCCATTTTAGCAATTTAAGCAGAACGTTTACAAAGGTTACGAAACAAATCCAAATGTTTCACATTTTTAGCGATTTAAACCAAACGTTTGCAAACGTTACGAAAAAAATCCAAACGTTTCACATTTTTAACGATTTAAGCCAAATGTTTCCAAACGATACGAAACAAATCCGAACTTTACAAATGTTACGAAACAAATCCAAGCATTTCACCTTTTTAGCAATTTAAGCCAAACGTTTACAAATGTTACGAAACAAATCCAAACGTTTCATAGTTTTAGCGAATTAAGCCAAACATTTACACACGTTACAAAACAAATCCAAACGTTTCACCTTTTTAGCGATTTAAGCCAAACGTTTACAAACGCTACGAAACAAAACCAAACGTTTGCAAACGTTATGAAACAAATCAAAACTTTTCACCTTTTTAGTGATTGAAGCGAAACGTTTAGAACGTTACAAAAACGTTTGGTTTTGTTTTGTTAGAATTGTTAACGTTTGGTTTAAATCGCTAAAATGGGGAAACATTACGAAACAAATTCAAATGTTTCTCCATTTTAGCGATTGAAACCAAACGTTTACAAACGTTACGAAACAAATCCAAACGTTTCGCCTTTATGGCAATTTAAGCCAAAAGTTTACAAAACCATATTTTAGCGATTGAAGCCAAACGTTTACAAACGTTTTGAAACAAATCCAAACGTTTCACCTTTATAGGGATTTAAGCCAAATATTTACAATAGTTACGAAACAAATCCAAGGGTTTCACCTTTTTAGCAATTTAAGCCAAACTTTTATAAACGTTCGGAAACAAATCCAGAAGTTTCCCCATTTTAGCGATTTAAGCAAAATGTTTCCCTTTTTTTCCGATTTAAGCCAAACGTTTGCAAACGTTACGAAAAAAATCCAAACGTTTACAAATGTTACGGAACAAATCTAAGCATTTCACCTTTTTAGCAATTTAAGCCAAACATTTACAAACGTTACGAAACAAATCCAAATGTTTTATAGTTTTAGCGATTTAAGCCAAGCGTTTACAAACGTTACAACACAAATCCAAATGTTTCATGTTTTTTGCGATTTAAGCCAAACGTTTACAAACGTTACGAAACAAAACAAAACGTTTGCAAACGTTTCGAAACAAATCCAAACGTTTCCCCTATTTAATGATTGAAGCCAAACGTTTAGAACGATACAAAAAAGTTTGGTTTTGTTTTGTAACGTTTGTAAACGTTTGACTTAAATCGCTAAAATTGGGAAACATTACGAAATAAATTCAAATGTCTCAAAATTTTAGCGATTGAAACCAAATGTTTACAAACGTTATGAAACAAATCCAAACGTTTCACCTTTTTAGCGATTTAAGCCAAACGTTTACCAAACCATATTTTAGCGATTGAAGCCGAACGTTTACAAACGTTTCAAAACAAATCCAAACGTTTCACCTTTTTAGCGATTTAAGCCAAACATTTACAATAGTTACGAAACAAATCCAAGCATATCACCTTTTTAGCAATTTAAGCCAAACGTTTATAAACGTTAGGAAACAAATCCAAAAGTTTCCCCATTTTAGCGATATAAGCCAAACGTTTCCCCTTTTTTGCGATTTAAGCCAAACGTTTACAAACATTACGAAAAAAGTCCAAGCATTTCACCTTTTTAGCAATTTAAGTCAAACGTTTACAAACGTTACGAAACAAATCCAAACATTTCATAGTTTTAGCGATTTAAGCCAAGCGTTTACAAACGTTACGAAACAAATCCAAATATAGAACCTTTTTAGCGATTTAAGCCAAACGTTTACAAACGTTATGAAAAAAACCAAACTTTTGCAAACGTTATGAAACAAATCCAAATGTTTCACCATTTTAATGATTGAAGCCAAACGTTATAACGTTACAAAAACGTTTGGTTTTGTTTTGTAACGTTTGTAAACGTTTGGCTTAAATCGCTAAAATTGGGAAACGTTACGAAACAAATTCAAATGTTTCAACATTTTAGCGATTGAAACCAAACGTTACGAAACAAATCCAAACGTTTCTCCTTTTTTGCGATTAAAGCCAAACGTTTAAAAAACCATGTTTTAGCGATTCAAGCCAAACGTTTACAAACGTTTCGAAACAAATCCAAACGTTTCACCTTTTTAGCGATTTAAGACAAACGTTTATAAAGGTTCGGAAACAAATCCAAAAGTTTCCCCATTTTAGCGATTTAAGCCAAATGTTTCACCTTTTTTGCGATTTAAGCCAAACGTTTACAAACGTTACAAAAAAAATCCAAACATTTACAAATGTTACGAAACAAATCTAAGCATTTCACCTTTTTAGCAATTTAAGCCAAACGTTTACAACCGTTACGAAACAAATCCAAACGTTTTATAGTTTTAGCGATTTAAGCCAAGCGTTTACAAACGTTACAACACAAATCAAATGTTTCACGTTTTTTGCGATTTAAGCCAAACGTTTACAAAAGTTACGAAACAAATCCAAACGTTTGCAAATGTTTTGAAACAAATCGAAACGTTCCACCTTTTTAGCGATTTAAGCCAAACGTTTACAAACGCTACGAAACAAAACCAATCGTTTGCAAACGTTACGAAACAAATCCAAATGTTTCCCTTTTTTAGTGGTTGAAGCCAAACGTTTATAACGTTACAAAACGTTTTGTTTTGTTTTGTAACGTTTGTAAACTTTTGGCTTAAATCGCTTAAATTGGGAAACGTTACGAAACAAATTCAAATGTTTCAACATTTTAGCGATTGAAACAAAACGTTCCGAAACAAATCCAAATGTTTCACCTTTTTAGCGATTTAAGCCAAACGTTTAAAAAACCATATTTTAGCGATTGAAGCCAAACGTTTACAAACGTTTCGAAACAAATCAAAACGTTTCACCTTTTTATCGATTTAAGCCAAACATTTACAATAGTTACGAAACAAAATCCAAGCGTTTCACCTTTTTAGCAATTTAAGCCGAAGGTTTATAAACGTTAGGAAACAAATCCAAAAGTTTCCCCATTTTAGCGATTTAAGCTAAACGTTGCACCTTTTTGCGATTTAAGCCAAAGGTTTACACACGTTACAAAAAAAATCCAAACGTTTACAAATGTTACGAAACAAATCTAAGCATTTCACCTTTTTAGCAATTTAAGCCAAATGTTTACAACCGTTACGAAACAAATCGAAACGTTTTATAGTTTGAGCGATTTAAGCCAAGAGTTTACAAACGTTACCACACAAATCCAAATGTTTCACGTTTTTTGCGATTTAAGCCAAACATTTACAAACGTTACGAAACAAAACCAAAAAACGTTTCACCTTTTTAGCGATTTAACCCAAACGTTTACAGACGCTACGAAACAAAACCAAACATTTGCAAACGTTATGAAACAAATCCAAATGTTTCACCTTTTTAGTGATTGAAGCCAAACGTTTATAACGTTACAAAAATGTTTGGTTTTGTTTTGTAACGTTTGTAAACGTTTGGCTTAAATCGCTAAAACTGGGAAACGTTACGAAACAAATTCAAATGTTTCAACATTTTAGCGATTGAAATAAAACGTTACGAAATAAATCCAAACGTTTCACCTTTTTAGCGAATTAAGCCAAATGTTTAAAAACAATATTTTAGCGATTGAAGCCAAACGTTTACAAAAGTTTGGAAAGAAATCCAAACGTTTCACCTTTTTAGCGATTTAAGCCAAACATTTACAATAGTTACGAAACAAAATCCAAGCGTTTCACCTTTTTAGCAATTTAAGCCAAACGTTTATAAACGTTAGGAAATAAATCTAAGCATTTCACCTTTTTAGCAATTTAAGCCAAACGTATACCACTGTTACGAAACAAATCCAAACGTTTTATAATTTTAGAGATTTAAGCCAAGCGTTTACAAATGTTACAACACAAATCCAAATGTTTCACAATTTTTGCGATTTAAGCCAAACGTTTACAAACGTTACGAAACAAAACCAAACGTTTTGAAACAAATCCAAACGTTTCACTTTTTTAGCGATTTAAGCCAAATGTTTATGTAATACCCCAAAATATGTAAGCATTTAATTGGACTACGTGTCCAGTCCTGTTTCGCCAGTGTGGTGATATTGGAAATAATTTTCGAGAAACTTAATATTATATTTCAATTCTAAAGTTAGAATTGGAATTAGAAGGAAAAAATGTCAAGAAAAGCTCGAAATAAGGTACAGGGACTAAAGTGGTAATTTAGCCACTACGACTTAAAATAGAAATTATTTCGCTAAGGTCCGCGAAATGTTTTATAATATATGTGGTAAAAGTTTCGGGTCAATCGGAGACCTTTTAAAAGTTGGACGCGGATGTGTTTTGGGCTAAATTGCAACTTTTGAAAAGTTCAAGGACCAAAGTGCAAATTAGCCAACTAAATTTCTAGAATAGTAATTAAGAGATCATTGACGGAAAATAATAATTTTGGGTTAGTATTATTTATATAGATATAAATAATACGTATGTAATAGAGTTAAAAGGATAATTTAACCATTTGGTTAAATTAGAAAGTTTAAAAGAGAAATGGTTTAAGTTAAAGAAGTGAGGGATCAAAATGACCTTTTTGCCAAAATATATATAAGGATCAGGAATGAAAGAGGAAGGATCGAGAGAGAAAGAAGAGGGAGGTATCAGATGAGAGAAAAAGTGACGATCACTTCGTTCCGCCGCCGTTTCGCCGTTTCTCGTCCAAATCGCGAGTTCTTTATATCGATTCGTTCAGAATTCGATTCTCTATCATCTTTGAGCTTCAAATCGAGGTAAGCTTGACGTTTTAGTTGCTGAAATTGAAGGTTTAAGGGCTGTTACGTTGCGATCGAATCGTATCAACCGTAATCGCGTAGTTTTTGACGTTTTTGATGATTATTAAGTTGAGTTTTATGATGTATTGATGTAGGAGCATGTCGGAATGAGTTTGGGGTGTCGGAAGCATGTCGGGATGAGTTTTGGAGCTGATTAAGGGTGTCTCACGACGTGAGACAATGTCTCACGACGTGAGACACAATCTTGCAAAATGAGCGAACTTGCAATCAGCGTAATTTCTTCGTTCGGATTCGGAATTGATCGATTCTTTTTGTGTTGGAAAGAGGAGAGGATTTTCTATCATCCTAGAGCATCAAATCAATGTAAGAATCAATGTTTGGTTTCTGAAAATAAGGTTTTAGTTGCTGCCTAGGTTTTGAATCAAGCGGTTTCATTGAATTCGCGTATTCGATTCGTTTGAGCATTTTCATCACGTTTTTGGTTGTTTGGAGTATTGTTATGATTATGGATATGTGTTAGGAGGTCGGAAACACATTGAGAACACGTCGGTATCGTATTTGGAGTCGGAAAACACATCCTCACGACGTGAGGATGCTCCCTCACGACGTGAGGGAGTGCCTCACGACGTGAGGGCAAGCCTCACGACGTGAGGAGACTCCTCACGACGTGAGGAAGGCTTGGCAAGGTATGCCAAGTCTGTTTTAAAGTGGGAATGGTGTCCCGACGTCCGACGCGAAGTGTTTCAACTTGATTTTTACTTACGGACTCCGAAAACGTGAAACTTGGACTAAGAACATAAAGAATGTGGTTAGGATGTTGATACTAAGTTTACGTTTATGAACGCGTGACTTAAATAGGTAATTGATATATCGACAAGATACCAGACCGACGAGCTGGAGAGGGCACGTGATTGGACAACGCATGGAGCTTACGCTTGCGGGATTATAATAATGCAGTTTTGGATAGCGGTCACTGTGAGTGGCAATTTACTTTCGCGTATTATTATTACAAAAGTTATTTTCATATATTATGAATATTATCATTAATACATCGCGTTTACATGATTTGTTTGTATGAGATTTTATGTTGATGAATTAGACTATATGAATGCCATTATATTCATTGTTTGAATATGAGTATCTAGTATGCGATCCGAAGAAACCAACTACCTATTGGGTGTCAATAGGCTGTGTGATCACCAGTATTTGAGTCAGTCTAGCGTGTCTAGATTGTCTATGAGATTACGAAATGCGCATACGATATGAATGTGATACGAGTGAGAACTCGGTTACGGTGTAACCTGAGCCCCGTATCTAGTGGGTTGGACCCACCAGTGAGTTGGACTCACACTTTCAGATTAAGAGATTGGTCGCGGCTGACGTGGTTGAGTGTGAACACTCCCGGGTCGGACCACTTGGATCAGTTTAATTTGAGTATTCGGAATGAGATAAGTTCAGAGTTTAAGATTAGGGTTTCGGTCGGATCTGCTATTTATGAATATTATGTTATTTTCATATTATATCGAGATAAATATATATATGTTTGAGTATGCGATGTGTATTTTGATAATAAGTTGCATACTCACTCAGTATTTTCCCAAATACTGACCCCTCACTCTGATGTTTGCAGGTATTAGAAGTCGGATCAGACAAGCCATCTCCATTGTGCCAAAAGTCATTGGACTTGCACAAGTATGAGTTCCTAGAGCTGCAGTAGTCAGTAGGTGTCAGTATAAGGATAGCGATTTAATTTCAAATAGTTTCTTTTGAATGTAAACTCTAATATAATACTTTGATATCTATAAGTATGTTATCTAAAAGAGTTTTCTGAAAATATTCTATATATATATAATAATATGTTTTTAAATGCGAAAAATTATTAGTGGTTTTAGGCTTGCTACGGGTTTTGGAGCTACTACTCCCATTCCCTAGCGCCGGTCTCGGCTCAATAATTTGGGTCGTGACAATTGTGGTATCAGAGCAGTTGGTCCAGTTAACTCTGCTAACATGTATTTGTTGGTCAAGTATCCTAGGAACTACTGCAGCTATAGAGATGAGATTTGTCTGATCCAAGTCGTGAGTTTGATTTAATTTGAGATAAGTATGATAAGTTGATTTGTGAAATGCTTACTTGTTTCTTGTGATACGTATATACGAGATATATACGTATATATTGTTTTGATGAGACATGCATATATGATATGCATTTGAGATGAAGTTTCTAGGAGATGTATTGCCTCCAATGAATAGAATATAATTGATGTGAATGTGATTTGATGTTATATATATGGGTGTTTAGTATCAGATAGCGTGAGAAAAGCTATAGAATTCGATCGATCGAAATTTCAGAAAGAGTGTGAAGAAGGAATGCAAAGTTGTAGAAGTTGAGGAACTTTCCAGAAGCAGAGTTTAAAGGTCTAGAGAGCTTACAAAACTCTAAGTTTATAACTTTTAAGAGTTATTTGTTTAACGATTCTGAAAGCATAATTGTGCCTAGACCCGATATAGAAATACATGATTGCCACGACATTGATAGAAATGCATCACTACATACATCAATACATGCATTAATAGGACATGCATCATATGCATTATGTTCAGATGAAGAGGTGAGATGTGGCAACTCTTTGGGGATGAGAGACGTCATCACCCTAGTGCACAATTTTGCTAAGATTTAAATGAAATTTTCAAATGAGTCGTTTTATTTGAAAGAGTTTTCAGGAGTTTTGTTTTTATGTAAGTATACCTAGACCAGAACTCTGTGACGGAAGTGAGGTGCTCGCGAGCAAGCTGCAGTCAAGACTATGAGACGAATGAATACGTATAATTGAGAAAACATAGGATTTGTGCCTCTAGTTATTGAACCTAGCCTTGATTAAACAGGCTAGTACACAGCTAGAATAATATATATGTTCGATTAATAATGTATAGAACATGTATGATGTGATTTGATACCCATGATGTTTAATTAAGTCCATGTGAGTGGAATGCTTGCAAGACTTAAGATGCGATATGTAATCAAGAAAATCTAGGGAACACTGATTTTCTTGAATCCGGTCAACATAGATGCTTATAGCTACGATAGTAATATGCATTTAACATATACAACGCGAGTATATGTTTAGATAATTGGCCAGTCTACGATGAGTCAGAACACTCATAAGACTTGCAATAAGAGACGTCCCTAGAGTCCAACGTACGTGGACATCGATTAGACGTGAAGATTAGTAAGGATTATATTTTAAGGAATTTATCAGTATTCCTTTATATAATCGCTATACTAGGAACGTAGAATTGCGCGAACGCGTGCTGTTGCACAGCAAGTATATGAGGCGCAAGAAGGAAGATCGAGGTGACAAAGGCGAATGCAACCTAGTCTAAGGCCTGCAAAGGTCTGAAATGCGATGAAGGTCAACGGGAACCTAACAAGGTAAAGTGAGAATGTACAGGCATCGAGAGTGCCGCAGTAACCCAACGTCATTATAAATCAGTTAGCCGTATAAGCAATTGATATAAGGAATTGTGTGCCAATGATAGGACGATGGATATAAAGATAGTATCAACGTGAAGAAAGGAACACCTATAGAATTTTGATGTTTGTATACTTAAGTTAAGACTAAAGGAGTTTGACGGATGAAGCGGTATGCTAGATCCACTAGGGAAGTGAAGTAAGATGCTAGTACACATCGAGCAGATGAAGGACAAACAGTAATGTCGATAAAGATGTCGATGAAAGGTTCAACCTATGATTAGTTCCGACATGCAATTAGAGCAATGAAAGACCAAATAACATGAGCTAAGTTTGTGACCCGATTTGGGAAATTCTTTCGACTATTAGTTCCGGTTAAGGATAATCGGGAAAGATCAAGGTACAAATGTAATGGATGCTTGTGAAGTGCTAAGCCTTAGACTTCAAGTTAGATCAAATAAAGAGTGACGTGATCAATATAGGAGATTGACTATGATCCTTAAAGGATTAAGATGTATTAGGCACGATCAAACTTGTTTGGTACATTCCCAGAAAGAGATCCTCAAGAAGAGGACTTCGGGAAAGAAGAGTTATCAGACGAGTTCAATGTCGAGAAGTACCGGAGCGAGTATTTCTGGTCTAATGTACGGAAATATCGCAATCCGAGGAAGGATGCAGAGATAGCCAATGGTCAGACATAAACGGCCTTGAATCAGGTTGGGAAGCAAATGTGCCCTTTTCACGAGGAATGCTACCAGTGGAATTGTATTCCACTGGCTTTTTGCGTATGGTTCGAGGGAATGCCAAAGGTACATGACGTGTATGATAAAGTAATTAGAGTTAAGGAAAGTACGGATAACCTGCGTATGTCGCAAGGAACTTGATAAGAGTTATTGAGAAATGAAAAAGAGAAAAGTCATGTGGAGAATTGACAAGGAAATTAGAGAAATGGAAATCTATGCAGTCATGGACACATAGAAACAAAGAAAGATAAAGAGGATAGAGTCATATGAATGGATCCACTGACAGTTAAGATGTCAGTAAGGGTACAATAGGACGATATGTAAGTAATGGAGAATGCACTACGTCGATAATTCAGGCAAAAGAATTGCGACCCATTATTTAATTGGTAATCGACGTTCAGAGTGCCGAAACAAGAAATATTAGGAATACGAGATGCGATAGAGGTAATACCCGCCTATGATCGGCTTTTTAGACGGCCATGATAATAGTACAAATACGATAAGATGATATACGTATACAATTGGGAACACACCACATCAGGAAATTTGGACGAAGAAGACCACAACTCTCTGTTAATGATCGATGTTGTGAATATTAAAAGTAAGTAGTACACTATGTACAAGATGCGCTAAGGAGGAAATCAAAGAATGCAATAGAAGATAATCAAGAAACGCGATAAGAGCGTGAATAAGGATCGCAAGAGGAGTACCATAGGATCATAGCAGTTAGACTATGAATCCTATTGGTTGACAAAGGACAAGAAGTCAAAGAAAAATTTCGAAGAAGTACATCTACGATATGGACAAAAGTAGGAATAGATAAGAAAGAGTTAGATTATGATGAATAAAAAGATCAAATATGGAGCAAGTAACGGTGTCATCAGAGGATATTCTGATGCAAGTATAAGATTAAAAAAGGATGAAGATCCTCATTTAGGGATTACAAATAAAGAAAGCTTACCTAAGTATTGGTCACGCGCTATCTTATTAAAATAAGAAGTCAGCGACCAATATGAGGATTCTATCTGATTGAGAACCAGATTGGTGAAACATATCGACGTGACGTAAGAAGGGACAATAAGTTTCAAGAATAGTGCGTCACGTCTAAGAAAAAGAAATAGATCAAAGGATATACAAACGAATATAGAAGAATACGGAATATGAAAACGCAAGAAAAAGGTTAAGTGAGTCCTACGGGAAAAAATAAAGACCTTATAAGGATATGTCATGAGGATTCACCTCATGAATAACCAGGATAAGCAACGATAAGAAGAGTGACAGAAATACATAAAAGAATAACGGATAGTGGGATGAAGATCCCAGTACGGTGATAAATAAAGATCAGACCGTGATTACGGTCATAAGAAAGAAACTATGTAAGTAAAGGAGTATGAGCTAATCGAGTATTCACATTACTCGACCAGGAAAAATGACAAGATTAGATGTAATGAACAAAGGTAAAGAATCAAGAACAACGAGTCGTAAACACATCTGCATACGACTAATATTATCGTAAGAAAAGATGTTTGAGATCAAGATCAAGTCGTAATAACGGCTGAATGAAGAAGACTGAATAGTGTGAACTAGAGAGTTTTCTACATCAGCCGGTGATGAATAAGAAAAACTCAAACCAGAACTATCATCTTTAATGATAAAGAACAGATGAAAGAATTATGTATCCAAGATACAAGAGAAGGAGGTTACAGGAAGATCGTCAGTGACGACTGACGGTAATGTACAAGAAGTACAGAACTGAAATAATGACTCCACGCGCCAACAAGTATCGTAAGGTATACGATATAATTATGATGAGGATTAAAATAAGTAAGAAAAGTATATGAAAATTCGAGGACGAATTTTTATAAAGGGGGGAAGAATGTAATACCCCAAAATATGTAAGCATTTAATTGGACTACGTGTCCAGTCCTGTTTCGCCAGTGTGGTGATATTGGAAATAATTTTCGAGAAACTTAATATTATATTTCAATTCTAAAGTTAGAATTGGAATTAGAAGGAAAAAATGTCAAGAAAAGCTCGAAATAAGGTACAGGGACTAAAGTGGTAATTTAGCCACTACGACTTAAAATAGAAATTATTTCGCTAAGGTCCGCGAAATGTTTTATAATATATGTGGTAAAAGTTTCGGGTCAATCGGAGACCTTTTAAAAGTTGGACGTGGATGTGTTTTGGGCTAAATTGCAACTTTTGAAAAGTTCAAGGACCAAAGTGCAAATTAGCCAACTAAATTTTTAGAATAGTAATTAAGAGATCATTGACGGAAAATAATAATTTTGGGTTAGTATTATTTATATAGATATAAATAATACGTATGTAATTGAGTTAAAAGGATAATTTAACCATTTGGTTAAATTAGAAAGTTTAAAAGAGAAATGGTTTAAGTTAAAGAAGTGAGGGATCAAAATGACCTTTTTGCCAAAATATATATAAGGATCAGGAATGAAAGAGGAAGGATCGAGAGAGAAAGAAGAGGGAGGTATCAGATGAGAGAAAAAGTGACGATCACTTCGTTCCGCCGCCGTTTCGCCGTTTCTCGTCCAAATCGCGAGTTCTTTATATCGATTCGTTCAGAATTCGATTCTCTATCATCTTTGAGCTTCAAATCGAGGTAAGCTTGACGTTTTAGTTGCTGAAATTGAAGGTTTAAGGGCTGTTACGTTGCGATCGAATCGTATCAACCGTAATCGCGTAGTTTTTGACGTTTTTGATGATTATTAAGTTGAGTTTTATGATGTATTGATGTAGGAGCATGTCGGAATGAGTTTGGGGTGTCGGAAGCATGTCGGGATGAGTTTTGGAGCTGATTAAGGGTGTCTCACGACGTGAGACAATGTCTCACGACGTGAGACACAATCTTGCAAAATGAGCGAACTTGCAATCAGCGTAATTTCTTCGTTCGGATTCGGAATTGATCGATTCTTTTTGTGTTGGAAAGAGGAGAGGATTTTCTATCATCCTAGAGCATCAAATCAATGTAATAATCAATGTTTGGTTTCTGAAAATAAGGTTTTAGTTGCTGCCTAGGTTTTGAATCAAGCGGTTTCATTGAATTCGCGTATTCGATTCGTTTGAGCATTTTCATCACGTTTTTGGTTGTTTGGAGTATTGTTATGATTATGGATATGTGTTAGGAGGTCGGAAACACATTGAGAACACGTCGGTATCGTATTTGGAGTCGGAAAACACATCCTCACGACGTGAGGATGCTCCCTCACGACGTGAGGGAGTGCCTCACGACGTGAGGGCAAGCCTCACGGCGTGAGGAGACTCCTCACGACGTGAGGAAGGCTTGGCAAGGTATGCCAAGTCTGTTTTAAAGTGGGAATGGTGTCCCGACGTCCGACGCGAAGTGTTTCAACTTGATTTTTACTTACGGACTCCGAAAACGTGAAACTTGGACTAAGAACATAAAGAATGTGGTTAGGATGTTGATACTAAGTTTACGTTTATGAACGCGTGACTTAAATAGGTAATTGATATATCGACAAGATACCAGACCGACGAGCTGGAGAGGGCACGTGATTGGACAACGCATGGAGCTTACGCTTGCGGGATTATAATAATGCAGTTTTGGATAGCGGTCACTGTGAGTGGCAATTTACTTTCGCGTATTATTATTACAAAAGTTATTTTCATATATTATGAATATTATCATTAATACATCGCGTTTACATGATTTGTTTGTATGAGATTTTATGTTGATGAATTAGACTATATGAATGCCATTATATTCATTGTTTGAATATGAGTATCTAGTATGCGATCCGAAGAAACCAACTACCTATTGGGTGTCAATAGGCTGTGTGATCACCAGTATTTGAGTCAGTCTAGCGTGTCTAGATTGTCTATGAGATTACGAGATGCGCATACGATATGAATGTGATACGAGTGAGAACTCGGTTACGGTGTAACCTGAGCCCCGTATCTAGTGGGTTGGACCCACCAGTGAGTTGGACTCACACTTTCAGATTAAGAGATTGGTCGCGGCTGACGTGGTTGAGTGTGAACACTCCCGGGTCGGACCACTTGGATCAGTTTAATTTGAGTATTCGGAATGAGATAAGTTCAGAGTTTAAGATTAGGGTTTCGGTCGGATCTGCTATTTATGAATATTATGTTATTTTCATATTATATCGAGATAAATATATATATGTTTGAGTATGCGATGTGTATTTTGATAATACCGATAATAAGTTGCATACTCACTCAGTATTTTCCCAAATACTGACCCCTCACTCTGATGTTTGCAGGTATTAGAAGTCGGATCAGACAAGCCATCTCCATTGTGCCAAAAGTCATTGGACTTGCACAAGTATGAGTTCCTAGAGCTGCAGTAGTCAGTACGTGTCAGTATAAGGATAGCGATTTAATTTCAAATAGTTTCTTTTGAATGTAAACTCTAATATAATACTTTGATATCTATAAGTATGTTATCTAAAAGAGTTTTCTGAAAATATTCTATATATATATAATAATATGTTTTTAAATGCGAAAAATTATTAGTGGTTTTAGGCTTGCTACGGGTTTTGGAGCTACTACTCCCATTCCCTAGCGCCGGTCTCGGCTCAATAATTTGGGTCGTGACAGTTTACAAACGCCACGAAACAAAACCAAACGTTTGCAAACGTTATGAAACAAATCCAAATGTTTCACCTTTTTACTGATTGAAGCCAAACGTTTATAACGTTACAAAAACGTTTGGTTTTGTTTTGTAATGTTTGTAAACGTTTGGCTTAAATCGCTAAAATTGGGAAACGTTACGAAACGAATTCAAATGTTTCAATATTTTAGCGATTTAAACCAAACGTTACGAAACAAATCCAAACGTTTCACCTTTTTAGCGATTTAAGCCAAACGTTTAAAAAACCATATTTTAGCGATTGAAGCCAAACGTTTATAAACGTTTTTAAACAAATTCAAACGTTTCAACTTTGTAACGATTTAAGCCAAACATTTACAATAGTTACGAAACAAATCCAAGCGTTTCACCTTTTTAGCAATTTAAGCCAAACGTTTATAAACGTTAGGAAACAAATCCAAAAGTTTCCCCATTTTAGCGATTTAAGCCAAACGTTTCATCTTTTTTGCAATTTAAGCCAAACGTTTACAAACGTTACGAAAAAAATCCAAACGTTTACAAATGTTACGAAACAAATCTAAGCATTTCACCTTATTAGCAATTTAAGCCAAATGTATACAACCGTTACGAAACAAATCCAAACGTTTTATAGATATAGCGATTTAAGCCAAGCGTTTACAAACGTTGAAACACAAATCCAAATGTTTCACAATTTTTGCGATTTAAGCCAAACGTTTACAAACGTTACGAAAAAAACCAAACGTTTGCAAACGTTTTGAAACAAATCCAAACGTTTCACCTTTTTAGCGATTTAATCCAAACATTTACAAACGCTACGAAACAAAACCAAACGTTTACAAACGTTATGAAACATATTCAAATGTTTCACCTTTTTACTGATTGAAGCAAAACGTTTATAACGTTACAAAAACGTTTAGTTTTGTTTTGTTACGTTTGTAAACGTTTGGCTTAAATCGCTAAAATTGGGAAATGTTACGAAACAAATTCAAATGTTTCAACATTTTAGCGATTGAAACAAAACGTTACGAAACAAATCCAAACGTTTCACCTTTTTAGCGATTTAAGCCAAACATTTAAAAAACGCTACGAAAAAAAACCAAACGTTTGCAAACGTTATGAAACAAACCCAAATGTTTCACCTTTTTAGTGATTGAAGCCAAACGTTTATAACGTTGCAAAAACGTTTGGTTTTGTTTTGTAACGTTTGTAAACGTTTGGCTTAAATCGATAAAATTGGGAAATGTTACGAAACAAATTCAAATGTTTCAACATTTTATCGATTTAAGCCAAACGTTTACAAACGTTACGAAACAAATCCAAACGTTTCATCTTTTTAGCGATTTAAGCCAAACATTTACAAACGCTACGAAAAAAAATCCAAACGTTTCACCTTTTTAGCGATTTAAGCTAAACGTTTACAAACGCTACGAAACAAAACCAAATGTTTCATATTTTTAGCGATTTAAACCAAATGTTTACAAACGCTACAAAACAAAACCAAACATTTCACCTTTTTAGCAATTTAAGCCAAACATTTACAACCGCTACGTAACAAATCAAAACGTTTCACCTTTTTAGCAATTTAAGACAAACGTTTACTAACGTTACTTTACAAATGCAAACGTTTACAAACATTACGAAACAAATCCGAACGTTTTACCTTTTTAGCAATTTAAGCCAAACGTTTACAAACGTTACGAAACAAATCCAAACGTTTTCCATTTTAGCGATATAAGCAAAGCGTTTACAAACGTTACGAATTAAATCCAGGCAATTTAAGCCAAACGTTTGTAAATGTTACGAAAAAAAAACAAACATTTAAAATGTTACGAAACAAATCCAAATGTTTCACATTTTTAACGATTTAAGCCAAACGTTTACAAACATTACGAAACAAATCCAAATGTTTCACCTTTTTAGCGATTTAAGCTGAATGTTTACAAACATTACGAAATAATTCCAAAACGTTTCACCTTTTTAGCAATTTAAGCTAAACGTTTACAAACGTTACGAAACAAAACCAAACATTTCACATTTTTTGCGATTTAGGCCAAACGTTTACAAACATTACGAAACAAATCCAATCGTTTCCTCATTTTAGCGATTTAAGCCAAACGTTTATAAACGTTACAAAATAAAACCAAACAGTTACAAACATTAAGAAACAAATCCAAACGTCTCACCTTTTTAGCAATTTATGCCAAACGTTTACAAACGTTACAAAACAAATCCAAACGTTTCACCTTTTTAACAATTTAAGCCCAACGTTTACAAACGCTATGAAACAAAACCAAACTTTTAAAACGTTACGAAACAAATCCAAACGTTTCACTTTTTTAGCGATTTAAGCCAAATGTTTACAAACATTACGAAACAAAACCAATCATTTACAAATGTTTCGAAACAAATCCAAATGTTTCACTTTATTAACGATTTAAGCCAAACGTTTACAAACATTACGAAACAAAACAAATCATTTACAAACGTTTTCGAAACAAATCTAAATGTTTACAAACGTTACGAAACAAAACCAAATGTTTCACCTTTTTAGTGATTTAAGCTAAACGTTTAAAACGTTACAAAACAAAACATTTACAAACGTTACGAAACAAATCCAAACGTTTAGCAATTTAAACCAAACGTTTACAAACGTTACGAAAGAAATCCAAACGTTACGAAATAAATCCAAACGATACGAAACAAAACCGAACGTTTCACCTTTTTAGCGATATAAGCCAAACGTTTACAAACGTTACAAAACAAATCCAAATGTTTCACCTTTTTAGCTATTTAAGCCAAACGTTTACAAACCTTATAAAACAAATCCAAACGTGTCCCAATTTTAGCGATTTTAGCCAAACGTTTACAAATTTTAAGAAAAAAAATCCATACACTTCCCCATTTTAGCAATATAAGCCAAACGTTTACAAATATAACAAAACAAATTGAAACGTTTCACATTTTTAGAGATTTAAACCAAACATTTACAAACGTTACGAAACAAATCCAAACGTTTAAAATGTTACGAAATTATTCCACACGTTTCACCTTTTTCGCAATTTAAGCCAAACGTTTCAGCTTTTTACGAAACAAATACAAATATTTCACCTTTTTAGCGATTTAAGCCAAACATTTACAAACGTTACGAAGCAAATCCAAACATTTCCCCATTTTAGCAATTTCAGACTTTAATTTTTCGTAACGTTTGTAAATGTTACGAAACAAAACCAAACATTTAAACCGTTACGAAACAAATCCAAACGTTTCACCATTATTAGCGTTTTAAGCCAAACGTTTACAAACGTTACGAAACAAAACCAAACGTTTAAACCGTTACGAAACAAAATGATATGAAACAAATCCAAACGTTTAGCAATTTAAGCCAAACGTTTAAAAACTTTACGAAACAAATCCAAACGTTTCATATTTTTAGGGATTTAAGCCAAACGTTTGTAAACGTTACGAAAGAAATCCAAACGTTTTCCCATTTTAGCGATTTAAGACAAACGTTTACAAACATTAAAAAACAAATTCAAACGTTTAAAACGTTAGAAACAAATCCAAACAAATAAAACGTTACGAAACAAATCCAAACATTTCATATTTTTAGCGATTTAAGCCAAACGTTTACAAACGTTACGAAAGAAATCCAAACGTTTCATATTTTTAGCGATTTAACCCAAACGTTTACAAACTTTAAAAAAAAATCCAAAACGTTTCACCTTTTTACCAATTTAAGCCAAACGTTTACAAACGCTACGAAAAAAATCCAAACGTTTCACCTTTTTAGCGATTTAAGCCAAACGTTTACAAACGCTACGAAAAAAAACTAAATGTTTCATATTTTTAGCGATTTAAACCAAACTTTTACAAACGCTACAAAACAAAACCAAACATTTCACCTTTTTAGCGATTTAAGCCAAACATTTACAACCGCTACGTAACAAATCAAAACGTTTCACCTTTTTAGCAATTTAAGACAAACGTTTACTAACGTTACGAAACAAATGCAAACGTTTACAAACATTACGAAACAAATCCGAACGTTTTACCTTTTTAGCAATTTAAGCCAAACGTTTACAAACGTTACGAAACAAATCCAAACGTTTTCCATTTTAGCGATATAAGCAAAGCGTTTACAAACGTTACGAAATAAATCCAAGCTATTTAAGACAAACGTTTGTAAATGTTACGGAAAAAAACAAACGTTTAAAACGTTACGAAACAAATCCAAATATTTTACATTTTTAGCGATTTAAGCCAAATGTTTACAAACGTTACGAAACAAATCCAAATGTTCCACATTTTTAGCGATTTAAGCCGAACGTTTACAAACATTACGAAACAAATCCAAAATGTTTCACCTTTTTAGCAATTTAAGCCAAATGTTTACAAACGACGAAAAAAAACCAAATGTTTCACATTTTTAGCTATTTAAGCCAAATGTTTACAAACATTACGAAATAAAACCAAACATTTCACCTTTTTAGCGATTTATGCCAAACGTTTACAAACGTTATGAAACAAATCCAAACGTTTCACATTTTTATCGATTTATGCCAAACATTTACAAACGTTATGAAACAAATCCAATAAATTCCCCATTTTAGCGCTTTAAGCCAAACGTTTATAAATGTTATGAAACAAAACCAAACGTTTACAAACATTATGAAACAAATCCAAACGTTCCATATTGTTTGCGATTTAAGCCAAACGTTCGTAAAAAAATCCAAACGTTTTCCCATTTTAGCGATTTCAGCCGAACGTTTACAAACGTTACAAAACAAATCCAAACGTTTAAAACGTTACGAAACACATCCAAACGTATAATATGTTATGAAACAAATCCAAACGTTTCAAATTTTTAGCTATTTAAGCCAAACGTTTACAAACGTTACGAAACACATCCAAAAACGTTTCACCTGTTTAGCGATTTAAGCGAAACATTCACAAACATTACGAAACAAATCCAAAACGTTTCACCTTTTTAGCAATTTAATCGAAACGTTTACAAACGTTACGAAACAAATCCAAACATTTCACATTTTAGCGATTTAAGCCAAACGTTTACAAACATTACTAAACAAAACCAATTGTTTCCCCTTTTTAGCAATTTAAGCCAAACGTTTACAAACGTTACGAAACAAATCCAAACGTTTCTCCTTTATAGCGATTTAAGCCAAACGTTAACGAACATTACGAAACAAATGCAAACGTTTCACATTTTTAGTGATTTAAGCCAAACTTTTATAAACGTTACGAAACAAAACCAAATGTTTACAAACATTACGAAACAAATCCAAACGTTTCACCTTTTTAGCAATTTAAACCAAACATTTAGAAAGATTACGAAACAAATCCAAACATTTCCCCATTTTAGCGATTTAAGCCAAATGTTTACAAACGTTACAAAATAAATATAAGCGATTTGAGCCAAACGTTAATAAACGTTACAAAAAAAACAAATGTTTAAAACATTACGAAACAAATCCAAATGTTTCACATTTATAGCGATTTAAGCCAAACGTTTACAAACGTTACGAAACAAAACCAAATGTTTAAAACGTTACGAAACAAAATGTTACGAAATAAATCCAAACGTTTAGCAATTTAAGCCAAACATTTACAAACATTACTAAATAAATCCAAACATTTCATATTTTTAGCGATTTAAGCCAAACGTTTGTAAACGTTACGAAACAAATCCAAACGTTTTCCCGTTTTAGAGATTTAAGACAAACGTTTACAGACGTTAAAAACAAATTCAAACGTTTAAAACGTTAGAAACAAATCCAAACAAATAAAACGTTACGAAACAAATCCAAACGTTTCATAATTTTAGCGATTAAAGCCAAATGTTTATAAACGTTATGAAAGAAATTCAAACGTTTCACCTTTTTAGCAATTTAAGCCAAATATTTACAAAGGTTACGAAACAAATCCAAACGTTTCCCCATTTTTAGCGATTTAAGCCAAACGTTTACAAACGCTACGAAACAAAACCAAATGTTTCATATTTTTAGCGATTTAAGCCAAATGTTTACAAACGCTACGAACCAAAACCAAAATGTTTCACCTTTTTAGAAATTTAAGCCAAACGTTAACAAACGCTACGAAATAAATCCAAATGTTTCACCTTTTTAGCGATTTAAGTCAAACGTTTACAAACGCTACGAAATAAAACCAAATGTTTCATATTTTTAGCGATTTAAGCCAAACGTTTACAAACGCTACGAAACAAAACCAAACATTTCTCCTTTTTAGCGATTTAAGCCAAACATTTACAACCTCTACGTAACAAATCCAAACGTTTCACCTTTTTAGCGATTTAAGCCAAACATTTAATAACGTTACGAAACAAATGTAAACTTTTCACATTTTTAGCGATTGAAGCCAAACGTTTACAAACATTAGGAAGCAAATCAAATCGTTTTACAAACATTACGAAACAAATCCAAACATTTACAAACATTACGAAACAAATCCGAACGTTTTACCTTTTTAGCAATTTAAGCCAAACGTTCACAAAGGTTACGAAACAAATCCAAACGTTTCCCCATTTTAGCGATATAAGAAAAACGTTTACAAACGTTACAAATAAATCCAAACGATTTAAGCCAAACGTTTGTAAATGTTACGAAAAAAACACAAACGTTTAAAATATTACGAAACAAATACAAATGCTTCACATTTTTAGGGATTTAAGCCAAACGTTTATAAACGTTATGAAACAAATTTAAATGTTTCCCCTTTTTAGCGATTTAAGCCGAACGATTACAAATATTACGAAATAAATCCAAAACGTTTCCCCTTTTTAGAAAATTAAGCCAAACGTTTGCAAACGTTACAAAACAAAACCAAATGTTTCACATTTTTAGCTATTTAAGCCAAACGTTTACAAACATTACGAAGCAAAACCAAACATTTCACCTTTTTAGTGATTTAAGCCAAACGTTTACAAACGTTATGAAACGAATCCAAATGTTTCTCATTTTTATCGATTTATGCCAAACTTTTACAAACGTTACGAAACAAATCCAATCATTTCCCCATTTTAGCGCTTTAAACCAAACGTTTATAAATGTTGTGAAACCATACCAAACGTTTACAAACATTATGAAACAAATCCAAACGTTCCATATTGTTAGCGATTTAAGCCAAACGTTTGTAAACAAATCCAAACGTTTTCCCATTTTAACGATTTCAGCCGAACGTTTACAAACGTTACAAAACAAATCCAAACGTTTAAAACGTTACGAAACAAATCCAAACGTATAATACGTTATGAAACAAATCCAAACGTTTCAAATTTTTAGCGATTTAAGCCAAACTTTTACAAACGTTACGAAACAAATCCAAACGTTTCCCCTGTTTAGCGATTTAAGCCAAACGTTTACGAATTTGACGAAACAAATCCAAGCATTTAACCTTTTTACCGAATTAAGCCAAACATTTATAAACGTTACGAAACAAATCCAAACGTTTCCCCTTTTTAACGATTTAAGCCAAACGTTTACGAACATTAATAAACAAAACTACACGTTTCCCCTTTTTAGCGATTTAAGCCAAACGTTTACAAACGTTATGAAACGAATCCAAATGTTTCTCATTTTTATCGATTTATGCCAAACTTTTACAAACGTTACGAAACAAATCCAATCATTTCCCCATTTTAGCGCTTTAAACCAAACGTTTATAAATGTTATGAAACAAAACCAAACGTTTACAAACATTATGAAACAAATCCAAACGTTCCATATTGTTAGCGATTTAAGCCAAACGTTTGTAAACAAATCCAAACGTTTTCCCATTTTAGCTATTTCAGCCGAACGTTTACAAACGTTACAAAACAAATCTAAATGTTTAAAACGTTACGAATCAAATCCAAACGTATAATACATTACGAAATAAATCAAAACGTTTCAAATTTTTAGCGATTTAAGCCAAACGTTTACAAACGTTACAAAACAAATCCAAACGTTTCACCTGTTTAGTAATTTAAGCCATACGTTTACAAACATTACGAAACAAATCCAAAACGTTTCACCTTTTTAGCAATTTAATCCAAACGTTTACAAACGTTACGAAACAAATCCAAACGTTTCACATATTAGCGATTTAAGCCAAACGTTTACAAACATTACTAAACAAAACCAATCGTTTCACCTTCTTAGCGATTTGAGCCAAACATTTACAACCGCTACGTAACAAATCCAAACGTTTCACCTTTTTAGCGATTTAAGCCAAACGTTTACTAACGTTACGAAACAAATGCAAACGTTTACAAACATTACGAAACAAATTTGAACGTTTTACCTTTTTAGCAATTTAAGCCAAACGTTTACAAAGATTACGAAACAAATCCAAACGTTTTCCCATTTAAGCGATATAAGCAAAACATTTACAAAGGTTACGAAATAAATCCAAGCGATTTAAGCCAAACGTTTGTAAATGTTACGAAAAAAAAACAAACGTTTAAAACGTTACGAAACAAATCCGAATGTTTCACATTTCTAGCAATTTAAGCCAAACGTTATAAAACGTTACGAAACAAATCCAAATGTTTCTCCTTTTTAGCGATTTAAGCCGAACGTTTACAAACGTTACGAAACAAATCCAAAACGTTTCACCTTTTTAGCGATTTAAGCCGAACGTTTACAAAACATACGAAACAATTCCAAAACGTTTCACCTTTTTAGCATTTTAAGCCAAACTTTTACAAAAGTTACGAAACAAAACAAAACGTTTCACATTTTTAGCTATTTAAGCCAAACGTTTACAAACATTACGAAATAAAACCAAACATTTCAGCTTTTTAGCGATTTAAGCCAAACATTTACAAATGTTATGAAACGAATCCAAGCGTTTAACATTTTTATCGATTTATGCCAAACGTTTACAAACGTTACAAAACCAATCCAATAATTTCCCCATTTTAGCGCTTTATACCAAACATTTATAAATGTTATGAAACAAAACCAAAAGATTACAAACATTATGAAACAAATCCAAATGTTCTATATTGTAAGCGATTTAAGCCAAACGTTTGTAAACAAATCCAAACGTTTTCCCATTTTAGCCGAACGTTTACAAATGTTACAAAACAAATCCAAACGTTTAAAATGTAACGAAAAAAATCCAAACGTATAATACATAACGAAACAAATCCAAACATTTCAAATTTTTAGCAATTTAAGCCAAACGTTTACAAACGTTACAAAATAAAACCAAATGTTTCATATTTTTAGCGATTTAAGCCAAACGTTTACAAACATTACGAAATAAATCCAAAACGTTTCACCTTTTTAGCAATTTAATCCAAACATTTACAAACGTTACGACACAAATCCAAATGTTTCACATTTTAGCGATTTAAGACAAACGTTTACAAACATTACTAAACAAAACCAATCGTTTCACCTTTTTATCGATTCAATCCAAACGTTTACAAACGTTATGAAACAAATACAAACGTTTCACCTTTTTAGCGATTTAAGCCAACATTTACGAACATTACGAAACAAATGCAAACGTTTCACATTTTTAGCGATTTAAGCCAAACGTTTATAAACGTTACGAAATAAACCAAACGTTTACAAACATTACGAAACAAATCCGAACGTTTCCCCTTTTAGCAATTTAAGCCAAACATTTAGAAAGGTTACGAAATAAATCCAAACATTTCCCTATTTTAGCGAATTAAGCCAAATGTTTACAAACGTTACGAAATAAATACAAGCGATTTGAGCCAAACATTAATAAACGTTACGAAAAAAAACCAAATATTAAAACGTTACGAAACAAATCCAAATGTTTCTTATTTTTAGCGATTTAAGCCAAACGTTTACAAACGTTACGAAATAAAACCAAATGTTTAAAACGTTACGAAACAAAATGCTACGAAACAAATCCAAACGTTTAGCAATTTAAGCCACACGTTTACAAACATTACGAAACAAATCCAAACGTCTCATATTTTTAGCGATTTAAGCCAAACGTTTGTAAACGTTACGAAACAAATCCAAACAAATAAAACATTACGAAACAAATCCAAACGTTTCATATTGTTAGTGATTTAAGGCAAATGTTTACAAATGTTACGAAAGAAATCCAAACGTTTCACCTTTTTAGCAATTTAAGCCAAACGTTTATAAAGGTTTCGAAACAAATCCAAACGTTTCCCCATTTTTAGCGATTAAAGTCAAACGTTTACAAACGCTATGAAATAAAACCAAATGTTTCATATTTTTAGCGATTTAAGCCAAACGTTTACAAACGCTACGAAACAAAACCAAAACGTTTCACCTTTTTAGCAATTTAATCCAAACGTTTACAAACGCTACGAAATAAATCCAACTGTTTCACCTTTTTAGCAATTTAAGCCAAACGTTTTACAAACGCTACGAAACAAAACCAAATGTTTCATATTTTTAGCGATTTAAGCCAAACGTTTACAAATGCTACGAAACAAAACCAAACAATTCACCTTTTTAGCGATTTAAGCCAAACATTTACGACCGCTACTTAACAAATCCAAACGTTTCATCTTTTTAGCGATTTAAGCCAAACGTTTAATAACGTTACGAAACAAATGCAAACTTTTCACATTTTTAGCGATTGAAGGCAAACGTTTACGAACACTACGAAACAAATCAAATTGTTTTAAAAACATTACGAAACAAATCCAAACATTTACAAACATTACGAAACAAATCCGAACGTTTTACCTTTTTACCAATTTAAGCCAAACATTTAGAAAGGTTACGAAACAAATCCTAACATTACCCCATTTTAGCGATAAAAGAAAAAGGTTTACAAACGTTACGAAATAAATCCAAACGATTTAAGCCAAACGTTTGTAAATGTTACGAAAAAAAACCAAACGTTTAAAATGTTACGAAACAAATACAAATGTTTCACATTTTTAGCGATTTAAACCAAACGTTTACAAACGTTACGAAACAAATCCAAATGTTTCCCCTCTTTAGCGATTTAAGCCGAACGTTTACAAACATTACAAAACAAATCCAAAATGTTTCACCTTTTTAGCAAATTAAGCCAAACGTTTACAAACGTTACCAAAAAAAACTAAACGTTTCCCATTTTTAGCTATTTAAGCCAAACGTTTACAAAAATTACGAAGCAAAACCAAACATTTCACCTTTTTAGCGATTTAAGCCAAACGTTTACAAACGTTATGAAACGAATCCAAATGTTTCTCATTTTTATCGATTTATGCCAAACTTTTACAAACGTTACAAAACAAATCCAATCATTTCCCCATTTTAGCGCTTTAAGCCAAACGTTTATAAATGTTATGAAACAAAACCAAACGTTTACAAACATTATGAAACAAATCCAAACGTTCCATAATTTAGCGATTTAAGCCAAACGTTTGTATACAAATCCAAACGTTTTCCCATTTTAGCTATTTCAGCCGAACGTTTAAAAACGTTACAAAACAAATCCAAACGTTCAAAACGTTACGAATCAATTCTAAACGTATAATACGTTACGAAACAAATCCAAACGTTTCAAATTTTTAGCGATTTAAGCCAAACGTTTACTAACGTTACAAAACAAATCCAAACGTTTCACCTGTTTAGCGATTTAAGCCATACGTTTACAAACATTACGAAACAAATCCAAAACGTTTCACCTTTTTAGCAATTTAATCCAAACGTTTACAAACGTTACGAAACAAATCCAAACGTTTCACATATTAGCAATTTAAGCAAAACGTTTACAAACATTACTAAACAAACCAATCGTTTCCCTTTTTAGCGATATAAGCAAAACGTTTACAAACGTTACGAAATAAATCCAAGCGATTTAAGCCAAACGTTTGTAAATGTTACGAAAAAAAACAAACGTTTAAAACGTTACGAAAAAAATCCAAATGTTTCACATTTCTAGCGATTTAAGCCAAACGTTTAAAAACGTTACGAAACAAATCCAAATGTTTCACTTTTTTAGCGATTTAAGCCGAATGTTTACAAACGTTACGAAACAAATCCAAAACGTTTCACCTTTTTAGCGATTTAAGCCGAACGTTTACAAACCATACGAAACAAATCAAAAATGTTTCACCTTTTTAGCAATTTAAGCCAAACGTTTACAAAAGTTACGAAACAAAACTAAACGTTTCACAGTTTTAGCTATTTAAGCCAAACGTTTACAAACATTACGAAATAAAACCAAACATTTCACCTTTTTAGCGATTTAAGCCAAACATTTACAAACATTATGAAACAAATCCAAACGTTTAACATTTTTATCGATTTATGCCAAACGTTTACAAACGTTACGAAACAAATCCAATAATTTCCCCATTTTAGCGCTTTAAACCAAACGTTTATAAATGTTATGAAACAAAACCAAAAGATTACAAACATTATGAAACAAATCCAATCGTTTTATATTGTTAGCGATTTAAGCCAAACGTTTGTAAACAAATCCAAATGTTTTCCCATTTTAGCTATTTCAACCGAACGTTTACAAATGTTACAAAACAAATCCAAACGTTTAAAGCGTTACAAAACAAATTCAACGTATAATACGTAACGAAACAAATCCAAACGTATAATACGTAACGAAACAAATCTAAACGTTTCAATTTTTTAGCGATTTAAGCCAAACTTTTACAAACGTTACGAAACAAATCCAAACGTTTCACCTGTTTAGCGATTTAAGCCATACGTTTACAAACATTACGAAACAAATCCAAAACGTTTCACCCTTTTAGCAATTTAATCCAAACGTTTGCAAACGTTACGAAACAAATCCAAATGTTTCACATTTTAGCGATTTAATCCAAACGTTTACAAACATTACTAAACAAAACCAATCGGTTCACCTTTTTAGTGATTTAAGCCAAACGTTTACAAACGTTACGAAAAAAATACAAACGTTTCACCTTTTCAGCGATTTAAGCCAACATTTACAAACATTACGAAACAAACGCAAACATTTCATATTTTTAGCGATTTAAGCCAAACGTTTATAAACGTTACGAAACAAACCAAACGTTTACAAACATTACGAAACAAATCCAAACGTTTCACCTTTTTAGCAATTTAAGCCAAACATTTAGAAAGGTTACGAAACAAATCCAAACATTACCCCATTTTAGCGATTTAAGCCAAATGTTTACAAATGTTACGAAATAAATACAAGCGATTTGAGCCAAACGTTGATAAACGTTACGGAAAAAAACCAAATGTTTAAAAGGTTACGAAACAAATCCAAATGTTTCTTATTTTTAGCGATTTAAGCCAAACGTTTACAAACGTTATGAAATAAAACCAAACGTTTAAAACGTTACGAAACAAAATGTTACGAAACAAATCCAAACGTATAGCAATTTAAGCCAAATGTTTACAAACATTACGAAACAAATCCAAACGTTTCATATTTTTAGCGATTTAAGCCAAACGTTTGTAAACGTTACGAAACAAATCCAAACAAATAAAACATTACGAAACAAATCCAAATGTTTCATATTTTTAGTGATTTAAGCCAAATGTTTACAAACGTTACGAAAGAAATCCAAACGTTTCACCTTTTTAGCAATTTAAGCCAAACGTTACAAAGGGTACGAAACAAATCCAAACGTTTCCCCATTTTTAGTGATTTAAGCCAAACGTTTACAAACGCTACGAAATAAAACCAAATGTTTCATATTTTTAGCGATTTAAGCCAAACGTTTACAAACGCTACGAAACAAAACCAAAATGTTTCCCCTTTTTAGCAATTTCAGCCAAACGTTTACAAACGCTACGAAATAAATCCAAATGTTTCACCTTCTAAGCGATTTAAGCCAAATGTTTTACAAACGCTACGAAACAAAACCAAATGTTTCATATTTTTAGCGATTTAAGCCAAACGTTTACAAACGCTACGAAACAAAACCAAACATTTCACCTTTTTAGCGATTTAAGTCAAACATTTACAACCGCTACGTAACAAATCCAAACGTTTCACCTTTTTAGTGATTTAAGCCAAACGTTTAATAACGTTACGAAACAAATGCAAACTTTTCACATTTTTAGCGATTGAAGCCAAACGTTTACAAACATTAGGAAACAAATCCAATCGTTTTACAAACATTACGAAACAAATCCAAACATTTACAAACATTACGAAACAAATCCGAACGTTTTACCTTTTTAGCAATTTAAGCCAAACGTTTACAAAGGTTACGAAACAAATCCAAACGTTTCCACATTTTTGCGATATAAGAAAAACGTTTACAAACGTTACGAAATAAATCCAAACGATTTAAGCCAAACGTTTGTAAATGTTACGAAAAAAAACCAAACGTTTAAAATGTTACGAAACAAATCCAAATGTTTCACATTTTTAGCGATTTAAGCCAAACGTTAACAAACTTTACGAAACCAATCCAAATGTTTCCCCTTTTAGCGATTTAAGCCGAACTTTTACAAACATTACGAAACAAATCCAAAACGTTTCCCCTTTTTAGCAAATTAAGCCCAACGTTTACAAACGTTACGAAACAAAACCAAACGTTTCACATTTTTAGCTATTTAAGCCAAACGCTTACAAACATTACGAAACAAAATCAAACATTTCACCTTTTTAGCGATTTAAGCCAAACGTTTACAAATGTTACTAAACAAATCCAAATGTTTCTCATTTTTATCGATTTATGCCAAACTTTTACAAACATTATGAAACAAATCCAATCATTTCCCCATTTAAGCGCTTTAAGCTAAACGTTTATAAATGTTATGAAACAAAACCAAACGTTTACAAACATTATGAAACAAATCCAAACGTTCCATATTGTTAGCGATTTAAGCCAAACGTTTGTAAACAAATCCAAACGTTTTCCCATTTTAACGATTTCAGCCGAACGTTTACAAACGTTACAAAACAAATCCAAACGTTTAAAACGTTACGAAACAAATCCAAACGTATAATACGTTATGAAACAAATCCAAACGTTTCAAATTTTTAGCGATTTAAGCCAAACTTTTACAAACGTTACGAAACAAATCCAAACGTTTCCCCTGTTTAGCGATTTAAGCCAAACGTTTACGAATTTGACGAAACAAATCCAAGCATTTAACCTTTTTACCGAATTAAGCCAAACATTTATAAACGTTACGAAACAAATCCAAACGTTTCCCCTTTTTAACGATTTAAGCCAAACGTTTACGAACATTAATAAACAAAACTACACGTTTCCCCTTTTTAGCGATTTAAGTCAAATGATTACAAAGTGACTAAACAAATCCAAACGTTTCCTCATTTTTGCGATTTAGGCCAAACATTTAAAACATTACGAAACAAATCCAAATGTTTCACCTTTTTATCGATTTAAGCCAAACGTTTATAAACGTTACGAAACAAAACCAAACGTTTACAAACATTACGAAACAAATCCAAACGCTTCGCCTTTTTAGCAATATAAGCCAAACATTTAGAAAAGTTACGAAACAAATCCAAACATTTCCCCATTTTAGCGATTTAAGCCAAATGTTTAGAAACATTACGAAATAAATACAAGCGATTTGAGCCAAACGTTAATAAGCGTTACGAAAAAAAACCAAATGTTTAAAACGTTACGAAACAAATCCAATGTTTCACATTTTTAGCGATTTAAGCCAAACGTTTACAAACGTTACGAAACAAATCCAAATGTTTCACCTTTTTAGCAATTTAAGTCGAACGTTCACAAAAATTAAGAAACAAATCCAAAAAGTTTAACCTTTTTAGCAATATAAGCCAAACGTTTCCAAATGTTACGATTTAAGGCAAACGTTTACAAACATTACAAAACAAAATCAAACATTTGACCTTTTTAGCGATTTAAGTTAATCGTTTAGAAACGTTACGAAACAAATCCAAACGTTTCACCTTTTTAGCGATTTAAGCCAAACGTTTACAAACGTTATGAAACAAATCGAAACGTTTCTCATTTTTAAAGATTGAAGCCAAACGTTTACAAACATTGCGAAACAAATCCAATTGTTTCCCAATTTCAACCATTTAAGCAAAACGTTTCTAAACGTTACGAAACAAAACCAAACGTTTACAAAAGATACGAAAAAAATCCAAACGTTTTACCATTTTATCAATTTAAGCCAAACGTTTACAAACGTTACGAAACAAATCCAAACGTTTCACCTTTTTAGCGATTTAAGCCAAACAGTTACAAACACTACGAAACAAATTTAAACGTTTCACTTTTTTCGCGATTTAAGCCAAATGTTTACAAATGTTATGAAATAAATCCAAACGTTTCACATTTTTAGCGATTGAAGCCAAACGTTTACAAACATTACAAAACAAATCCAATTGTTTCCCCATTTTAGCGATTTAAGCCAAACTTTACAAACGTTACGAAACAAAACCAAACGTTTACAAACATTACGAAACAAATCCAAATGTTTCACCTTTTTATCGATTTAAGCCAAACGTTTATAAACGTTACGAAACAAAACAAAACGTTTACAAACATTACTAAACAAATCCAAACGCTTCGCCTTTTTAGCAATATAAGCCAAACATTTAGAAAAGTTACGAAACAAATCCAAACATTTCCCCATTTTAGCGATTTAAGCCAAATGTTTAAAAACATTACGAAATAAATACAAGCGATTTGAGCCAAACGTTAATAAGCGTTACGAAAAAAAACCAAATGTTTAAAACGTTACGAAACAAATCCAATGTTTCACATTTTTAGCGATTTAAGCCAAACATTTACAAAGGTTACGAAACAAATCCAAATGTTTCACCTTTTTAGCAATTTAAGTCGAACGTTCACAAAAATTAAGAAACAAATCCAAAAAGTTTCACTTTTTTCGCGATTTAAGCCAAATGTTTACAAATGTTATGAAATAAATCCAAACGTTTCACATTTTTAGCGATTGAAGCCAAACGTTTACAAACATTACAAAACAAATCCAATTGTTTCCCCATTTTAGCGATTTAAGCCAAACTTTACAAACGTTACGAAACAAAACCAAACGTTTACAAACATTACGAAACAAATTCAAACGTTTCACCTTTTTAGCGATTTAAGCCAAACATTTACAACGGTTACGAAAAAAATCCAAGCGTTTCACCTTTTTAGCAATTTAAGCCAAACGTTACGAAACAAATCCAAACTTTTCACCTTTTTAGCGATTTAAGCGAAACGTTTACAAACATTACGAAACAAATCTAAACGTTTCACATTTTTAGCGATTTAAGCCGAACTTTTACAAACATTACGAAACAAAACCAAACATTTCACCTTTTTAGCGATTTAAGCCAAACGTTTACAAACGTTATGAAACGAATCCAAATGTTTCTCATTTTTATCGATTTATGCCAAACTTTTACAAACGTTATAAAACAAATCCAATCATTTCCCCATTTTAGCGCTTTAAGCCAAACGTTTATAAATGTTATGAAACAACACCAAACGTTTACAAACATTATGAAACAAATCCAAACGTTCCATATTGTTAGCCATTTAAGCCAAATGTTTGTAAACAAATCCTAACGTTTTCCCATTTTAGCTATTTCAGCCGAACGTTTACCAACGTTACAAAACAAATCAAAACGTTTAAAATGTTACGAATCAAATCCAAAGGTATAATACGTTACGAAACAAATCCAAACGTTTCAATTTTTTAGCGATTTAAGCCAAACGTTTACAAACGTTACGAAACAAATCCAAACGATTCACATGTTTAGCGATTTAAGCCATACGTTTACAAACATTATGAAACAAATCCAAAATGTTTCACCTTTTTAGCAATTTAATCCAAACGTTTACAAACGTTACGAAATACAAACGTTTCACATATTAGCGATTTAAGCCAAACGTTTACAAACATTACTAAACAAAACCAATCGTTTCACCTTTTTAGCGATTTAAGCCAAACATTTACAACCGCTACGTAACAAATCCAAAACGTTTCACCTTTTTAGCGATTAAAGCCAAACGTTTACTAACGTTACGAAACAAATGCAAAACGTTAACAAACATTACGAAACAAATCTGAACGTTTTACCTTTTTAGCAATTTAAGCCAAACGTTTACAAAGGTTACGAAACAAATCCAAACGTTTTCCCATTTTAGCAATATAAGCAAAACGTTTACAAACGTTACGAAATAATTCCAAGCGATTTAAGCCAAACGTTTGTAAATGTTACGAAAAAAACAAACGTTTAAAACGTTACGAAACAAATCCAAATGTTTCACATTTCTAGCGATTTAAGCCAAACGTTTAAAAACGTTACGAAACAAATCCAAATGTTTCACTTTATTAGCGATTTAAGCCGAACGTTTACAAACGTTACGAAACAAATCCAAAACGTTTCACCTTTTTAGCGATTTAAGCCGAACGTTTACAAACCATACGAAACAAATCCAAAAAGTTTTACCTTTTTAGCAATTTAAGCCAAACATTTACAAAAGTTACGAAACAAAACCAAACGTTTCACATTTTTAGCTATTTAAGCCAAACGTTTATAAACATTACGAAATAAAACCAAACATTTCACCTTTTTAGCAATTTAAGCCAAGCGTTTACAAACGTTATGAAACAAATCCAAACGTTTAACATTTTTATCGATTTATGCCAAACGTTTGCAAACGTTGCGAAACAAATCCAATAATTTCCCCATTTTAGCGCTTTAAACCAAACGTTTATAAATGTTATGAAACAAAACCAAAAGATTACAAACATTATGAAACAAATCCAAACCTTCTATATTGTTAGCGATTTAAGCCAAACGTTTGTAAACAAATCCAAACGTTTTCCCATTTTAGCTATTTCAGCCGAACGTTTACAAACGTTACAAAACAAATCCAAACATTTAAAACGTTACGAAACAAATCCAAACGTATAATACGTAACGAAACAAATCCAAACGTTTCAAATTTTTAGCGATTTAAGCCAAACGTTTACAAACGTTACGAAACAAATCCAAACGTTTCACATGTTTAGCGATTTAAGCCATACATTTACAAACATTACGAAACAAATCCAAAACGTTTCACCTTTTTATCAATTTAATCCAAACCTTTACAAATGTTACGAAACAAATCCAAATGTTTCACATTTTAGCAATTTAAGCCAAACGTTTACAAACGTTACGAAAAAAATACAAACGTTTCACCTTTTTAGCGAGTTAAGCCAACATTTACGAACATTACGAAAAAAATGCAAATGTTTCACATTTTTAGCGATTTAAGCCAAACGTTTATAAGCGTTACGAAACAACCAAACGTTTACAAACATTACGAAACAAATCCAAACGTTTCACCTTTTTAGCAATTTAAGCCAAACATTTAGAAAGGCTACGAAACAAATCCAAACATTTCCCCATTTTAGCGATTTAAGCCAAATGTTTACAAACGTTACGAAATAAATACAAGCGATTTGAGCCAAACGTTAATAAACGTTATGAAAAAAAAACCAAATGTTTAAAACGTTACGAAACAAATCCGAATGTTTCTTATTTTTAGCGATTTAAGCCAAACGTTTACAAACGTTACGAAATAAAACCAAAAGTTTAAAACGTTACGAAACAAAATGTTACGAAACAAATCCAAACGTTTAGCAATTTAAGCCAAACGTTTACAAACATTACGAAACAAATCCAAACAAATAAAACGTTACGAAACAAATCCAAACGTTTCACCTCGTTTTCGTTGAACGGTACGTGATCGACCTCGTTTCCATTCGCCGTACGGTTTTCAGTTTAGAAATGTCATAACTGTTATTGTTTGATATGTTTACTGCCGATGTTAATTCCTTCCATTGGCTTTGATTTCATTACCCTTCATGATCTTAGACCTCCAAGGGTGTTAGAGAATCATGAATGCGTTGTTGGGTTGTTTTATTTTCCGTTCGTTTCATCGTCACTTTGAAATTGAATTATGCCGTCTCTCCTTATTTTGCTACGGTTATGTGTTTGAGTATTGATTTATGTTGTTGATTGGCTTAGGATCATGCTAGAAGATTGAATTTCTTGTTAGGTTGCTTAATGATTTGGTTAGCTCATGTAGCATGTTCTGTAACTTCAATTATAGACATGGCGGGGTTGTTTGAGTTTGAATTGGAGAAGATGGTTGATTTCTCAATTTAGTCACCAAAGTCTTTTACTTAAATCCATTAAATCCTTTAAGTTTAACTTTACCTAATAACTTGGATTTTATTTTGATTTACAAATTAAATATTGAAAACGATAATTAATTATAAATTTAGTTAATATAATTACTCGGGTAATTCTTTTTAATTAAGAATATCAATTTGGCATGAAATTGGCTAAATTACAATTTAGCCCCTGAACTTACTTTATAACTTAATTAAGTGGATCGTTGGTTGGTTATTTTATATTTTGATTTAAATATAAATAAAAGCAATTAAATTGATTTTGGATATCAAATTGGCTAAAGTATAATTTAGTCCCTAATTGGCAAAAGTACAGTTTTGTCCCTAATTGGGTAAAGTACAATTTAGTCCCTAAAATTTTATAAACTTAAAATGGTTAGATTTTCGGGTTGTAACTTGGGTTACTTAAAATTGAAGTTATTGAGTTCCGTTTTTAAAATGGATTATTATTTCGTTGAATTGTTTTCTAAATATAAACTCGGGTTTATATTAATAAATGTTTGGAGTCGGGTTAGACTTGGGTCACCCGACAAGTGAGGTTAGCTTGGTAGTTAATGATAACTCGGCTAACCCACTATTTGGAAAATTATTTATTATTTAAAGATTATTAAATAATATTTATAAATTGGATTTTAAGCGAGAACTCAACAGACTTATATTAATTGGGCTTTATTACCTAGTGGGTATATTTGTGTGTTCTGGCTTGTATTATTCCGACGTGTTATTTGTGCTAGTCCTATGTGGTGTCTAGTACTCTCTAGAGTTAGGGTCTGTTTTTAATAATTATTTTATTTGTCTAGACCCGTCTATTGTTCGTGCTCCAGAGGGGAACCAGGATTAGTTGTTTGCCGGTATTCACGTGGATTAGCAAGCAGTGAGTTTGTACATACTATTTACCGCTTTATTAAGTAAATTGTTATTTTAATATTAAATATATATACTGTACGTATATTTCAGACTGATTTTATATTATGCCTTCTAGTTGGAACATGCTACCTAATGGGCATCATTAGGACTGCGTGCGCACCGGTAATGATCTGGGAAAGGTAATTATGGTAATGTGGTAACTCGGTGTGAGCATAGCTCTCGGGACCAGGTAGAGTAACTCGGTGTAGCTCAGTTCTCGGGACTCTGGTATAAGTGTGGTCAGTGGTAATTCAGTGTAGCTCAGCTCTCGGGACCAGACCTATTGGACTATGGTTATTATTTAGAATTGTGGATTAGGGTTCCAACTATTATTCGTAATATCGTTATTAAATGTTTTAAACGGTTTTAAAGGTTTTCCACTTAATAAATATAGATATTGGTATAAACTCATCTCAGTATATCTGACCCCGTTGTTTTCCCAATTTTCTCAGGGTTATGATCTGAGAGAGTCTGGTGATCTCCGCGTTTACTTTTCCACGGAGGTTCCATTTATTTTTGATAAAATGTAAAACTGTTTTATTCTTACACCGCAGTAGTAACTAGACGTCTTTATTATTATTATATATTTTGTCGGATTGGTTCGACTGGTTATATTGCTTTGACATGTTATATTATTTACATTGGTTTATGATAAATCTATATTAGACTCGGAAATTGGATAAGCATGTTATTTTAACTGTTGAATATAATAACTGCTAGATTTAGGTTGGAGTCTCGGTTGACCCCGAGCATTGGTTTTCTGCAGGTTTATGTGTTTATATGTTAATTGAAAGGTTAGCTACAGGTTTTGGTACTACATTACCCATACCCTAGCGCCGGTCGCGATTCATGAAAATGGGTCGTGACAAACTTGGTATCAGAGCTTTGGTTTCAAACCAAGGCCATTTGCTTGCTATGTGTTTGCTCTGTTAAGTATGGTTGTGTCTTAGGAACTACTTCGGATATAGGATTCTGTCATGTCTTTAAAAACGTCATCTTTTGATTTTTAAAATATTCTGCTTACACCAATAGGATTGCGTCAAGTCGGTCATTATATGTTGATTTGATGCTGTTAAATGTTAACTTTATTTCACTTGGGTGAATATTTTATTGCTGTTGATTTCTTGGGAAATCCTATATGTTGCTTGTTTTGTTCATACTTGGGTATGAAATATCTGTGTATTTAAATTGTTTTTATTCAATCCTTAGGATATGGACAACGTTGTTCGTACTCGTGCTCGTGTTGCGGCAGAGCAAGAAGCTGTGGCTGATGATGCGATTTCCATGGAAGTCGATCAGAACGTACCACCAGTTCCGGCCAATGCTGGACGTGGAAGAGGTAGAGGTGCTGGCAGAGGTAGAGGTAGAGGCAAAGGAGCTGGTGCTGGTAGAGGTGGAGCTAGAGGACGTGGTGCAGCAGGTGTTCAGGCACCGAATGTGCAGCAGGCACCGAATGTGCAGCCAGCACCGAATGTGCAGCAAGCACCAGAGGTGCAACAGGCACCGAATATGCAGGCGTTCGACTTCACTACTTTCTTGGTTGCGATTGTCGAAATGCAGAACAACCAGGCTCTTCTGCAGAATTAGTGTACTGTACTGGGTCAGTTAGCGCAGCAACAGCAACCTCAGGCTGGTGCTGTAGCTGGTATGGGTGGACTTGCTGGTGTCGGTCACATTCTGACAGACAGAGAATTGGTGATAACCTACACGAAGTTGAATCCTACTTCTTTTGATGGTACTGGGGATGCTCTTGACTTCTTGGAAGAGTTTGAGTACAATAGTCAGAGGACTCAAGCTACTGATCGTCAATCAGTGATGCTTGTGGAGATGTCGCTGAAGGGTCCAGCCAAGGACTGGTTTCGCGATAACATTAGACCAGATATGGCTACATTGTCTTGGGCTGATTTTGTGACAAGGTTCATAGGTTACTATCTACCTTTCTCTGTTACTGAGAATTTCAGAGAAAAGATGCTGAGTTTGAAGAAAGGGGATAGGTCAGTGACAGACTACACTACAAAGTTTGTCCGTTTGGGGCGGTTTGCTACAGATCTACAGGGTGATCGTAGGCGAGTGAACGACCGCTATATCAGGGGTTTAGGCTAGGAATTTCTTCCCTTGCTGATAGGGGCAGACATGGAGTTCGCTCGGGTAGTGGACAGTGCTCGACGGATGGAGAATTCGTTGATTCAGATTGGGACGATCTCTGACCCTTTCCAGAATCAGAAGGGAAAGAGTGATCTTCCTAGTGGGGGGCAACAGGCCCCAGTGCAGCATGGTAGTGGAAACTACTACAGTGGCTCTTCTCAGGCCAATAAGGGGAGTCGCCGTACTCATAACAAAGGGAGGCATAGTGCTAGGAGTGCTCTGTACAGCTCTAGTAGCAGTGGGAGTAACCGTGGTTCAGGACACGAGTGGTGGATCGAACATTCCGTTCTGTCAGAATTGCAGACGCATGCACTATGGTCAGTGTCAGTTAGCTCCTGGAGGTTGTTTCTCTTATGGCCAGCCGGGTCATTTATCCAGGAAGTGTCCGACATCTGGGCTGCAGATGTCTAACTCCAGTGTGGCGCAGTCATCTTATCAGCAGTAGAGACCTGCGCTTACACAGTCTATAGGGTACTCTCAACCTGCAGCATCTTTTGGTGGCCAGCGGGGCCGTGGTTCTGGTGGCAGAGGTTTTGGTGGCCGTTGTAACTGCGGTAGAGGTTCCAACAGTTATGGTACTGGGCAGAGTTCACAGCAGCAGCCGTAGGGTCAGGCCAGAGTGTTTGCTCTTATTCCTCAGGATGCGCGTGCATCAAATGCTGTGGTGCAAGGTAGCATTCCGATTTCTTTTACTGATGCTTTGGTATTATTTGATGCGGGTGCAACCCATTCGTTTGTGTCTACATGTTTTGCTGGGAAATTGGGTATGGCACCATCTGTTTTGAGTGAACCTCTAGTTGTGTCTACACCTATGTCTGAAGGTGTAGTAGTGGACGTTGTTTATCCTTCTTGTCCAATGGTTATTCTGGGTAGAGAATTATGTGCTGATTTGATTGTGCTTGACGTACTTTCTTTTGATGTTATCTTGGGATGGATTGGCTGTCACGCCATTATGCTTCTATTGACTGTCGAGGGAAGTCAGTCGAGTTTAGGATTCCAGGTGATCTACCTTTTTCCTTTCAGGGAGAGAAGGCGGAGACACCTAAGAATCTGATTTCCGCCATCAAGGCGAAGCAGATGTTAGGCAAGGGTTGCCAGGGTTTTCTTACTGTGGTTCGTGATTTGGAGACTAGTAGTGGGGATATGCATGGTGTTCTGATAGTGAATGAGTTCACTGATGTGTTTCCAGTGGAATTTCCTGGATTACCACCTGATCGTGATATTGAGTTTTGCATTGATGTGGTTTCTGGTACAGCTCCGATTTTTATATCGTCGTATCGGATGGCTCCTGCAGAGCTGAAGGAGTTGAAGGACCAGTTACAAGAGTTGTTGGATAGCGGGTTCATCAGACCGAGTACTTCTCCGTGGGGTGCTCCAGTTCTGTTTGTGAAGAAGAAAGACGGTTCCTTTCGATTGTGTATAGACTACAGACAGTTGAACAAGGTTTCTGTCAAGAACATATATCCTCTTCCTCGCATCGATGATTTGTTTGACCAGTTGCAGGGTGCGAAGTGTTTTTCCAAAATTGATTTGAGGTCTGGGTATCATCAGCTTCGGATCCGTGATGCAGATGTGCCTAAGACTGCTTTTCGGACTCGTTATGGACATTTTGAGTTTCTGGTTATGTCCTTTGGTCTGACGAACGCACCAGCAGCGTTTATGGATATGATGAACAGAGTGTTCAAGCCGTTTTTGGATCAGTTTGTTATCGTTTTCATTGATGACATTTTGATCTATTCTCGGAGTGAGGAGGAGCATGCTTACCATTTGAGGACTATACTACAGACGTTGCGTGAGCATCAGTTATATGCTAAGTTCTCAAAATGTGAGTTCTGGTTGGATCAGGTTACCTTTCTAGGACACGTGGTGTCGAAGGATGGGATCATGGTTGATCCGAAGAAGATTGAGGCGGTTATGGATTGGTAGAGGCCGAGGTCAGTTACCGAGATCAGAAGTTTTCTGGGTTTAGCTGGCTACTATCGTCGGTTCATGCAAGATTTCTCCAGAATATCTGCACCGTTGACTAAACTGACACAGAAGGGTGTTAAGTTTTAGTGGACTGACAAGTACGAGGCGAGCTTTGAGAAGCTCAAGGAGATTTTGACTACAGCTCTGGTTTTGGCATTGCCTTCTGGCATTGACGGTTTCACAGTGTATTGTGATGCGTCTCGGATTGGTTTGGGTTGCGTTCTGATGCAACATGGACAGGTGATTGCCTATGCTTCCAGAGAGTTGAAGAAGTATGAGGTGAATTACCCTACTCATGATTTAGAGTTGGCAGCTGTGGTTTTTGTGCTGACAATCTGGAGGCATTATTTGTATGGTGCTACTTGTGAGATTTTCACTGATCATAAGAGTCTGAAGTATATCTTTGATCAGAGAGAATTTAACTTGAGACGGAGGAGGTTGTTAGAATTGCTGAAAGACTATGACTGTACAATTCAGTACCATCCTGGTAAGGCTAATGTGGTAGCCGATGCGTTGAGTCGCAAGTCTTCAGGCAGCTTGGCTCATATTTCTGAGGTTGGGCGTAGACCCATGGTTAGAGAGTGGCACAGTTTGATGGCTTCGGGCTATGGTTTTCAGTTGTCTCAGGCTGGTTGTTTGTTGGCACAGTTACAAGTGCAACCTGTTGTGATTGATCGGATCAAAGCTTTACAAGATGAGGATCCACAGTTGAAACGGATTATTAAGGAGGTTCAGCAGGATGGAAATTCTGAGTTCACTTTTTTGGATGGTGTTCTGAGACATGGTTCGAGACTGTGTGTTCCGAATTCAGATGGTTTGAGGGACCAGATTCTGGAGGAAGCGCACAAGTCTGCTTATAGTGTTCATCCGGGTTCTACTAAGATGTACCATGATCTTAAGGGTACCTAATTGTGGAGCGGAATGAAGAAGGATGTCGCTGAATATGTTTCTAAGTGTCTGACGTGCCAGCAGGTAAAGCTGGAGCATCAGAGACCTTTTGGCTATCTGTAGCCACTACCTATTCCAGAGTGGAAGTGGGAGCGGATTGCTATGGATTTTTTGGTTGGTTTACCACGTACTCGGCAGGGGTACGATTCCATCTGGGTTATAGTTGACCGCATGACCAAGTCAGCTCATTTCCTTCCGATTAAGGTTTCATATACTGCTTCGAGGTTGGCTCAGTTGTACATCGACAGGATTGTCAGTTTGCATGGTGTACCGGTTTCCATTGTTTCAGACAGAGGTTCTGTGCTTACTTCGAGGTTCTGGAAAGCCTTACAGGAATCCTTGGGTTCTCGATTGAATTTCAGTACAGCTTTTCATCCTCAGACTGACGGTCAGTCTGAGAGGACTATTCAAACGTTGGAGGATATGCTCAGGATGTGTGTTCTCGATTTTCAGGGTAGCTGGGATACTCATCTACCGTTGATTGAGTTTTCTTACAACAACAGTTATCACGCAAGTATCGAGATTGCGCCATATGAGGCTTTGTACGGGCGCAAGTGTAGATCTCCCATCTGTTGGGAGGAGGTTGGAGAGCGTAAACTCTCAGGTGCTGAGATTATTCAGGTTACCTCAGAGAATATACCATTGATCAAACAGAGGTTAGAGACTGCTTTTAGTCGGCATAAGAGTTATGCTGATCCGAAGAGAAAAGACATTGAGTTTCATGTCGTTAGTTCATCCTGTGTTTCATGTTTCTATGTTGAGAAAGTGAATTTCTGATCCTTCGCACGTGATTATGCCTCAGAGTGTTGAGATTGACCAAGAGCTGTCCTATGAGGAACAGCCAGTTGAGATTGTTGATACGCAAGTGCGTAAATTGCGGAACAAGGAGATTCTGATGGTCAAAGTTCTCTGGCGCAATCATTCTGTAGAGGAGTGTACTTGGGAGACCGAGTCAGATATGCGGAATCGCTATCCTTTTCTTTTTCCGTGAGGTACGATATCTTGATTTTCAGTGACTTTTATGATTTCTACTTGTGTTACGTGTTGTTCTGGTGGTAATTGCTTATCGTGGTAAATTCGTGGACGAATTTTTAATTACTTGGGGAGAATGTAATATCCCGTAAAATTTTAGTTTATTTTTTTTTGTAATTTCTGACGTGGTTCCGAGTGTTTTGAAATTATTCGAGTTTGGTTGTCGGTTCAAGTTAGTCCATTGGGGTAGCCTTGGGCCCAAGAAAATTAATTAACTACTTTTGGCCCAAGGGAAATTGGCTAAGCCAATTTCCCGTTCGAAATAACACAGGTCTCGAACGAGACCTGTGTTAATTCTCTTTGTTCTCGTACGAGAACGTGGTTCTCGAACGAGAACAAAGGCCTGTTTGATGGTCTCGTACGAGACCAGCAATGGGTCTTGCGGGGGGGGGGGGGGTAGTTTGGGGATTTATTTCTCCGTTACGGAGCCTTTAAATGACGAAACTCCAACCCTAATCTCTTCTTCTTGCTGCAAGCTAACCCTAGCTGCCATTGTTCATCCAATTCTCTGAAAATTCATTGATCAAAATCCCTCTCAAAGTTTCAGAAAAACTTGGTAAGTTTCGTTCATAGTTTTCAGTTTTTGGTTTTAAACGATGCTTCACTATTTCTGATCATTCTCTTCCGTTTCTTGATCGAAATCAGAACCGTTCGATCCCAGAGATTGTAGACTCACGTATCTTCGATTCCCCACCTCGTTTTCGTTGAACGGTACGTGATCGACCTCGTTTCCATTCGCCGTACGGTTTTCATTTTAGAAATGTCATAACTGTTATTGTTTGATATGTTTACTGCCGATGTTAATTCCTTCCATTGGCTTTGATTTCATTACCCTTCGTGATCTTAGACCTCCAAGGGTGTTAGAGAATCATGAATGAGTTGTTGGGTTGTTTTATTTGCCGTTCGTTTCATCGTCGCTTTGAAATTGAATTATGCCGTCTCTCCTTATTTTGCTACGGTTATGTGTTTGAGTATTGATTTATGTTGTTTATTGGCTTAGGATCATGCTAGAAGATTGAATTTCTTGTTAGGTTGCTTAATGATTTGGTTAGCTCATGTAGCATGTTCTGTAACTTCAATAATAGACATGGCGGGGTTGTTTGAGTTTGAATTGGAGAAGATGGTTGATTTCTCAATTTAGTCACCAAAGTCTTTTACTTAAATCCATTAAATCCTTTAAGTTTAACTTTACCTAATAACTTGGATTTTATTTTGATTTACAAATTAAATATTGAAAACGATAATTAATTATAAATTTAGTTAATATAATTACTCGGGTAATTCTATTTAATTAAGAATATCAATTTTGCATGAAATTGGCTAAATTACAATTTAGCACCTGAACTTACTTTATAACTTAATTAAGTGGATCGTTGGTTGGTTATTTTATATTTTGATTTAAATACAAATAAAAGCAATTAAATTGATTTTGGATATCAAATTGGCTAAAGTATAATTTAGTTCCTAATTGGCAAAAGTACAGTTTAATCCCTAATTGGCTAAAGTACAATTTAGTCCCTAAAATTTTATAAACTTAAAATGGTTAGATTTTTGGGTTGTAACTTGGGTTACTTAAAATTGAACTTATTTAGTTCCATTTTTAAAATGGATTATTATTTCGTTGAATTGTTTTTTAAATATAAACTCGGGTTTATATTAATAAATGTTTTGAGTGGGGTTAGACTTGGGTCACCCGACAAGTGAGGTTAGCTTGGTAGTTAATGATAACTCGGCTAACCCACTATTTGGAAAATTATTTATTATTTAAAGAATATTAAATAATATTTATAAATTGGATTTTAAGCGAGAACTCAATAGACTTATATTAATTGGGCTTTATTACCTAGTGGGTATATTTGTGTGTTCTGGCTTGTATTATTCCGACGTGCTATTTGTGCTAGTCCTATGTGGTGTCTAGTACTCTCTAGAGTTAGGGTCTGTTTTTAATAATTATTTTATTTGTCTAGACCCGTCTATTGTTCGTGCTCCAGAGGCGAACCAAGATTAGTTGCTTGCCGGTATTCACGTGGATTAGCAAGCAGTGAGTTTGTACTTACTATTTACCGCTTTATTAAGTAAATTGTTATTTTAATATTAAATATATATACTGTATGGATATTTCGGACTTTTTTTATATTATGGCTTCTAGTTGAAACATGCTACATAATGAGCATCATTAGGACTGCGTGTGCACCGGTAATGATCTGGGAAATGTAATTATGGTAATGTGGTAACTCGGTGTGAGCATAGCTCTCGGGACCAGGTAGAGTAACTCGGTGTAGCTCAGCTCTCGGGACTCTGGTATAAGTGTGGTCAGTGGTAACTCGGTGTAGCTCAGCTCTCGGGACCAGACCTATTGGACTATGGTTATTATTTAGAATTGTGGATTAGGGTTCCAACTATTATTCGTAATATCGTTATTAAATGTTTTAAAAGGTTTTAAAGGTTTTCCACTTAATAAATGTAGATAGTGGTATAAACTCATCTCAGTATATCTGACCCCGTTGTTTTCCCAATTTTCCCAGGGTTATGATCTGAGAGAGTCTTGTGATCTCCGCATTTACTTTTCCTCGGAGGTTCCATTTATTTTTGATAAACTGTAAAACTGTTTTATTCTTAAACTATAGTAGTAACTAGACGTCTTTATTATTATTATATATGTTGTCGGATTGGTTCGACTGGTTATATTGCTTTGGCATGTTATATTATTTACATTGGTTTATGATAAATCTATATTAGACTCAGAAATTGGATAAGCGTGTTATTTTAACTATTGAATATTATAACTGCTAGATTTAGGTTGGAGTCTCGGTTGTCCCGAGCATTGGTTTTCTGTAGATTTAACTATTGAATATTTTAACTATTGAACTATTTTCAGCATTGTGGATTTGATTTGCAACGTGCTACTCGATTGGCATTATCGGGACTGCGTGCGCACCAGTAATGATTATTATGGTATTGAGGTAGGTTTGAGATACGTCTCACCTTAGTGAGGGCACCGGTGGAAGATACGTCTCCTGGGTTCACTATTTTATTAAGTGATAGTCGGGGATCGGTTATTGAAATACGTCTCACCGACATGACAATGAATTTAGAATTGTGGTTTAGGGATTCATTAATAATCCATAGTGAACAAAGTTTTATTAAACGTTTTAAAGGTTTTTCAACTTAATAAATGTTAATGGTTATATAAACTCTACTCAATAAATCTGACCCTGTTGTTTTCCCAAATTTTCCAGGTTTATGATTTGAGGGTTTGGTCGATCTCCGTTTCTTCATTCTCGGAGGTTCTTTATTTTATTTCAGAATAAAAAAGTCAAACTATTTTAAACTCTTAGACCGCAGTAGTAGTATCAAATTATATATGTCTTAGTCTTTTACTTATATTTTAGACCATTGTTTGTTGGTATGCTCCAACTGTTATTTTATCAGCTTTGGCATGAATATAGTGATTATGGTATTTTTATATATTACCATGCTGTTAGAGTTTATTTTGAGATTAAGCATACTTTGGATATATGTTGCTTTTATGTACTGTTTGACTAGGCTGAGTCTCGGTTGCCCCCGAGCATGTGGTTTTATGCAGGTACACTGTTGTTTATAATATTAAATTGTTATCCGCAAGGCTTGCTACGGGTTTTGGTACAACCATACCCATACCCTAGCGCCGGTCACGATTCATGAAAATGGGTCGTGACAAACTATGTATCAGAGCTTTGGTTTCAAACCAAGGCCTTTTAATTGTTAAGTGTTTAATTATTTGGAATGTTAAGTGGTTAACTACCCTAAGAACTAGTGCGGAATTAGGATTCGAGTCTTGTCTTTGAAACGTCATCTTTTGTTTTCAAAAATTTATGCCTACTCCTATAGGAATGTCGTGAGTCAATTATGTATGTTAACTGATTTATTGCTTTGGTATATTGTTATTTTCACTTGGGTGAATATTTTTTATCGTTGTTGATTTCTCGGGAAATCTTAATTCGTGCTCTTTTTGTTTCATAATTGGGTATGAAATTTGTTGTGTTATTTAAACTGTTCTTGTTTTATTCTTAGAAATGAATACGCGTACTCGTGCTGCAGCTCAGCAAAATGCTGAGACTGATGATGCAATCTCTATGGAGGTGGAACAGAATGAACCAAAGGTTCAAGCTGGTAGAGGACTAGCAGGCAGAGGCCAAGCTGGTCGGGGTCGAGCTGGCCGAGGTCAAGCCGACAGAGGTAGAGGCAGAGGTGTAGGACGCGGTGCTGCAGGGGGGTGCTCAAGCACCAGGTGTGGCAAAACTTGAGATGGATGACTTTGACTTCAACGTGTTTTTAGCTGGAGTTGCTGCTTTACAGCTCAACCAGGTTCAGCTGCAAGCGGGACAGGTCGCAATGCAGGATCAGTATGCTGTTTTGGGATAGATTGTTCAGCAACAACAACCACAGGCTGGTGGTGCAGCAGTTGGTGGTGTCGGAACCACTTACAGTGATTTGGTTTTCGCCTACATGAGGTTTAAGCCGACAGAGTTCGACGGTTCTGAGACGTGCTGGATTTTCTCGAGGAGGTTGAGCGGAATGCTCGGCGACTGCAGGCTACCGAGTGTTAGACTGTCATTCTAGATGAGATGTCTATGAAGGGTTCAGCTGGGGACTGGTTTCGTAGAACTGTTCATGCTGACATGGCTACTATCACTTGGGCTCGATTTTTTGAGAGATTCAGAGAATTCTTCTTGCCGTTTTCCGTGACAGAGGGTCGTAAAGAAAGATTGCTAACGTTTGCTAGGGATGATAGGTCAGTATCCGAGTACACGGCAGAGTTCGTGAGGTTGGGTCGGTTTGCTCCGGACTTGCAGGCAGATCCGCTAAGAGTGAACGAAAGATAAGTAAAAGGCTTAGGGCGCCATTTTTTGAGTTTGTTGACTGAGAAACGTAGAGACTTTACTGACGTAGTGGACAGTGCTCGTCGTATGAAGAGCTCGTTGTTGCAGTTTGGGGATATTCTTGTTCTTCTCAGACTAAGAAGTCTTCTAGCCCTGGACATCAAAGTGGTGGTGGTAGCTACCAATCGACACCTTCTAAGTTCAAGAACAAGAAGAGGGCTTTCAAGAAGAGTTATCAGCCTTACACCTACAGTTCAGGCAACAGTTGAAGCAGCCGTAGTTTTGGGTGCGGTAACAGTGGAGGTGCTAGTTTTGCTTTATGCCAGAATTGCAAACGTCGGCATCTGGGCGAGTGTCGTTTCGCACCAGGGGGTTGTTTTACTTATGGCCAGCTGGGTCACTTTTCCAGAGAGTGTCAGGCATCTAAGCAGCACCTAGTGTTGCTCAGCCATCCTATCAGAGTCAGAGACCAGCGTTCTCTACACCGGCGAGGTTTTCTCAACATGCCGCTTCTTTTGGTGGCCAGCGGGGCCGAGGTTCTGGAGGGCGTGGTTTTGAAGGCCGTGGCAACGGCGGTAGAGGTTCTAGCAGCTATGGTAGTGGACAGAGTTCTCAGCAGCAGAGTCAGGGTCAGGCCAGAGTTTTCGCCTTGACTCCTTAGGATGCTCACGCATCTAACGCAGTGGTGAAAGGTACTATTCAGATTTCCTTCGTAGATGCATTAGTTTAATTTGATGCGGGTGGAACCCATTCTTTTGCATCGTTTCCCGTGGTTATCCATGGAAGAGACTTACGTGCTGATTTGGTTGTTTTGGATGTTCTTGCTTTTGACGTGATTTTGGGGATGGATTGGGTGGCACGCCATTACGCTTCGATCGACTGTCCAGGGAAGTCGGTTAAGTATCAGATTCTAGGTGATCTACCCTTTTATTTTCAAGGGGAGAAGGCGGAGACACCTAAGAATCTGATTTCTGCGATTAAGGCAAAGCGAATGATGAGTAAGGGTTGTCAAGCTTTCTTAGCTGTGGTTCGAGATATGGATGCTGAGGTGGGTAGTGTGAACACTGTCCCTATAGTGAATGAGTTCACTGACGTTTTTCCAGAGGAGTTGCCAGGATTACCACCTGATCAGGATATCGAGTTATGCATTGACGTTGTTCCTAGAACTGGTCCTATTTCGATACCACTGTATCGGATGGCTCCTACTTAGCTGAAGGAGTTGAAAGAGCAGTTATAAAAACTGTTGAACAGTGGCTTCATCAAACCGAGTACTTCTCCATGGGGTGCTCCAGTTATGTTTGTTAAGAAGAAAGATGGTTCCTTTCGGCTTTGTATCGACTACAAACTGTTGAATAAGGTTACCATCAAGAACATATATCCTCTTCCTCGCATCGACGACTTGTTTGATCAGTTGCAGGGTGCGAAGTCCTTTTCCAAGATTGACTTGAGATCCGCATATAATAAACTGTGGATTCGGGATGTCGATGTGCCAAATACTGCTTTCAGAATGCGTTATGGGCATTTTGCGTTTTTGGTTATGTCGTTTGAGTTGACTAACGCACCAGCAGCCTTTATGGACAGGATGAATCGGGTTTTCAAGCCGTTTTTAGATCAGTTTGTTATCCTCTTCATTGATGACATTCTGATTTATTCTCGGAGTGAGGAGTAGCATGCTTATAACTTGAGGACTATACGCGAGAGCATCAGTTGTATGTTAAGTTCTGAAAGTGCAAGTTTTTGCTGGAACAGGTTACCTTCTTAGGACACGTGGTGTCGGAGGATGGGGATCAAGGTTGATCCAAAGAAGATTTAGGCGGTTATGGATTGGTAGAGGCTGAGGTCAGTTGCCGAGATTAGGAGTTTTCTTGGTTTAGCTGGCTACTACCGTCGGTTCGTGCATGATTTCTCTCGAATATCTGCACCTTTGACTAAGCTTATACAAATGGGTGTGAAGTTTGAGTGGACCGACAAGTGTGAGGTAAGTTTCGAGAAGCTGAAGGAGATTCTGACTACAGCTCCTGTTTTGGCGTTGACTTCTAGCATTGAGGATTTTACTGTATACTGCGATGCTTCTCGGATTTGCTTAGGTTGCGTGTTGATGCAACATGGACATGTGATTGCCTATGCTTCTCGTCAGCCGAAGAAGCATGAGGTGAATTACCCTACTCATGACTTGGAGTTAGTAGCTGTGGTTTTTGCTCTAAAGATCTGGAGGCACTACTTGTACGGTGCGACTTGCGAGATCTTCACTGATTACAAGAGTCTGAAGTACATCTTTGATCAGCGAGAGTTGAATCTGAGACACAGGAGGCGGCTAGAGTTGCTGAAAGACTATGACTGTACTATTCAGTACTATCCTGGTAAGGCTAATGTGGTAGCCGATGCGTTGAGTCGCAAGTCTTCGGGCAATTTGGCCCATATTTTTGAGGTTGGGCGTAGACCCATGGTTCGAGAGTGGCATGGTTTGATAGCTTCGGGATACGGTTTTCAGGTTTCTCAGAACGGTAGTTTGTTGGCACATCTGCAGGTGCAATTGGTTTTGATTAATAGGATTAAAGCTTTACAAGCTGAGGATCCACAATTGAAATGGATTATGGATGAGATCCATCTAGACGGGAATTCCGAGTTTGTTTTTGTTGACGGAGTTCTCAGGTTTGGTTCTAGACTGTGCATTCCGGATTTGGATGGTTTGAGAGACCAGATTCTGGAGGAAGCGTATAGGTCAGGTTACAGTGTTCATCCGGGATCTACCAAGATGTACCATGACCTCAAGGGTACATATTGGTGGAGGGGAATGAAGAAAGATTTTGCAGAGTACGTTTCCAAGTGTTTGATTTTCCAGCAGGTGAAGCTGGAACATTAGAGACCTTCTGGTTATCTGCAGCCACTACCTATTCCAGAGTGGAAGTGGGAGCAGATTTCCATGGACTTTGTGGTTGGTTTACCACGTACTCGACAGGGGTACGATTCCATCTGGGTGATATTTCACCGTATGACCAAGTCAGCTCATTTTCTTCCGATCAAGGTTTCGTATCCTGCTTCGAAGTTGGCTCAGTTGTACATCGACAGGATTGTCAGTTTGCATGGTGCACCGGTTTCGATTGTTTTTGACAGAGGTTTTGTTTTCACTTCGAGGTTCTGGAATGCGTTACATGAGTCGTTGGGTTCTCGATTGGACTTCAGTACAGCTTTTCATCCTCAGACTGACGGTTAGTCTGAGAGGACTATTCAGACATTGGAGGATATGCTCAGGATGTGCATTCTTGATTTTCAGGGTAGCTGGGATACTCATTTGTCGTTGATTGAGTTTTCCTACTACAACAGTTATCATGCGAGTATTGAGATGGCACCTTATGAGGCTTTGTACAGACGCTAGTGTCAATCTCCTATCTGCTGGGAAGAGGTAGGCGAGCAGAAGTTTTCTGGTGCTGAGATTATTCAGGTTATCTCAGATAATGTATCGTTGATAAAACGGAGGTTGGAGACAGCTTTTATTTGGCATAAGAGTTATGTTGATTCGAAGAGAAAAGAGATCGACTTTAAGGTTGGTGACTTTGTGTTTCTTCGGGTTTCGCCTATGAAAGGTGTGGTTCGTTTTGGTATCAAGGGAATGTCGACACCGGGGTACGTTGGTCCTTATGAGATTTTATAGAGGATTGGAGCTGTGGCTTATTGTTTGGTTCTTCCGCCAGACATGTTTTTAGTGCACCATGTGTTTCATGTTTCTATGTTGAGAAAGTGCATCTCAGATCTTTCACATGTTATTGTGCCTCAGAGCGTTGAGATTGATCAAGAGCTATCTTATGAAAAACAGCCAGTTGAGGTTGTTGATACGCAAGTGCGTAGGTTACGGAACAAGGAGATTCTTATGGTCAAAGTTCTCTGGCGCAATCATTCTGTTGAGGAGTGCACTTGGGAGACGAGTCCGACATGCGCAAACGTTATTCTTTCCTCTTTCCTTGAGGTACGTGCATCATTGCTTACGTGCTTTAGTTGTTTGTTTGTGTACTTGTTGTGCTGTTAAGTTTTGTTTATTTACATTTTAAATTCGAGGGCGAATTTTTAATAAGTTGGGGAGAATGTAATATCCCGTACTTTTAAATTTTTTTTTTTTAAAATTTTCTTTTAATTTTTTTGCATTCCGTCAAATTTTAAGTAATTTATTATTATTATTATTATTATTATTATTATTAATATTATTATTATTTTACTTAATTTTATTTGAGTCGTTCGTTGATTCGTTTGTAGTTCGTTCGGACTCGATTTGTATTATTATTTTATTAAAAGGAAAAAAATAAATGAGTATATTTCCATGCATGCAAAAACTCATACATTCCTTTATTTCTTACCTTAAATCCACGTACTATGGCCTATTTGTTTTAATAATATGAAAAGCCGATGCTTTTAATAACATGAAAATGCCATACAATTTGTTATATAAGCTATGTTAATTCTGCAGCGTTATTCTTCTTTTCTTCTCCTATATATAAACATTATGGTTCACGTTTCTTATTTTCTAAATCTAAATTTTCATTCTCTTTTAAGCAAACCTCAGCCGCCACACTTTCTAAACATCTTGAAACTTCTTCAACCATCATTTGTTTCGGTCATTCGAATCCGGTATGGAATTTATTGCACTTCTTTCTTTAAACATTCGACGCCGTGTTATCGTTCTAATAGATATCTTATTCGGTATAGCAAAATTCTGAGATTTGTCGCCGCGTTACATCAGTAAATCTCATCCTCTATAATCGTTAGTTGCGCTTCAGAATCATATACGGTACGTAAGAATTCCTCCGTTTATCACCGTTCGATTCGCCGTATTCTTGTCATTTTACTGCCTTTTTTTTCTGATTTTGTTGCTGCCTTCGGTTGAATATGTGATGGCATGATTCTTTTTGTTTGATTAGGCCGTTTCTCCCGTATATTGTCCGAGTATTACCATCGCTGAATCGCTAGCTTTGTTGTGTCGCTCTACGCCATACAGTTCATCGTCGTGGTGTTGATTTATGTCGTTTCCCTTTGAATTGTTCACTGCTATCTTCCTTGTTAAGATGCTTCCATACTTGGTTTAGGATTAATGTCTTAGTTCATGCCTTTAGTTTATAATAAATGTTGGGTTTAAGATTCGGTAAACTTCATCGTGTTAGTTATGGCTTGATTGAATATTTTCAAACTGTGCTTAGGCGGGATTGTTTTATAGTTGTGTGTAGGAGATGGTTAAAAGGTTAAGGTAATCATCAATTGTTTTTATTTAAATATATTATTAAATACCTTAAGTTGTTGTAACTATATATAGTTTTTGTTTTCGATAATAACGTTTGTTCTCATTTCGAATTATAATTTGCAACTTGAAAACATAAATTATTTTATAACCCAAATTAATATGATTGCTAGGGTAATAATAATTAATTTTGAGTGATATGTCAATTTGGCTAATTTACAATTTAGCCTCTAAAGTTTTTAAAAATCTTATTCAAGTTAAGTTTTATCTATTGGTTTTGTTTCGAAGATAACTTTTGGATTTTGTTTGATTTATAATTTAGTAAATTGAGAACGAATAATTAATTTTGATTTCGAATTTTAAATTGGCTAAATTACAGTTTAGCCCCTAAACATTTTTTTTACTTAATTTGGCTAAGTTTTTGGTTGTAACTTAGGTTACTTGAATTGGAAGACATTGGATTCTATTTTCAAATAGATAATTATTTTATCAAGTATTTTAATTTATAAACTCGGGCTTATAATTTAATAAATTTTTGGGTCGGGTTAGACTTTGGTCGCCCAACAAGTGGGAAGAAGCTTGGTAGTTTTCAATAACTCTGCTGACTCACTTATATGGATTTTGACTTGGGTTAAATTAAATTGCTTAATAAATTACTCGAATGTAATTTAATATACAACTTATATAGTTTGATTTTTATAACTTGGGTTATAGTTTTAATTCATATTTATCTTATGTGTTCGATTATACGTTGACTTGATGTTGTGTGTGCTAGTCTTGTGTGGTGTCTAGTGCTCTTTAGAGTAGGGTCTGATTTTAACTATGATTTTATACTTTGTCTAGACCCGTCGACTGTTCGCATTTCAGAGGCGAACCAGAGTTTGGCTGCTTGTCAGGATATATATATATATATATATATATATATATATATATATATATATATATATATATATATATAAACAGCTTTTGAAATGTTTTCGGCATAATGGATTTTATTTGCAACGTGCTACGCGATGGGCATCATCGGGACTGCGTGCGCACCGGTAATGATTATTATGGTATTGAGGTAGGTTTGAGATACGTCTCACCTTAGTGAAGGCACCGGTGGAAGATACGTCTCCTGGGCTCACTATTTTATTAAGTGATAGTCGGAGATCAGTTATTGAGATACGTCTGACCGACACGACAATGGATTTAGAATTCTGGTTGAGGGTTTCATTGCTAATCCATGATGAACAAATGTTTTATTAAACGTTTTAAAGGTTTTTCGACTTAATAAATGTAAATTGTTATATAAACTCTACTCAGTAAACTGACCCTGTTGTTTTCCCAAATTTTCTAGGTTTATGATTTGAGCGTTTGGTCGATCTTCGTTTCTTCATTGTCGGAGGTTCTTTATTTTATTACAGAATAAAAGAGTCAACCTATTTTAAACTCTTACACCGTAGTAGTAGTATCAGATTATTTATGTCTTAGTCTGTTACTTATATTTTAGATCATTTTTTGTTGGTATGCTCCAACTGTTATTTTATCAGTTTGGCATGATTCAGGTGATTATGGTATTTTTATATATTTCCAAGCTGTTAGAGTGTTTTTTGAGATTAAGCATACGTTGGATATATGTTGCTTTTATGTTTTGATAGACTAGGCTGAGTCTCGGTTGTCCCCGAGCACGTGGTTTTATGCAGATACACTGTTGTTTATAATGTTAAATTGTTATCCGCAAGGTTTGCTATGGGTTTTGGTACAACCATACCCATACCCTAGCGCAGGTCACGATACATGAAAATGGGCGGTGATAGTTTAAAACGTTATGGAGCATAACCAAACGTTTAAAACGTTACGAAACAAATCCAAACGTTTCACATTTTTAGTGATTTAAGCCAAATGTTTACAAACGTTACAGAACAAATCCAAGCGTTTCACCTATGTTAGCCAATAAAGAAAAACGTTTATAAATGTTACGAAACAAAATCAAACGTTTAAAACGTTATAAAACAAATCCAAACGTTCCACAATTTTAGCAATTTAAGCCAAACATTTATAAATGTTACGAAACTTATCCAAATGTTTCACCTTTTTAGCAATTTATGCCAAACGTTTACAAACGTTACGAAATAAATCCAAATGTTTCACCTTTTTAGCGATTTAAGCAAAATGTTTACAAACGTTACGAAACAATACCAAACGTTTCACCTTCTTAGCGATTTAAGCCAAATGTTTAAAATGTTACGAAATAAAACGTTTACAAACATTACGAAACAAATCCAAACTTTTTGCGATTTAAGCCAAACGTTTACAAACGTTACGAAACAAATCCAAACTTGTCGCAATTTAAGCCAAACGTTTACAAACGTTTCGAAACAAATCCAAATGTTACGAAACAAATTCAAACGAAACGAAACAAAACCGAATGTTTCACCTTTTTAGCGATATAAGCAAAATGTTTACAAACGTTATAAAATAAATCCAAACGTTTCTCCTTTTTAGCAATTTAAGCCAAACGTTTACGAACGTTACGAAACAAATCCAAACGTTTCTCAATATTAGCGATTTCTGCCAAACGTTTACAAACGTTAAGAAACAAATCCAAACATTTCCCCATTTTAGCAATTTAAGCCAAACATTTACAAATTTTACGAAACAAATCAATTCATTAGCTTCATCATATGTCTTTTGCATCAAAGAACCCTCCGATGCCGAATCGATAGTAGCCCGTGTAATCTCACTCAAGCCATTAGAGAATATTTGGAGCACATGCTCTTTTCCGAGACGATGATGAGGGACATGCATTTGGAGATCTTCAAACCTCTCTCAAGTTTCATTAAGTGATTCCCCTTCATATTGATAAAGGTCAACGATGTCTTTGGTCAACTTTGCGGTTCTCCCCATCGGAAAATACTTTTGGAGGAAAGCTTGAGCTAGATCCCTCCAATTATGGATCGATGCATTAGGTAACGAATGAAGCTACAAACTTGCCTTGTCCCTTAGTGAGAACGGAAACATTTGAAGCTTGATTTGATGGGCGGTGATATTACGAAGCTTGAACGTATCTGACACCCCCAAGAACTTTGCTATATGTTCATTCAGATCCTCACTCGGTAACCCATAGAAAGCGGACCGATTCTCTAGGAGTTGAATCGTGCCAGGCTTGATTTCAAAGGTGGCCGCTTGGACCGGTTGAGCGAAGCATCCATATGTGGCATTTTCCACATCCGGGAGGAAGAAGTCTTCTAAGGTTTGCCTTTGCGGTTGATGGCCTTGGGCTTGAGGGTGGTCTTCCCCATGGTGCTCTTGCCGAATTCTCTCATCGAGTGGAGGAGGCCGATGTTGCCTCACTCAATCGACTTGAGGAAGATATTGCTCTTCCTCATAATCATCTTCCCCATGTTCCATGATAACGGGTCTACGATTTTCCCGCCTCACACTTCTTTCAATGCCCCCGAGGTTGTCTTGAAACGGTTCTAGCGGAAGATTAGTTCTTCGTGTATTTTGCATACACTATAGTTGATCTCCTACACAAACAATAACAAACAACCATGCGTGAACTCGGAAAAAGCACGAACGAACAAAAGTAAAAAAAACAGAAAATAAACTAACTTGATCGAACTATAACTAATTTCAATCAATCAATAAACACTTGTTAGTCCCCGGAAACGGCGCCAAAAACTTGTTGGCTAAAAGAGCAACTTGTAATAATCCAGAAGTCGGATATCGATCTCATGAGGAGTGAATGTAGAGCGATTGACGAGAATGAACTTTAGTTGCTATTCAATTTGTTTAGCAAGTCAAACATGAATTTTGGATTCAAGTATCAATCAAACAACTAAACAATGACTAACACTAACTAGCAATTGACAACTAAATTAACAATTATAAATGACTAAAATGATTCAACAATTAAAGATAACTCAAGTAATAAAGGGGTTTGGAGGTCGATACTACACTTAGGTCATGCAATCATTGGGTTCGGGTCTAGGGCTACAACACGTGAACCGAGCGTTTCTAATGCATAACTCCCGCTCTCTCAAGCCTCAAATTAGTGATTAACAATCCACTCTAAGGTTTCCTAATCTGTAACCCACTCTCATGGTGTCATCAATTAGGATCCTAGTCAATCTATCCAACTAATTAACCTTCTCTCAAACTGTTAACCAACATAGGATCATGCTTTAGGTAGATAATCTAAAACAAGCATTAGGAACAACAAGCCCAAACCCTAATCCAAATCATGCATTCATAAGCTCCATATCAACCCCCAAACAAGAGGATTTAGCCACCCATAACTAAGGAAACTATAATATCCCAAATATTTTAAGAATAATTAAGTCGTGCCACGTGTCGTGAATTACAATAAATTAAATTAAGAAGGAATTAATTTAATTATATCAGAAATTTAGAATAATTTTTATTAAGTGAATTAGCGGGATTTAAGGAAATAATTTCGAAAATTAATATAAAATAGAATAAAAATCCCGAGCTAATAATTATTTCATCAAAGTTCGCGAAATATTTTATAGTATTTATTGTAAAAGTTGCGAGTTAATCGGAGACCGTTTAAAATTTGGACGCTGATAAGTTTTGGACTAAATTGCAAGTTTTGAAAAGTTTCAAGGAACAAAGTGCAATTTAACCATTATATATATAAACCTTTATCGGTGAGAATGAAGGATCCAGAGCCTTCATTCTCTTTTCTTTCATTTTATTTCCACGATCTTTTACGTTTTCTCGTTCGATCTTCGTTTCTCGTCCATTTTCAACGTCTTATAGCTCGAATTGATCGTATTTCAGTGGCGAATCACGGTAAGCTTGACGTTTTATCGTTTGGATGGATGAATTTAAGGTTATATCGTGTTAAAGTTTTAGGCCACGTAACGGTTTTATATTTTTAACGGTTTTAGGATTGAATTATAGCGTTTTGAGCGTGTTAGGAGCGTTATTATGTCGAAAGCACGTCGGAACTGGAGCCGGGGTGAAAACCCGCGGCTGTGCGCCGCACGGTCCAGCTATGCCGACACACAGCATACTATGCGATCGCACAATGCTATGCGAACGCACATCAAGACTATGCGAACGCACAGCCTGGAGGGAACGTGCGAACGCGAAGTCAGACTGTGCAAACGCACAGTCAACCCAGGGACTGTACTATCGCACATTCTTGTGTGCGAATGCACAGTGAGACGTGCGCTCGCACAGTGCTTTGGCCGATCGTTTACGTGTTGGAAATTTGCTCGTTCTCGCGTAATGTAATCGAGAATTGATTAACGGGAGATTTGCGAACCGAAAACGGGTTAGATACCATTTATCGAAATATACGCGTGAGAAGAACGACGGTTAATATGGGTACTGTGTCGTTTCTCTAGTCTAGAGTCAATCTTAGAATAGGATTTTGATGTGAGTCTAATGTTTTGAAATCGTTTTAGATCCGGCGAGGCAAGCAGCAGCTGGACCAGGAGCTTAGGAAGCTTGACGTTTCTGAGCACTGAAGTATTTTTGGATAGCGTTTTCTGTGAGTTTATATGAATTAACTTTTAAAGTGTTTACACAAGGAAATATCTTATATTACTTTACATTTGAATTGAATGCTTTCACTGTAATGTTTTTACATGAAATACATATATGTTTGGTTTGAAACCAGTAATTATCCGATAGAATGTGCTACCTATTGGGCGGCAATAAACTGCGTGATCACCAGTTTTGATCTCATACAACTGTAAACTTTATTATGAATACGAATTTTGAAATTGGATATATATGAATGAGGATACGAGAGTGAACTCGGTTAAAGTAACTCGAGCCCCGTATCTAGTGGGTTGGACCCACCACTTGGGATTAAGAGGCTGGTCGCGGCTGACGTGGTTGAGTTATTGTTACTCCCGGGCCGAACCATTTGGATCAGTTTGATTTGATTATATACGTTTGGCATGTTTGAGGATTAGGGTTTCAATCGGATCTTGTACTTGGCTACACATGATTTAAATGGTAATACGTTGTTTTACGTTTTATTTGAATACTTAATAGTAAATATATGAACTCACTCAGTATATTCCCTTATACTGACTCCTCACAGCTTTTCCGCTCAGGTGAAAGAAGTTTTGAAGCAGCGGACTTCTATTCTTGATCCAGAAGTCTGATATTTTGAAAGTATGTAAAGAAACAGTACTTTACTCTTAGAGCTGCAGTAGATAGATGTTTTGTATTTCAGTCTGTATAGAATGGTTTTATGTATATATATCTTTAGTATCTTAAACATATGTATACATGACACTTGCTGCGTTATTACTGTTTGTGGCTGCCAGAGGATAATGTATGACCTGACATGTTTTCAGCATGACACATGTTTCTATATGTCCTGCATGATATGTGATGTTTGTGAAAAATTATTTTACGTTTTAAGGCTTGCTACGAGTTTTGGAGAAACCACTCCCATTCCCTAGCGCCGGTCTCGGCAAATGAGATTTGGGTCGTGACAGAAACAATAACAACTAAGCAAAGTTTAATAAGCATAATGGAGATTAGAGTAGTTACCTTAATTAGAGATGGAGAACTATAAATCATAAAAGATAATGAAGATTCAACACTAAATAAACATGTATTAATAATAATGAGATCTTGTTCTTTCAAACTTAAAAGCTTCAAATTCACCAACAATAGTCGAAACGATGGAGCACACAATTCTAAAAGGATTCAAAGCTATTCTAGGAGGGAACACAAAAGGAATAATGATAATGAATGTTGCCTTTTATATGGCTTACAAATAAGGAAATAAAAGCTCCATGTACATAGGTGTGTTGGGCCGAATCCGGAAGTGGGTACATGTCTTTTAGCCAAAAATCTAAAGTTCCCCTTTGTAGAAATAGAAGGGCTCGATCGAGCCCTTCATTAAACCTTGATGGCTCGATCGAGCCCACATTCCGAGGGCTCAGATTGAGCCCTAAATGCAAAGGCTCGATCGAGCCCTACCTCTGAAGGGAGGGGGGGAGTTGCCGAAAACGCTTCAAGACTTCACTTCTTGTCCGATTTTCTAATCCTTCCTTTTCTAGCCCAAGAAGACTCCGTTTTGCTCCGATTTCCCTAAAACAAAAACACACACTAAGGTATAAAAGTAAAAGAAGAGTGTTGTAAAACATATCAAAGCATACGGAAAACACATATAATAGATAGGAGTATTTTACTCATATCAGTAATTTTTGTAAACGTTTGGCTTAAAACAAGAAAAAGGTGAAATGTTTGGATTTGTTTCGAAACGTTTATAAAGGTTTGGCTTAAATCGCAATAAATGTGAAACGTTTGGATTTGTTTCGTAACATTTGTAAACATTCGGATTAAATTTCTAAAAAGGTAAATTTTTGGATTTGTTTCGTAACGTTTCTAAACGTTTGGCTTAAATCGCTAAAAAGGTGAAACGTTTGTAAACGTTTGACTTAAATCGCTGCGTTTGTAAACGTTTGGCTTCAATCAAATGTTTCACCTTATTAGCGAATTAAGCCAAACGATTACAAACGTTACGAAACAAATCCAAATGTTTCCCCATTTTAGCGATTTAAGCCAAACGTTTACAAACGTTACGAAGCAAATCCAAACGTTTCACATTTCTAGCGATTTAAGCTGAACGTTGACAAACGTTGCGATACAATTCCGAGCGTTTCACCTTTTTAGTAATTTAAACAAAACCTTTACAAAGGTTACGAAACAAATCCAAACTTTTTACCTTTTTATCGATTTAAGCCAAACGCTTACAAACGTTACGAAACAAATCCAAACAATTCACATTTTTAGCGATTTAAGCCAAACGTTTACAAACGTTACGAAACAAATCCAAACGTTGCCCCATCTTAGCGATATAAGCCAAACATTTACAAACATTATGAAACAAATCCAAGCATTTCACCTTTTTAGCAAATTAAGCAAAATGTTTACAAAAGTTACGAAACAAATCCAAGCGTTTCCCCTTTCTAGCGATGTAAGCCAAACGTTTTCATACGTTACGGAATAAAACCAAACGGTTCAACTTTTTAGTGATTTAAGCCGAACGTTTACAAACGTTACTAAACAAAACTAAACGTTTCACCTTTTTAGCGATTTAAGCCAAATGTTACAAAACAAATCCAAATGTTTCACTTTTTTAGCGATTTAAGCCATACGTTTACAAACATTACGAAACAAAGGCAAACGTTCACCCATTTTAGCAATTTAAGCAAAATGTTTATAACGTTAAGAAACCAATCCAAACGTTTCCCCCATTTTAGTAATTTAAGCCAAACTTTTGAAACGTTACAAAACAAATCCAAAAATGTTTCACCTTTTTAGCGATTTAAGTCAAACGTTTAAAACGTTACGAAACAAATCCAAACGTTTCACTTTTTTAGCAATTTAAGCCCAACGTTTACAAACATTACGAAAATAATCCAGGCGTTTCACCTTTTTAGCAATTTATGCCAAACGTTTACAAACGTTACAAAACAAATCCAAGCGTTTCACCTTTTTATCAATTTAAGCCAAATGTTTACAAACATTACGAGAGAAATACAAATGTTTCACCTTTTAGCGATTTAAGTCAAACGTTTAACAATGTTACAAAACAAATCCAAGCGTTTCACCTTTTTAGCAATTTAAGCCAAACATTAACAGACGTTACGAAACAAAGCCAAACATTTCATGTTTTTAGCAATTTAAGCCGAACGTTTACAAACGTTACGAAACAAATCAAAACTTTTCACCTTTTTAGCAATTATAACCAAACGTCCACAAATGTTACGAAACAAATAAAAACATTTCATCTTTTTAGCAATTTACGCCAAACGTTTGCAAACATTACCAAACAAATCCAAACGTTTCACCATTTTAGTGATTTATGTAAAATGTTTACGAACGTTACGAAACAAAACTAAACGTTTCACATTTTTAGCAATTTAAGCCTAACGTTTACAAACATTACAAAATAAAACCAAACGTTTGACCTTTTTAGCAATTTAAGCCAAACGTTTACAAACGTTACGAAACAAATCCAAATGTTTCACCATTTTAGCGATTTAAGCCAAAAGTTTACAAACATTACATCATAAGGGATTTACCTTTTTTATTGATTCCTACGGATTGGATCAAAAACAATGAAACAAAACCAAACGTTTCACCTTTTTAGCGATTTAAGCCATACGTTTACAAACATTACGAAACAAAACCAAACGTTTCACCTTTAGAGCGATTTAAGAAAAACGTTTACAAACCTTAAAAATCAAATCCAAACGTTTCCCCATTTTAGCAATTTAAGTCGAACATTTACGAACGTTACTAAACAAAGCCAAACGTTTCACCTTTTTAGCGATTTAAGTCAAACGTTTACAAACGTTACAAAACAAATCCAAGCGTTTCACCTTTTTAGCAATTTAAGCCAAACGTTTACAAACATTACGAAACAAATCAAAACGTGTCATGTTTTTAGCGATTTAAGCCAAGCGTTTACAAACCTCATAGAACAAATCCAAACGTTTCACCTTTTTAGCGATTTAAGCCAAATGTTTACAAATGTTACGAAACAAATCCAAATGTTTCAACTTTTTAGCTATTTAAGCCAAACGTTTACAAACGTTGCAGAAAAAAACTAAACGTTTCACATTTTTAGCAATTTAAGCCAAACGTTTAAAAACGTTACGAAAAAAAACCAAACGTTTCATATTTTTAGCAATTTAAGCGAAACAAATCCAAACGTTGCGAAACAAATCCAAACAATTTACCTTTTTAGCGATTTAAGCCAAACATTTACAAATGTTTCGAAACAAAACCAAAGTGTTTCACCTTTTTAGCAATTTAAGCCAAACGTTTACAAACGTTACGAAAAAAAGCAAACGTTTCACCTTTTTATCGATTTAAGCCAAACGTTTACAATCGTTACAAAATAATACCAAACCTTAACAAACATTACGAAACAAATCTAACTGTTTCACCTTTATTGCAATTTAAGCCAAACATTTACAAACGTTAGGAAACAAATCTAAACGTTTCAACTTTTAAGAAATTTAAGCCAAACGTTTATAATGTTACGAAACAAATCCAAACGTTTCCCCTTTTTAGAAATTTAAGCCAAAAGTTTACAAACGTTACAAAACAAAACAAAACGTTTCACCTTTTTAGCGATTGAAGCCAAACGTTTATAAACATTATGAAACAAAACCAAACGTTTAAAACGTTACGAAACAAATCCAAACGTTTCACCTTTTAAGCAATTTAAGCCAAACGTTTACAAACATTTCGAAACAAATCCAAGCGTTTCACCTTTTTAGCAATTTAAGCCAAACGTTAAGGAACAAATCCAAACGTTTCATGTTTTTTGCGATATAAGCCAAACGATTACAAACGTTACGGTACAAATCCAAACGTTTCACATTTTTAGCTATCTAAGCAAAACGTTTACAAACGTTAGGAAACAAATTCAAACGTTTCACCTTTTTAGCAATTTAAGCCAAACGTTTACAAACATTACGAAACAAATCCAAACATTTCATCTTTTTAGCGATTTAAGCCAAACGTTTAACACGTTGCGAAAGAAATCCAAACGTTTCACCTTTTTACCGATGTAAATCGAACATTTACAAACGTTGCTAAACAAAACCAAACTTTTCATCTTTTTTGCGATTTAAGCCAAACGTTTACAAACGTTACGAAACAAATCCAAGTGTTTCACCTTTTTAGCAATTTATGGCAAAAGTTTATAAACGTTACGAAACAAATCCAAACGTTTGATGTTTTTAGCGATTTAAGCAAAACGTTTACAAACGTTACGAAACAAAACCAAATGTTTCACCATTTTAGCGATTAAGCCAAACGTGTACAAACGTTACAAAACAAATCCAAATGTTTCACCTTTTTAGCTATTGAAACCAAACAAACGTTGTGTAACAAAACCAAACGTTTCACATTTTTAGCAATTTAAGCCAAATGTTTACACACGTTACGAAACAAAACCAAACGTTTCATCTTTTCAGCAATTTAAGCAAAACGTTTACAAATATTGCAAAAAAAAAACCAAACGTTTCACCTTTTTAGCAAATTAAGCCAAACGTTTGCAAACGTTACGACACAAAACAAAATATTTCGCCTTTTTAGCAATTTAAGCCAAGCGTTTAGACACGTTAAACAGTAAAACCAAACTCTTACAAACGTTACAAAACAAATCTAAACTTTTCACCTTTTTAGCAATTTAAGTCAAACGTTTACAAACGTTACGAAACAAATCCAAACGTTTCAAATGTTTAGCGATTTAAGCCAAACGTTTACAACGTTAAGGAAAAAATCCAAACTTTTCACCTTTTTAGCAATTTAAGCCAAACATTTACAAACGTTTCCCCTTTTTACCAATTTAAGCCAAACGTTTATAAACGTTACGAAACAAAACCAAACGTTTCCCCTTTTTAGCAATTTAAGCCAAACGTTTACAAACGTTACAAAACAAAACCAAACGTTTCACCTTTTTAGCGATTGAAGCCAAGCGTTTATAAACATTATGAAACAAAACCAAACGTTTAAAACGTTACGAAACAAATCCAAACGTTTCACCTTTTAAGCAATTTAAGCCAAACGTTTACAAACATTTCGAAACAAATCCAAGCGTTTCACCTTTTTAGCAATTTAAGCCAAACGTTAAAAAACAAATCCAAACGTTTCATGTTTTTTGCGATATAAGCCAAACGTTTACAAACGTTACGGTACAAATCCAAACGTTTCACATTTTTAGCTATCTAAGCAAAACGTTTACAAACGTTAGGAAACAAATTCAAACGTTTCACCTTTTTAGCAATTTAAGCCAAACGTTTACAAACATTACGAAACAAATCCAAACATTTCATCTTTTTAGCGATTTAAGCCAAACGTTTAACACGTTGCGAAAGAAATCCAAACGTTTCACCTTTTTACCGATGTAAATCGAACATTTACAAACGTTGCGAAACAAAACCAAACTTTTCATCTTTTTTGCGATTTAAGCCAAACGTTTATAAACGTTACGAAACAAATCCAAGTGTTTCACCTTTTTAGCAATTTATGGCAAAAGTTTATAAACGTTACGAAACAAATCCAAACGTTAGATGTTTTTAGCGATTTAAGCAAAACGTTTACAAACGTTAAGAAACAAAACCAAATGTTTCACCATTTTAGCGATTAAGCCAAACGTGTACAAACGTTACGAAACAAATCCAAACGTTTCACCTTTTTAGCTATTGAAACCAAACAAACGTTGTGTAACAAAACCAAACGTTTCACATTTTTAGCAATTTAAGCCAAATGTTTACACACGTTACGAAACAAAACCAAACGTTTCATCTTTTCAGCAATTTAAGCAAAACGTTTACAAATATTGCAAAAAAAAACCAAACGTTTCACCTTTTTAGCAAATTAAGCCAAACGTTTGCAAACGTTACGAAACAAAACAAAATATTTCGCCTTTTTAGCAATTTAAGCCAAGCGTTTAGACACGTTAAAAAGTAAAACCAAACTCTTACAAACGTTACAAAACAAATCTAAACTTTTCACCTTTTTAGCAATTTAAGTCAAACGTTTACAAACGTTACGAAACAAATCCAAACGTTTCAAATGTTTAGCGATTTAAGCCAAACGTTTACAACGTTAAGGAAAAAATCCAAACTTTTCACCTTTTTAGCAATTTAAGCCAAACATTTACAAATGTTTCCCCTTTTTACCAATTTAAGCTAAACGTTTATAAACATTACGAAACAAAACCAAACGTTTAAAACGTTACGAAACAAATCCGAACGTTTCACCTTTTAAGAAATTTATGCCAAACGTTTACAAACGCTACGAAAAAATCCAAGCGTTTCACCTTTTTAGCAATTTAAGACAAACCTTTACAAACGTTACGAAACATATCCAAGCGTTTCATCTTTTTAGCAATTTAAGCCAAACATTTACAAACGTTACGAAACAAATAGAAGCGTCTCATCTTTTTAGAAATTTAAGCCATATGTTTACAAACGTTTCGAAAGAAATCCACACATTTCACATTTTTAGCGATTTAAGCCAAACATTTATAAACGTTACAAAACAAATCCAAACGTTTCACCTTTTTAGCAATTTAAGCCAAACTTTTACAAACGTTATGAAACAAACCCAAATTTTTATAAACATTTGGCATAAATCGCTTAAAAGGTGAAATGTTTGGTTTTGTTTCATAACCTTTGTAAAGGCTTAAATCTCTAAAAAGGTGAAATGTTTGGATTTGTTTCGTATTGTTTGTAAACGTTTGGTTTTGTTTCGTAATATTTGTAAACGTTTGGCTTAAATCGCATAAAAGGTGAAACGTTTAGTTTTGTTTCGTAATGTTTGTAAACGTTTGTCTTAAATCGCTAAAAAGGTGAAACATTTGGTTTTGTTTCGTAACGTTTTAAACGTTTGGCTTAAATCGCTAAAAGGTAAAACGTTTGGATTTGTTTCGTAACGTTTTAAACGTTTGGTTTTATTTCGTAATGTTTGTAAACGATTGGCTTAAATCGCTAAAAATGTGAAACGTTTACAAATGTTACGAAACAGAACCAAACGTTTCACCTTATTAGCAATTTAAACCAAACGTTTAAAACGTACTAAATAAATCCAAACGTGTAACCTTTTTAGCGATTTAAGCCAAACGTTTACAAACGTCACAGAACAAATCCAAACGTTTCATCTTTTTAGAGATTTAAGCCAAAAGTTTACAAACGAATCCAAACGTTTAAAACGTTACGAAACAAATCCAAACGTTTAAAAACAAAATTTACAAAACAAATCCAAACGTTTAAAATATTTTAGCGATTTAAGTTAAACGTTTAAAATATTACGAAACAAAACCAAATGTTTACAAAAGTTCGAAACAAATCCAGACGTTTCACCTTTTGACCGATCTAAGCAAAACGTTTACGAAACAAATCCAAACGTTTCCCAATATTTAGCGTTCAATTTGTTTTGTAACGTTCGTACGCGTTTGGCTTAAATCGCTAAAATGGTAAAACTCTTGGATTTGCTTCGTAACGTGTGGAAATGTTTGGATTTGTTTTGTAACGCTTGAAAACGTTTGGCTTAAATCTCTAAAACGGTGAAACGTTTGGATTCGTTTCGTAACGTTTGTAAACGTTTGGTTTAAATCGCTAAAAAGGTGAAACGTTTGGATTTGGTTAATAACGTTTTAAATGTTAGGCTTAAATAGCTAAAATAGGGAAACGTTTGGATTTGTTTCGTAACGTTTGTAAACGTTTGGCTTAAATCACTAAGAAGGTCAAACGTTTGGATTTCTTTTGTAACGTTTGTAAATGTTTGGCTTAAATTGCTAAAAAGGTGAAACGCTTGGATTTGTTTCGTAACGTTTGTAAATGTTTGGCTTAAATTTCTTGAAAGGTGAAACGTTTGGATTTGTTTCGTAACGTTTGTAAACGTTCGGCATAAATCGCTAAAAATGTGAAATATTTGGATTTGTTTCGTAATGTTTGTAAACATTTGGCTTAAATCGCTAAAAAGGTGAAACGTTTGGATTTATTTCGCAACGTTTGTAAACGTTTGGCTTAAATCGCTAAAAAGGTGATACGTTTGGATTTGTTTCGTAACGTTTTAAACGGTTGGCTTAAATCGCTAAAATGGGAAAACGTTTGGATTTGTTTTATAACATTTGAAAAAGTTAGGTTAAACGTTTATATTTGTTTAATCACTAAATAGGTGAAACGTTTATATTTGTTTCGTTACATTTGTAAATATTTGGCTTAAATTGTTGAAAAGGTGAAACGCTTGGATTTGTTTCGTAACGTGTGTAAACGTTTGGCTTGAATCGCTAAAAAGGTAAAATGTTTGGATTTGTTAAAATTTGTAAACGTTCGGTTTAAATCGCTAAAAATGTGAAATGTTTGGATTTGTTTAGTAACGTTTGTAAACGTTTGGCTTAAATTGCTAAAAATGTAAAAAGTTTGGATTAGTTTTGCAATGTTTATAAACGTAATCGAAACAAAACCAAACGTTTCACCTTTTTAGAAATTTAAGCCAAACGTTTATAAACGTTACGAAACAAATCCAAACGTTTCACCTTTTTAGCGATTTAAGCCAAACATTACGAAAGAAAACCAAACGTTTCACTTTTTTAGCGATTTAAGCCAAATGTTTACAAACATTACAAAACAATCCAAACGTTTCCCCTTTTTAGCAATTTAAGCCAAACGTTTACAAACTTTACGAAAGAAAACAAAATATTTCACCTTTTTAGCGATTTAAGCCAAACGTTTATAAACGTTACGAAACTAAACAAAACGTTTAAAATGTTACGAAACAAATCCAAACTTTTCACCTTTTAAGAGATTTTAGCCAAACGTTTACACACGTTACGAAACAAAACCAAACATTTCACCTTTTTAGTGATTTAAGCCAAACGTTTACAAACTTTACGAAACTGTTGGTAAAAATACGCTTTAAACATTTTGTTTAGTTTATGAAAGTGTACGTATGCCAACTTGTAATATAGACTGCGAAGTCCAGATATCGTACCCACAAAGAAAGCTTCTAAAGACAACAAGTTAGGAGACTCGATTTGGATAGTTGAAAAGATAATATGGTTTGTTTAAGTAAATTAAAAGGAAAAATTAAACAAATGTAAATTAAACGAATTAAAAGATGTAATTAAAATGGTGTTTTGGATTGGATTGTTAATATTCATGTAATACCCCAAATATTTTAAGATAATTAAGTCGTACCACGTGTCATGAATTCCGATAAATTAAATTAAGAAGAATTTAATTTAATTATATCGAGAATTCAAAATAATTTATAATAAGCAGTTTTACGGGAATTAAAGAAATAACTTAGAAAATTAATATAAAATAAATTATATATCCCGAGATAAAAATTATTTCGCCAAAGTCCGCGAAATAATTTATAGTATTAGTGGTAAAAGTTTTAGAGTCAATCGGAGACCGTTTAAAATGTGGACGCGGATAGGTTTTGGACTAAATTGCATTTTTAAAAAGTTTCAAGGACCAAAGGGCAATTTAGCCAATATATGTATAAGAAATGAGATGAGAAAGAATGATCCAGAACTCATATTCATATCCTTCGTTATCACCATCATCAGATCATCGTTTCTTCGCCTAATCTCCGTTTCTCGTCCGTTTTTGACGTTCTATAACTCGAACCGATCGTATTTCAGTGGCGAATCACGGTAAGCACGTCGTTTCATCATTTGTTTGAGTCTATTTGATAGAAAAACGATTTGAAATGATAGGTTACGGCAAAACCGTATCACGATTACGTATTTGATTCGATTTAAACGTTTTTATTATGTTTTTGGATGGATTTAGATGTTATTTTGTGTTAGATACGCTAGGAAAGTCGCTAAGCAAGTCAGAATGAGTTTTGGCAACATTTGGTGCGGAAAAGGGGCTGTCGCCCTCGGTGTCGCGATGCGACAGGTGATATCGTGTCTCGAGTCTAGAGTAAAACGTAAAACGTAATTAGAATTCAACGAGTTATGTCGTGTCTCGAGTCTAGAGTCAATCTTAGAATAGGATTCTGATATGAGTCAAATGTTTTGAAATTATTTTAGATCCGGCGAGTTAAGAAGCAGCTGGACCAGGAGCTCGGGAAGCTTGACGTTTTAAGCCCCGAAGTATTTTTGGATAAGCGCTTTCAGTGAGTTTATACGATTTGCTTTTAAAGTATTTATACAAGCAAATATTTGATATTGCCTTACATTGATTTGAATGTTTGCAATGCGAATTCTTTACTTGAATTGCATATGTGTTTGATTTGAAACCGGTATCGATCTGATGGAACGTGCTACCTATTGGGCGGCAATAGGACTGTGTGATCACCAGTTTTGATTTGATACAGCTCTAAAATTTGATTATGAATATGATTATGAGTATGAATTTCGAAGTCGGAAAATAAAATTCGATACGAACGAGAACTCGGTTACAGTGTAACTTGAGCCCCGTATCTAGTGAGTTGGACTCACACTGTGGGATTAAGAGTCTGGTCGCGATCGACGAGGTAGAGTGTGAACACTCCCGGGTCGGACCATTTGGATCAATTTGATTCGATTATATATGATTGATACGTTCGAGGATTAGGGTTTCAATCGGATCCAGTACTTGGCTGCATATGATTTGAATGCTACTGCATTGCTTTATGTTTTATTTGAATACTTATTAGTAAATGTATGAACTCACTCAGTATATTCCCATATATTGACCCCTCACAAATTTCCTTTCAGGTGAAAGACGCTTTTGAAGCAACGGACTTCTATCCTACTTCCAGAAGTCTGTATTTTTGAAAGTATGTAAAGAAATAGTACCTTACTCCTAGAGCTGCAGTAGATAGATGTTTTGTATCAAATGGCTTTCTGTATATATAACTTTATGTTTTTAAAGTATATATGTTTTACGCTTGCTGCATTTTGAATGATTGTGATTGCCAGAGGATATGTATACCTGGCATATGCTTAGCATGACATGTGTTTATGTCTGTCATGCATGACGTTTATGATTTGCGAAAAATTATTTTACGTTTTTTGGCTTGCTACGGGTTTCGGAGCAACCACTCCCATTCCCTAGCGCCGGTCTCGGCCTATGAGAATGGGTCGTGACAATGTTGGTATCAGAGCATGGTCCAGTTACCATTGCTTATGTCAGAAGAGTGATTTATTTTTCTAGGAACTCTACTGAAGCACATAGGACTCGAGTCTTGTCTTTGTTAAGTATTTATTTGATTTTCAAAACTTTCAGCTTTCCCTCTAGGATGTGAGTCTGTCGTAAGCGTGTGTGTTCGCATGTGATGAGATGCGCATGGTATATGATTATGTTTGCGATGATATGCGATTATGCGGCTAAGTAACGTTGTCATTCTTGGTCAGGATGTCTGACCAAAGACAAGAGGAAGAGCAAGCTGCCGCTGCAGCGCGAAATGTTATAGAAGGGGCACATGATGTTCACCTCGAAGCTCAAGATGAGTATTCTGTTCACGGAGGAGGTGGTGGCCAAGAGGCCCAGGCGCAGGCACCTGGAGTGCAAGCACAAGCCCAGCAACCTAATGTTGTGGGTTTTGACCTGAATCAGTTCCTTATGAGAATTGCGGCCATGTAAGCCAATCAGGCTGAGGTGCAGAATATGCATCGTGAACAACTACAGCAGCAACAGTTACGCAATGTTGCTTTTACTGATCGAGACATCGTCTTGGCTTATATGCGTCTTAGCCAACTAACGGCTCTCATAATGTTTTAGACTTCCTGGAGGAAGTAGAACGTAATGCTCGATGTCTGCAAGCTAATGAGAGACATACCATCATTATGGTGGAAATGTCTATGCGAGGACCCGCGAAAGACTGGTTCCAGCAGCACATTCAGCCAACTATGGACACTATGACTTGGGCTGAATTTGTGAATTGTTACAGAGAATTTTTCTTACCGTATGCGGTGACGGAAAGTTGTCGTAATCAGTGGCTGACCTTGAGTAGGGGTAATCAATCTGTGCAAGAGTTTGTGATGGAATTTACTAGAGTGAGTAGATTTACACCCGATCTGACTGCAAATCCAGTCAGAATGAACTCGAGGTTTTAGAAGGTTTAGGAGCCGAATTTGTGAGTCTGACGTCTGATATCGGAAGAACCCTAGTGCAACTAATCGACAGCGCTAGGCAAATGGAAGTTTCTCTGATCCGTTTTGGGAAGATTCCTGATCCTTCTAATGTTGCACCTATGAGAAGTAATATGTTCCGCAGCGTGCAGAGCGCACCTACCCAGTCGTACGTTGGGAGTTACTCTCGATCCACACCACGTCAGCGAGGACATAAGAGGACTCGACATGGATCTAAGGTTAGTGCTTTGGGCACGGGATTTGGTTCTGGATCCATAAGTGACATGGGAGGAGGAGCACCAATCTGTCTGAATTACAATAAGAGGCATTTTAGAATGTGCCGTAGCATTACTGGAGCGTGATTCAACTGCGGCCAGCAGGGTCACTTTGCTAAAGAGTGTCCAAGGCAGATGCCTCAAGGCTCCATGACTACAGTAGTACAGCCTTCCTATCAGCAGCAGAGGACTGCACATCAGGCAGCATCAGGGTACGATCAGACAGGAAGTACCTTCACTGGCCAGAGAGGCCGTGGTTATGGAAATCGAGGAGGAAGAAATGGCGGAGGTCGAGGTACTGGTCAGACTTCGCAGGCCGGCGGGATTCAGGCCAGAGTCTTTGCACTGAATCCTCAGGAGGCTCAGGCTTCCCATGCTGTGGTGCAAGGTACCTTTCCTATCGCTTTTCAAGACAGATTAGTTTTATTTGATCCGGGCGCTACACATTCATTTGTTTCGCCTAGCTTCTCTAGTAATTTAGGAGTGCAACCGGCGTATCTTAGGAATCCTTTGTCCGTAGTTACCATAGTCGGCGAGAGTGTGGAAGTTAGTATCGTTTATCCGTCTTGTCCTGTGAGAGTTCAAGGATGAGATTTGTTAGTTGATTTGATTTTTCTTGAAGTATTAGCTTTTGACGTCATACTTGGAATGGATTTGCTAGCTAGCACTATGCCAATTTGGATTGCCGGAAGAAGATGGTAACGTTCAACACGCCTGGAATTGAAGAAGTTTCAATTCAGGGTGACAAGGTAGAATCTCCGGCGAACATTGTTTCTGCTCTTATAGCTTGTCGTATGTTAAAGAAAGGATGTCAAGGATTCTTAGCTATATTGCGAGATGTGGAGAAGAAAAGCATAAACTTAAGTGATGTACCAGAGGTATCTGAATATCCAGATGTTTTTCCAGAGGAATTACCTGGATTACCCCCAGATTGCGAAATTGAGTTTTGTATCGAATTGGCTCCTGGCACGAAACCGATGTCGATACCTCCTTATCGTATGGCACCAGCAGAACTTAAAGAGTTAAAGGATCAACTAGAAGAGTGGTTTGATCGTGGTTTCATAAGACCGAGTGTATCCCCGTGGGGTGCACCCGTGTTGTTCGTGAAAAAGAAAGATTGATCGCTTTGACTCTGTATCGATTATCGACAACTGAACAAGGTGACGATTAAGAACAAGTATCCGTTACCTAGAATTGACGATTTATTCGACCAGTTACAAGTAGCAAAGTATTTCTCCAAGATTGATATGAGATCAGGCTATCATCAGCTGAAGATTCTCGATAATGACGTTCATAAGACTGCTTTTCGACCTCGATACGGACATTACGAGTTTCTCGTTATGTCGTTCGGGATAACTAACTCACCAGCAGCCTTCATGGATCTGATGAATAAGATATTCAAACCGTACTTGGATCAGTTCGTAATCGTGTTCATCGACGACATTTTGATTTATTCACGTACAGAAGAAGAGCACGCACATCATCTGCGGATAGTACTACAGACGTTAAGAGAACATCAGCTGTACGCCAAATTTTCTAAGTGTGGTATCAAAAAACGACATTAAGGTTGACCCAAAGAAGATCGAGGCCGTGATAGAATGGAAACGACCTGAATCAATTACGTAAGTTTGAAGTTTCCTCGGTTTATCGGGATATTATAAACGATTCGTACAGGACTTTTTGAGGATCGTTGTACCTTTGAGGAAGCTAACTTAGAAGAATACAAAATTCAACTGGACAAACCGGTGTGAGCTCATTTTTCTGAAACTGAAAGAGTGTCTGACGACGGCACCAATTCTTGCGATACCAGAAGGAACAGAAGGATTCACAGTATACTGTGATGTGTCAAGAGTTGGACTAGGATGCTTCCTAATGCAACATGGATGGGTAATCGCGTACGCTTCGCGTCAGCTTAAGAAGCACAAAACGAATTATCCGACGCATGATCTAGAACTAGCAGCAGTGATTTTCAAACTGAAGATCTGGAGACATTATTTTACGGCGCCACGTGCGAGATATTTACCGATCACAAAAGCTTGAAGTACATTTTTGACCAACGAGAGTTAAACCTCAGACAGCGACGATGGATGGAGTAATTGAAAGACTACGACTGCACGATTCAATACCACCCGGGCAAAGCCAACGTTGTGGCGAACGTTAAGCAGGAAGTTAGCAAGAAGTCTCGCGCATATTACAACGGCATAGCAGAGACCATTAATTAACGAGATTCACACAATGTTTATCCAAGGAGTGGAGTTTGAGATTTCATCTCTCGGAAACCTAATGGCTCAGTTAATGATACGATCGACGTTGATAGATCAAATCAAATAATTGCAAGTGGACGACCCTCAATTAAAACATCTAGTTGAGGAAGTTAAACAAGGAAAGAGTCAAGATTTCAGTATCGGCAACGGAATACTGATATATGGCAATCGAATGTGCGTACCAGACGTGGAAAACTTGAGACAGAAGATCATGGAAGAGACTCATGGGACGATCTATAGCGTTCATCCTGGTTCTACAAAGATGTACCATGACATCAAGGGAACGTATTTGTGGAGTGGAATGAAGAAAGACATCGCGGAGTTTGTAGCTGAATGCCCGACTTGTCAGGAAGTCAAGCTAGAACATCAACGACCTAATGGATTTCTCCAGCCATTACCCATTCCAGAGTGGAAGTGGGAGCAAATCACGATGGATTTCGTAGTCGGATTGCCCAAGACGCAGAAAGGTTTTGACTCCATTTGGGCAATCGTAGATCGTTTGACGAAGTCAGCACACTTCATTCCTATCAAGACGACTTATTCTGCAGCAAAATTGGCGGAGATTTGCATCGATAAGATCGTGAGCCTACACGGAGTTCCCGTGTCAATTGTTTTCAGATAGAGGTTCCGTATTTACCTCTCACTTCTGGAAGAGCTTACAAGAAGCGTTAGGGACGCGATTAAACTTCAGCACTGTGTTTCATCCTCAGACGGATGGCCAGTCTGAGCGAACGATTCAGACGTTAGAGGACATGCTTTGACTTTACGTACTAGACTTTGGAGGAAGTTGGGATACGTATATACCTTTAGTCAAATTCGCCTATAACAACAGCTATCATTCGAGCATCGAGATGGTTCCTTATGAAGCATTATATGGGCGAAAGTGTTGAGCTACTATCTGTTGGGATGAAGTCGGTGAGCGAAAGCTAACCGGAGCAGAAATTATCCAAATTACAGCCGAAAAAGTACCGTTGATAAAGCAACGTTTGAATACAGCCTTCAGTCGACAGAAGAGCTACGCGGATCCCAAGAGGAAAGACATTGAATTTCAGATCGGAGACTACGTTTTTCTTAAAGTTTCACCGATGAAGGGAGTGATTCGTTTCAGAAAGAAGGGAAAGTTGGCTCCGAGATACGTCGGATCATACCAGGTTTTAGAACGTATAGGCTCAATTGCCTACAAGCTAGACTTACGACCAGAGATATCGCAAGTTCATCCTGTCTTCCATATTTCCATGCTTCGGAAATATGTACCAGACCCCTCCCGAATTGTGAAACCACAAGTGGTATACGTAAGCGAAGAACTAACTTGCGAGGAACGAGCGGTGCAGATCGTTGACACGCAAATACGACAACTGCGGACAAAGAGGATCCCGATGGTGAAAGTCCTTTGGAGGAGTCAGTCCGTAGAAGAGTGAACGTGGGAAACAGAAGAGGATATGAGGTAGAAGTACCCATGTCTATTCACTCAAGGTACGTGGCAAAAGTTTTAAATTCGAGGACGAATTTATATTAAGGGGGGTGAATGTAATACCCCAAATATTCTAAGATAATTAAGTCATGCCACGTGTCGTGAATAATTTCAAAATAATTTATAATAAGCGGTTTTACGGGAATCAAAGAAATAACTTTAAAAATTAATATAAAATAAATTATAAATCACGAGATAATAATTATTTCGCCAAAGTCCGCGAAATAATTTATAGTATTAGTGGTAAAATTTTCGAGTCAATCGGAGACCGTTTAAAATTTGGACGCGTATAGGTTTTCTAAATTGCAACTTTTAAAAAGTTTCAAGGACTAAAATGCAATTTAGCCAATATATATATAAGAAATGAGATGAGAAAGAATGATCCAGAAGCTCATATTCCTACCCTTCGTTATCATAATCATCAGATCATCGTTTCTTCGCCTAATCTCCGTTTCTCGTCTGTTTTTGACGTCTATAACTCGAATCGATCATATTTTAGTGGCGAATCACGGTAAGCGCGTCGTTTCATCATATGTTAGAGTCTATTTGATACAAAAATGATTGAAGCGATAGGTTACGGCGAAACAGTATCGTGATTACATATTCGATTCGATTTAAATGTTTTTATTATGTTTTTTTGATGGATTTAGATGTTATTTTGGTGTTAGATATGTTAGGAAGGTCGTTAAGCACGTCCGAATGAGTTTGGGCGACATTTGGTGCGGAAAAGGGGTTGTTGCCCTCGCTGTCGCGACGCGACAGGTGATGTCGCGACGCGACACACCTTGGCACGATGTGCCAAGGTCCTTCCGGGTCCCTTCAGTCGTTTACGACCCTTTCCGATGCTTGAAACTTAGACTAGACGTTTTTAAAGCCAATTTAATGCTTGCGGACGATGATTTAACAAAGAACAAACATAAAGATGTAATGTATGATTCGATATTAAGAAGTTTGGTTTATTTATAAACCTAAAGCTGTAGCAAGGCTATATTGAAGAACGATAAGAAAAAGGGGAGTGAGTCGAGTAAAACATAATAAGAATTCAACGAGTTATGTCGTGTCTCGAGTCTAGAGTCAATCTTAGAATAGGATTCTGATATGAGTCAAATGTTTTGAAATTGTTTTAGATCCGGCGAGGCAAGTAGCAGCTGGACCAAGAGCTCGGGAAGCTTTACGTTTTAAGCCCCGAAGTATTTTTGGATAAGTGCTTTCAGTGAGTTTATACGATTTGCTTTAAAGTATTTAAACAAGCAAATATTTTATCTTGCCTTATATTGATTTGAATGTTTGCAATGCGGATTCTTTACTTGAATTGCATATGTGTTTGATTTGAAACCGGTATCGATCTGATGGAACGTGCTACCTATTGGGCGGCAATAGGACTGTGTGATCACAAGTTTTGATTTGATACAGCTGTAAAATTTGATTATAAATATGATTATGATTATTAGTATGAATTTCTAAGTCGGACAATAAAATTCGATACGAACGAGAACTCGGTTATCGTGTAACTTGAGCCCCGTATCTAGAGAGTTGGACTCACACTGTGGGATTAAGATTCTGGTCGCGATCGACGAGGTAGAGTGTGAACACTTCCAGGTCGGACCATTTGGATCAATTTGATTTGATTATATATGATTGATACGTTCGAGGATTAGGGTTTCAATCGGATCCAGTACTTGGCTGCATATGATTTGAATGCTACTGCATTGCTTTGTCTTTTATTTGAATACTTATTAGTAAATGTATGAACTCACTCAGTATATTCCCATATACTGACCCCTCACAGATTTCCTTTCAGGTGAAAGACGCTTTTTAAGCAACGGACTTCTATCATACTTCCAGAAGTCTGTATTTTTGAAAGTATGTAAAGAAACAGTACTTTACTCTTAGAGCTGCAGTAGATAGATGTTTTGTATCAAATGGCTTTCTGTATATATAACTTTATGTTTTTAAAGTATATATGTTTTGCGCATGGTGCATTTTTAATGATTGTGATTGCCAGAGGATATGTATACCTGGCATATGCTTAGCTTGACACGTGTTTATGTCTGTCATGCATGACGTTTATGATTTGCGAAAAATTATTTTACGTTTTTAGGCTTGTTACGGGTTTCAGAGCAACCACTCCCATTCCCTAGCGCCGGTCTCGGCCCATGAGATTGGGTCGTGAGAAGTCATTATCCTGTTTATTCAATTTGGGTTATGGATTGGATTGTTTTACTAAGGTTCAGGCTAGTCAGAAGCACCTGTAATTCTCTCTCTCGCAACTGCAGGCAAAAACAGAAAATAAACTAGTAACAAGCTAATTACTCACTCTCGCACGATGATTAACCTAAACTATTAATCAATTAATGTTTATGAAGTAAACCCTAAGAACACGCACTCGTTAATTCACTCTCGCGCAATCAACTCCTACGTTCTTAATGATATTGATCTATTCCAATTTTACTCTCTCGAGATAAAACCAAAACACATGGCATAGACAAATGATCAATTTAGACTAAGCGTTAAGAATAACAATTACAACACAGTAAGAACACAAACCTATAAATTTAATTTGTTTAAACAGACATAAATCACATTAATAATCTCTAACGATGGGTTTAGCTACTCATGTTTATAAAAGAATCAACAATATAATAAATGGAATTCATAATTGAATAATTGACGATAGTAAAGATCTCTTTAATAAAATCGTACCTTACACGCATAGAAATCCAATAATAAATTGCCGATGAAAATCCAATAATCAAGAATAGTCGAAACGAAGAACACTAGTCTAAATCTAAAACTAGGGTTAATGTCTAGAAAGCGGTAAATTATTGAACCTCTTACAAGATGTAATCCTTAACTATATATACTCATGTGTAATTAGGTCTAATTATGATTTTCAGCTCTTTGAAATGTCTAAATTGCCCCGGGACTTCATTCTTCTAAAATAACTCGTATTGGCACTTTTGAAAATCCAAACTGCAATTTTTCCTCTTCTCACGACGTGCAGGGGAAATGGCACGACATGACCACCATCTCGCACGACGTGAGGCTCGTCGTGCGGCAATCGTGCAACGTTTCTGCCAAATTTCTTGACTTTTTGACCTCCGCACGACGTGCACACCATCTCGCACGATGTGCCACTTTTTCTGATGCAAAACTCTAACTTAAAAACCTCATAACTCCTTGTAGAAACGTCGGAATGAGTCAATACTTGATTCTATAGAAAGCTTAGAGTGTCTACTTTCTTTCTTGTGAAGAGCACAATGTCAATTGAAGTCTCTCAGTACTCCGAAAATATCAATCAATGCAACGGGGTCAAATTCACAAGTAGAAAATTGTGTTCTCGACGTCTATTTTCATTGGGAACCTCCAAAATGCACCAATTATCCCCAAAACTCATCGATTTCCATGAATACACCTGAAATACTTGTACATAACAATAAGAACCAAAACAAATATGATTTTAACTATAAATGTGCAATAACATAACAAAAAGTACATAGGAAATAGGAGTATTTCTACTCCTATCAAACATTCTCACACTTACCTTTTGCTTGTCCTCAAGTAAACACAGAATATTACCCTGCTTAATTCAGAAAACTTTACCAGAATAAATAAAACTAAAGTATTTCAGACACCCCTAAGTAATGAATGAATTAAAAGCACGTTTTTCCGCTGAACAGCATAGAAAGAATAACGCCAAACAACAACCCCAAATGCATAAACATGAATTAGCAACACCGAGAATACTCAAATGTACTTACTTTGGCATAGTTTCTAAATCACTTCGATCACTAGGGCAGTCTAACAATTACAGAAAAATAGTGAACATCAGGCTCTGAGCGGAAAACAAAAGGTTCGGCCAAAAACAATAAAACCACGAATCATGAATCTCACAAGGTAATCTCTTACACAAAAGTGTTTAAGGGTAATAAAAATAAAGCTCTCCTGTCAAAACATGCAATTCTACTATAGGTTTGCCAATATTCCATAATTCCACTACTAATTGAATCAAATAACAAGAATCAAAATGGTATTTTTAAGGTTGTAACGGGGCTTAGGTCAGGGTATGGTACAAGTAACAAATAAGGTTAAGTTGACTTGAAAAAATCATTCAAATAGCAGGAACTAAATCAATGAAACACAACTGACTAATAAATATAATCTCTTTTTTTCTTTCACTTTCTATGCCTTGAGTTCATTTTCTTTCCAATTTTTATCTTTAAAGCTCGTATTTTTTTTCTTTTTTTCTTTTTCTGTTTTTGTGTATTTTTTCTTTTTCTTAGCTTTTTCAGATCTTTTCACTTTTCCTGAACTTCAAAAGTAGGCAATATATAACATAAGAGAATATCAAATAAGCTCAAGCTGAGGATGTTATGCATCCTCACTGTTGTTCCTTGCACAAGTCATAACTGTATCAAGCCAAATGGGTAGAAAAAGGAATATGAGAAAAGGTAATGTGCAACAATAAGTGTAACAAGAAATAGGCTAAGGCTCAACTTGGTTAACTAGGGGAAATCATGATTCGTGGTGCCATTCATCACTTTCAAGTTACTCAACCAATTTTTGCAATTTTACTGCGTACACCTGGCAAATTCTAGAGAATTAACATATATTGACTCACACACAAAAACTGAGACATAAACAAGATATGCTCGATAAGGCTCAAAATCATCTCAATATTTTTGTTAATACTCTGTGATTTGCTATAAAACCTATTTAAATGCTCAGACAAAAAATTTCAAAATTGTTCTTGCTAAACTTTATGCCCCAGATCACAACTTTTAATAGAAATCTAACTTTAGCAAAATACAAATCTTCACCTCAATCCTCTTAATTCATATCGGCTAAAATGCAGCTGTTATCTAATTATTATTCTTAATATGTTGCTCAACCTAAAAGCTACAGTTAACCTATTCATTAAAAAGCGAAGACAAAAACATTAATGTTTGGAATTCTAGTAAAATGTTCAATAAGGTAAGGTAATCAGGAAAAAAATAAAAGGTTAGAACATTACAGTCAACAACAGTCTAGAAAACACATCAACCAGGGTTCACAGTACAGACAATAATAAAGAAAAGAAAATACAAACACACAACCAACATAACAGACACTAGAGAAAACACAGTTTTCTCCCCACCCTCACACAAGAACGTTGCATTGTTCCCAATGCAACAGATTGAATAAAACACAAAGAAAATATAAAAATACGAAAATGGAAATAAAAATAATGCAAGAGAAGTGAAAAAGAAAACAAAACATTCTAGAAATCCTCCGGCTCTATTTCCGTGATTTTAAAATGCCTCAGTGGCGGATCGCACAACGTGCGACAGCCTCCAGCATGTGGTGCGGGTGCACGTCGTGCACATCCTCCAGCACGTCGTGCACATCCTCCCTACACGTCGTGCACCTTCATTGAATTTGCCTAGTCCGTATTTGTTTTTGGTCCTGGACCTGAACATCATAAACACACACCCCCGGATCAATCTGAACTAATAAAACTAACCTAAAACAATAAATGCACTAAAAAAATAACGAACTAAAAGAAAATAAAATTGACATAGCTAACTAAAAAGCAAAAATAAAGATAGTCTGTTGGAATTTTTCATCTAACCGAGCTTGTTTAAGGTCGCTAGCCTTGACCGTATGGCAGACCAATCATGGCGGATCAAAAGGAACAACTCGCTCATGTCCTTGAGCAATAAAAGTTCCAGAAAATGGTTTGCACCATTGTTCAAGAACCTTGAAGATCTCACCAGTTGCGCTTTCCAATTCCACCACTTCAGGACCAATGTTGCGTCGGATTTTGAATGGTCCAGTCCACTACGATACCAGCTTACCTGCACATGAACGCACTTAAAAAATATTCAGAATAACAAGCTCATTTACATTGGTGCTTCCGGGTTGCACTGGATCTCTACTACTCGCTGTAGAGCCAAATTTCAAATTCCACCCTGCCCATTGTTTTGGTTTACCCCTTTGCAGTTTGGCAGAGAGTGAAGGTTTCGGAGGTGCTCTCTTTTTCATTGACTGTGCAGGCTTATCACACAAAGGCTTGTGCAATGTTTCTTCTTTGCTTAATGAGTTGACTTCTTCACATGTCGTAGGATAGTCTAAGTACAATACATCCTTCATGATCTCACGCTCACTTTCCTCCACGCAGTCAATTTTCATGCATTTTTCCTGACTACTCAGGCTTCGCACCCTCTTTGTCATTTCAAACTCCACACCTTCATCCTCTAATCGTAGAGTCAGCTTGCCTGCGTTCACATCAATGAGAACTCTAATCGTGTTCATGAATGGACGTCCCATAATGAGGGGACATTCTCTGTCAATCTCATAGTCAAGTACAACAAAATCCACAGTAAATATGAATTTTTCGACTTTAACTAGAACATCCTCCACAATTCCATACGAGTTCTTGACTGAGTGGTCAGCAAGCTGCAACATCATAGGAGTTTTCTTAACCTGTTGATCACCAAGCAGTTGACTTAACAAAGAAAGAGGAATCAAATTTATGCTGCCACCCAAATCACATACACAACTAGCAGTTTGTAAATCACCAATAGTGCAGGGAACATAAAAACTCCCTGGGTCTTCGAGTTTTGTGGGCAACTTGCTCAAAATTATTGAACTGTAATTCTCTGTAAATGGATCTGTACTCTCGTCCCAACTCCTCTTTTTCATCAGATTGTCTTTCAAGAATTTGGCATAATGCGGCATCTCTCTGAGTGCATCCGCCAGGCTGATATTGATTTGCAGCTTCTTGAAAGTTTCTAAAAAATTGTGAAACTTCCAAGTGTCTTATGGCTTCTTCAGTCTGTGTGGAAATGGAACCTTAGGAACATATGGTGGAGGTGGAGTATATGGTTTTGAAACTTGTGACTCAGTAGCACCACCCTCACACTGCTCCTTCTCTGCCTCTACTACATCCTTCTCTGCATGAGGTTCAGGCAACACTTTTGAACTTCTCAGTGTTATCGCCTTGACTTGCTCTCTCGGATTTGCCTCAGTAGTGGATGGTAAACCCCCTTGATTTCGAGTCAGAAGTGCTTGGGCCATCTGCTGATTCTGCAACTCAAGATTGTGGATAGTGGCAGCATGATTCCTCAATGTTTTCTACATCTCCGCTTCCTTCTTCAAAATTAACTCCATCATCTTGTCCACCTTGCTATGAAGAGACTCTTCTTGCTCTCTCTACTGAAAGCCAGGTGGATGCTGTGGCCTATTGTTCTGATGTTGGAAGTTTTCCTGATTTTGGAAGTTGCCCTAATTATGTTGTGGCCTTTGTCCTCCTTGAAGATTCAGACCCGCCTGATTGTTGGCATTACCCCCAGTATCTTTCCATGAGAAATTCAGGTGATTCCTCCATCCTGGATTGTAAGTAGCTGCATACGGATAATTGCTCTATCTCTGTCCTCCCACGAACTTGACCTGCTCATTGAAAGCCTGTCCCATCACATAGCAGTCATTTGCCACGTGGGTTATACTTCACAGCTACTCTGAACTGCAGCAACATTTCCCATAGTCATCCCTGCAGCTTGCCTCATAAGAATATCAAACTGAGCTTGTAGTGAGGCATTCTTCGCATTCAGACTTTCCACCGTTGGATCAACACTGACTCCCATTACTCCTCTATGCACAAGTACTTTCGCTCTCTCGTTCGGCCAAGTGCATCCATTTATGGCCATCTCGTTTAATAGAGTGAATGCTTCATCAGTCGTCTTCCTCATTAGTGACCCTTCTGCAGCTACATATATTGCGCTTCTCCCCAACTCAGTTGACCCATTGTAGAAAATTTGGATCAGATTCTCCCTAGTAATGTGATGATGAGGAACATTCCTCTACATCTTCTTGTATCGCTCCCACGCTTCATGTATCGATTATCCATCCTTTTGCTGATAGAGAATAATATCCTTGTCAGCTTGGCAGTCTTTGTCATGGAGAAGTACTTTCTCATGAAAGCTTTTGCCAAATCTAACCAATTGTTAATCCCCGCTCTTGAAATGCATGAATCCATTGTTTTGCTCTATCCCTCAGAGAAAATGGGAATAAGCGCAGCCAAACTTCATCTTCTGTCATGTTGCTGAGCTTGAATGTACTGCACACCTCTAGAAAATAGGAGATGTGCTAATTCGGAGCTTCACTAGGTAGCCCATAAAATTGACGGTGCGCTTCTATCAGCTGAATGACACTTTTCTTGATTTCATAGTGGTTTGCTTGTACATGATATGCAAAATAACCATGAATAGTATTTCCCACAATTGGCTGAAAAAACTCCATCAATGTTTGTACTCTCTGCCCGCCATTATTCTCTCCCAGCACATCCTGTGGATTCCGCTGAATTTGTGGAACAATTCTATTATCCACCATAAGATTAAAAACAGGTGGAATACCGTCTTCGTTTTCCATATTCTGATTCCTTTGAGCTGATTTTCTGACACTTCGCTCAAAGGTATTGAGATCTTGTTGAAAAGGTTCTAGAGGTAATCCTTTGCGTCGTGTATTATGCATACACTATGAGAAGGGTACCTAAAACAACACAAACATCAAAATACCACGCGTACAACAAGAAAAATAAAAAATAAAACAAGCCAAGCTATCCTAACTTAGATGTTAAAGATATGCTTTCCCCGGCAATGGCGCCAAAAACCTGTTGGTAAAAATACGCAAACGTACGTATGCCAACTTGTAATATAGACTGTGAAGTCCAGATATCGTACCCACAAAGAAATCTTCTAAAGACAAATAGTTAGGAGACTCTATTTGGATAGTTGAAAAGATAATTTGGTTTGTTTAAGTAAATTAAAAGGCAAAATTAAGCTAATGTATGTCAAACGAATTAAAAGCTGTAATTAAAATGGTGTTTTAACAATAATAGGAAGAACTGGGATTATTAATATTCATTATGCTGTTTATTCAATTTGGGTTATCAATTAGATTGTTTTATAAAGGTTCAGGCTAGTCAGAAGAACCTATAATTCTCTCTCGAGCAACTGCAGGCAAAAGCAGAAAATAAACTAGTAACAGGCTAATTACTCACTCTCGCAAAATGATTAACCTAAACTACTAATCAATTAATGTTTATGAAGTAAACCCAAAGAATATGCACTCGTTAATTCACTCTCGCGCAATCAACTCCTACGTTCATAATGATATTGATCTATTCCAATTTTAGTCTTTCGTGCTAAAACCAAAACACATGGCAGAGACTAAATGATCAATTTAGACTAAGCGTTAAGAATAACAATTAAAACACAGTAAGAACACAAACCCATAAATCAAATTTGTTTAAACATATATAAATCCCATTAATAATCCCCAACGATGGGTTTAGCTACTCATAATTAAAGAATAATCAACAATATAATAAAAGTAATTCATAACTGAATAATTGACGATAGTAAAGATCTCTCTAATAAAATCGTACCTTACACGCATAGAAATCCAATTAAATTGCGGATGAAAATCCAATAATCAAGAATAGTCGAACGAAGAACACTAATCTAAATCTAAAACTAAAACTAGGGTATATGTCTAGAAAGCGGTAAATTATCGAACCTCTTACAAGATGTAATCCTTAACTATTTATACCCATATGTAATTAGGGTCTAATTATGATTTTCAGCTCTTTGGAATGTCTAAATTGCCCCCAGGACTTCATTCTTCTAAAATAACTCGTATTGGCACTTTTGTAAATCCAAACTGCAATTTTTCCTCTTCCCACAATGTAATACCCCAAAATATTTAATTAGCTAACTGGACCACGTGTCCAGTTTTGATTCGCCAGAGTGGCCAGAAGAATTTCTGAAAAGATAAAGTAAATAAGTTTCAAGTAGTTCGGTTTTGAGAAATTAACTATGAGAAAATTTAAGGTTATATCTCAATTCTAAAATTAGAATTGGAATTAAAGGAAAAATGTCAAGAAAAGCCCAAAATAAAGTACAGGGACCAAAGTGGTAATTTAGCCACTTTGTGTCGAAAATGGAAATTTTGGATTTTGACAGGAAAGTATTAATATCGAGCTTCGCATTATTTATCGGATATAAATAATACGTAACAGTAATAATTTAAGAATTTATCGATTTAGCTATGGACTAAATCGTACGAAAGAAAAGTTTAAAGATAAATGATAATAAACAAAAAGAATAAGGAACAAAGTGGTATTTTTACCAAAACATAAAAGGAAAGAAATATGAATCATAAGGAGCAGAAGCATCTGGAGAAGGCGAGAGAGAAAACGATCGATACTGTCGTTCCGCCGCCGTTTCGTCGTTCGACGTCCGAATCGAGTGATTTTTGCGGCGATTTCTTCAGAATCGAAGCCTCTATCAACCCTAAGCTTCAAATCAAGGTAAACATCTCGAGAATTGGTGCAAAAATCGGATTTTGTTGGCTGTTTTAATGGAATTATGATTTAGGATTGAATTTGACGTTTATGACGTTATTGTAGCGTTTTAATGAAAACCGAGATGCGGGTTTTGTATAGTTGAATGTATAGCACGCTGGGATGGCTGAAAAGCCCCGGAAAACGATTTTCCGGGTGCTGTCAAGGGTGTGCGTTCGCACACATTGATTGTGCGTTCGCACACATTGATTGTGCGTTCGCACACTACTTGAATTTTAGGGTGTGCGTTCGCACACTACCCAAATGTTGACAGATTCAAAATCCCAACAGTTAGTTTATAGATTTGCCTCTTAGGAACGCCTCTGTCAAATTTCATATCGATCCAACGGTTCAATTGGGAGAGATCGTTGTTTTACAAAACAGTGTCAGTGTGCAGGCAGCACCTGCGCATTGTCCTGAAAACTCCTTGAAACTTCATCGAAATGAAACTAAACCCTAAAACTTAAAAGGATTATACGTATAGGAATACGAGATTCACGTCTAATCATTAAACGTTAATTATTTATCAGACGTGTCAGAGCAGAGAGGTCAGTAGACGTGGGATAGCGAGGGCATATCATTTCATCGACCACATTATTGATTGGATTGCGGTCACTGTGAGTCGCACTTTACTTTCGTGTATTATATATTAAAGTTATTTTATATAGATATGTATACTGTTTTTACGCATCGCATGTTAATTATTTGATTAAATGTTATATGTTTCTATTAACTTTATTTACGAGAACTAGTATGCGATCCGAAGAAACTAGCTACCTATTGGGTGTCAATAGGCTGTGTGATCACCAGTATTGAGTCAGTCTAGTGTGTTTGCATTTGAGAAATGATTGGATATGTATGATATGATATGAATTCGATACGAGAGTGAACTCGGCTACGGTGTAGCCTGGAAGTCCCCGTATCTAGTGGGCTGGGCCCACCAGTGAGTTGGACTCACAACTTGAGATTTATGATTGGGTTGAACGATATATGATTATTCGAGAGATGTGTCGCATGCTAGAATATTAGTTTCGTACGGATCAAATACCTGTTTATATGATTTATATTATTGTTTTCTTGAGATGCGATGCTATGTTTTTATATTAATACCGTTAGTAAAATGCAACCTCACTCAGTATTTTCCCAAATACTGACCCCTCACCTTTGATGTCTTTCAGGTGCTTAGATTGTGGACTTAGCTAGAGGCCAATTTTAAAGTCCAGAAGTCAGCTGTGTATGTATAGTTTCTGACTTCTGCGAATGCTGCAGTAGTGGTCCCGCGTTGACAGAGTCGTAGCCTAGACAGTAGTACACATTGAGTGTACATATTACTTGCTGTCCAGTTTATATGTTTTTGTAGGCTACGTGTTTTATATGTTGTGCACGGCACTAGGTGCCAGTGATATGTTGGATACACTAACTGATGTATATAGTACCGCGAGGCCAGTTCGTACGAGGTACGGTAACTAGAGCCCGCGAGGATAACAGAACAGTTAGTGTAAATATTGGTTTATGTGTTATATATGTATATCTGCTTCCGTTGTTTATTGTGATTTGTTTATTATAAAATGAAAAATTAATAGTGATTTAAGGCTTGCTACGGGTTCCGGAGCTACCACTCCCGTTCCCTAGCGCCGGTCGCGGATCAATAATTTGGGTCGTGACAATGTTGGTATCAGAGCAGTTGGTCCAGTTACCACTGCAAGTTTGTCTCAGTGTTTGTTTGAGAGCAGTTGGTCTAGTTACCACTGCCAGTTGTGTCTGAATGTCTTTTTGACTTTGAATACTCTGTCAGTAAGTAAACCTAGGAACTACTGCAGCAAGAGAGTCAAACCTTAGTTGTTTGCATTTGATTGATATGTGCATTATTAGTAAGTTCCATAAAGCGCGCGAACCAAGATGGTTAAATGAAGAAGTGATGAATATCCGTGTATATGAGCGGCTAAGGAAACTAAATGTTTATTACTTGTGCAAGGGGTATTCAGTGATTACGTATTCGCGAATTACGTACAGATTGATTGAATGTTAAATGTTTATAGCACCTTATAAGTTGATATTGAAGTTAAGCGAGGAAAAAGGGGCACAGATGGTCTGTGACGTTAGGAATTGTTTCTTTTCAGCATGTCTGGGCAAAATGAAGCTCAGCTACATGCTGCAGAGAAATAGGAGGAAGCGCCTCCTATATATCAGAATGGATTTCATAATGAAGTAGGCAGACCATCTGAAGTCCACCAGAATGGATTTCACTTAGATGCTAGGAGATCACTTGAGATATATCAGAATGGTTACATGTCACTATCAGAAATTGGTAGTTCTTCTAGGATTAGAGGTAGAACTCACTCGCTTGAAATGGAGCACAGTGAGGAAAGTTAGGAAGATCCAGAGGAGGATCTAGAGGAAGAATCAGAAGAAGTTCCTCAAGATGTGGACTTTGAAGAAGAAGAGTTATCAGATGAGTCAGACGTCGAGGAGTATCGGAGTGAACATTTCTAGTCCACTGCGCGGAGATACCGCAATTTGAGAGAGGATATAGAGATAGCAAATGATCAAGCGCAAGTGGCTTTGAATCAGGTTAGGAGGCTGATGTGCTCCTTTTCTCGAGGAACGTTACCAGTGGGACTGTGTTCCACTGACTTTTTACGTATGGTCAAGGGAGTCCCAGATCTAGATAAAGATAATGAGACAATTAATCGTAGCTATGTGAGGAGATTAGGACCAGAGTTTGATGAGCTATATGAGTATGTTCACGAGCACTTTGGATGCTCACTATGATGGCCCGTAAGATCAAGGCTGACCGCGAGTGGGATGGCAATATTAATCCTGTTCGACCCTACTTATTTTGGACTTGTGTTCTATCCAGACTATAATACTCGATCCATTGGTATTAGGACTAACCCCTACTTTGTGCATAGAGGCAGAGGCAACACTAGTAGAAAAGTTAAGGGTCGACACACTGGAATAGTTATTAGGAAACCTATTCCACATCAGGCACCCTTAGGTATAAATGATTAATATGCTTCGAGTATTTGTGTTTATATGTTGCATTGTTGTGTATATGTTTAGTGCATGCATGATAGATCATAACGAGTAGAATATACCTATAGGATAATACCTCAGATAGGTAGGTCCTATAGGAAGCGATATTGACAAACACGTGCTTAAGAAATGAATATATAAACATAATTTACAAAAACAATAATATAATAAACGATAAATAATACATTTATCACGAACGTACTAGAAGTTGTGAAGAAAGAGATGGGTTACCAACAGGGAATCGATGTGAAACATCGGTACCTGCGTTTGTATAGGACATGGTACAGAATGTTGCAGAAGTGGATGTGGTGATTACAGCAGTAGAAAATTTTGAATTGAATTGAGTTATCAGAGATATGGAGAAAGAATTGATGTGATATGAGAATAGTCAGGAAAATGACAGAAGGTGACAGTAATACAAAAATTTGAAATGTACCCAATAATAATAAAGAAAGCCGTTAATAGTCGCAGAGTGTACAATCTGGAGTAAACTTATATTTTATGGAAAGTATGAAGATTTTTTAAGATTTTTTAAGGTACAATTGTGCTCAGACATCACATGTGACATTGCATAATCATGATAGGAATGCATAAAAGAATGATTTTCAAAATTTTAGATCATGCATCATATCTTTACAATGATAAAGAAAAATGCGATTTTGAGCAACTCTTTGGTGATGAGAGGTGTCATCACTTTGAGCTACAATTGTACTAATGATTTCCAACAATTTATGAAAAGTGATTTAAAAGAGCTGGCCAGCCAAAGAATGTTTTGAAATATCTTGTTTGGTAAGTGAACTCAGATGTGAAACTCTGCGACGGATAATAAAAGATTCTTAGTAAATAAGAATAAAATATATAAAATAGACCCCAATAACAGAACAAAGCCAAATCAATGATTAATTGCGACAAGGCTAACAAGACTAGAGTAAAGTTCGAATAAGGAGTTATCGCCGGAGAGCATGCGATGCGCTGTCAATGTTTAAGGATACAGTAATTATCCTTATGTTAGAATGAAGGATGAAATGTTAGAGAGTCATATTAGACGAAAGAGAAGTAATGAATACGTAATGATGAAGAATATAATGATTATCCTTATGTTAAGACAAGTAACATAATGACCAAAAGTCATGTCGGAGGAGAGAAATTAAAAGTATAAAGGACGAGAAGACGGTAATATGAATGATGATCATCAAGTAATATTTTAAGGATACATAACCCTATTAATGTCAGCATTAGAGGATATAAAGAATCTCATTAAAAAGGAAGTAAGGAATACAGACGATAAAGAAGATAATCCAGTAAGATGTGAAGGTTCGAAGTTGGATAGATCAAGAGAGATAATGACACTAATTGACTGATATTAAGTGAAGTCACTAATTTCAGCATTAAGAGCTATAGATTGCATTAACAGAAAGGAGAAAAGTTAAGTTGAAAAAAAAATTCTAGCATAAGGAGAAAAGCACACGTATAGGTATACATGTCAGTAAATATATAAATGATGGATAAGATGAAAGAAAGTATAATGAAGGGACTCATATACCCTTAAGATTTAGTAAGATGAATAGAGAAGTGAAAAGTTATAGATATACGTCAGAAGGATTCTCAGAATAGAACAGCAATAATGGAGCTATTATAAACGAAGGAAAGACGTAGCGAATACAGTAAGTAAAGGATAAAATGATACTTCATTGCTATTGGACAGATAGGAGTGAACTATATCTAAGAAGCCACAATGTCATAAGAACGAAAGGTGGTATTAGTATAAAGAGATCAAGGTATTTAAGACAATTAGAACCATGTTATAAGTGCTAAAGAAGCATAAGGAGTGTAGGACAACAAAAATCGAAACTATTCCCTAATTTTGGAAGTTGCAAAGTCAAGTATGATCTAAATGCTAAGAGTGCTCGCGAACACTTCAAGAAGAAGATGTGAGACAGAATAAGGATAAGCTAAGAAATGATCATGACTAGTATTAAGACGACACCTTGAAAAGTGAGAATAAAGTCGTAAAATTATTTGAAAGTAAGAAACAGAAATGTGAGACGAAAGAGAAAGTTGTTTATACAATAAGAAGGAATGACGAAACAGAAATGTGAGACGAAAGAGAAAGTTATTTATACAGTAAGAAGGAATGACGATAAAGGAAGTAAATAAATTATTAAGGATCTACTGAATCCGTTAAGAATTAAAGGTAAGGATGAAGTTAAGTGAAAATTTGTCACTAAGAAGAATTCTTAAGAAATTTAAATGTTGAGAAATATTCTTGAGACAGTTAAGTATTAAAGAGGCATATAAGATTCTTATGAGGTCAACATGAATAGGGAATTGTGACGTAAAGGAAAGACAATTTTGACTGATAAGTCAATAGGAGACTCGAGACGATCTTTAAGGGATCATATAATGATCAAGTAAAAGAGATGAGAATGTGAGTATTATCGGTAAACAAAGGTAGCTGTACAAGCTACATGATTAAGATTAACGTGAAGTGGAGCATTTATAGCAACGGTGAATAGATGACATACCTCGACTAACAAAGTGACGTAAAGTTTGTGATAGTACAAGATATATCAGGCTTGAAAGGATCAATCGATAAAGAAACAAAGTGTCAGGCAGTGATAGAGGGAGAAGTAAGTAATAAATTACAATATAAGAAAGGAAAGTAACAACGGTAGAGGATAGTAAAGACGATAACCTTAGATTGTGATCATGGGAGTAAATACCCATAGAAGTATGAATAAAGTAAGTACGTCATCAAGGATGTAATCGACACGTCGTGACTATTCACGTACAAAGGAAACGAGTAGCAACCCGATGACGACTAAGAATGAGAATTATTAAAGATAGTAAATCGATAAAGTGTTAGGTGAGGATTAATTGACGCTAATAGTGGTCACAAGGAAGATAATGACTAGTTATAGATGACGTCAGAATTACGTTGCCAACGATACGTCTTAAGCCACACTATTTTGGAAAGACAACAGACGAGACAAAAGGAAACGACAAGAAAAATCTCAACTATACAATGGCAGGAAGCTATAAGAAGAGTGATGAAAGTTAAAGTACAAAAAAACGACTAACATGCATTAATGGACGACAAGGAAAGAAGAAGAATAATCATAAGATCCCAACAAGCTTTATGAAAATTCGAGGACGAATTTTTGTAAGGGGGGAAGAATGTAATACCCCAAAATATTTAATTAGCTAATTGGACCACGTGTCCAGTTTTGATTCGCCAGAGTGGCGATATCAAAAGAAATTCTGAAAAGATAAAGTAAATAAGCTTCAAGTAGGTCGGTTTTGAGAAATTAACTATGAGAAAATTTAAGGTTATATTTCAATTCTAAAATTAGAATTGGAATTAAAAGGAAAAATGTCAAGAAAAGCCCAAAATAAAGTACAGGGACCAAAGTGGTAATTTAGCCACTTTGTGTCGAAAATGGAAATTTTGGATTTTGACAGGAAAGTGTTAATATCGAGCTTCGTATTATTTATCGGATATAAAAATACGTAACAGTAATAATTTAAGAATTTATCGATTTAGCTATGGACTAAATCGTACGAAAGAAAAGTTTAAAGATAAATGATCATAAACAAAAAGAACAAGGACCAAAGTGGTATTTTTACCAAAACATAAAAGGAAAGAAATATGAATCATAAGGAGCAGAAGCATCTGGAGAAGGCCAGAGAGAAAACGATCGATACTGTCGTTCCGCCGCCGTTTCGCCGTTCGACGTCCGAATCGAGTGATTTTTGCGGCGATTTCTTCAGAATCGAAGCCTCTATCAACCCTAAGCTTCAAATCAAGGTAAACATCTCGAGAATTGGTGCAAAAATCGGATTTTGTTGGCTGTTTTAATGGAATTATGATTTAGGATTGAATTTGACGTTTATGATGTTATTATAGCGTTTTAATGAAAACCGAGATGCGGGTTTTGTATAGTTGAATGTATAGCACGTCGGGATTGCTGAAAAGCCCCGGAAAACGACTTTCCGGGGGCTGTCAAGGGTGTGCGTTCGCACACATTGAGTGTGCGTTTGCACACTCCTTGAATTTTAGGGCGTGCGTTCGCATACTACCCAAATTTTGACAGATTCAAAATCCCAATGGTCAGTTTATAGATTTGCCTCTTAGGAAAGCCTCTGTCAAATTTCATATCGATCCAACGGTTCAATTGGGAGAGATCGTTGTTTTACTGAACAGTGTCAGTGTGCAGGCAGCACCTGCGCATTGTCATGAAAACTCCTTGAAACTTCATCGAAATGAAACTAAACCCTAAAACTTAAAAGCATTATACGTATAGGAATACGAGATTCACGTCTAATCATTAAACGTTAATTATTTATCATACCTGTCAGAGCAGAGAGGTCAGTAGACGTGGGATAGCGAGGGCATATCATTTCATCGACCACATTATTGATTGGATTGCGGTCACTGTGAGTTGCACTTTACTTTCGTGTATTATATATTAAAGTTATTTTATATAGATATGTATACTGTTTTTACGCATCGCATGTTAATTATTTGATTAAATGTTATATGTTTCTATTAACTTTATTTACGAGAACTATTATGCGATCCGAAGAAACTAGCTACCTATTGGGTGTCAATAGGCTGTGTGATCACCAGTATTGAGTCAGTCTAGTGTGTTTGCATTTGAGAAATGATTGGATATGTATGATATGATATGAATTCGATACGAGAGTGAACTCGGCTACGGTGTAGCCTGGAAGTCCCCGTATCTAGTGGGCTGGGCCCACCAGTGAGTTGGACTCACAACTTGAGATTTATGATTGGGTTGAACGATATATGATTATTCGAGAGATGTGTCGCATGCTAGAATATTAGTTTCGTACGGATCAAATACCTGTTTATATGATTTATATTATTGTTTTCTTGAGATGCGATGCTATGTTTTTATATTAATACCGTTAGTAAAATGCAACCTCACTCAGTATTTTCCCAAATACTGACCCCTCACCTTTGATGTCTTTCAGGTGCTTAGATTGTGGACTTAGCTAGAGGCCAATTTTAAAGTCCAGAAGTCAGCTGTGTATGTATAGTTTCTGACTTCTGCGAATGCTGCAGTAGTGGTCCCGCGTTGACAGAGTCGTAGTCTAGACAGCAGTACACATTGAGTGTACATATTACTTGCTGTCCAGTTTATATGTTTTTGTAGGCTACGTGTTTTATATGTTGTGCACGGCACTAGGTGCCAGTGATATGTTGGATACACTAACTGATGTATATAGTACCGCGAGGCCAGTTCGTACGAGGTACGGTAACTAGAGCCCGCGAGGATAACAGAACAGTTAGTGTAAATATTGGTTTATGTGTTACATATGTATATTTGCTTCCGTTGTTTATTGTGATTTGTTTATTATAAAATGAAAAATTAATAGTGATTTAAGGCTTGCTACGGGTTCCGGAGCTACCACTCCCGTTCCCTAGCGCCGGTCGCGGCTCAATAATTTGGGTCGTGACACACAACATGCAGGGTCAATGGCAAGATATGCACACCATCTCGCACGACGTGCACATCATCTCGCACGACGTGCCACTTTTTCTGCTGCAAAAATCTAACTGCAAAACCTGATAACTCCTTGTGAAATGTCGGAATCATTCGATTCTTAATTCTCTGAAAAGCTTAGAGTGTCGAATTTCTTTTTTGTGCAGAACACAAAGTCAATTGAAGTCTCTAAGTACTCCAAAAATGTCAATCAATGCAACGGGGTCAAATTCACAAGTAGGAAATTGCTCTCTGAATGTCTATTTTCATTGGGAACATCCAGAATGCTCCAATTATCCCCAAAACTCATCGAGTTCCATTAATACAGTTGAAATACTTTGACATAACAATAAGAACCAAAACAAATATGATTATAACAATAAATATGCAATAACATACCAAAAAGTACATAGGTAATAGGAGTATTTCTACTCCTATCAGTAACAAATCCAAGCATTTCACCTTTTTCGCAAATTAAGCCAAATGTTTACAAACGTTACGAAACAAATCCAAACGTTTCACCTTTTTAGTGATTGAAGCCAAACGTTAACAAACGTTACGACACAAATTGATCAGTTACGAAATAAATCCAAACGTTTAAAACGTTACGAAACAAATCCAAACGTTTCACCTTTTTAAAATCTAATTCCATATACGATTCAATTACGATGGTGACAATGAAATAAACGTTTGGCTGAAATTGCAAAAAAGGTGAAACATTTGGATTTGCTTCGTAACGTTTGTAAACGTTTGGCTTCAATCACTAAAAATGTTAAACGTTTGGATTTGTTTCGTAACTGATAGATTTATTTCTTAACCTTTGTAAACGGTTGGCTTAAATCGCTAAAAAGGTGAAACGTTTGGATTTGTTTTGTAATTTTTGTAAATGTTTGGCTTAAATTGCTAAAAAGGTGAAACGTTTGGATTTGTTTCGTAATTTTTGTAAACGTTTGGCTTAAATTGCTAAAAAGGTGAAACCTTTGGATTTGTTTCGTGACGTTTGTAAATGTTTCGCTTAAATTGCTAAAAAGGTGAAATGCTTGGATTTGTTTCGTAATGTTTGTAAACGTTTGGCTTAAATTGCTAAAAAGGTGAAACGTTTGGATTTGTTTTGTAAAAAGGTGAAACGTTTGGCTTTGTTTCGTAACGTTTGGCTTAAATTGCTAAAAAGGTGAAACGCTTGGATTTGTTTCGTAACGTTTGTAAACGTTTGGTTTTGTTTCGTAACGTTTGTGAACGTTTGGCTTAAATTGCTAAAAAGGTGAAACGCTTGGATTTATTTCGTAACGTTTGTAAACGTAGGCTTAAATCACCAAAAAGGTGAAACGTTTTGATTTGTTTCGTAACTTTTGTAAAAGTTTGGCTTAAATCGCTAAAAAGGAGAAACTTTTGATTTCTTGTAACGTTTGCAAACGTTTGTGTTAAATCGCAAAAAAGGTGAAAGGCTTAGTTTTGTTTCGCAACGTTTGGCTTTAATCACTAAAAAAGTGAAACGTTTCGATTTGTTTCATAACGTTTGTAAACGTTTGGCCTAAATTTGTAAAAAGGGGAAACGCTTGTCTTTGTTTCGTAACGTTTGTAAACGTTTGGCTTAAATTGCTAAAAAGGCGAAACGTTTGGTTTTGTTTCGATAATGTTTATAAACGTTTGGTTTAAATCGCTAAAAAGGTGAAACGTTTGGATTTGTTTCGTAACCTTTGTAAACGTTTGTCTTAAATCGCTAAAAAAGTGTAACGTTTGGATTTGTTTCGCAACATTTGTAAACGTTTGGTTTTGTTTCATAACGTTTGGAAACGTTTGGCTTAAATCGCTAAAAATGTGAAACGTTTGGATGAAATTGCTAAAAGGGGGAAACGTTTGGTTTTCTTTCATAACGTTTTTAAACGTTTGGCTTAAATCGCTAAAAAGGGGAAACATTTGGAGTTGTTACGTAACGTTTGTAAATGTTTGGCACAAATTGCTAAAAAGGTGAAACGTTTGGATTTGTTTCGTAACATTTGTAAATTTTTGGCTTAAATCGCTAAAAATATGAAACCTTTGGATTTGTTTCGAAACGTTTGTAAAGGTTTGGCTTAAATCGTTAAAAAGGCGAAACGTTTTGTTTTGTTTCATAACCTTTGTAAACGTTTGGCTTAAATCGCTAAAAAGGTGAAACGTTTGGATTTGTTTCGTAACGTTTGTAAACGTTTGGCTTAAATTGCTAAAAAGATGAAACACTTGGATTTGTTTCGTAACGTTTGTAAACGGTTGGCTTAAATCGCTAAAAAGGTGAAACGTTTGAATTTGTTTCTTAACGTTTGTAAATGTTTGGTTTAAATCGCTAAAAAGGGGAAACGTTTGGATTTTTTTCGTAACATTTTAAACGTTTGGCTTAAATCGCTAAAATGGGGAAACGTTTGGATTTGTTTCGTAACTTTTGTAAACGTTTGGCCTAAATCGCTAAAAAGATGAACCATTTGGATTTGTTTCGTAACGTTTGGATTTGTTTCGTAACGTTTGTAAACATTTGGCTTAAATTGCTCAAAAGGTGAAGCCCCTTGGATTTGTTTCATAACGTTTGTAAACGTTTGGCTTAAATCGCGAAAAAGGTGAGACATTTGGCTTTGTTTCGTAATGTTTGTAAACGTTTGGGTTATATTGCTAAAAAGGTGAAACGCTTGGATTTGTTTCGTAACGTTTGTAAACGTTTGGCATTGTTTCATAACGTTTGTAAACGCTTGGCTTAAATAGCTAAAATGGGGAAACGTTTGGTTTTGTTTCATAAACTTTGTAAACTTACGACTTAAATCGCTAAAAATGTGAACCGTTTGGATTTTTTTTCATAACGTTTGTAAACGTTTGGCTTAATTCGCTAAAAAGGTAAAACATTTGGATTTGTTTCGTAACGTTTATAAACGTTTGGCTTAAATCTCTAAAAAGGTGAAATGTTTGGATTTGTTTCGTAACGTTTGTAAACGTTTGACTTAAATAGCTAATAGGTGAAACGTTTGGATTTGTTTCGTAACGTTTGTAAACGTTTGGCTTAAATAGCTAAAAAGGGGAAACGTTTGTATTTGTTTCGTAACGTTTGTAAACGTTTGGCTTAAATCGCTAAAAATGTGAAACGTTTGGATTTGGAAACGTTTGGCTTAAATTGCTAAAAAGGGGGAACATTTGTTTTTGTTTCGTAACGTTTGTAAATGTTTTGCTTAAATCGCTAAAAACGGGAAACGTTTGGAGTTATTTCATAACGTTTGTAAGCGTTTGGCTAAAATTGCTAAAAAGGTGAAAAGTTTGGATTTGTTTCGTAACATTTTTAAACGTTTGGCTTAAATCTCTAAAAATGTGAAACGTTTGGATTTGTTTCGTAACGTTTGTAAACGTTTGGCTTAAATCGCTAAAAAGGTGAAACGTTTGGTTTTGTTTCATAACCTTGACAAATGTTTGGCTTAAATCGCTAAAAAGGTGACACATTTGGATTTGTTTCGTAATGTTTGTCATTGTTTGGCTTAAATTGCTAAAAATATGAAACTCTTGGTTTTGTTTCGTAACGTTTGTATACGTTAGGCTTCAATCGCTGAAAAGGTGAAACGTTTGGATTTGTTTCGTAAGGTTTGTAAAAGTTTGGCTTAAATTGTTAAAAAGGTAAAACGCTTAGATTTGTTTTGTAATGTTTGTAAACATTTGTCTTAAATAGCTATAAAGTGAAATGTTTGGATTTGTTTCATAACGTTTTAAACGTTTGGATTTGTTTCGTAACAATTCTAAACGTTTGGCTTAAATAGCTAATAAAACGTATGGATTTATTTCGTAACGTTTTAAACGTGTGGCTTATTTTGCTAAAATGGGGAAACGTTTGGATTTGAGCCAAACGTTTCACCTTTTTAGCAATTGAAGTCAAACGTTTACAAACATTACGAAACAAATCAAAGCGTTTCACCTTTTTAGCAATTTAAGCTAAATATTTACAAACAAATCCAAATGTTTCACCTTTTAAGTGATTTAAGCCAAACGTTTATAAACGTTACGAAACAAATCCAAACAATTAAAACGTTACGAAACAAATCCAAACGTTTAAAACGGTACGAAATAAATCCAAACATTTCACATTTTTAGCAATATAAGCCAAACGTTTACAAACGTTACAAAACAAATCCAAACGTTTCACCTTTTTAGCGATTTAAGCCAAACGTTTACAAACGTTACGAAACAAAACCAAATGTTTAAAACGTTACGAAACAAATCCAAACATTTCAAATATTATAAATTTAAGCCAAACGTTTATAAACGTTACAAAACATATCCAAATGTTTTCCCTTTTAAGCGATTTAAGCCAAACATTTAAAATGTTAAGAAAACAATCTAAACATTTCCCCTTTTTAGCAATTTAAGCCGAAAATTTACAAACGTTACAAAAGAAACCAAACATTTGACCTTTTTAGTAATTTAAGCCAAACGTTTACAAACATTACGAAACAAAACCAAAAGTTTCACATTTTTTGCGATTTAAGTCGAACGTTTAGTTATGGTATTTGAGTTGTTTCTATAAATTGTATTTTACTTTTAACGATTTAAGGCAAACGTTTACAAACGTTACGAAACAAATTCAAACATTTCACCTTTTTAGCGATTTAAGCCAAACGTTTATAAACGTTTTGAAAAAACAAAACATTTAAAACGTTACAAAATGAATCCAAACGTTTCATATTTTTAAAGATTTAAGCCTAACGTTTACAAATACAACGAAACAAATCAAAATGTTTCACCTTTTTAGCGATTTAAGCCGAACGTTTACAAACGTTAAGAAACAAATCCAAACATTTCACCTTTTTAGCGATTAAAGCCAAACGTATACAAACGTTACAAAACAAAACCAAACGTTTGGATTTATTTCGTACGTTTGTAAACATCTTTTTCCGTGAGGTACGATATTTTGATTTTATGTGATCTTTATGAGTTTTATTTGTGTTACGTGTTTTCTGCTGTTAATTGCTTATCGTGTTAAATTCAAGGACGAATTTTTAATTAGTTGGGGAGAATGTAATATCCCGTAATATTTTGATTTATTTCTTGTTGAATTTCCGGTAGTTTTCTGGTCGTTTTGTGCTTTGATTCGAGGCTAGTTAGAGTTTGGGGTTCGTCGGTTTGGTTGTGGTTCAACCAAAAGGGTTAAACCACACCTTTTGAATCAGGTCTCAAAAGAGACCCGATTCAAAAAGGTCATGTCTCGTACGAGACCAACAGGTCTCGTACGAGATCAAAGGTTTTTGGCCTGGTCTCGTTCGAGACCAGGCAAGTTTCGAACGAGAACCAAGCCAAAATGGATGGTCTCGTTAGAAACCATCTCTACCTTTGCGGGGGGGGGGGGGCACTTTCGTCATCTGTTTCCAACCTAATCGACCTACTTAAATACCTAAATTTCAACCCTAATTCATTCTCCATGCTACAAACAAACTCTAGCCTCCATCATCTTGCTAATTTGTTAAGAAATCGCTGCTCATTATCGCTCTCAAAGTTTTGAGAAAAATCATCGGTAAGTTTGTTATTAATTTCAGTTTTGGCTTTGAACGGCATTCCGTATTTTTGATTGTTCTCTCTCGTTGTTAGATCGAAATCAATTCCGCTTCGTCTAAGGTATTCTAGACTCACGCCTCTACGATTCCCCACCTTGATTTCGCAAAACGATATGAAATCGACCTCGTTTCAATCGCCGCCGTTTAACCGTATTATTTGTTAATTGTAAACTGATTCTGTATCTATGTTTACTGCCGACTCTTTTCCATCGTCTTGGGACATGATTTTGATTACTTGTACGTTATTTAGCATCCTTGGTTAATACGTTAGCGGAATTGTTGAATTTATATTATGTCGTTGTGTTAAATTGTCGTACGGTTTATCGTCACCTCGTTTGAGTTTTGTGCCATTGTTTCTCAATTTGAAATTCCTTTACTATGTTACGGTTAGTACTAGATCTTGATTAGGAGATTAGGTATAGGGTAATTATGGTTAAGGTTGCTTTGTTATCATGAAATTTTGATGGATTTAGGCTAATGAATTATGTTCAGTAGCAAGGAATGGTTGATTGATGAATTGAAATAAATTGGTGATTTGTAAACGATGAGCATTTTACAAATTAAGTTAATATAATGACTCGGGTAATTATATTTGTTTTCAAATATCGTTTTGTTAAAAAAAATTGGCTAAATTACAATTTAGTCTCTGAACGATTTTATACTTATTTAAGTAAGTTTTTGATTAGTAACTTTATATTTTGTTTTTAATTATAAACAAAAGTAATTAATTTGATTTCGAATATTAAATTGGCTAAAGTACTATTTAGTCCCTAAATTGGTTAAAGTACAGTTTATTTCCTAAACTTCTATAAACTTAAAATGGTTAAGTTTTGGTTGTAACTTGGGTTACTTGAAATTGAATTTATTGAGTTCTGCTTTTAGAATGGATTATTATTTTATTGAATTATTTAATAAATGTAAACTCGGGTTTATATTTGATAAACGTTTTGAGTCAGGTTAGACTTGGGTCACCCGACAAGTAAGGTTAGCCTGGGTCTACCTATTGGGTAATTTTGTGTTGTTCTGGATTGTTTTATTCCGACATGTTAATTGCGCTAGTCCTATGTGATGTCTAGTATTCTCTAGAGTTAGGGTCTGTTTTTAATAATTATTTTATTTTTTTAGACCCGTCTACTGTTCGTGCTTCAGAGGCGAACCAGGATTAGTTGCTTGCCGGCTATCATGTGGATTAGCAAGCAGTGAGTTTGTACTTACTATTTACCGCTTTATTAAGTAAATTGTTATATTAATATTAAATATATACTGTACGTATATTTTGACCTGTTTTTTATATTATGGCTCCAAGTTGGAACATGATACCTAATGGGCATCATTAGGACTGCGTGCGCACCGGTATTGATCTGGGTAAGGTATATATGGAAATGTGGTAACTCGGTATGAGCATAGCTCTCTGGACCAGGTAGAGCAACTCGGTGTAGCTCAGCTCTCGGGACTTTGGATATGGTATAAGTGTGGTCGGTGGTAACTCGGTGTAACTTAGCTCTCGGGACCAAACCTATTGGATTATGAATATATTTAGAACTGTGGATTAGGATTCCAACTATTAATCGTAATATTGTTATTAAATGTTTTAAACGTTTTTAAAATTTTCCACTTGATAAATATAAATAGTGATATAAACTCATCTCAATATATCTGACCCCGTTGTTTTCCCAATATTTCTCAGGGTTATGATCTGAGAGAGTTTGGTGATCTCCGTCTTTTCTTTTCTCGGAGGTTTCATTTATTTTTATAGACTGCCAAACTATTTTATTCTTAGACCGCAATAGTAACTAGACGTCTTTATTATTATTACAGTTGTTTGTCGGATTGGTTCGACTAGTTATATTGCGTTGGCATGTTACATTATTTACACTGGTTTATGTTATGCCTATTTATACTTAGTATTGGATAAGCATGTTATATTAAATGCTGAATATTATAACTGTTAGAATTAGGCTGAAGTCTCGGTTGCCCCCGAGCATTGGTTTTCTGCAGGTTTATTATAATTGTATGTTAACCAAAAGGCTAGCTTTGAGTTTTGGTACTGCATTACCCATACCCTAGTGCCGGTCACGATTCATGAAAATGGGTCGCGATAAACTTGGTATCAGAGCTTTGGTTTCAAACCAAGGCCATTTGCATGCTATGTGTTTACTCTGTTAAGTGTTGTCGTGTCTTAGAAACTACTGCGGATATAGGTTTATGTCATGTCTTTAAAAACATCATCTTTTAATTTTAAAACATTCATGCCTACACCAATAGGATTGCGTCGAGTCAGTCATTATATGTTGATTTGATGCTTTTAATTGTTGATGTTATCTCACTTGGGTGAATATTTTATTGTTGTTGATTTCTTGGGAAATCCTATATGTTGCTTGTTTTGTTCATACTTGGGAATGAAATATCTGTGTATTTAAATTGATTTTGTTCAATCCTTAGGATATGAACAACGCTGTTAGTACTCGTGCTGCGGCGGAGCAAAGAAGCTGAGGCTGATGATGCGATTTCCATGGAAGTCGATCAGAATGTACCACCGGTTCAGGCAAATGCTGGACGTGGTAAAGGTAGAGGTGCTGGTAGAGGTAGAGGAGCTGGTAGAGGTAGTGGACGTGCTGCAGCAGGCGTTCAGGCACCAAGAGTGCAGCTGGTACCAGATGTGCAGCAGGCACCGGAGGTGCAACAGGCACCAAACATGCAGGCGTTCGACTTCACTACTTTCTTGGCTGGGATTGTCGAAATGCAGAAAAATCAGGCTCTTCTAAAGAATCAGTGTACTGTACTGGGTCAGATAGCGCAGCAACAACAACCTCAGGCTGGTGCTGTAGCTGGTACTGGTGGACTTGCTTGTGTCGATCATGTTCCGACAGATTGAGAGGCGGTGATGAGCTACACGAAGTTGACTCCGACTACTTTTGATGGCACTGGAGATGCCCTTGACTTTTTAGAGGAGCTTGAGTACAACATTCAGAGGATTCAGGGTACTGATCGTCAATCAGTGATGCTTGTGGAGATGTCGCTAAAGGGTCCAGCTAAGAACTGGTTTCGAGATAACATCAGACCGGAGATGGCTACAGTGACTTGGGCTGAGTTTGTGGTCAGGTTTAGAGGCTTCTATCTACTCTTCTCTGTTACTGAGAATTTCAGAGAAAAGCTGCTACATTTGAAGAAGGGGGATAGATCAGTGACTGATTATACTAAGGAGTTTGTCCGTTTGGGGAGGTTTGCTACATATCTACAGGGTGATCGAGTGCGGGTGAATGACCGCTATGTTAGGGGCTTAGGCTCGGAATTTCTTCCTTTGCTGATAGGGACAAACATGGAGTTCTCTCGAGTAGTGGATAGTGCTCGTCGGATGGAGAGCTCATTGGTTTAGTTTGGGACGATCTCTGACCCTTTCCAGATTCAGAAGGGAAAGAGTGATCTTCCTAGTGGGGGCAGCAAGCCCCAGCGCAGCATGGTAGTGGAAACTACCATAACGACTCTTCTCAGGCCAATAGGGGGAGTCGTCGGTCGCACAACAAGGGGAGGAATAGTGCTAGGAGTGCTCCGTACAATTCTAGCAGCAGTGGGAGTAACCGTGGTTCAGGACGCGGTTTCAGTGATGGATCTAATATTTTGTTCTTCCAGAATTGCAGACGTAGGCATTATGGTTAGTGCCAGTTAGCTCCAGGAGGTTGTTTTACTTGTGGCCAGCCGTGTCATTTCTCCAGGAAGTGTCCGACATCTGGGCAGCAGATGTCTAACTCCAGTGTGGCGCAGTCATCTTACCAGCAGCAGAGACCTGCGTTTACCCAGTCTGTAGAGTATTCTCAGCCTGCAGCATCTTTTGGTGGCCAGCGGGGCCGTGGTTTTGGTGGCAGAGGTTTTGGTGGCTGTGGTAACGGCGGCATAGGTTCCAACAGTTATACTACTGGGCCGAATTCTCAACAGCAGCCGCAGGGTCAGGCCAGAGTGTTCACTCTTACTCCTCAGGACACGCGTGCATCAAATGCCGTGGTGCAAGGTACCATTCCTTTTTCTTTTATAGATGTTTTGGTGTTATTTGATGCGGGTGCAACCCATTCGTTTGTGTCTACATGCTTTGCTGGAAAATTGGGTATTGCACCATCTATTTTGAGTGAACCTCTAGCTGTATCTACACCTATGTCTGATGGTGTAGTAGTGGACGTCGTTTATCCTTCTTGTCTAGTGGTTATTCAAGGTAGAGAACTATGTGCTAATTTGATTGTGCTTGATGTGCTTTCTTTTGATGTCATCTTGGTGATGGATTGGTTGTCACGCCACTTTGCTTCTATTGACTGTAGAGGGAAGTCAGTCGAGTTTAGGATTCCAGGTGATCTACCTTTTTCCTTTCAGGGAGAAAAGGCGGAGACACCTGGGTTTTCTTGAAGTGGTTCGAGATGTGGAAGCGGAAGTTAATGATATGCATAGTGTGCCTATTGTGAGTGAGTTCACAGTTGTGTTTCCAGAGGAATTGCCTGGATTACCACCTGATCGAGATATTGAGTTTTGCATTGATGTGGTTGCTGGTACAACTCCAATTTTGATACCACCGTATCGGATGGCTCATGCAGAGCTGAAGGAGTTGAAGGACCAGTTACAAGAGTTGTTGGATAGTGGGTTCATCAGACCGAGTACTTCTCCATGGGGTGCTCCAGTTCTGTTTGTGAAAAAGAAAGACGGTTCCTTTTGACTGTGTATCAACTACAGATAGTTGAACAAGGCTACTGTCAAGAACATATATCCTCTTCCTCGCATCAATGATTTTTTTGATCAGTTGCAAGGTGCGAAGTGTTTCTCCAAGATTGACTTGAGGTCTGGGTATCATCAACTTCAGATCCGTGATGTAGATGTGCCTAAGACTACTTTTCGGACGCGGTATAGACATTTTGAGTTTCTAGTTATGTCCTTTGGTCTGACAAACGCACCAGCAGCGTTTATGGATATGATGAACAGAGTGTTCAAGCCGTTTTTAAATCAATTCGTTATCGTTTTCATTGATGAAATTTTGATCTATTCTCGGAGTGAGGATGAGCATGCTTAGCATTTGAGGAATATACTACAGACATTGCGTGAGAATCAGTTGTATGCTAAGTTCTCAAAATGTGAGTTTTGGCTGGATCAGGTTAACTTTCTAGGATACTTGGTGCCGAAGGATGGGATCAAGGTTGATCCGAAGAAGATTGAGGCAGTTATGGATTGGCAGAGGCCGAGGTCAGTTACCGAGATCAGGAGTTTTTTGGGTTTAGCTGGCTACTATTGTCGGTTCGTGCAAGATTTCTCAAGAATATCTGCACCGTTGACTAAACTGACACATAAGGTTGCTAAGTTTGAGTGGAATGACAAGTGCGAGGCGAGCTTTGAGAAGCTCAAGGCGATTTTGACTAAAGCTCCGGTTTTGGCATTGCCTTCTGGCATTGATGGTTTCACAGTGTATTGTGATGCGTCTCAGATTGGTTTTGGTTGCTTTCTGATGCAACATGAACAGGTGATTGCCTATGCTTCCCGTTAGTTGAAGAAACATGAGGTAAATTACCCTACTCATGATTTAGAGTTAGCAGCTGTGGTTTTTGCGTTGAAGATTTGGAGGCATTATTTGTACGGTGCTACTTGTGAGATTTTAACTGATCATAAGAGTCTGAAGTATATCTTTGATAAGAGGGACTTGAACTTGAGACAGAGGAGGTAGTTAGATTTGCGGAAAGACTACGACTGTACTATTCAGTACCATTCTGGTAAGGCTAATATGGTAGCCGATGCGTTGAGTCGCAAGTCTTCGGGCAGTTTGGCTCATATCACTGAGGTTGGGCGTAGACCCATGATTAGAGAGTGGCACAGTTTCATAGTTTCAGGTTATGGTTTTCAGTTTTCTCAGGCCGGGAGTTTGCTGGCACAGTTGCAAGTGCAGCCTGTTTTGATTGATCAGATCAAAGTTTTACAAGCTGAGGATCCACATTTGAAACAGATTATTGAGGAGGTTCAGCCGGACGGTAATTCTGAGTTTACTTTTGTGGATGGTGTTCTGAGACATGGTTCGAGATTGTGTGTTCCAGATTCAGATGGTTTGAGGGACCAGATTCTGGAAGAAGCGCACAAGTCTTCTTATAGTGTCCATCCGGGTTCTACTAAGATGTACCATGATCTTAAAGGTACCTACTGGTGGAGCGGGATGAAGAAGGATGTCGCTGAGTATGTTTCCAAGTGTCTGACTTTCCAGCAGATAAAGCTGGAGCATCAGGGACATTTTGGCTATTTGCAGCCACTACCGATTCCAGAGTGGAAGTGGAAACGGATTGCGATGGATTTTGTGGTTGGGTTACCACGTACTCGATGGGGGTATGATTCCATCTGGGTGATAGTTGACCGTATGACCAAGTCAGCTCATTTCCTTCCGATCAAGGTTTTGTATCCAGCTTCGAGGTTGGCTCAGTTGTACATCGACATGATTGTCAGTTTGCATGGTGTGTCGGTTTCTATTGTGTCAGACAAAGGTTTTGTGTTTACTTTGAGGTTCTGGAAAGCGTTATAGGAATCTTTGGGTTCTCGGTTGGATTTGAGTACACCTTTTCATCCTCAGACTGACGGTCAGTCTGAGAGTACTATTCAGACATTGGAGGATATGCTCATGATGTGTGTTCTCAATTTTCAGGGGTAGCTAGGATGCTCATCTGCCATTGATTGAGTTTTCTTACAACAACAGTTACCACGCTAGTATTGAGATGGCACCTTATGAGGCTTTGTACGGGCGCAAGTGTATTTGTTGGTAGGAGGTTGGAGAGCGTAAACTCTCGGGAGCAGAGATTATTCAGATTACCCCAGAGAAGGTATCGTTGATCAAACGGAGGTTAGAGAATGCTTTTAGTCGGCATAAAAGTTATGATGATCCGAAGAGGAAAGACATTGAGTTTCATGTTGGTGATTTTGTGTTTCTTCGTGTTTCGGCTATGAAAGTCGTGGTTTGTTTTGGTGTCAAGGGAAAGTTGGCACCGAGGTATATTGGTCCTTACGAGATTTTAGAGAGGATTGGAGCTGTGGCTTATCGTCTCGTTCTGCCGCCAGACATGTCTTTAGTGTATCCTGTGTTTCATGTTGCTATGTTGAGGAAGTGCATTTCTGATCCTTCGCACGTGATTGTGCCTCAGAGCGTTGAGATTGACCAATAGTTATCGTATGAGGAACAACCAGTGGAGGTTGTTGATACGCAAGTGCGTAAGTTGCGGAACAAGTAGATTCTGATGGTCAAAGTTCTCTGGTGCAATCATTCTGTAGAGGAGTGCACTTGGGAGACCGAGTCGGATATGCGGAATCGCTATCCTTTTGTTTTTCCTGAGGTACGATATTTTGATTTTATGTGATCTTTATGAGTTTTATTTGTGTTACGTGTTTTCTACTATTAATTGCTTATCGTGTTAAATTCGAGGACAAATTTTTAATTAGTTGGGGAGAATGTAATATCCCGTAATATTTTGATTTATTTGTCGTTGAATTTTTGGTAGTTTTCTTATCGTTTTGTGGTTCGATTCGAGGCTAGTTAGAGTTTGGGGTTCGTTAGTTCGGTAGTGGTTCAACCCAAAGGGTTGAACCACACCTTTTGAATCAGGTCTCAAAAGAGTCCTGAGTCAAAAAGGTCATGTACGAGACCTAAGGTTTTTGGCCTGGTCTCGTTCAAGACCAGGCAAGTTTCAAACGAGAACCAAGCCAAAATGGTTGGTCTCGTTCGAAACCAGCTCTACCTTTGCGGGGGGCACTTTCGTCATCCGTTTCTAACCTAATCAACCTATTTGTTACTTGTAAACTGATTCTGTTTCTATGTTTACTGCCGACTCTTTTCCATCGTCTTGGGACATGATTTTGATTACTTGTATGTTATTTAGCATCCTTGGTTTATAGGTTAGCGGAATTGTTGAATTTATGTTATGTCATTGTGTTAAATTGTCGTACGGTTTATCGTCACCTCGTTTGAGTTTTGTGCCATTGTTTCTCAATTTGAAATTCCTTTACTGTGTTACGGTTACTACTAGATCTTGATTAGGAGATTAAGTATTAGTTAATTATGGTTAAAGTTGCTTTGTTATCATGAAATTTTGATGGATTTAGGCTAATGAATTATGTTCAGTAGCAAGGAATGGTTGATTGATGAATTGAAATAAATTGGTGATTTGTAAACGATGAGCGTTTTACAACTTAAATTAATATAATTACTCGGGTAATTATATTTGTTTTCAAATATCGTTTTGTTAAATTTTTTGGCTAAATTACAATTTAGTCCCTGAACGATTTTATACTTATTTAAGTAAGTTTTTAATTAGTAACTTTATATTTTGTTTTTAATTATAAAAAAAAGTAATTAATTTGATTGCGAATATTAAATTGGCTAAAGTATTGTTTAGTCCCTAAATTGGTTAAAGTACAGTCTAGTCCCTAAAATTCTATAAACTTAAAATGGTTAAGTTTGTTTGTAACTTGGGTTATTTGAAATTGAAGTTATTGAGTTCTGCTTTTAAAATGAATTATTATTTTATCGAATTATTTAATAAATATAAACTCGGGTTTATGTTTGATAAAAGTTTTGAGTCAGGTTAGACTTGGGTCACCCGACAAGTGAGGTTAGCTTGGTAGTTATTAATAACTCGATTAACCCACTATTTGGAAATTAATTATTATATAAAGATTTTTAAATAATATTTGTAAATTGGATTTTAAATCGAGAACTCAATAAACTTGGGTTAATTGGGCGTTTCTACCTATTGGGTAAATTTGTGTTGTTCTGGATTGTTTTATTCCGACGTGTTAATTGCGCTAATCCTATGTGGTGTCTAGTACTCTCTAGAGTTAGCGTCTGTTTTTAATAATTATTTTATTTGTTTAGACCCATCTACTGTTCGTGCTTCAGAGGCGAACTAGGATTAGTTGCTTGGCGGTTATCACGTGGATTAGCAAGTAGTGAGTTTGTACTTACTATTTATCGCTTTATTAAGTAAATTGTTATATTAAAATTAAATATATACTGTACGTATATTTCGAACTGTTTTTTATATTATGGCTCTTAGTTGGAACATGCTACCAAATGGGCATCATTAGGACTGCGTGCGCACCGGTATTGATCTGGGTAAGGTATATATGGAAATGTGGTAACTCGGTGTGAGCATAGCTCTCGGGACTAGGTAGAGTTACTCGGTGTAGCTTAACTCTCGGGACTATGGATATGGTATAAATGTGGTCGGTGGTAACTCGTTGTAGCTTAACTCTCGGGACCAGACCAATTGGATTATAGATATATTTAGAATTGTGGATTGGGGTTCCAACTATTAATCGTAATATCATTATTAAATGTTTTAAACGTTTTTAAGGTTTTCCACTTGATAAATGTAAATAGTGGTATAAATTCATCTCAGTATATCTGACTCCGTTTTTTCCCCAATTTTTCCCAGGGTTATGATCTGAGAGAGTTTGGTGATCTCCGTATTTACTTTTCTCGGAGGTTTCATTTATTTTGATAGACTGCCAAACTATTTTATTCCTAGACCGCAGTAGTAACTAGACGTCTTTATTATTATTACAGTTGTTTGTCGGATTGGTTCGACTAGTTATATTGCCTTGGCATGTTACATTACTTACACTGGTTTATGTTATGCCTATTTATACTTAGTATTGGATAAGCATGTTATATTAAATGCTGAATATTGTAACTGCTAGAATTAGGTTAAAGTCTCGGTTGTCCCCCGAGCATTGGTTTTCTGCAGGTTTATTATAATTGTATGTTAACCGAAAGGCTAGCTACGGGTTTTGGTACTGCATTACCCATGCACTAGCGCCGGTCACGATTCATGAAAATGGGTCATGACAAAAAGTGTACAAACGTTTCCCCTTTTTAGGGATTTAAGCCAAACATTTACAAATTTTACGAAACAAATCCAAACGTTTCACCGTTTTAGCGATTTAAGCCAGACGTTTACAAACACGACAAACAAATCAAACTGTTTCACCTTTTTAGCAATTTAAGCCAAACGTTTACAAACATTACAAAATAAATCCAAACGTTTCATCTTTTTAGTGATTTAAGACAAACTTGTACAAATGTTACGAAACAAATCCAAAAATTTCACATTTTTAGCTATTTAAGCTAAACGTATACAAACAATACGAAAAAAAATCCAAACGTTTCACCTTTTTAGCGATTTAAGCCAAACGTTTACAAACATTACGAAACAAATCCAAAGTCTTCCCCATTTTAGCGATTTAAGCCAAACGTTTAAAAACTTTACGAAACAAAACAAAACGTTTCAACTTTTTAGCGATTTAAGACAAACGTTTGCAAATTTTACGAAACAAATCCAAACATTTCACCTTTTTAGCGATTGTAGCCAACCGTATACAAATGTTACGAAACAAATCCAAACAATTCACCTTTTTAGAGATTTAAGCCAAACGTTTATAACGTTCTGAAACAAATTAAAATGTTTCACCTTTTTAGGAATTTAAGCTAAACGTTTAAAACCTTACGAAACAAATCCAAGCATTTCACCTTTTTAGCGATTTAAGCCAAACGTTTACAAACGTTACGAATCTAAAACCAAACATTTAAAACTTTACGAAACAAAACCAAACATTTCATCTTTTTAGCGATTTAAGTCGAACGTTTACAAACGTTACGAAACAAATCCAAACGTTTCAGCTATTTTGCAATTTAAGTCGAACGTTAACAAACGTTACGAAACAAATCCAAACGTTTCACCTTTTAAGCAATTTAAGGAAAGCGTTTACAAACGTTACGAAACAAATCCAAACGTTTCACTTTTTAAGCGATTTAAGGCGAACGTTTACAAACGTTAAGAAACAAAACCAAACGTTTCACATTTTTAGCGATTTAAGCCAAACGTTTCCAAACATTCCGAAACAAAACTAAACGTTACGAAACAAATCCAAACGTTTCACCTTTTTAGTGATTTAAGCCAAACGATTACAAACGTTACGAAATAAAATCAAACGTTTCCCATTTTTAGCGATTTAAGCCAAACGTTTACAAACATTTCGAAACAAAACCAAACGTTTTGTCTTTTTAGCGATTTAAGCCGAACGTTTACAAACATTACGAAACAAAACCAAACGTTTCCCTTTTTTAGTGATTTCAGCCCAAATTTTAGAAACGTTATAAAACAAATCCAAACATTTTCACCTTTTTAGCAATTTAAGCCAAACGTTTACAAACTTTATGAAACAAATCGAAACATTTCACATTTTTAGCCATTTATGCTGAACGTTTACAAATGTTATGAAACAAGTCCAAACGTTTCCCCATTTTAGCGATTTAAGCCAAACGTTTACAGAGGTTACGAAAAAAATCCAAGCGTTTCAAACGTTAAAAACAAATCCAAACGTTTCCGTATTTTAGCAATCTATTTCAAATGTTTATAAACGTTACGAAAAAATCCAAGCGTTTCATCTTTTTAACAATTTAAGTCAAATGTTTACAAACGTTATGAAAAAAATCCAAACGTTTAACCTTTTTATTAATTTAAGCCAAACGTTTACAAACGTTACGAAACAAAACCAAACGTTTTCCCTTTTTAGCGGTTTAAGCCAAACATTTATAAACGTTATGAAACAAAACCAAACGTTTAAAACGTTACGAAACAAATCCAAATGTTTCACATTTTTAGCGAATTAAGCCAAACGTTTACAAATGTTACGAAACAAAATGAAACGTTTCACCTTTTTAGCGATATATGCCAAATGTTTATAAATATTACGAAATAAAACCAAACGTTTAAAACGTAAAAAAACAAATCCAAAGGTTTCACCTTCATAGCAATTTAAGCCAAACATTTACAAACGTTTCCAAACAAAAACAAATGTTTCCCCTTTTTAGCGATTTAAGCCAAACGTTTACAAATGTTACAAAACAAAACCAAACGTTTACAAACGTTATGAAACAAATGCAAACATTTCACCTTTTTAGGAATTTAAGCCAAACGTTTACAAACGTTACGAAACAAATCCCAATGTTTCACCTTTTTAGCAATTTAAGCCAAACGTTTACAAAAGTTACGAAAAAAATCGAAACGTTTCACCTTTTTAACGATGTAAACCAAACGTTTAAAACGTTACGAAACAAATCCAAGCATTTCACCTATTTAGCAATTTAAGCCAAACGTTTACAAACTTTACGAAACAAATCTAAACATTTCACCTTTTTAGGGATTTAAGCCAAACGTTTACAAACGTTACAAAACAAATGCTAGCGTTTCATCTTTTTAGCGATTTCAGCCAAACATTTACAAATGTTAGAAACAAAACCAAACGTTTACAAACGTTACGAAAGAAAAACAAACATTCACCTTTTTAGAAATTTAAACCAAAAGTTTACAAACATAAGGAAACAAATCCAAGCGTTTCACCTTTTTAGCAATATAAGCCAAACATTTACAAACATTACGAAACAAATCCAAATGTTTCACCTTTTTGGCGATTTAACTCAAATGTTTACAAATGTTACGAAACAAATCCAAACATTTCACCTTTTTAGCGATTTCAACCAAACGATTAAAATGTTAAGAAATGAATCCAAGCGTTTCACCTATTTAACAATTTAAGCCAAAACGTTTACAAACGTTACAAAACAAATCAAAGCGTTTAACTTTTTTTTGCGATTTAAGCCAAGTGTTTACAAACGTTACGAAACAAATCCAAACATTTCACATATTAATCAATTTAAGCCGAACGTTTACAAACGTTACGAAACAAAACCAAACGTTTCACCTTATTAGTGAATTAAGCCAAACGTTTACAAACATTATGAAAGAAATCCAAACGTTTCCCCATTTTAGCGATTTAAGCCAAACGTTTAAAACGTTGCTAAAAAAATCCAAACGTTTCCCCTTTTTAGCGATTTAAGCCAAACGTTTACAAACGTTACGAAACAAATCCAAATGTTTCCCCTTTTTAGCAATATAAGCCAAACGTTTACAAACATTACCAAACAAATCCAAGCGTTTCACCTTTTTAGCGATTTAAGCCAAATGTTACGAAAAAAATCCAAGTGTTTCACCTTTTTAGCAATTTAAGCCAAACGTTTACAAACGTTACGAAACAAATCCAAACGTTTCACCTTTTTAGTAATTTAAGCTAAACGTGTACAAACGTTACGAAGAAAATCCAAACGTTTCCCCTTTTTAGCAATTTAAGCCAAACGTTTATAAAAGTTAAGAAAGTAATCCAAACGTTTCACCTTTTGAGCAATTTAAGCCAAACGTTTGGAAACATTGCGAAACAAATCCAAACGTTTCCCCATTTTAGTGATTTAAGCCAAACTTATACAAACGTTACGAAACAAATCCAAACGTTTTACCTTTTTAGAGATACAAGCCAAACGTTTACAAACGTTACCAAACAAATCCAAACGTTTCACCTTTCTAGCAATTTAAGCCAAAAGTTTACAAACGTTACGAAACAAATCCAAACATTTCACCTTTTTAATGATTTTCTCACCTTTTTTAGCGATTTAAGCCAAACGTTTACAAACATTATGAAACAAATCCAAACGTTTCCCCTTTTTATCGATTTAAGCCAAACGTTTACAAACGTTACGAAACAAAACCAAACGTTTCACCTTTTTAGCGAATTAAGCCAAACGTTTACAAACGTTACGAAACAAATCCAAATGTTTCCTTATTTTATCGATTTAAGCAAAACGTTTAAAACGATACGAAACAAATCCAAATGTTTCGCATTTTTAGGGATTTAAGCCAAACGTTTACAAACATAACGAAACAAATCCAAGCGTTTCACCTTTTTAGCAATTTACGCCAAACGTTTACAAACGTTACGAAACAAATCCCAATGTTTCACCATTTTAGCGATTTAAGCCAAACGTTTACAAACATTACGAAACAAATTCAAACGGTTCACATTTTTAGCGATTTAAGCCAAATGTTTCAAACATTACGTAACAAAACCAAACGTTTCATATTTTTAACAATTTAAGCCAAACGTTTCCCTATTTTAGCGATTTAAACCAAACGTTTAAAACGCTACGAAACAAATCCAAATGTTTTGCATTTTTAGCGATTTAAGCCAAACGTTTACAAGCGTTACGAAACAATCTATTTCAAAAGTTTACAAACGTTATGAAAAAATCCAAGCGTTTCATCTTTTTAACAATTTAAGTCAAACGTTTACAAACGTTATGAAAAAAATCCAAACGTTTAACCTTTTTATTAATTTAAGCCAAACGTTTACAAACGTTACGAAACAAAACCAAACGTTTTCCCTTTTTAGCGGTTTAAGCCAAACGTTTATAAACGTTATGAAACAAAACCAAACGTTTAAAACGTTACGAAACAAATCCAAATGTTTCACATTTTTAGCGATTTAAGCCAAACGTTTACAAATGTTACGAAACAAAATGAAACGTTTCACCTTTTTAGCGATATAAGCCAAATGTTTATAAATATTACGAAATAAAACCAAACGTTTAAAACGTAAAAAAAACAAATCCAAAGGTTTCACCTTCATAGCAATTTAAGCCAAACATTTACAAACTTTTCCAAACAAAAACAAACGTTTCCCCTTTTTAGCGATTTAAGCCAAACGTTTACAAATGTTACAAAACAAAACCAAACGTTTACAAACGTTATGAAACAAATGCAAACATTTCACCTTTTTAGCAATTTAAGCCAAACGTTTACAAACGTTACGAAACAAATCCAAACGTTTCACCCTTTTAGCGATTTAACCAAATGTTTACAAACGTTACAAATCAAATTCAAACGGTTCACATTTTTAGCGATTGAAGCCAAATATTTCAAACATTACGAAACAAAACAAAACGTTTCACCTTTTTAGCGATTTAAGCTGAATGTTTACAAACCTTACGAAACAAAACCAAACGTTCCAACTTTTTAGCGATTTAAGACAAACACTTAGAAACGTTACGAAATAAATCCAAGTGTTTCACCTTTTTAGGAATTTAAGCCAAACGTTTACAAACGTTATGAAATAAATCCAAACATTTCACCTTTTTATCAATTTGTAAAGAAAACAAAACCAATCGTTTATAAACGTTACGAAGCAAAAACCAAACGTGTTAAATGTTGCGAAACAAATCTAAATGTTTCACATTTTTAGCGATTTAAGCCAAATGTTTACAAACGTTACGAAACAAAACCAAACGTTTCATCTTTTTAGCGATTTAAGCCAAACGTTTATAAACGTTACGAAACAAAACAAAACGTTTAAAACGTTACAAAACAAATCTAAACTTTTCACATTTTTAGCAATTTAAGCCAAACATTTACGAACGTTACGAAACAAAACCAAACATTTCACCTTTTTAGCGATTTAAGCCAAACGTTTACAAACGTTGCGAAACAAAACCAAACGTTTACAAATGTTACAAAACAAATCCAAACATTTCACCTTTTTAGTAATTTAAACCAAACGGTTTACAAACATAACGAAACAAATCCAAGTGTTTCATCTTTATAGCAATTTAAGCCAAACGTTTATAAACGTTACGAAATAAATCCCAATGTTTCACCTTTTTAGCGATTTAAGCCAAACGTTTATAAACGTTACGAAACAAATCCAAACGCTGCACCTTTTTAGAGATTTAAACGAAACGTTTACAAACGTTATGAAAAAAATCCAAACGTTTTACCTTTTTATCAATTTGTAAACAACACAAAACCAAACGTTTATAAACGTTACGAAGCAGTAATCAAACGTGTAAAACGTTGCGAAACAAATCCAAATGTTTCACGTTTTTAGCGATTTAAGCCAAATGTTTACAAACTTTACGAAACAAAACCAAGCGTTTCATCTTTTTAGCTATTTAAGCCAAACGTTTATAAACGTTACGAAACAAAACAAAACGTATAAAACGTTACAAAACAAATCCAAACATTTCACATTTTTAGCAATTTAAGCCAAACATTTACAAAAGTTACGAAACAAAACCAAACATTTCACCTTTTTAGCGATTTAAGCCAACCGTTTACTAACGTTACGAAACAAAACCAAACGTTTACAAAGGTTACAAAACAAATCCAAACATTTCACCGTTTTAGCAATTTAAGCCAAACGGTTTACAAACATAACGAAACAAATCCAAGCGTTTCATCTTTATAGCAATTTAAGCCAATAGTTTACAAACGTTACGAAACAAATCCCAATGTTTCACCTTTTTAGAGATTTAAGCCAAACGTTTGAAACGTTACGAAACAAATCCAAACGTTGCACATTTTTAGAGATTTAAACCAAACGCTTAAAACGTTACGAAACAAATCCAAGCGTTTCCCCTATTTAGCAATTTAAGCCAAACGATTACAAACGTTCGAAACAAATCCAAACACTTCACCTTTTTAGCGATTTAAGACAAATGTTTACAAACGTTAGGAAACAAATCCAAGCGTTTCACCTTTTTAGCGATTTAAGCCAAATGTTTACAAATGTTATGAAACAAATCCAAATGTTTCCCCTTTTTAGCGATTTAAACCAAACTTTTACAAAAGTTACGAAACAAAACCAAGTGTTTCACCTTTTTAGCGAATTAAGCCAAACGTTTACAAACGATATGAAACAAATCCAAACGTTTCCCCATTTTAGCGATTTAAGACAAAAGTTGAAAACGCTACGAAACAAATCCAAACGTTTCACCTTTTTAGCGATTGAAATCAAACGTTTACAAACGTTACGAAACAAAACAAAACGTTTCATATTTTTAGCGATTTAAGCCAAACGTGTATAAATGTTACGAAAAAAAACCAAACGTTTAAAACGATAAAAACAAATCCATACGTTTCAGATTTTTAGCAATTTAAGCCAAACATTTACAAACGTTACGAAACAAAACCAAACGTTTCACATATTTAACAATTAAAGCCAAAGGTTTACTAACCTTAAGAAACAAAACAAAACGTTTACAAATGTTATGAAACAAATCCAAACATTTCCCCTTTTTAAAAATTTAAGCCAAACGTTTACAAACGTTACAAAAACAAATCCAAGCATTTCAGCTTTTTAGCGATTTTAGCCAAACGTTTACAAACCTTATGAAACAAATCCAACTGTTTCACCTTTTTAGCGATTTATGCCAAATGTTTACAAAGTTTACGAAACAAAACCAAGTGTTTCACCATTTGAGCGAATTAAGCCAAACGTTTACAAACGTTAGGGAACAAATCCAAATGTTTCCCCATTTTAGCGATTTAAGCCAAAAGTTTAAAATGTTACGAAACAAATCCAAACGTTTCACCTTTTTAGCAATTTAAGTCAAACGTTTACAAACGTTACGAAACAAATCCAAACTTTTCCCCTTTTTAGCAATTTAAGCCAAATGTTTACAAAAATCACGAAACAAATCCAAGCGTTTCACCTTTTTAACGATGTAAGCCAAACATTTACAAACGTTACAAAACAAATCCAAGTTCTTCACCTTTTTAGCAATTTAAGCCAAACGTTTACAAACGTTACGAAACAAATCCAAACGTTTTTTAGCGATATAAGCCAAACGTTTACAAATGGTACGAAAAAAATCCAAACGTTTCGCCTTTTCATCAATTTATGCCAAACGTTTACAAACGCTACGAAACAAATCCAATCGTTTCACCTTTTTAGCAAATTAAGCCAAATGTACAGAAATGTTACGAAACAAATCCAAACGTTTCCCCTTTTCAGCAATTTAAGCCTAACGTTTATAAACGTTAAGAATGTAATCAAAACATTTACAAACATTACAAAACAAACCCTAACGTTTTCCCATTTTAGCGATTTAAGCCAAACGTTTTACGAAACAAATCCAAACGTTTCACCTTTTTAGAGATTTAAGCCAAACCTTATCAAACGTTACGAAACAAATCCAAACATTTCACCTTTTTAGCGATTTAAGTCAAACGTTTACAAACGTTACGAAAGAAATCCAAACGTTTCCCCTTTTTAGCGATTTAAGCCAAACGTTTACAAATATTACGAACAAATCCAAACGTTTCCCCTTTTTAGAGATTGAAGCCAAACGTTTACAAACGTTACGAAACAAATCCAAACGTTTCCCCTATTTAGCAATTTAAGCCAAACGTTAAGAAACAAATCCAAATGTTTCCCTTTTTAGCAATTTAAGACAAACGTTTACAAACGTTACGAAACAAATCCAAACGTTTCACCTTTTAGCGTTTTGAACCAAACGTTTTAAACGTTACCAAACAAATCCAAGCTTTTCACCTTTTTAGCAATTTAAGCCAAACGTTTAAAAACATTACGACATAAATCCAAACGTTTCACATTTTAGCGATTTAAGAAAAACGTTTATAAACGTTAAATAACAAATCCAACTGTTTCACCTTTTTAGCGATTTAAGCCAAACGTTTATAAATGTTACGAAACAAAACCAAACGTTTAAAACGTTAAAACAAAATCCAAACGTTTCACATTTTTAGCAATTTAAGCCAAATATTTACAAACGTTACGAAACAAAACCAAACGTTTCACATATTAAGCAATTAAAGCCAAAGGTACACAAACCTTACGAAACAAAACCGAACGTTTACAAATGTTACGAAACAAATCCAAACATTTCACCTTTTTAAAAATTTAAGCCAAACATTTACAAACGTTACGAAACAAATCCAAGCGTTTCACTTTTTTAGTGATTTAAGCCAAACGTTTACAAACCTTTTGAAACAAATCCAACTCACCTTTTTAGTGATTTATGCCAAACGTTTACAAACATTACGAAAGAAAACCAAGTGTTTCACCTTTTTAGCGAACTAAGCCAAACGTTTACAAATGTTATGGAACAAATGCAAATGTTTCCCAATTTTAGCGATTTCAGCCAAAAGAGTAAAACGTTACGAAACAAATCCAAACATTTCACCTTTTTAGCTATTTAAGTCAAACGTTGACAAACGTTATTTAACAAATCCAAACGTTTAACCTTTTTAGCGATTTAAGTTAAACCTTTACAAACATTAGGAAACAAATCCAAACTTTTCCCCGTTTTAGCAATTTAGGCCAAACGTTTACAAAAATTACGAAACCAATCCAAGCGTATCACCTTTTTAACGATGTAAGTCAAACGTTACGAAACAAATCCAAGTGTTTCACCTTTTTAGCAATTTAAGCCAAACGTTTACAAACATTACCAAACAAATCCAAGCGTTTCACCTTTTTAGCGATTTAAGCCAAATGTTACGAAAAAAATCCAAGTGTTTCACCTTTTTAGCAATTTAAGCCAAACGTTTACAAACGTTACGAAACAAATCCAAACGCTTCACCTTTTTAGCAATTTAAGCCAAACGTGTACAAACGTTACGAAGCAAATCCAAACGTTTCCCCTTTTTAGCAATTTAAGCCAAACATTTATAAAAGTTAAGAAAGTAATCCATACGTTTCACCTTTTTATCAATTTAAGCCAAATGTTTTCAAACACTATGAAACAAATCCAATCGTTTCACCTTTTTAGAAATTTAAGCCAAATGTGTAAAAATGTTACGAAACAAATCCAAACGTTTCACCTTTTCAGCAATTTAAGCCAAACGTTAATAAACGTTAAGAAAGTAATCCAAACATTTACAGACATTACGAAACAAACCCTAAAGTTTCCCCATTTTAGCGATTTTAGCCAAACGTTTTACGAAATAAATCCAAACGTTTCACATTTTTAGCGATTTAAGCCAAACCTTATCAAAAGTTACGAAACAAATCCAAACGTTTCGCCTTTTTAGCGATTTAAGCCAAACGTTTACAAACGTTACGAAACAAATCCAAATGTTTCCCCTTTTTAGCGATTTAAGCCAAACGTTTACAAACATTATGAAAAAAATCCAAACGTTTCACCTTTTTAACGATTTAAGGCAAACGTTTACAAATATTACGAAACAAAGCCAAACGTTTCCCTTTATTTGTGATTTAAGCCAAGTTGTTGCAAACGTTACGAAACAAATTGAAACATTTTCACATTTTAGCACTATAAGCAAAACGTTTAAAACGTTACGAACAAATCCAAACGTTTCCCCTTTTTAGAGATTGAAGCCAAACGTTTACAAACGTTACGAAACAAATCCAAACGTTTCCCCTATTTAGCAATTTAAGCCAAATGTTTACAACCGTTAAGAAACAAATCCAAATGTTTCCCTTTTTAGCAATTTAAGCCAAATGTTTACAAACGTTACGAAACAAATCCAAACGTTTCACCTTTTTAGCTATTTAAGCCAAACGTTTACAAACATTACGAAACAAATCCAAGCGTTTCACCTATTTAGCAATTTAAGACAAACGTTTACAAACGTTACGAAACAAATCCAAACGTTTCACCTTTTAGCGTTTTAAACCAAACGTGTTAAACATTACCAAACAAATCCAAGCTTTTCACCTTTTTTGCAATTTAAGCCAAATGTTTACAAACGTTACGGCACAAATCCAAACGTTTCACATTTTTATCAATTTAAGAAAAACGTTTATAAACGTTAAATATCAAATCCAACGGTTTCACCTTTTTAGCGATTTAAGCCAAACGTTTACAAACGTTACAAAACAAATCCAAACGTTTCCCCTTTTTAGCGATTTAAGTCAAACGTTTATAAACGTTACGAAATAAAACCAAACGTTTTACCTTTTTAGCGATTTAAGCCAAACGTTTACAACATTACGAAATAAATCCAAACGTTTCACCATTTTAGCAATTTAAGCCAAACGTTTACAAACGTTACGAAACAAATCCAAACGTTTTGCCCTTTTAGCGATTTAAGCCAAACGTTAACAAACGTTACGAAACAAAACCAAACGTTCCACCTTTTTAGCGATTTAAACCAAACGGTTAAAACGATACGAAACAAATCCAAGCGTTTCACCTATTTAGCAATTTAAGCCAAAATGATTAAAAACGTTCGAAACAAATCCAATCACTTCACCTTTTTAGAGATATAAGCCAAACGTTTACAAATATTATGAAACAAAACCAAACGTTTCACCTTTTTAGCGATTTAAGCCAAACGTTTACAACATTATGAAAAAAATCCAAACGTTTCACCATTTTATCAATTTAAGCAAACGTTTACAAACGTTACGAAACAAATCCAAACGTTTTGCCTTTTTAGCGATTTAAGCCAAATATTTACAAAAGTAACGAAACAAAACCAAGAGTTTCACCTTTTTAGCGAATTAAGCCAAACGTTTACAAACGTTATAAAACAAATCCAAACGTTCCCCCATTTTATAGATTTAAGCCAAAAGTTAAAAACGTTACTAAACAAATCCAAACGTTTCAGATTTTTAGCGAATTAAGTCAAACGTTTACAAACGTTACGAAACAAAACCAAACGTTTCATCTTTTTAGCGATCGAAGCCAAAAGTTTATGCATGTTACGAAACAAAATCAAACGTTTAAAACATTGGCTTATCCCCTTAAAAAAACCCTCACCTTTTACCCCCAATTCGTTTGCACCCTCACATTGCAAAACCACCAAATATATCCAAATTACGACCTTTCACTTTCAATTGCACCCTCAAGCATTAAATTGATCTCTTTTTACTTGAAAAAATAGGTTTATTTTTGTTTTAAATAAAATATTAAGTCCTATTTTAAAATATATGCTAAAATTTAAAGTATTGATTTGAACATTTTTCAAGTGAAAAGAGGTCAATTTAATGCTTGAGGGTGTAATTTAAAGTGAAAGGTCGTAATTTGGGTATATTTGGTGGTTTTACAACGTGAGGGTGCAAACGAATTGGGGATAAAAGGTGGGGGAATTTTAAGAGGATAAGCCTAAAACATTACAAAAAATCCAAATGTTTCCCATTTTTTGCAATTTAAGCCAAGCATTTACAAACGTTACGAAACAAAACGAAACGTTTCACGTTTTTAGAAATTTAAGCCAAACGTTTAGAAACCTTAGGAAACAAAACCAAACCTTTACAAATGTTACGAAACAAATCCAAACGTTTCACCTTTTTAACAATTTAAGTGAAACGTTTACAAACGTTCCGAAACAAATCCAAGCGTTTCACCTTTTTAGCGATTTAAGCCAAACGTTTTCAAACATTATGAAACAAATCCAACCGTTTCACCTTTTTAGCGATTTATGCCAAACGTTTACAAACTTTACGAAACAAATCATAGCGTTTCACCTTTTTAGCAATTTAAGCCAAACGCTTAGAAACGTTACGAAACAAATCCAAGTGTTTCACCTTTTTAGTAATTTAAGCCAACCGTTTACAAACGTTATGAAACAAATCCAAACGTTTCACCTTTTCATCAATTTGTAAACAAAACAAAACCAAACATTTATAAACATTACGAAGCAAAAACCAAACGTGTAAAACATTGCGAAACAAATCCAAATGTTTTACATTTTTAGCGATTTAAGCCAAACGTTTACAAACGTTACGAAACAAAACCAAATGTTTTATCTTTTTTGCGATTTAAACCAAACGTTTATAAACGTTGCGAAACAAAACAAAACGTATAAAACGTTACAAAGCAAATCCAAACTTTTCACATTTTTAGCAATTTAAGCCAAATATTTACAAACGTTACGAAACAAAACCAACCATTTCACCTTTTTAGCGATTTAAGCCAAACGTTTCACATTTTTAGCAATTTAAGCCAAACATTTACAAACGTTACGAAACAAAACCAACCATTTCACCTTTTTAGCGATTTAAGCCAAACGTTTACAAACATTACGAAATAAAACCAAACGTTTACAAACGTTACAAAACAAATCCAAACATTTCATCTTTTTAGCAATTTAAGCCAAACGGTTTACAAACATAACGAAACAAATCCAAGCGTTTCATCTTTATAGAAATTTAAGCCAAGCGTTTACAAACGTTACGAAACAAATCCCAATGTTTAACCTTTTTTGCGATTTAAGCCAAACGTTTACAAACGTTACGAAACAAATCCAAACGTTGCACCTTTTTAGCGATTTAAACCAAACGCTTAAAACGTTACGAAACAAATCCAAGCGTTTCGCCTAATTAGCAATTTAAGCCAAACGATAACAAACGTTCGAAACAAATCCAAACACTTCACCTTTTTAGCGATTTAAGCCAAATGTTTACAAACGTTACGAAACAAATCCAAGCGTTTCACCTTTTTAGTGATTTAAGCCAAACGTTTACAAATGTTATGAAACAAATCCAAACGTTTCCCCTTTTTAGCGATTTAAACCAAACTTTTACAAAAGTTACGAAACAAAACCAAGCGTTTCTACCTTTTTAGCGAATTAAGCAAAGCGTTTACAAACAATATGAAACAAATCCAAACGTTTCCCCATTTTAGCGATTTAAGACAAAAGTTTAAAACGTTACGAAACAAATCCAAACGTTTCACCTTTTTAGCGATTTAAGTCAAACGTTTACAAACATTACGAAACAAAACCAAACGTTTCATCTTTTTAGCGATTTAAGCCAAACGTTTATAAATGTTACGAAACAAAACCAAACTTTTATAACGTTAAAAACAAATCCAAACGTTTCACATTTTTAGTAATTTAAGCCAAACATTTACAAACGTTACGAAACTAAACCAAACGTTTCAGATATTTAGTAATTAAAGCCAAAGGTTTACTAACCTTACAAAACAAAACCAAATGTTTACAAATTTTACGAAACAAATCCAAACATTTCACCTTTTTAAAAATTTAAGCTAAACGTTTACAAACGTTACGAAAAAAATCCAAGCGTTTCACCTTTTTAGCGATTTAAGCCAAACGTTTACAAACCTTATGAAACAAATCCAACTGTTTCACCTTTTTAGTGATTTATGCCAAACGTTTACAAACTTTATGAAACAAAACCAAGTGTTTCACCTTTTTAGCGAATTAAGCCAAACGTTTACAAACGTTATGGAACAAATCCAAACGTTTACCCATTTTAGCGATATAAGCCAAAAGTTTAAAACGTTATGAAACAAATCCAAATGTTTCACATTTTTAGCGATTTAAGTCAAACGTTTGCAAACTTTATTAAACAAATCCAAACGTTTATCCTTTTTAGCGATTTAAGATAAACTTTTACAAACGTTACGAAAAAAATCCAAACTATTCCCCTTTTTCGCAATTTCAGCCAAACGTTCACAAAAATCACGAAACAAATCCAAGCGTTTTACCTTTTTAACGATGTAAGCCAAACGTTTACAAATGTTACTAAACAAATCCAAGTGTATCACCTTTTTAGCAATTTAAGCCAAACGTTTAAAAACGTTACGAAACAAATCTAAACGTTTCACATTTTTAGCGATTTAAGCCAAACATTTACAAACGGTACGAAACAAATCCAAACGTTTCACCTATTTATCAATTTAAGCCAATCGTGCAGAAATGTTACAAAACAAATCCAAACGTTTCAACTTTTTAGCAATTTAAGCCAAACATGCAGAAATGTTACGGAACAAATCCAAACGTTTCACCCTTTTAGCAATTTAAGCCAAATGTTTATAAACATTAAGAAAGTAATCCAAACGTTTACATATATTACGAAACAAATCCAAACGATTCCCCATTTTAGCGATTTAAGCCAAACGTTTTACGGAAAAAAATACAAACGTTTCCCCTTTTTAGCGATTTAAGCCAAACCTTTACAAACGTTACGAAACAAATCCAAACGTTTCACTTTTTTAGCGATTTAAGCCAAACATTTACAAACGTTACGAAACAAATCCAAACGTTTCCCCTTTTTAGCGATTTAAACCAAACGTTACAAACGTTATGAAGCAAGTCCAAATGTTTCACCTTTTTAGTGATTTAAGCCAAACGTTTACAAACATTACGAAACAAAACCATATGTTTTCCCTTTTTAGCGATTTAAGCCAAGCGGTTTCAAACGTTACGAAACAAATTGAAACGTTTCCCCATTTTAGCAATATAAGCAAAACGTTTAAAATGTTACGAGCAAATCCAAACGTTTCCCCATTTTAGCGATTGAAGCCAAACGTTTATAGACGTTATGTAACAAATCCAAACGTTTCCCCTTTTTAGCAATTTAAGCCAAATGTTTACAAACGCTAATAAACAAATCCAAATGTTTCCCTTTTTTTAGCAATGAAAGCCAAACGTTTACAAACGATACGAAACAAATCCAAACTTTTCGCCTTATTAGCTATTTAAGCCAAACATTTACAAACATTACGAAACTAATCCAAGCGTTTCACCTATTTGGCAATTTAAGACAAATGTTTACAAACATTACGAAACAAATCCAAATGTTTCATCTTTTAGCATTTTAAACCAAACGTGTAAAACGTTAACAAACAAATCCAAGCTTTTCACCTTTTTATCAATTTAAGCCAAATGTTTACAAACGTTACGACACAAATCCAAACGTTTTACCTTTTTAGCGATTTAAGCAAAACATTTACAAACGTTAAATAACAAATCCAATTGTTTCACCTTTTTTAGCGATTTAAGCCAAACGTTTACAAACGTTACAAAACAAATCCAAACGTTTCACCTTTTTAGCGATTTAAGCCAAACGTTTACAAATGTTACGAAACAAAACCAAACGTTTCACCTTTTTAGCAATTTAAGCCAAACGTTTACAACATTACGAAATAAATCCAAACATTTCACCATTTTAGCAATTTAAGCCAAACATTTACAAACGTTACGAAATAAATCCAAACGTTTTTCCTTTTTAGCGATTTAAGCCAAACGTTTACTAACGTTACGAAACAAAACCAAACGTCGCACCTTTTTTAGCGATTTAAACTAAACGTTTAAAATGTTATGAAATAAATCCAAGCGTTTCACCTATTTAGCAATTTAAGCCAAACGATTACAAACGTTCGGAACAAATCCAAACACTTCCCCTTTTTTGAGATTTAAGCCAAAGGTTTACAAACGTTACGAAACAAATCCAAGCATTTTAGGGTTTTAGCGATTTAAGCCAAACTTTTATAAAACATTATGAAACAAATCCAAACGTTTCACCTTTTTATCGATTTAAACCAAACTTTTACAAAAGTTACGAAACAAAACCAAGAGTTTCACCTTTTTAGCGAATTAAGCCAAACGTTTACAAACGTTATGAAACAAATCCAAACGTTTCCCAGAGATTTAAGCCAAAAGTTTAAAACGTTACGAAACAAATCCAAACGTTTCACCTTTTTAGCGAATTAAGTCAAACGTTTACAAACGTTAAGAAATAAAATCAAACGTTTCATCTTTTTAGCGATCGAAGCCAAAAGTTTATATATGTTATGAAACAAAACCAAACGTTTAAAACATTACAAAAAAATCCAAACGTTTTCCATTTTTAGCAATTTAAGCTAAGCATTTAAAACTTTACGAAACAAATCCAAACGTTTCCCTTTTGAGCGATTTAGGCCAAACGTTTACAAATGTTACGAAATAAAACCAAACGTTTCACCTTTTTAGAGATTTAAGCCAAACGTTTACATACGTTACGAAACAAATCCAAACGTTTCACCTTTTTAGCGATTTAAGGCAAATGTTTACAAACATTACAAAACAAATCCAAACGTTTCACCTTTTTAGCGATTTATGAAACGTTTACAAACGTTACGAAACAAATCCAAACGTTTCACCTATTTAGAAATTTAAGCCAAACGATTACAAACGTTCGAAACAAATCCAAACATTTCAGCTTTTTAGCAATTTAAGCCAAACGTTTACAAACGTTACGAAACAAATTCAAGCGTTTCACCTTTTTAGCGATGTAAGCCAAACGTTTACAAACATTATGAAACAAATCCAAACGTTTCAGCTTTTCAGCGATTTAAGCCAAACTTAAAAAAAAACGAAACAAATCCAAACGTTTCACCTTTATAGCGATTTCAACCAAACTTAGATAAAAAAAACGAAACAAACCCAAACGTTTCACCTTTTTAGCGTTTTTGACCAAGCGTTTCATCTTTTTAACGATTTAAGCCAAACGTATACAAACGTTACAAAACAAATCCAAACGTTTCACCTTTTTAGCGGTTTAAGCCAAACGTTTACAAACATTACGAAACAAATCCAAATGTTTCCCCTTAGGCCAAACGTTTACATACATTACGAAACCAATCCAAACGTTTCCCCTTTTTCACGATTGAAGCCAAACGTTTACAAATGTTACGAAAAAAATTCAAACGTTTCCCCTTTTTAGCAATATAAGCCAAACGTTTACAAATGTTACGAAACAAATCCAAACGTTTCACATTTTTAGCGATTTAAGCCAAATGTTTACAAAAGTTACGAAACAAAACCAAACGTTTCACCTTTTTAGCGATTTAAGCCAAACGTTAATAAACTTTACGAAACAAAACCAAACGTTTAAACTGTTACAAAACAAATCCAAACGTTTCACCTTTTTAGCAATTTAAGCTAACCATTTACAAACATTATAAAACAAATCCAATCCTTATACCTTTTTACCGATTTAAGCCAAACGTTTTCAAACGTTACGAAACAAAACCAAACGTCTACAAACGTTACGAAACAAATCCAAACATTTCACCTTTTTAGCAATTTAAGCTAAACGATTACAAACGTTCGAAACAAATCCAAACACTTAAGCAGCCAAATGTTTACAAACGTTACGAAACCAATTCAAGAGTTTCACCTTTTTAGCGATTTAAGCCAAACGTGTACAAACATTATGAAGCAAATCCAAACGTTTCACCTTTTTAGCGATTTAAGCCAAACTTAAAAAAAATACGAAACAAATCCAAACATTTCACCTCTTTAGCGATTTCAACCAAACTTAGATAAAAAAAACGAAACAAAACCAAATGTTTCACCTTTTTAGCGTTTTTACCAAACGTTTCACCTTTTTAACGATTTAAGCCAAACGTATACAAACGTTACAAAACAAATCCAAACCTTTCACCTTTTCAGCGGTTTAAGCCAAACGTTTACAAACGTTACGAAACAAATCGAAATGTTTCCCCTTTTTAGCAAATTAGGCCAAACGTTTACATAAATTACGAAACCAATCCAAACGTTTCCCCTTTTTCGCGATTGAAGCCAAACGTTTACAAATGTTGTAAAAAAAATTCAAACATTTCCCCCTTTTTAGCAATATAAGCCAAACGTTTACAAATGTTACGAAACAAATCCAAACGTTTCACCTTTTTAGCAATATAAGCCAAACGTTTTACATTTTTAGCGATTTAAGCCAAATGTTTACAAAAGTTACGAAACAAAACCAAACGTTTCACCGTTTTAGCGATTTAAGCCAATCATTAATAAACTTTACGAAACAAAACCAAACGTTGAAATTGTTACAAAATAAATCCAAACGTGTCACCTTTTTAGCAATTTAAGCCAAACATTTACAAACATTATAAAAGAAAACCAATCCTTATACCTTTTTACCGATTTAAGCCAAATGTTTTCAAACGTTACGAAACAAATCCAAACATTTCACCTTTTTAGCAATTTAAGCCAAACGTTTACAAACATAACGAAATAAATCCAAGCGCTTCTCCTTTTTAGTAATTTAAGCCAAACATGTACAAACGTTACGAAACAAATCCAAACGTTTCCCCTTTTTAGCAATTTAAGCCAAACATTTACAAGCGTTGCAAAACAAATCCAAACATTTCCCCTTTTTAGCAATTTAAGCCAAATGTTTACAAACGTTCCGAAACAAATCCAAACGTTTCGCCTTTTTAGCAATTTAAGCCAAATGTTTACAAACGTTACGACACAAATCCAAACGTTTTGCCTTTTTAGCAATTTAAGCCAAACGTTTACAAACGTTACGCAACAAATCCAAACGTTTCACCTTTTTAGCGATTTAAGCCAAACGTTTACAAACGTTACGACACAAATCCAAACCTTTCCCCTTTTTATCGATTTAAGCCAAACGTTTACAAACATTACGAAACAAATCCAAACTTTTCCCCATTTTAGCGATTTAAGCCAAACGTTTAAAACTTTACGAAACAAATCCAAACGTTTCATCTTTTTAGCAATTTAAGCCAAACGTTTACAAATGTTACGAAACAAAACCAAACGTTTCACCTTTTTAGCGATTTAAGCCAAACGTTTATAAACATTACGAAAACAAATCCAAACGTTTCACCTTTTTAGCGATTTAAGCCAAACGCTTACAAATGTTACGAAACAAATCCAAATGTTTCACCTTTTTAGCGATTTAAGAAACGTTTACAAACGTTACGAAACAAATCCAAACGTTTCCCCTTTTTAGCAATTTAAGACAAACATTTACAAACATTACGAAACAATCTAAACGTTTCCCTTTTTTTGTGATTGAAGCCAAACGTTTACAAACGTTACGAAACAAATCCAAACTTTTCCCCTTTTTAGCAATATAAGCCAAACGTTTACAAACGTTACGAAACAAATTCAAATGTTTTACCTTTTTAGCAATTTAAACCATACGTTAAAAACGTTACGAAACTAATCTAAACGTTTCACCTTTTTAGCAATTAAAACCAAACATTTAAAACGTTACAAAATAAATCTAAACGTTTCACATTTAAGCCAAAAAGGGGAAACGTTTACAAACGTTAAGCAACAAATTTAAGCCAAATGTTTACAAACTTTACGAAACAAAACAAAATGTTTCACCCTTTAAGAAGTTTAAGCCACACGTTTATAAACGTTACGAAACAAAATTTAACGTTTAAAATGTTAGGAAACAAATCCAAATGTTTGACATTTTTACCGATTTAAGCCAAATGTTTACAAAAGTTACGGAAAAAAACCAAACGTTTCATCTTTTTAGCGATTTAAGCCAATCTTTTATAAACTTTACGAAACAAAACCAAACGTTTAAAACGTTACAAAACAAATCCAAACGTTTCACCTTTTTAGCAATTTAATCCAAACGTTTACAAACGTTATGAAACAAAACTAAACGTTTCCCCTTTTTAATGATTTAAGCCAAACGTTACAAAATAAAACCAAACGTTACGAAACAAATCCAAACATTTCAATTTTAGCAATTTAAACTAAACGTTTACAAACATAACGAAATAAATCCAAGTGTTTCACCTTTTTAGCAATTTAAGCCTAACGTTTACAAACATTTCGAAACAAATGCAAATGTTTCGTTTTTTTAGCAATTTAAGTCAAATGTTTATAGACATTACGAAACAAATCCAAGCGTTTCTCCTTTTTTGCAATTTAACCCAAACGTTTAAAATGTTACGAAACAAATCCAAGCCTTTCACCTTTTTAGCGATTTAAGCCAAATGTTTACAAACGTTACGAAACAAATCCAAACGTTTCACCTTTTTTGCGATTGAAGCCAAACGTTTACAAACATAACGAAACAAAACCAAACGATTCCCCTTTTTAGCGAGTTAAGCCAAACGTTTACAAACGTTACAGAATAAATCCAAACGTTTCACCTTTTTAGCAAAGCCAAATGTTTACAAATATTACGTAACAAATCCAAACGTTTCACTTTTTTAGCAATATAAGCCCAACATTCACAAGAGTTACGAAACAAATCCAAACGTTTCCCCTTTTTGGCAATTTAAGCCAACCGCTTACAAATATTACAAAACAAATCCAAACGGTTCATCTTTTTTGCGATTGAAGCCAAACATTTACCAATGTTACGAAAAAAATCCAAATGTTTCACCTTTTAAGCAATTTAAGCGAAACGTTTACAAACATTATGAAACAAATCCAAACGTTTCACCTTTTTAGCAATTTAAACCAAACGTTTAAAATGTTACGAAACAAATCCAAACGTGTCACCTTTTTAGTAATTGAAGCCAAACATTTAAAACGTTACAAAAAAAATCCAAACGTTTTACCTTTTTTGCGATACAAGCCAAACGTTTACAAACATTACTAAACAAAGCCAAACATTTCACCATTTTAGCGATTTGAGCCAAGCGTTTACAAACATTACAAAACAAATCGAAACGTTTGGTTTTAAAACGTTACGAACAAATTCAAACTTTTCACCTTTTACGAAACAAATCCTAATGTTTCACCTTTTAGCGATTTAAGCCAAATGTTTAAAAATGTTACGAAACAAAACCAAACATTTCACCTTTTTAGCGATTTAAGCCAAACGTTTATAAACGTTACGAAACAAAACCAAACATTTTAAAACAAATCCAAATATTTCACCTTTTTAGCAATTTAAGCCAAACGTTTACAAACATTACGAAACAAATCCAAATGTTTCACCTTTTTAGCGGTTGAAGCCAAACGTTTAAAAACGTTACAAAATAAATCCAAACGTTTCACCTATTTAGCAATTTAAGCCAAATGTGTACAAACGTTACGAAACAAATCCAAACGTTTCACCTTATTGCAATTTAAGCCATATGCTTATAAACGTTACAAAAAAAATCCAAATGTTTCCCCTTTTTAGCAATTTAAGCCAAACGTTTACAAACATTATGAAACAAATCCCAACGTTTCCCCATTTTAGTGATTTAAGCCAAATGGTTACAAATGTTACAAAAACAATCCAAAAGTTTCACCTTTTTAGCGATTTAAGCCTAACGTTTACAAACATTACGAAACAACTCCAAACGTTTCACCTTCATTAGTGATTTAAGCCAAACGTTTACAAACGTTACAAAATAAATCCAAACGTTTAACCTTTTTAGAGATATAAGCCAAACGTTTACAAACCTTACGAAACAAATCCAAACGTTCCACCTTTTTTAGAGATATAAGCCAAACATTTACAAACCTTAAGAAACAAATCCAAACGTTCCACCTTTTAAGCGATTTAAGCAAAACGTTTACAAATATTACAAAACAAAACCAAACGTTTCACCTTTATAGCGATTTTAGCCAAATGTTTACAAACGTTACGAAACAAATCAAAACATTTCCCCATTTTAGCGATTTATACCAAACTTTTTAAAACATTACGAAACAAATCCAAACGTTTCACCTTTTTAGCGATTTAAGCCAAACGTTTACAAACGTTCAAAAAATCCAAATATTTCACCTTTTTAGCGATTGAAGCCAAACGTTTACAAACGTTTCAAAACAAATCCAAATGTTTCCCCTTTTTAGCAATTTAAGCCAAAAGTTTACAAACGTTACGGAACAAATCCAAACGTTTCACATCTTTAGCAATTTAAGCCAAACGTTTACAAATGCTACGCAATAAATCCAAACGTTTCGCCTTTTTAGCAATTTAAGCCAATCGTTTACAAACATTACGAAACAAATCCAAACGTTTCACAAATGTTGCGAATAAATCAAAATGTTTAACCTTTTTAGCGATTTAAGCCAAACGTTTACAAATGTTACGAAACAAATCCAAACGTTTCTCCTTTTTAGCCATTTAACCCAAACGTTTAAAACGTTACTGTTGGTATTTGGATCGGGTCGCCCATGACGGATTGACCCAAACCCAATTGACTATATGAATATGCAAGAGAAGGGTGCAATACCTTTCATAAAAGGTTGCAACTCTATGAAAAGTGGTAACTTCGTGAAGAGTTACACTTGTTCATGAAACCTTTTAGTTGCTTATATATACATGTATTGAAAATACATAATTAACTAATGAATCATAACTCAATTCTCTATCAAATATACATAATTAATAGGTACATTAGGTGGTGAAACATAGGTATTTTCCATTGTGAAAATACTTGAGACTTAGTGCATTAAATCAATCAAACTTGTTGAATCGACAAGAGGTATGTCTAGAACGATCCTATTTAATTTCCACATATTCCAACATTGGTATCAGAGCCTATAATGTTGATTTTCAAGCTTTGATTGATTTAAATTCATAAAATTTGAAAAAAATGAATTTTCTATGTTATATGCATTATAATTTGCTCTACATCGTATGAAATTTAAATATCCAAATTCTGTGTTTTATGATATATAATTTATATATTTTAAAAGTATGTTGTTCAAGCTTTAAAACGATATAAAAAACACGAAATTTGGATTAGTGTAGAGAAAGTTATGATTATTCAAAGTTTGAGTGTTGAAAACTCAATTATGAAAATTTTAAATTTTTGTGTTTTTCCAGAAACTTTGACGTAATTTTTCGACCATTTTTATGATTGATAATTTTGTAAAAAATTACGTATAAGAAAACTACGTAACGTCATCTTTAAAATGACATAAAGATCATCTAAAACGGATTTGTATAATGAAAGTTATGAATTTTTGAACTTACCTTCATGAAATGCAAAATCTGGAAATTTCAGATTAAAGGGTGTGTTGTTTGAAGATAAAGTGTATTATACACTTTCTTTGATAGAGTTTGAGATTCACACCCGTATCAAACAATGTCCGAATTTAAATCTGATTGCACCGTTGAACTCAGAACAGTCACAAATAGGGGGATAGAAAAATTTTCGGACACTAAAAATGAGAAGATAGCGGCGCATGTGTTACACTCTCCGTACGCGCGTGTGAGCACATTTGGGCTGAGTGCTGGCACAGTCAGCCAAACACAAGTCCCACGCGCATGTACGGAGAGTGGGAGCGCGTGCAGGCTGTTTCCGGTGTCCAAAATTTTCAAAAATGCACTGAAAAATTATAATTTTTATTTCTGAATTTTTGATATATTTTTTGTATTTTTCCGAAACTCAGATTATTTAATATTTAATTTATAGTTTATTACTATTATAAATTCAAAATAAATTATTTTGATAGAAATTAAATACGGAAAAATATTAAATATATTTGAGAAAATATTTTGAATAAATCTAAATTTCAGTGGGAGAAAATTAATTTTCTACATATTTATTTTGAATTTTATGAATCATTTAATTGATTAAAATGCAATTGTTAAAGAATTTTAGCTCGTGAGTGCACTGAGCCTAAAAATGGGATAAGACTAAGTCGACCTGTTATAATTGTGGAAACATGGGTCACTATGCTCGTGAGTGCACTGAGGCTAAAAAGGTAAAGTCTTGTCTTACTTCTTTTAAGAGAAGTTTTTGTTTCTATTTTTTTTATGTTTCTAGTACTTCTTTGCTAACTGAATCTCATCCTATATGGAGTGTAGATTCAAGAGCCACAGACCGAGTAGCTAGAGACATAAATGGATTTTGTCGAATTACAAGTGGTTCTAAAGTGATATATGTAGGCAACATTGCAAGAGTTGAAGTCGAAGGAATTAGCACATGCAAATTGATTTTGCAAGAAAGCTAGATTCTATGTTTACATGATGTCCTTTATGCCCCGGAGATTCGACGGAACTTGGTCTCCGTTATTGCTTTGTTAAAGTTAGGATTTGGTTTATTTTTCAAGATGTTTATGTTAAGACTTCTAGTGGTACTTTGTATTATGGTTTTGGATTTTATGTCGATGTTTTATAGTGTTAAACACTAAATGTTATTTTTATAATAGCGATGTTTGTTTTTCATTATTTTCTCAATCTAGCAATCATGATATGGCATGCTAGATTAGAACATATTGGGCAAGATAGAATGAATAGATTGACACGTGATGATCTTTTAGGATCAAACACAAAATTCATTTCGCCCACTTATGTTCTTACAAGAAATAACAACTAGAAAACCTTTTGGAAAGGGTAAACGAGTTGAATTTTCTTTTTGCAACTTATACATTCAGATATATGTGGATCAATGAATGTTCAAGAAAAGCGTGGTGTTTCGTACTTCATTACCTTTATAGATGACTTCACTCGATATGTTCATGTCTATTTGATCTCCCATAAATCTGAAATATTAGATTGTTTTACAAGCATTCAAATGAGGTCGAGGACCAATTAGATAAAACTGTGAAAGTCTTAAGAACTAATCGAGGTAGATAGTATCTATCGAACCAATTTAAAGAATTGTGTGAAGAAAAAGGTATATTGAGGTAATTAACAGCTCCTAGAACTTCGCAACAAGATGGTGTTGCCGAGTGTAGGAATATAACTTTTCTTGAATTGGTTAGGTGTAAGATGGCTCAAGCTGATCTCCTAGTTCATTTTTAGAGTGATATATTGTTGATAGCAGCCTATATACTTAACTGTATATCTTTAAAATCAGTATCCAACACCTATATATGAGTTATGGGCTAAAAGAAAACCCATTTTGAATGAGTTGCGTCCATGGGAATTAGCATCATACATTCTTAATTCTTCCTATAAATTTGGTAAATTAGGACCAAAAAGGAAGAAATGTATCTTTATTTGGTACTCCAAAAACTCAAAAAGGTGATATTTTTATTGGTAAGGATAATGATAGAAAGAAAACAGATATTGAGTCCAAATATGTCATTTTTCATTGAAGATATTTTTCCTACAAAGAAACATGTGGATAGAGATTTTCATCTTTATGAGATTCAAAAAGAGGGAGAAGTTGATTTTAATCAACCAATAGTTGAACCTCAAAGTGAGGTACCTAATCCTATTTTTGATAGTGGGAGCACACAAGGGTTGCTTCACCCATCTCAATTGAGTGGGAGAGTTGAGGAATCTGAACCAATTTCAATTGGTGAAGACGATAGTTCTCACTAACATAAGAGTATACGTTTAAAAAAAACTATGATTGTTACTCCCACTAATGATAATAAATCCAAAACAATGAAAGAGGCATTTTTAGTGTCTTGCAAAGAAAGAATGAAAAGTTGCAATGGAAGAAGAAATGAAATCTATTTGGCTATTGTGGCGAATTTAGATTTGGAATTGCATCCATACAGTGATAATTTAAATTTCATAAGGCCATATTGACCTGTGATTTTTAAGATGATTGATGAAGATCACTGTTTTTACATTAAAGGATCGAATGATAAATTTGCAATTCTATCTCTTTATGTCGATAATATTTTAATTATTGGAAATGACAAAGAGTATGTCATGACACCATAGATGGTTATCCATAAAATTTGATATGAAAGATATAGGTGAGGCAGACTTTATATTGAGAGTTAAAATAAAAAGAGATTGTTATAAGAAACTTTTGGCTCTGTCACAAGAGAATTATATCCAAAAGGTTCTATAATACTTCAATATGAGTACTTGCAAGCCAGTGGATACTCCAGTGTTAAAATATGAAGTTTTAAGTCCTACAATATGCCCTAAGAATCCACAAGAATAAAGAGAAATATCCATTATACCATATTCTAGTGCTGTAGAAAGTCGAATGTATGTTATGATGTGTACTCACTAAAACATATGTATTGTTTATGGGCGAGTTAGCTAGTATAACTATGTAAAAGACATAGTTGCCAAAAGAAAAGTGGCGGTACAATATATTTCTACGCATTGAAGTAGTAGTTGATCTCCAAGAGATGTATTTCTTGCACATGTGAAATCTCTTGGATTGCGTATAATTTAGATAATTGTATTTATCTATAAATATATTGTTGAGCTTATATTGTACTGATTATATGTATGCAAAAATGAATATTATGTCTTATCATTAATTTTAGTATATCATCACATCACATATATTATTTGTTAAAGACTCAACAAAGATGTCACACAGATTTTAGATCGGCTCACTCACACGAGCGGTCGCCTCTAGCGCTAGATGAGCGAGTGGAGATGAGATATGATGTTAGGTTTATCGCCTCAAGAGAAAGGGATGAGGTTATATACTATATTTATAACCGTCTTGGATTGCCCGAATCTAAGTGATATGTGATAGCCGGATGTGAGTTCTCATTATTACCTGCTAAGAGTAAGAGTTTTGAGAATTCAAGTTAGGCGTTAAGAAATGACTGAACTAAGATTCATATAGTATTTTATTTGACATCGAAGATATACAGAATACTGTAGCATATGATTCATACCATGTGTGCTAAGACGACCAAAAGGATAGTGGGAGAATGATTCCCTGCTTCTCCACTGTGTGAGACCATATAGGATAACTATATATCCTTATGATTGTACCCTCAGACTTTTTACTGCTATTTATGTTTTATTCATGGTGTTTGCTATCTTAGCTTGCTACCTATGGTTATGGATGATTCGGCCTATGGACCATGTCTAGAAAAGCAACTGTGTATAAAATTGTAAATTTCGAGTAAGAAATGAAGATTTGATTCAGTGTTTTCATTGACCGGCCAATCTTGTCAATTTTTGGAGAAATGTGACTTGATTATGAATACACAAATATATATGTTTTTTTAACATACTCTGGGAGGGAATAGAGTTTATCATTTCAAAAGGATAAATCTAGGGTACTGCGAGAATAATAATGATTTATTTTTTTAAGGGTAGAAGTTGTTATGTCATTCTTAACAGATGCATAGCTATAAGCTCCCGAGTGCAGGTATACTCGCTAGGTCGCACGACCTATGTACTAGTATGAAATTGTGATTATATTTCAGTAATAGAGAATCTCGCAATGAGGTATAACCCGTCATGTGCGAGTGGGAGATGTTGGTATTTGGATCGGGTCGCCCATGACGGATTGACCCAAACCCAATTGACTATATAAATATGCAAGAGAAGGGTGCAATACCTTTCATAAAAGGTTGCAACTCTATGAAAAGTGGTAACTTCGTGAAGAGTTACACTTGTTCATGAAACCTTTCAGTTGCTTATATATACATGTATTGAAAATACATAATTAACTAATGAATCATAACTCAATTCTCTATCAAATATACATAATTAATAGGTACATTAGGTGGTGAAACATAGGTATTTTCCATTGTGAAAATACTTGAGACATAGTGCATTAAATCAATCAAACTTGTGGAATCGACAAGAGGTAAGTCTAGAACGATCCTATTTAATTTCCGCATATTCCAACAGTTACGAAAAAAATCCAAATGTTTCACCTTTTTTAGTGAATTAAGCCAAACGTTTACAAACTTTACAAAACAAATCCAAACGTTTCAATTTTTTATAGATATAAGCCAAACGTTTACAAACTTTACGAAATAAATCCAAACGTTTCATCTTTTTAGCGATTTAAGCCAAATGTAAACAAACATTACAAAACAAAACCAAACGTTTCACCTTTATAGCGATTTTAGCCAAACATTTACAAACATTACGAAACAAATAAAAATGTTTCCCAATTTTAGCGATGTATACCAAACGTTTTAAAAAGTTACGAAACAAATCCAAACGTTTCACCTTTTTAGCGATTTAAGCCAAACGTTTACAAACGTGCAAAACAAATCCAAACGTTTCACCTTTTTAGCGATTGAAGCCAAACGTTTACAAACGTTTCGAAACAAATCCAAACGTTTCACCTTTTTAGAGATGTAAGCTAAACGTTTACCAACCTTACAAAAAAAAATCCTAACGTTTCACTTTTTTAGCGATTTAAGCAAAACGTTTACAAACATTACAAAACAAAACCAAACGTTTAACCTTTATAGCTATTTTAACCAAACGTTTACAAACGTGACGAAACAAATTAAAACGTTTCCCCATTTTAGCGATTTATACCAAACGTTTTAAAACGTTACGAAACAAATCCAAACGTTTCACCTTTTTAGCGATTTAAGCCAAACGTTTACAAACGTTCAAAACAAATCCAAACGTTTCACCTTTTTAGCGATTGAAGCCAAACGTTTACAAACGTTTCGAAACAAATCCAAATGTTTCCCCTTTTAAGCAATTTAAGCCAAAAGTTTACAAACGTTACAGAACAAATCCAAACGTTTCACCTTTTTAGCAATTTAAGGCAAACATTTACAAACGTTACGGAACAAATCCAAACGTTTTGCCTTTTTAGCAATTTAAGCCAAACGTTTACAAACATTACGAAACAAATCCAAATGTTTCTCCTTTTTAGCAATTTAAGCCAAAAGTTTACAAACCTTGCGAATAAATCAAAATGTTTCACCTTTTTAGCGATTTAAGCCAAACGTTTACAAATGTTACGGAAAAATCCAAACGTTTCACCGTTTTAGCCATTTAACCCAAACGTTTAAAACGTTACGAAACAAATTGAGGCCTTTCACCTTTTTAGTTATTTAAGCCAAACGTTTACAAACGTTACGAAACAAATCCAAACGTTTTACCTTTCTAGCGATAGAAGCCAAACGTCTACAAACGTTATGAAACAAATAAAAATGTTTCCCCCTCATTAGCAATTTAAGCCAAACGTTTACAAACGTTACAAAACAAATCCAAACGTTACCCCTTTTTAGCAATTTAAGCCAAACCTTTACAAACGTTACGAAACAAATCCAAACTTTTTACCTTTTTAGCAATTTAAGCCAAACGTTTACAAACATTACGAAACAAATCCAAGCGTTTCACCTTTTTAGCGATTTAAGCCAAATTTTTACAAACGTTACTAAACATATCCAAACATTTCTCATTTTTACCAATTTAAGTCACACGTTTACAAACGTTACGAATAAATCTAAATGTTTCACCTTTTTAGCAATCTAAGCCAAACGTTTACAAACGTTACGAAACAAATCCAAACGTTTCACCTTTTTAGCGATTTAAACCAAACGTTTAAAATGTCTCCTTTTTAGCTATATAAGCCAAACGTTTACAAACATTACTAAGCAATTCCAAACGTTTCTCATTTTTAGTGATTTAAGCCAAACGTTTAAAAATTTAACGAAACAAATTTAAGCATTTAACCTTTTTAGCGAATTAAGCCAAACGTTTACAAACTTTACGAAACAAATCGAAACGCTTCCCCTTTTTAACGATTTAAGACAAACTTTACGAACGTTAAGAAACAAAACCAAACGTTTCCCCTTTTTAGCGATTTAAGTCAAATGTTTACAAAGTTACAAAACAAATCAAAACGTTTCCTCATTTTAGCGATTTGAGCCAAACATTTAAAACATTACGAAACAACTCCAAACGTTTCACCTTTTTAGCGATTTAAGCCAAACAATTACAAACGTTACGTAAAAAATCTAAATGTTTCACGTTTTTAGCGATTTAAGCCAAACGCTTACAAACGTTACAAAACAAATCCAAACGTTTCACCTTTTTAGCGATTTAAGCCAAACGTTTACAAGCGTTACGAAACAATTACAAATGTTTCACCTTTTTAGCAATTTAAGCCAAACGTTTAAAAACGTTACGAAACAAATCCTAACATATCACCTTTTCAGCGATTTAAGCGAAAAGTTTTCAACATTACGAAATAAAATGTTTCACATTTTTAGCGATATAAGCCAAACGTTTACAAACATTACTAAACAAAACCAAACATTTCAGCTTTTTAGCGATTTTAGCCAAGTGTTTACAAACGTTACGAAACAAAACAAAACATTTCTCCTTTTTAGAAATTTATGCCAATCATTTAAAACGTTACGAAACAAATCCAAACGTTTTCCCAATTTAGCGATTTAACCAAAACGTTTAAAACTATACGAAACAAATCCAAACGTATCACCTTTTTAGCGATTTAAGCCAAATATTTACAAACTTTACGAAACAAAGCCAAACATTTCCCCTATTTAGCAATTTAAGCCAAACGTTTATAAACGTTACGGAAAAAATCTAAACGTTTCACCATTCTAGCAATTTTAGCCAAACGTTTACAAATATTACGAAAGAAATCCAAACGTTTCCCCTTTTTAGCAATATAAGCCTAACAATTACAAGAGTTACGAAACAAATCCAAACGTTTCCCCTTTTTGGAAATTTAAGCCAAACGCTTACAAACATTACTGATGGAGTCTGCCTTCTGAACCGGTGCTTCGCCTGATTCTTTTATTGCTTGCTCGTAGCACTTTTTCGCCTCGGCTCGGTTTCCTTGTATCGTGATAATTCCTTGTTTCGCCGGTATCTTCATGGTTAGTGCCTTTATGCTTGTCACGGCAGCTGAGTCATGGAGGAATGGTCTCCCCAGTATTGCGTTGTATGGCAGGTCGATTTCTACGACGCTAAACCGTGTAGGTAATTCCTCGCTTTTCCTTGTCCTTCCTAGCTTGACATCGAGAGTAATTGTTCCGTTGGGCTTAATTGGCAAGCCCCCAAATCCTACCACAGGCGTGGCATTTCTTTTTAGTTCCGCTAGGTCTCCTCCTAGGCTTTCGTAGGCCTTTTTTGTTATTAGGTTTATTGCGCTTCCTTCATCGATCAGGATTCTCTCAACGTTCCAGTGTTCAATGATCATGGCTACTACCAGAGCTTCGTTGTGCTCTTCAGCTATTCTCCCGAAGTCTTCCCCGTCAAAAGTTACTGGAGGAGGAGTTGAGAGTTCTGTTGCTTTTCGTTTTCTTTGTGACGTTTGATCCTTCAGGTTTACTCTTTCAGAAGTCATCTTCTTCAATGAGATTTGTATTCGAGTTCAGAAAAGCTCCTTCTTTTGAAGTTTAGTTAAGCTTTTCCCACAGACGGCGCCAATTGATGGAGTCTGCCTTCTGAACCGGTGAGTGAACCTGCAAAACAGGGTAGAAGCTAACCGGACGGTGGTTGTCCGATTAACTCTCCGATGCTAAAGTCAGTCTAGAGCTTTGAGCAGCGTTTTGAGTATATCAATGTAATTGTGATTCTAGGCATACCTCGTGCTCCTTTTATAGTAGTCGAATATACCTAGTAGAGTTGTATTAGGCAGGTGAATCCTACTTTGTAGGGATTCGGCCGTATCGTAGAGATTCTCCTGATTTGTCGGGATCTACCTTAATCTGATAAGAGTCCTATTTAGGAACGTCTTCCTAAATAGTCTTATCTTCCTAAAGTAGAGCTTATCCTTCCATATGTAGTGTTTGTGTCCAAATAGGACAAGATTTCCATATTTAGTCGTTTACCCGAATCCCGGGCCTGACGCGCTCTTGGCAGATCATGTGGGATTCGGTCTTTATTAGCGTGTTACCGAATCTTAGAGATTCGGCATCTCCTTCATACCTTTTCGGTCTTCAGGGGGAGTCCGGTGTCACCTGAGAGTAGATCTCCTGCAACTCGGCTCCATTATACTTACAGTAGGATTCGGTATCCATCAATTACGAAACAAATCCAAACGTTTCGCCATTTTTGCGATTGAAGCCAAACATTTACAAACGTTACGAAAAAAAATCCAAATGTTTCACCTTTTTAGCAATTTAAGCCAAACCTTTACAAACGTTATGAAACAAATCTAAGCGTTTCACCTTTTTAGCAATTTAAACAAAATGTTTAAAACGTTACGAAACAAATCCAAACGTTTCATCTTTTTAGCAATTGAAGCCAAACGTGTAAAACGTTACAAAACAAACCCAAACGTTTCCCCTTTTTTGCGATTTAAGCCAAACATTTACCAACATTACTCAACAAAACCAAACATTGCACCATTTTAGCGATTTAAGCCAAGCGTTTACAAACAGTACAAAACAAATCGAAACATTTGATTTTAAAACGTTACGAACAAATCCAAACGTTTCACCTTTTACAAAACAAATCCAAATGTTTCACCTTTTAGCGATTTAAGCCAAATGTTTACAAATGTTACGAAACAAAACCAAACGTTTCACTTTTTTAGCGATTTAAGTCAAATGTTTATAAACGTTACGAAACAAAACCAAACATTTTGAAACAAATCCAAACATTTCAACTTTTTAGCAATTTAAGCCAAACGTTTACAAACATTATGAAACAAATCCAAACGTTTCACCTTTTTAACGATTGAAGCCAAACGTTTAAAAACATTACGAAATAAATCCAAATGTTTCACCTTTTTAGCAATTTAAGCCAAATGTGTAAAAACGTTACGAAACAAATCCAAACGTTTCACCTTTTTAACAATTTAAGCCAAATATTTATAAACGTTACAAAACAAATCCAAACGTTTCCCCTTTTTAGCAATTCAAGCCAAACGTTTACAAACATTATGAAACAAATCCCAACGTTTCCTCATTTTAGCGATATAAGCCAAACGTTTACAAACATTACGAAAAAAATCCAAACGTTTCACCTTTTTAGCGATTTAAGCCTAACGTTTACAAACATTACGAAACTGTAATACCCCAAAAGATTTAATTATCTAATTGGACCACGTGTCCAGTTTTGACTTGCCAGAGTGGCAATCTATTCGGAAAAACGATAATGCGGAATTAATGGTATATTTCAATTCTAAAGTTAAAATTGGAATTAAAAGAAAAAAAATGTCAAGAAAAGCCCAAAATAAAGTACAGGGACCAAAGTGGTAATTTAGCTGCTTTAAAATAGAAATTTATAGATTTTGACGGGAAAATATTTATATCGGGCTTCGTATTTTTTATCGGGAATAAATAATACGTATAAGTCAAAATTAAAATGCTAAGTGATTATAACAAAGAAAGAAATGAAGGATCAAAGCAGACTTTTAACCTTAATATATAAGGTTTGGGATATGAATGAAGAATCAGGAAGAGAGCTCCAGAAGCTTCAAAATCACCGATCGATTATGTTTCGCCGACGTTTCTCCGTCCGATGTTTGATTCGAGCGATTTTCGCGGCGATCTCTTCAGAGTTGATAGCTCTATCTTCTCCGGGCATCAAATCGAGGTAAGAGGTCGATATATGGTGCAAAAAAATAGGTTTGGGGCTGTTTTTGTGAGATTTTAAATTAAGCTTAAATTTGACGTTTTTGATGTTATTATGGCATTTTTGAGGAAACGGGGTTACGGGTTTGGTATGGTTGAAGGGTTAGCACGTCGGAATAGTCGAAAAGCCCCGAAAAACGTCTTTCCGGGGGCTATGCACACGGTGCACGAACGTGCACTCAGTTGCACAATCGTGCACCCACTGAAGTGCACGCCCGTGCACCCTGACTAGTATCCTTGTGTATATGAAGCATATTCGATTTAGAAATTTGATGTTTTCGAGAAATTTGATTTTAAAAGACGAGCTTCGGACTTTGAGAATTATAAATCTCGAGCTAAGCTCGACGTTTTAGATAGTCAACGATAATGGAAAATGCTAAGAACGTTATACGATTCTCAATTATAAGAAGCGGTATTCGTTAAGTTGTTTATAAGACTAAGAGTTATCGAATACGTAAATAAGAATAAAAACGAAACTAAATCCTAGAACTTAGAAGTATTATACGTGTAAAAATACGAGTTTCACGTTTAACTATTAAACGACTTGTCTGACGTGTCAGCGAGTAGTGGGGTCAGTAGACGTGGACTAGCGAGAGCATACTATCAGATCGACCACATCATTACTTGGATAGCGGTCACTGTGAGTTGTACTTTACTTTCGTGTATTATCGATTAATATTATTGTGATATCATATTATATATATATGCTGTTTATACGCATCGCACTATATATATGAATTGTTGATATGCTATATGTTTTAACTAAGTCTTACGTACGAGAACCTAGTATACGATCCAACGAAACTAGCTACCTATTGGGTGTCAATAGGCTGTGTGATCAGTAGTAATTGAGTCAGTCCAGCGTGTGTGGCTGTGAGATGTGATTTGATATGCATGCACGATATGATTATGAAAGATGAGATATAAATGCGATACGAGAGTGAACTCGGTTAGAGTAACCGGAGCCCCGTATCTAGTAGGTTGGACCTACCAGTGGGTTGAACCCACCACTTTGGAATTAAGAGATATGTCACGATTAACGTGGTTGAATGTAAGCACTCCCCTATCGGACTATTTGGATCAGTATGATTTGTATAATAGTAAATTGAGTTATATTTCACGATTTTAGTTTCGAAAGGATCGAGTACTTGTTCATATGTATTGTTGTATTAATGTTGATTTGAAATGCTATGCTATATTTTTATAATAATACCGTTAGTAAATGCAAACTCACTCACTATTTTCCCAAATACTGACCCCTCACTTTTGATGTCTTTCAGGTGCTTAGTGTGCGGACTTCGCTAGAAGCAAGTTTTGAAGTTCGGAAATCAGGTGTGTATGTATAATTTCCTGATTTCTGTGAGTGCTGCAGTAGTGGTCCCGCATTGACAGAGTCGTAGCCTAGGCAGCAGTACATTTTTAATGTACATACTACTTGCTGTCCTGTTGGTATGTTTTTGATAGGCTACTTGTATTATGTTTTATCAACGGCCCTAGATGCCGGTGGTATGTTTTATTACACTAACTTTTGTATATAGTACCGCGAGGCCAGTTCGTATAGGGTACGGTAACTAGAGCCCACGAGGTTTTAAACAGTTAGTGTAAATATTTGATTATATGATATATATGTATATTGCTTTCTTTGTGTTATTTGGTTATTATTTGCGAAAACTTAATAGTGGTTTAAGACTTGCTACTGGTTCCGGAGCTACCACTCCCGTTCCCTAGCGCCGGTTGCGGCTCAATATTTTGGGTCGTGACAATGTTGGTATCAGAGCAGTTGGTCCAGTTACCACTGCATGTTTATTTCGGTGTTGTTTGAGAGCAGTTGGTCTAGTTACCACTGCCAGTCTTGTTTGAATGTCTGTATGAGTTGAAATACTATGTCAGTAAGTAAACCTAGGAACTACTGCAGCAAGAGAGTCGGACCTTAGTTGCTTGCATTTGTTTGATATGTGCATTAGCAGTATGTGGAATAGCGCGCGCGAATCAAGGCTATTGAGCTAATAGATGATTAGTATCCATATACACGGACGATTGAGGAAACTAAGTGTTAAGTGATTACATGTTTGCGAACTATTTGCAGTTGAATTAAATGCTAAGTGTTTACAACACCTTATAAGTTAATATTGGAAGTTGGTGTAGAAATGGGCTCAGATGGTCGCTTATGTTTGAAATTGTTTCTTTTCAGCATGTCTGGGCAGAACGGAGCTCAGTCACATGCTGAGGAAGAACGGGAGGAAGCGCCTCCTATATATTAAAACGGGTTTCACAACGAAATAGGCAAACCATCTAGGGTCCATCAGAATGGATTCCACGCAAATCTTAGGTGATCGCCAGAAATTTATCAGAATGGCTATATGTCTATGTCAGAGATTGGCAATTCTTCTGGCAACAGAGGTAGAGTACACTCGCCAGAAATAAAGTATAGTGAAGAAGAAGAGGAGGATCCGGAGGAGGATCCGGAGGAGGATCCTGAGGCGGATCCAGAAGAGGAGCTAGAGGAGGAATCAGAAGAAGAAGATCCTGAAGAAGAGGAGTTTGAAGAAGAGGAACTGTTAGATGAATCAGATATTGAGGAGTACAGAAGTGAGCATTTTTGGTCTAATGTGCGGAGGTACCGCAATATGAGAGAAGATGCAGATATAGCAAATGGTCAAGCACAGATAGATTTGAATCAAGTTAGGAGACAGATGCGCTCCTTTTCTAAAGGAATGCTAACAATGGGGTTGTATTCTTCTGATTTTCAGCGAATGGTTGAGGGAGTCCCCGATATGAACGAAGATAACAAAACCATCAACCGTAAATACGTAAGAGGCTTTGGACATGAGTATGGTGAGCTATATGAGTATGTAGGTGAACATTTTGGGACGCTCACTATGATGGCCCGTAGGATCGAGACTGACCGTGACTGGGAGGGCGATCATGTTCGGCCCTTCTATTTTAGGCGTGAGTTCCATCCGGATTACGTTAACACATCCTCTAGAATCTGGACCAACCCCCACTTTGTGCACAGAGGTGGAGGCAACTTCGGTAGAAGTGTAGTTATTAGGCAACCTAGCGTTCCACATCATGCACCCCCAAGTATTAACGATTTATATGCTTGAATAATTATCTTTATGTGTTTGCATTGCTGTGTATATATATGCTGCATTGCATAATAGAGCATAATAATTAGGTTATGCCTAGAGAATAGTACCTCAGTTACCTAATATCTATAGGAAGAGATATTGCTGGTAACGCGCCTAATAAAAGAATATTCGAACGTAACTTACAAAAACAATAACATAATGAACTACACATAATACATCATATAATTATCGCGAACATAATTCATATATTACGTTCTAGAAGTTACGAAGGAAAGAGTGGATTTTTGGAGAAGGATCGATACCTGTACTTGTAAATGACGTGATACAAGTATATTAAAGAGATGGAAGTAGTGATTATAGTGATAAGGGCCCTTAGTTAAATTGAGTTATCAGAGACATGAAAAAGAAATGATGTTAACAGAAGACTATTCTGAAAACGACAGAAAGTGACAGCAATAGGAAAATTTATAATGTACCCAATAACAATAATGAAAGCCGTTAATAGTCGCAGAGTGTACAATCTGGAGTGAACTTACATTCTATGAAAAGTATGAAGAATTTTTAAGATTTTTTTAAAGTACAATTGTGCTCAGTCATTGCATATGACATCACATAATCATGATAGGAATGCATAAGAAAATGATTTTCAAAATATAGATCATGCATCATATCTTTACAATGATAAAGAAAATGCGATTTCGAGCAACTCTTTGGTGATGAGAGGTGTCATCACTCTGAGCTACAATTGTATTGACGATTTCAAACGATTTATGAAAAGTGATTTAAAGTGCTAGCTAGCCAAAAAGATGTTTTCGAAATCGTATTGGTTTTATAAGTGAACTCGGATGTTAAACTCTGCAACGGATAATAAAAGATTCTTAATAATTACAGATGAAGTTTTATAAAATCGACTCTAATAAAAGAATTAAGCCATATTAACAACCAATTATAACAATCTAGCAAAGTTAAAGGAGAATGCGAATAAGAAGTAATCGCCGGAGAGCATATGCAGCTAAGATGCAATACACTGGCAATATCTAAGGATACAATATTTATCCTCATGCGAGAACTAAGGATGAAATGACAGAAAGTCCTGTTAGACGAAAGAAAAGCAACAAACACGCAAGGATGAAGGATATAATGATTGTCTGTATGTTGAGATAAGTAATATAGCGATCGAAAGTCATATCGGAAGAGAGAAATTAAAAGTATAAAGAACGAGAAGACAATAATATGTATGATGTACATCGAATAATATTTTTAAGGATATGTAACCTTATCAATGTCAGCGTTAGAAGATACAAGATACGGAAATGGAAAGAAAGAGATACAAAACGTAAAGAAGAGGTGATTTTAAAAGAGTATAAAGATAAAGGCCACACGTATAGACATACGTATTAGGAAATGTAAGAATGGTGAGAAACATGAAAGAAATGTGATGGAAAACACATATACCCTCGAAATTTAGTAAGATGATTAGAGAAGTGGAAAGTTCTAGAAATACATAAAAGGATTGTCAGAATAGAACAGTAGTAATAGCGCTGTTATAAACGGAGGAAGGACGTAGTGAATACAATGAGTAAAGGACAAAACGATACTTCATTACTATTAATTAAATAGGAATGAATTACATCTAAAAAGCCGTATATTATAAGGACGAGAGTTGGTATTAGTATAGAGAAATCAAGTTGCTTAAACAACAATTAGAACCATACCCTAAGTTCTAAAGAAGCATGAGGTGTATAGGACAACAAAATTGTAACTATTCCCTAATTTTAGGAGTTACAAAGTCAAGTACAATCTAAATGTTATGAATAGGAGGAAACACTTCAAGAAAAAGATGAAAGACAGAATAAAGACAAACTAAGGAATGGTCACAATCAGTATTAAGACGGTATTCTAAAGAGTGAAAATAAGGTCATGGAACTACTCGAAAGTAAGAAGCAGAAGTGTAAGATGAAAAAGAAAGTTGTTTATACAGTAAGAAGGAACTACGATAAAGAAAGTGATGAAAACCTATAGGATTGTCAGATTTAGAACAACTTAAGTACAAAAGAAGATAAGCCATTAAAGAACTATTGGATCAGCTAGATCTTAAAGGTAAGGATGAAGTTGAATGAAGGCTAGTTAGTGAGAAACATTCTTGAGACAGTCAAATTTTAAAGAGACATGTAAGATTCTTACGAGGTCGTCATGAATAAGGGATCGTGGTATAAGTGAAAGACAATTTTGACTGATAATTCAACAAGAGATTCGAGGCAATCTTTAAAGAAGTAATAAAGAAAGTAAAAGAGATAAGAATGCGAATAGTATCGGTCAAGGAAAGCGGCTGTACAAGATACATGATTAACAAAATGATGTAAAGGACACGATAGCTTAAAGGAGAAAAGAAAAGAGAAACTAATGATAGAAAGAGGTGTATCAGACTCAACTTCACTAAGAAACGGCGATTAAGATAGACGAAATGTAGTTTGAAGAGAACTAATTGACAAAGGAACTACGTGGCGTATGGTCAAAGAGAGGAATAGGAATTAAAGACAATCGCCTAAAAAAGGAAACATGGCAATATGGAATGCTAGTAAAAGTTAAAAGTTGCAGATTTATCGTTACAAGAACGAACACTTATGAAAGTACGTCACTAAGAATGAGGATGAGCAAGTATAATAAATCAATAAAGTATTAAGTGAGGATTAATTAACGCTAATGGAGGTCAGAAGGAAGATCACGACCAGTTGTAGATCACGTCAGGATTAAGATATCAACGATACGGCTTAAGCCACGCTATTTTGGAAAGACAACAGACGAGACAAAAGTAACAACAAGAAAGGTCTCAACTATACAATGGCAGGAAGCTATAAGAAGAGAGCTAAAAGTTAAAGTACAAGAAAAGATATGATTAATACGTATTAATGGACGTCAAGGAAAGTATAAGAACAATCATAAGGTCCCAACAAGCTTTATGAAAATTCGAGGACAGATTTTTATAAGGGGGGAAGAATGCAATACCCCAAAAGATTTAATTATCTAATTGGACCACGTGTCCAGTTTTGACTCGCCAGAGTAGCGATTTCAGATGGATTTCTGAAACGATTAAGTAAATAAAATTTAGTAGGTCGGCTTCAGAAAAACGATAATGCGGAAATTAATGTTATATTTCAATTCTAAAGTTAGAATTGGAATTAAAAGAAAAAAAAAGGTCAAGAAAAGCCCAAAATAAAGTACAGGGACCAAAGTGGTAATTTAGCCACTGTGCTTCGAAAATGGAAATTAATGGATTTTGACGGGAAAATATTTATATCGGGCTTCGTATTATTTATCGGGAATAAATAATACGTATAAGGAAAAATTAAAGTGCTAAGTGATTTAGCTATGGACTAAATCGTAAGAAAGAAAAGTTTAAAAAATAAATTATAACAAAGAAAGAAAAGAAGGATCAAAGCAGACTTTTAACCTTAATATATATGGTTTGGGATATGAATGAAGAATCAGGAAGAGAGCTCCAGAAGCTTCAAAATCACCAATCGATTACGTTTCGCCGCCGTTTCTCCGTCCGACGTCCGATTCGAGCGATTTTCGCAACGATTTCTTCGGAGTTTAATAGCTCTATCCTCTCCGGGCATCAAATCAAGGTAAGATGTCGATATATGGTGGCAAAACAATAGGTCTTGGGGTTGTTTTTGTGAGATTTGAAATTAAGCTTAAATTTGACGTTTTTGATGTTATTATGGGATTTTTGAGGAAACGGGGTTACGAGTTAGGTATGGTTGAAGGGTTATCACGTCGGAATAGTCGAAAAGCCCCGAAAAACGTCTTTTCGGGGGCTGTGCACACGGTGCACGACCGTGCACCAGTGAGGTGCACGAACGTGCACTTGGTTGCACGATCGTGCACCCACCGAAGGGGCACGCCCGTGAACCCCGACTAGTATCCACGTGTATATGAAGCATATTCGATTTAGAAATTCGACGTTTTCGAGTAATTTGATTTTAAAAGACGAGCTTCGGACTTTGAGAATTATAAATCTCAAGCTAAGCTTGACGTTTTAGATTGTCAACGATAATGGAAAACGCTAAGAACGTTATACGATTCTCAAGTATGAGAAGCGGTATTCGTTAAGTCGTTTATATGACTAAGAGTTATCGAATACGTAAATAAGAATAAAAACGAAACTAAACAATAAAACTTAGAAGTATTATACGTGTAAAAATACGAGTTTCACGTTTAACTATTAAACGATTTGTCAGACGTGTCAGCGAGTAGTGGGGTTAGTAGAACTGGACTAGCGAGAGCATACTATTAGATCGACCACATCATTACTTGGATAGCAGTCACTGTGAGTTGTACTTTACTTTCGTGTATTATCGATTAATATTATTGTGATATCATATTATATATATGCTGTTTATACGCATCGCACTATATATATGAATTTCTTATATGCTATATGTTTTGACTAAGTCTTACGTACGAGAACCTAGTATACGATCCAACGAAACTAGCTACCTATTGGGTGTCAATAGGTTGTGTGATCAGCAGTAATTGAGTCAGTCTAGCGTGTCTGTCTATGAGATATGATTTGATATGCATGCACGATATGAGATCGAAAGCTGAGATATAATTGCGATACGAGAGTGAACTCGGTTAGAGTAACCGGAGCCCCGTATCTAGTAGGTTGGACCTACCAGTGGGTTGGACCCACCACTTTGGAATTAAGAGATATGTCACGACTAACGTGGTTAAATGTAAGCACTCCCGGGTCGTACTATTTCGATCAGTATGATTTGTATAATAGTAAATTGAGTTATATTTAAGGATTTTTGTTTCGAAAGGATCGAGTACTTGTTCATATGTATTTTTGTATTAATGTTGATTTCAAATGCGATGCTATATTTTTATAATAATACCGTTAGTAAATGCAAACTCACTCACTATTTTCCCAAATACTGACCCCTCACTTTTGATGTCTTTCGGGTGCTTAGTGTGCGGACTTCGCTAGAAGCCAGTTTTGAAGTTCGGAAATCAGCTGTGTATGTATAATTTCCTGATTTCTGTGAGTGCTGCAGTAGTGGTCCCGCGTTGACAGAGTTGTAGCCTAGGCAGCAGTACATTTTTAATGTACATACTACTTGCTGTCCTGTTTGTATGTTTTTTATAGGCTACATGTAGTATGTTTTATCCACTGCCCCAGATGCCGGTGGTATGTTTTATTACACTAACTTTTGTATGTAGTACCGCGAGGCCAGTTCGTACAGGATACGATAACTAGAGCCTGCGAGGTTTTAAACAGTTAGTGTAAATATTTGATTATATATATATATATATATATTACTTTCGTTGTGTTATTTGGTTATTATTTGCGAAAAATTAATAGTGGTTTAAGGCTTGCTACGGGTTCCGGAACTACCACTCCCGATCCCTAGCGCCAGTTGCGGCTCAATATTTTGGGTCGTGAGAAAAACTAAACCAAACGTTTCCCCTTCTTCAGTTATTTAAGCCAAACGTTTACAAACGTTACGAAACAAATCCAAACGTTTCCCCTTTTTAGCAATATAAGCCAAACGTTTACAAACCTTAAGAAACAAATCCAAACGTTTCACCTTTTTAGCGATTTAAGCCAAACGTTTACAAACATTACAAATCAAAACCAAACGTTTCCCCTTTATAGCGATTTTAGCCAAACGTTTACTAACGTTACGAAACAAATCAAAACGTTTCCCCATTTTAGCGATTTATACCAAACGTTTTAAAACGTTACGAAACAAATCCAAACGTTTCACCTTTTTAGAGATTTAAGCCATACGTTTACAAACGTTCAAAACAAATCCAAACGTTTAACCTTTTTAGCTATTGAAGCCAAACGTTTACAAACGTTTCGAAACAAATCCAAATGTTTCCCCTTTGTAGAAATTTAAGCCAAAAGTTTACAAACATTACGGAACAAATCCAAATGTTTCACCTTTTTAGCAATTTAAGCCAAACGTTTACAAACATTACGAAACAAATCCAAACGTTTCTCTTTTTTTTAGCAATTTAAGCCAAACGTTTACAAACATTAAGAAACAAATCCAAGCGTTTCTTCTCTTTAGCAATTTAAGCCAAACGTTTACAAACGTTGCAAATAAATCAAAATGTTTAACCTTTTTAGCGATTTAAGCCAAACGTTTACAAATGTTACGAAACAAATCCAAACGTTTCACTTTTTTAGCCATTTAACCCAAACGTTTAAAACGTTATGAAACAAATCCAAGCCTTTCACCTTTTTAGCGATTTAAGCCAAACGTTTACAAACGTTACGAAACAAATCCGAACGTTTCACCTTTTTAGCGATTTAAGCCAAACGTTTACAAACGTTACGAAACAAATCCAAACGTTTTACCTTTCTAGCGATTAAAGCCAAACGTCTACAAAAGTTACGAAACAAATCAAAACGTTTCCCCCTCTTTAGCATTTTCAGCAAAACGTTTACAAACGTTACAAAACAAATCCAAACTTTACCCTTTTTTAGCAATTTATGCCAAACGTTTACAAACGTTACGAAACAAATCCAAACTTTTTACCTTTTTAGCAATTTGAGCCAAACGTTTACAAACATTACGAAACAAATCCAAGCGTTTCACCTTTTTAACGATTTAAGCCAAAATTTTACAAACATCACGAAACATATCCAAACATTTCACATTTTTACCAATTTAAGCCACACGTTTGGAAACGTTACGAATAAATCCAAATGTTTCACCATTTTAGCAATCTAAGCCAAACGTTTACAAACGTTACGAAACAAATCCAAACGTTTCACCTTTTTAGCGATTTAAACAAAACGTTTAAAACGTTACGAAATAAATCCAAGCGTTTCACCTTTTTAGCGATATAAGCAAAACGTTTACAAACATTACGAAACAAATCCAAACGTTTCACCTTTTTGGCGATTTAAGCCAAAGGTTTGCAAATTTGACGAAACAAATCCAAGCATTTAACCTTTTTAACGAATTAAGCCAAACGTTTACAAACGTTACGAAACAAATCCAAACGTTTTCCCTTTTAACGATTTAAGCCAAACGTTTACGAACGTTAAGAAATAAAACCACATGTTTCCCCTTTTAAGAGATTTAAGTCAAATGTTTACAAAGTTACGAAACAAATCCAAACGTTTCCTCGGTTTAGCAATTTAAGCCAAACTTTTAAAACATTACGAAACAAATCCAAACGTTTCACCTTTTTAGCGATTTAAGCAAAACGATTACGAACGCTATGTAAAAAATCTAAACGTTTCACGTTTTTAGCGATTTAAGCCAAACGCTTACAAACTTTACGAAACAAATCCAAACGTTTCACCTTTTTAGCAGTTTAAGCCAAACGTTTACAAACATTACGAATCCAATCCAAACGTTTCAGCTTTTTTTTGATTGAAGCCAGACGTTTACGAATGTTACAAAACAAATCCAGACGTTTCAACTTTTTAGCAATTTAAGCCAAATGTGTACAAACGTTACGAAACAAATCCAAATGTTTCACCTTTTTAGCAATTTAAGCCGAACATTTATAAACGTTACGAAACAAATCTAAACGTTTCCTTTTTTTTAGCAATTTAAGCCCAACGTTTACAAATATTACGAAACAAATCCAAACGTTTCCCCATTATAGCAATTTAAGTCCAACGTTTACAAATGTTACGAAATAAATCCAAACGTCTCACCTTTTTAACGATTTTGGCAAAACATTTACAAACGTTACGAAACAAATCCAAACGTTTCACCTTTTTAGCGATTTAAGTTAAACATTTAAAAACATTACGAAACAAATCGAAATGTTTCCCCATTTTAGCGATTTATGCCAAACGTTTAAAATTTTACGAAACAAACCCTAACGTTTCACCTTTTTAGCGATTTAGGCCAAACGTTTACAAACGTCACGAAACAAATCCAAATGTTTCACCTTTTTAGCAATTTAAGCCAAACGTTTACAAACGTTACGAAACAAATCCAAACGGTTCACTTTTTTAGCAATTTAAGCCAAACGTTTACAAACATTACGAAACAAATCCAAATGTTTCACCTTATCGATTTAAGCTAAATGTTTACTAACTTTACGAAATAAAACCAAACGTTTAACCTTTTTAGCGATTTAAGCCAAACGTGGACAAATGTTACGAAACAAATCCAAACGTTTCCCTATTTTAACAATTTAAGCCGAACGTGGACAAACGTTACGAAACAAATCCAAATGTTTCACCTTTTTAGCGATTTAAGCCAAACGTTTACAAACGTTACGAAACAAATCCAAATGTTTCACCTTTTTAGCAATTTAAGCCAAACGTTTACAAACATTACCAAACAAATCCATACGTTTCACCTTTTTAGCAATTTAAGCCAAACATTTCTAAACTTGTTGTTACAAATGCTGTAGAAACTTAGAATTCTGAAAAGGCTGAGTCGCGGACTAGGTCGCTCTCTTTTAGACGTTTCGCGGCTCAGCTCGAAGGTGCAAAGCTGACGATTAACCACGTCGTCCCTAGGATAAAACAGCCGAACAATACTGCCACCACTGCACTGTGATGACAGATCAATAACACTTATTCTGATTGCTCAAGATCGGAATTATAAACATTGATGTGTTTTTCTTTACTCAAGACTGAGCTCTGGATTCTGGTGTATTGAACAAATGAGAGGACAACCTCTATTTTTAGGAAAAGGGGAGGGGACAAAGCATTAAAAGCCATTAACAATTGAAATCCGTTTTAAAAGAAATAAAATCAGTCAAATGAAATTAAATACTAGGGAGCTTATTCAGGGATAATATTCTGTTGCAAAAAATTCAAATAAAAACGTTATAAAAAATTAGTGCTCGAACCCAACCAACCAACCTAACCAGGTTAGGCCGGCCGACCGGACAGACGGCTCGCGCGCACGTGTTTGGCAAATCGGTAAGGATTTTAACTCCTAACCCACTCACAAAACTGGGTACCCCTTGAGGCCCAAACCCAAGTGAGTAAACCACTCCATATAAACCCATGATAAGTCACACTCCTTACCAATGTGGGAATTCAATGCACTTTTCTTATTTTGAATTTTTCACACTAAAGTGTGTTCACACACACTTGTATCAACAATCCCCCACTTGAAAAATTAATAAAATATTCTCGAGCAATTTCTGTATCAATAAGATTGTGCATAAGCAAAAGTATCTTTCGATTTGAACTTTTGCGTAGTAAGTAGGATTCTGATTCAACAAGAGTGACTCGTAGTCTTGAACTCTATCTCGGACATCAAACCACACACAACCTTTTCATTAAGTGTATTTAAAAGCCCGCGCATTTATGGCCCTGCACGTCTATCCCAATTTAGTGAACGCTCTAAAAAATTTTGCCTCAAATTTCATGGAAAGCGGCCCCACTTCCACATTCACAAAGGTGAAGCTATCAAGAGTACTCCTGTAGCTAGGTACTCCACTCCATATGGAGTATAGACTTCATTAAGAGATTCTATTAACTCATCCTCTAATCGCTTCAGGAATCATGCTTCAATATTGCATGTTCTGGCTCATATCAATCATAACTTGTTATTACCCATTGAACCTATTTCTTGGGATCTCCAGTCAGTTAGGTCGGGTTACCATTATGAATGACTCATTCTATAGGAAATAGTACCATTCCCTTGGAAGTTTTATGAACTTTCTCTCTAGCTAATCCTTTCGTCAAAGGATCTGCTAAGTTGTCATCAGTGCGTACATGATCCACTCTAACAGCCCTTGTTGAGATAAATTCTCTAACAGTATTGTGCTTACGATGTATCTATCGTTTCTTACCGTTATAGTAACGGTTCTCAATTTTTGCAATAGCCGCGGTACTATCGCAATGGATCAACACAGCTGGTATCGGTCTTTCCCATAAAGGAATCTCAGCTAGCAGGCTTCTTAGCCATCCTGCTTCTTCACTAGCAGCAGCTAGTGCTATCATTTCTGACTCCATCGTAGATTGAGCCAGAATCGTCTGTTTCTTTGATTTCCAAGAAACAGCTCCACCAGCTATACTAAAAATATAGCCGCTCGTTGCTTTGGAATTATCTGACAATGTATTCCAATCTGCATCACTGTACCCTTCAAGTACAGCAGGATGCTTCAGATAATGTAATCCAAGATTCATTGTTCTTTTAAGGTATCTCATTACCCTTTCAATAGCATGCCAGTGCTCAATACTAGGTCTACTAGTAAACCTGCACAGTAATCCAACGACATATGCAATGTCGGGTCTAGTACAATCAGTGGCATAGCGAAGGCTACCAATGATGCTCGCATATTCAGACTGTCGTACACTATCACCAGTGTTCTTAAAAAGTTTTACACTTGGATCATAAGGTGTACATGCAGGTTTACAGTCGAAGTAGTTATATTTCTTTAGAATCTTCTCAACATAGTGAGATTGATCTAAAGAAATTCATTTTTCAGATCTAGTTATCTTTATGCCAAGAATGACATTCGCTTCATCTAGATCTTTCATATTAAAGTTGGCACCCAACATTGATTTCACAGCATTCACAACATGAATATTTGATCCAAAAATCAACAAGTCATCAACATATAAACATATGAAAGTACAAAGCTCATTCTCATATTTGTAATATATACATTTGTCACTTTCACTACGAAGCAAATCCAAACGTTTCCCCTTTTTAGCGATTTAAGCCAAACGTTTACAAACGCTACGAAACAAATCCAAACGTTTCGCCTTATTAGCAATTTAAGCCAAACGTCTACAAACATTACGAAACAAAACCAAACGTTTCACCTTTTAAGAGATTTAAAGAAAACATTTACAAACGTTACGAAACAAAACCAAATGTTTAAAATGTTACGAAACAATTCAAAACGATTACAAACGTTACAAAACAACACCAAACATTTCCCTATTTTAGTGATTTAAGCCAAACGTTTAGAAACGTTACGAAACAAAACCAAACGTTTGTAAACGTTACGAATCAAATCCAAAAGTTTCATATTTTTAGTCATTTAAGCCAAACGTTTACATACGTTACGAAATAAATCCAAACGTTTCGCCTTAACAAATCCAAAAGTTTAAAACGTTACGACACAAATCCAGCCGTTTCACCTTTTCAGCGATTTAAGCCGAACGTTTACAAACGTTAGGAAATAAATCTAAACGTTTCACCTTTTTAGCGATTTAAGCCAAACGTTTACAAACGTTATGAAAATATACAAACGTTTCACATTTTTAGCAATTTAAGCCGAACGTTTACAAACGTTACGAAACAAAACAAAACGTTTAAAATATTACGAGACAAATCCAAACTTTCCACCTTTTTAGCAATTTAAGCCAAACATTTACAAACGTTACCAAACAAATCCAAACGTTTCATCTTTTTAGCAATTTAAGCGGAACATTTACAAACGTTATGAAACCAAACCAAATGTTTCACCTTAACAAATTCAATCGTTTAAAACGTTACGAAACAAATCCAATTGCTTCACCTTTTTAGCGATTTAAGCCGAACGTTTACAAACGTTTCCCCTTTTTTGCGAATTAAGCCAAACGTTTTCAAACGTTACAGAACAAATCCAACCGTTTCACCTTATTAGTGATTTAAGCCAAACGTTTACAAACGATACAAAAAAAAAATCAAAGCGTTTCACCTTTTTAGAGATTTAAGCCAAACGCTTACAAACGTTACGAAAGAAATCCAAACGTTTCACCTTTTCATCTATTTAAGCCAAACTTTTCAAAAGGTTACGAAACAAATCCAAACGTGTCACCTTTTTAGCAATTTAAGCAAAACGTTTACAAACGTTACGAAACAAATCCAAAAGTTTTACCTTTTTAGCGATTTAAGCCAAACGTTTACAAAGGTTATGAAACAAAACCAAACGTTTCTCCTTATAGCGATTGAAGCTAAACGTTTACAAAGGTTACGAAACAAATCCAAACGTGTCACCTTTTTAGCAATTTAAGCCAAACGTTTACAAACATTACCAAACAAATCCAAAAGTTTTACCTTTTTATCGATTTAAGCCAAACGTTTACAATCGTTACAAAACGAATACAAACTTTTCACATTTTTAGCGATTTAAGCCGAACATTTACAAACGTTACAAAACAAAACCAAACGTTTAAAACATTACGAAACTTTTCACCTTTTTAGCAATTTAAGCCAAACGTTTACTAATGTTACGAAACAAATCCAAACTTTTTCCTTTTTTTGTAATTTAAGCCAAACATTTACAAACGCTACGAAACAAATCCAAATGTTTCACCTTTTTAGCGATTTAAGCCAAACGTTTACTAACGTATGAAACAAATACAAACGTTTCGCCTTTTTAGCAATTTAAGCCAAAAGTTTACTAACGTTACGAAACAAATCCAAAAGATTCAATTTTTTAGCAATTTAAGCCAAACGTTTACAAAAGTTACGAAATAAAACCAAACGTTTAGAAGGTTACCAAACAAATCCAAACGTTTCAAATTTTTAACGAATTAAGCCAAACCCTTACAGATATTACGAAACAAAACCAAGCGTTTCACCTTTTTAGCAATTTAAGCCAAACGTTACGAAAAAATCCAAGTGTTTGACCTTTTTAGAAATTTAAGCCAAACAATTACAAACGTTCTAAAACAAATTCAAACGTTTCACATTTTTAGCGATTTAAGCCAAACGTTTACAAACGTTACGAAACAAAACCAAATGTTTAAAATGTTATGAAACAAATCCAAACCTTTACAAACAGTACAAAACAACACCAAATGTTTCCCTATTTTAACAATTTAAGCCAAACGTTTATAAACATTACGAAACAAAACCAAACGTTTGTACACGTTAAGAATCAAATCAAAACGTTTCACATTTTTAGTGATTTAAGCCAAACGTTTACAAACGTTACAAAACAAATCCAAACGTTTCTCCTTAACAAATCCAAACGTTTAAAACGTTACGAAACAAATCCAACCATTTCACCTTCTTAGCGATTTAAGCCGAACGTTTACAAACGATACAAAACAAATCCAAATGTTTCACCTTTTTAGCGATGTAAGCCGAACGTTTACAAACGTTACGAAACAAAACCAAGCGTTTCCCCTTTTTTACAATTTAAGCCAAACGTTTTCAAACGTTAAGGAACAAATCCAAACGTTTCGCCTTATTAGAGTTTTATGCCAAACGTTTACAAAGGTTACGAAACAAATTAAAGAGTTTCATTTTTTTAGAGATTTTAGACAAACGTTTACAAAAGGTTACGAAACAAATCCAAACGTGTCACCTTTTTAGCAATTTAAGAAACACGTTTACAAACGTTTCGAAACAAATCCAAACGTTTCACGTTTTTAACGATTTAAGCCAAACGTTTACAGAGGTTATGAAACAAAACAAAACGTTTCACCTTTTAAACGATTAAAGCTAAACGTTTACAAAGGTTACGAAACAAATCCAAACGTGTTATCTTTTTAGCAAATTAAGCCAAACATTTACAAACTATACGAAACAAATCCAAACGTTTCCCCTTTTTAGTGATATAAGACAAATATTTACAAACGTTACAAAACAAATACAAACGTTTCAAATTTTTAGAGATTTAGGCCAAATGTTTACAAACGTTATGAAATAAAACCAAACGTTTAAAACATTATGAAACAAATCGAAACTTTTCACCTTTTTAGCAATTTAAGGCAAACGTTTACTAACGGTACGAAACAAATCCAAACGTTTCACCTTTTTTGCAATTTGAGCCAAATGTTTACAAACACTAGGAAACAAATCCAAACCTTTTCACCATTTTAGCGATATATGCCAAACGTTTACAAACGTTACGAAACAAATCCAAATGTTTCGCCTTTTTAGCAATTTAAGCCAAACGTTTACAAACGTTACGAAAAAAATTCACACGTTTCACCTTTTTAGCGATTTAAGCCAAACGTTTACAAACCTTACAAAACTAAACCAAACGTTTAGAACGTTACAAAACAAATCCAAACGTTTCACATTTTTAGCGATTTAAGCAAAACCCTTACAGACGTTACGAAACAAAGCCAAGCGTTTCACCTTTTTAGCAATTTAAGCTAAACGTTTACAAATGTTATGAAACAAATCCAAGCGTTTCACCATTTTAGCAATTTAATCCCAACATTTACAAACATTCGGAAATAAATCAGACGTTTCACATTTTTAGCGATTTAAGTCGAAAGTTTACAAACGTTACGAAACAAATCTAAATGTTTAACCTTTTAGCGATTTAAGCCAAACGTTTACAAACGTAACGAAACAAAACCAAACGTTTCCCCATTTTAGCGATTTAAGCCGAATGTTTACAAATGTTACGAAACAAATCCAAATGTTTTGCCTTTTAAGAAATTTAAGCCAAACGTTTCAAACGTTAAGAAAAAAAATCTAAAAGTTTCACCTTTTTAGCGATTTAAGCCAAACGTTTACAAAACTTACGAAACAAAACCAAACGTTTAGAACGATATAAAAGAAATCCAAACGTTTCACATTTTTAGCGATTTAAGCCAAATCCTTACAAATGTTACAAAACAAAACCAAGTGCTTAACCTTTTTAGCAATTTAAGCCAAACGTTTACAAACGTTACGAAATAAATCCAAGCGTTTCACCTTTTTAGCAATTTAATCCCAACATTTACAAACGTTCCGAAACAAATCAGACGTTTCACATTTTTAGCAATTTAAGTCAAACGTTTACAAATTTTACGAAACAAATCCAAACGTTTCCCCTTTTTTGCGATTGAAGCCAAACGTTTACAAACATTACGAAACAAAATCCAAATGTTTCATGTTTTTAGCGATCTAAGCCAAACATTTATAAACGTTACGAAATAAATCCAAATATTTCACCTTTTAAGCAATAGAAGCCAAACGTTTACAAATCCAGACATTTCACCTTTTTAGCGATTTAAGTCAAATGTTTACAAACGCTACGAAACAAATCCAAATGTTTCCCCATTTTAACGATTTAAGCCAAACGTTTAGAGAATTACGAAACAAATCCAAACGTTTCACCTTTTTAACGATTTAAGCCAAACGTTTACAAATATTACGAAACAAATCCAAACGTTTCATCTTTTTAGCGATTGAAGCCAAAGGTTTACAGAGTTACGAAACAAATCCAAACATTTCACCTTTTTAGCAATTTAAGCCAAACATTTACCAATGTTACTAAACAAATGTAAACATTTCACCTTTTTAGAAATTTAAGCCAAACGTTTACAAAAGTTACGAAACAAAACAAAACGTTTAAAACGTTACAAAACAAATCCAACGTTTCACATTTTCAGCAATTTAAGCCAAACGTTTAAAAACATTACGAAACAAAACCAATCGTTTACAAACGTTACGAAAGAAATCCAAACGCTTCACCTTTTTAGCAATTTAAGACAAAAAGTTAGAAACATTACAGAACAAATCCAAACGTTTCCCATTTTTAGCGATTTAAGCCGAACGTTTACAAACGTTACGAAACAAAACCAAACGTTTCACCTTTTTAACTATTTATGCTGAACGTTTATAAACATTACGAAACAAAACCAAATGTTTCACCTTTTTATCGATTTAAGCCGAACGTTTACAAACGTTATGAAACAAATCCAAATGCTTCACCTTTATAGCGATTTAAGCCGAATGTTTACAAATGCTACGAAACAAATCCAAGCGCTTCACCTTTTTAGCGATTTAAACCAAACGTTTGCAAACGTTACTAAACAAAACCTAATGTTTCTCCTTTTTAGCGATTTAAGCCAAACGTTTACAAACGTTGCAAAAAAAAGCCAAACGTTTCAACTTTTTAGCAATTTATGCCAAACGTTTACAATTGTTACAAAACAAATCCAAACGTTTTACCTTTTTACAAATTTAAATCCGAATGTTTCACCTCTTTAGCGATTTAAGCCAAACGTTTCACCTTTTAAGCTATTTAAGCCAATTGTTTAGAAATGTTACGAAACAAATCCAAATGTTTCACCTTTTTAGTGATTTAACTGAAACGTTTACAGATGTTGCGAAACTAATCCAAGTGTTTGAAACGTTACAAAACTCTTTTTAGCAATTTAAACAAAACGTTTACAAGCGTTACGAAAAAAATCCAAACGTTTCACCTTTTTAGCGATATAAAACAAACGTTTATAAACGTTACTAAACAAATCCAAACGCTTCACCCTGTTAGCGATTTAAGCCAAACGTTTACAAACGTTACGAAACAAAAACGTTTCACCATTTTAGCGATTTAAGCCAAACGTTTACAAACGTTACAAAACAAATCCAACCGTTTCACCTTTTTAGCGATTTAAGCCGAACGTTTACAAAGGTTACGAAACAAAACCAAACGTTTCACCTTTTTAGCGATTTAAGCCAAACTTTTACAAACGTTACAAAACAAATCCAAACGTTTCACTTTCTTAGCGATTTAAGCCAAATGTTTACAAACGTTACGAAACAAATACAAACGTTTCACATTTTAGCGATATAAGCTGAACGTTTACAAACGTTATGAAACAAAGCAAAACGTTTATAACATTACGAAACAAATCCAAACTTTTCACCTTTTTAGCTATTTAAGCCAAACAATTAAAAACGTCACCAAACATATCCAAACGTTTCACCTTTTTAGCGATTTAAGCCGACCACTTACAAACATTACGAAACAAAACCAAATGTTTCACCTTAACTAATCTAATCGTTCAAAACGTTATGAAACAAATCCACCCCCTTTCACCTTTTTAGCAATTTAAGCCGAACGTTTACAAACGTTACAAAACAAATCCAAACGTGTCGCCTTTTTAGCGATTTAAGCCGAACGTTTACAAATATTACGAAACAAAACCAATCGTTTCCCCTTTTTTGCAATTTAAGCCAAACGTTTTCAAACGTTATGAAACAAATCCAAACGTTTCGCCTTTTTAGCAATTTAAGCCAAAAGTTTACTAACGTTACGAAACAAATCCAAAAGATTCAATTTTTTAGCAATTTAAGCCAAACGTTTACAAAAGTTACGAAATAAAACCAAACGTTTAGAAGGTTACCAAACAAATCCAAACGTTTCACATTTTTAACGATTTAAGCCAAACCCTTACAGATATTACGAAACAAAACCAAGCGTTTCACCTTTTTAGCAATTTAAGCCAAACGTTACGAAAAAATCCAAGTGTTTGACCTTTTTAGAAATTTAAGCCAAACAATTACAAACGTTCTAAAACAAATTCAAACGTTTCACATTTTTAGCGATTTAAGCCAAACGTTTACAAACGTTACGAAACAAAACCAAATGTTTAAAATGTTATGAAACAAATCCAAACCTTTACAAACAGTACAAAACAACACCAAATGTTTCCCTATTTTAACAATTTAAGCCAAACGTTTATAAACATTACGAAACAAAACCAAACGTTTGTAAACGTTAAGAATCAAATCAAAACGTTTCACATTTTTAGTGATTTAAGCCAAACGTTTACAAACGTTACAAAACAAATCCAAACGTTTCTCCTTAACAAATCCAAACGTTTAAAACGTTACGAAACAAATCCAACCATTTCACCTTCTTAGCGATTTAAGCCGAACGTTTACAAACGATACAAAACAAATCCAAATGTTTCACCTTTTTAGCGATGTAAGCCGAACGTTTACAAACGTTACGAAACAAAACCAAGCGTTTCCCCTTTTTTACAATTTAAGCCAAACGTTTTCAAACGTTAAGGAACAAATCCAAACGTTTCGCCTTATTAGAGTTTTATGCCAAACGTTTACAAAGGTTACGAAACAAATTAAAGAGTTTCATTTTTTTAGAGATTTTAGACAGACGTTTACAAAAGGTTACGAAACAAATCCAAACGTGTCACCTTTTTAGCAATTTAAGAAACACGTTTACAAACGTTTCGAAACAAATCCAAACGTTTCACGTTTTTAACGATTTAAGCCAAACGTTTACAGAGGTTATGAAACAAAACAAAACGTTTCACCTTTTAAACGATTAAAGCTAAACGTTTACAAAGGTTACGAAACAAATCCAAACGTGTTATCTTTTTAGCAAATTAAGCCAAACATTTACAAACTATACGAAACAAATCCAAACGTTTCCCCTTTTTAGTGATATAAGACAAATATTTACAAACGTTACAAAACAAATACAAACGTTTCAAATTTTTAGAGATTTAAGCCAAATGTTTACAAACGTTATGAAATAAAACCAAACGTTTAAAATATTATGAAACAAATCGAAACTTTTCACCTTTTTAGCAATTTAAGGCAAACGTTTACTAACGGTACGAAACAAATCCAAACGTTTCACCTTTTTTGCAATTTGAGCCAAATGTTTACAAACACTAGGAAACAAATCCAAACCTTTTCACCATTTTAGCGATATATGCCAAACGTTTACAAACGTTACGAAACAAATCCAAATGTTTCGCCTTTTTAGCAATTTAAGACAAACGTTTACAAACGTTACGAAAAAAATTCACACGTTTCACCTTTTTAGCGATTTAAGCCAAACGTTTACAAACCTTACAAAACTAAACCAAACGTTTAGAACGTTACAAAACAAATCCAAACGTTTCACATTTTTAGCGATTTAAGCCAAACCCTTACAGACGTTACGAAACAAAGCCAAGCGTTTCACCTTTTTAGCAATTTAAGCTAAACGTTTACAAATGTTATGAAACAAATCCAAGCGTTTCACCATTTTAGCAATTTAATCCCAACATTTACAAACATTCGGAAATAAATCAGACGTTTCACATTTTTAGCGATTTAAGTCGAAAGTTTACAAACTTTACGAAACAAATCTAAATGTTTAACCTTTTAGCGATTTAAGCCAAACGTTTACAAACGTAACGAAACAAAACCAAACGTTTCCCCATTTTAGCGATTTAAGCCGAATGTTTACAAATGTTACGAAACAAATCCAAATGTTTTGCCTTTTAAGAAATTTAAGCCAAACGTTTCAAACGTTAAGAAAAAAAATCTAAAAGTTTCACCTTTTTAGCGATTTAAGCCAAACGTTTACAAAACTTACGAAACAAAACCAAACGTTTAGAACGATATAAAAGAAATCCAAACGTTTCACATTTTTAGCGATTTAAGCCAAATCCTTACAAACGTTACAAAACAAAACCAAGTGCTTAACCTTTTTAGCAATTTAAGCCAAACGTTTACAAACGTTACGAAACAAATCCAAGCGTTTCACCTTTTTAGCAATTTAATCCCAACATTTACAAACGTTCCGAAACAAATCAGACGTTTCACATTTTTAGCAATTTAAGTCAAACGTTTACAAATTTTACGAAACAAATCCAAACGTTTCCCCTTTTTTGCGATTGAAGCCAAACGTTTACAAACATTACGAAACAAAATCCAAATGTTTCACGTTTTTAGCGATCTAAGCCAAACATTTATAAACGTTACGAAATAAATCCAAATATTTCACCTTTTAAGCAATAGAAGCCAAACGTTTACAAATCCAAACATTTCACCTTTTTAGCGATTTAAGTCAAATGTTTACAAACGCTACGAAACAAATCCAAATGTTTCCCCATTTTAACGATTTAAGCCAAACATTTAGAGAATTACGAAACAAATCCAAACGTTTCACCTTTTTAACGATTTAAGCCAAAGGTTTACAAATATTACGAAACAAATCCAAACGTTTCACCTTTTTAGCGATTGAAGCCAAAGGTTTACAGAGTTACGAAACAAATCCAAACATTTCACCTTTTTAGCAATTTAAGCCAAACATTTACCAATGTTACTAAACAAATGTAAACATTTCACCTTTTTAGAAATTTAAGCCAAACGTTTACAAACGTTACGAAACAAAACAAAACGTTTAAAACGTTACAAAACAAATCCAACGTTTCACATTTTCAGCAATTTAAGCCAAACGTTTAAAAACATTACGAAACAAAACCAATCGTTTACAAACGTTACGAAAGAAATCCAAACGCTTCACCTTTTTAGCAATTTAAGACAAAAAGTTAGAAACATTACAGAACAAATCCAAACGTTTCCCATTTTTAGCGATTTAAGCCGAACGTTTACAAACGTTACGAAACAAAACCAAACGTTTCACCTTTTTAACTATTTATGCTGAACGTTTATAAACATTACGAAACAAAACCAAATGTTTCACCTTTTTATCGATTTAAGCCGAACGTTTACAAACGTTATGAAACAAATCCAAATGCTTCACCTTTTTAGCGATTTAAGCCGAATGTTTACAAATGCTACGAAACAAATCCAAGCGCTTCACCTTTTTAGCGATTTAAACCAAACGTTTGCAAACGTGACTAAACAAAACCTAATTTTTCTCCTTTTTAGCAATTTAAGCCAAACGTTTACAAACGTTGCAAAAAAAAAGCCAAACGTTTCAACTTTTTAGCAATTTATGCCAAACGTTTACAATTGTTACAAAACAAATCCAAACGTTTTACCTTTTTACAAATTTAAATCCGAATGTTTCACCTCTTTAGCGATTTAAGCCAAACGTTTCACCTTTTAAGCTATTTAAGCCAATTGTTTAGAAATGTTACGAAACAAATCCAAATGTTTCACCTTTTTAGTGATTTAACTGAAACGTTTACAGATGTTGCGAAACTAATCCAAGTGTTTGAAACGTTACAAAACTCTTTTTAGCAATTTAAACAAAACGTTTACAAGCGTTACGAAAAAAATCCAAACGTTTCACCTTTTTAGCGATATAAAACAAACGTTTACAAACGTTACGAAACAAAAACGTTTCACCATTTTAGCGATTTAAGCCAAACGTTTACAAACGTTACAAAACAAATCCAACCGTTTCACCTTTTTAGCGATTTAAGCCGAACGTTTACAAAGGTTACGAAACAAAACCAAACGTTTCACCTTTTTAGCGATTTAAGCCAAACTTTTACAAACGTTACAAAACAAATCCAAACGTTTCACTTTCTTAGCGATTTAAGCCAAATGTTTACAAACGTTACGAAACAAATACAAACGTTTCACATTTTAGCGATTTAAGCTGAACGTTTACAAACGTTATGAAACAAAGCAAAACGTTTAAAACATTACGAAACAAATCCAAACTTTTCACCTTTTTAGCTATTTAAGCCAAACGTTTAAAAACGTCACCAAACATATCCAAATGTTTCACCTTTTTAGCGATTTAAGCCGACCACTTACAAACATTACGAAACAAAACCAAATGTTTCACCTTAACTAATCTAATCGTTCAAAACGTTATGAAACAAATCCACCCCCTTTCACCTTTTTAGCAATTTAAGCCGAACGTTTACAAACGTTACAAAACAAATCCAAACGTGTCGCCTTTTTAGCGATTTAAGCCGAACGTTTACAAATATTACGAAACAAAACCAATCGTTTCCCCTTTTTTGCAATTTAAGCCAAACGTTTTCAAACGTTACGGAACAAATCCAAACATTTTCCCTTATTAGCTATTTAATCCAAGCGTGTAGAAACGTTACAAAACAAATCAAAGCGTTTCACATTTTTAGAGATTTAAGCCAAATTTTACAAAAGGTTACGAAACAAATCCAAACGTGTCATCTTTTTAGCAATTTAAGCAAAACGTTTACAAATGTTACAAAACAAATCCAAAAGTTTCACCTTTTTAGAGATTTAAGCCAAATGTTTACAAAGGTTAGGAAACAAAACCAAACTTTTCACCTTTTTAGCGATTGAAGCCAAACGTTTACAAAAGTTACGAAACAAATCCAAACGTGTCACCTTTTTAGCAATATAAGCCAAACGTTTACAAACACTACAAAACAAATCCAAACGTTTCCCTTTTTTAGCGATTTAAGCCAAACGTTTACAAACGTTAGAAAACAAATACAAAAGTTTCATATTTTTAGCAATTTAAGCCGAACGTTTACAAACATTACAAAACAAAACCAAACGTTTAAAACATTACGAAACAAATCCAAACTTTTCACCTTTTTAAACGTTTCCACATTTTAGAGGTTTAAGCCAAATGTTTACAAACGTTACGAAACAAATCCAAATGTTTCACCTTTTTAGCGATTTAAGCCAAACGTATACAAACGTTACGAAACAATTCCTAAAGTTTCAACATTTTAGCTATTTTAGCCAAACGTTTACAAACATTACGAAACAAATCGAAATGTTTCACCTTTTAAACGATTTAAGCCAAACATTTACAAATGTTAGTAACAAAACAAAAAGTTCTAAACAATACGAAACAAATCCAAACGTTCCACATTTTTAGAGATTTAAGCCAAACGTTTATAAACGATACAGAACAAAATTAAACGTTTCCCATTTTTAGCGATTTAAGCAAACCGTTTACAAACGTTACGAAACAAATCCAAGTGTTTTACCTTAGCAATTTAAGCCAAACGTTTACAAACGTTAAGAAAAAAATCCAAAAGTTTCACCTTTTTAGCGATTTAAGCCAAATGCTTACAAACCTTACGAAACAAAACCAAACGTTTAGAACATTACAAAACAAATCCAAACGTTTCACATTTTTAGCGATTTAAGCCAAACCCTTACAGACGTTACGAAACAAAGCCAAGTGTTTCACCTTTTTAGCAATTTAAGCCAAACGTTTAAAAACGTTACGAATCAAATCCAAGCGTTTCACCTTTTTAGCAATTTAATCCCAACATTTATAAACATTCCGAAATAAATTAGACGTTTCACATTTTTAGTGATTTAAGTCGAACGTTTACAAACTTTACGAAACAAATCTAAATGTTTCACCTTTTTAGCGATTTAAGCCAAACGTTTACAAACGTAACGAAACAAAACCAAACGTTTCCCCATTTTACCGATTTAAGACAAATGTTTACAAATGTTACGAAACAAATCCAAATGTTTTGCCTTTTTAGCAATTTAAGCTAAACGTTTACAAACGTTACAAAAAAAATCCAAAAGTTTCACCTTTTTAGCAATTTAAGTCAAACATTTACAAACCTTACGAAACAAAACCAAACATTTAGAACGTTACAAAACAAATTCAAACGTTTCACATTTTTAGCGATTTAAGGCAAACCCTTACAAACGTTACGAAACAAAACCAAGTGTTTAACCTTTTTAGAAATTTAAGCCAAACGTTTACAAACGTTACAAAATAAATCCAAGCGTTCCACCTTTTTAGCAATTTAATCCCAACATTTATAAACGTTCCGAAACAAATCTGACGTTTCACATTTTTAGCAATTTAAGTCGAATGTTTACAAACGTTATGAAACAAATCTAAATGTTTCACCTATTTAGCGATTTAAGCGAAACGTTTACAAACGTAATGAAACAAAGCCAAACGTTTTCCCATTTTAGCGATTTAAGCCAAATGTTTACAAATGTTACGAAACAAATCCAAATGTTTCACCTTTTTAGCAATTTAAGCTAAACGTTTACAAACGTTACAAAAAAAATCCAAAAGTTTCACCTTTTTAGCGATTTATGCCAAACGTTTACAAACCATACGAAACAAAACCGAACGTTTAGAACGTTACAAAAAAAATCCAAACGTTTCCCATTTTTAGCGATTTAAGCCAAACCCTTACAAACGTTACGAAACAAAACCACGTGTTTCACCTTTTTAGCAATTTAAGCAAAACGTTTACAAACGTTACGAAACAAATCCAAGTGTTCCACCTTTTTAGCAATTTAATCCCAACATTTACAAAAGTTCCGAAACAAATCAGACGTTTCACATTTTTAGCGATTTAAGTCGAACGTTTACAAACGTTACAAAACAAATACAAACGTTCGTAACGTTTGTAAACGTTTGGCTTAAATCGCTAACAGGGTGAAGCGTTTGGATTTGTTTAGTAACGTTTACAAACGTTTCGAAACAAATACAAACGTTTACCTTTTTATCGATTTAAGCCAAACGTTTATAAACGTTTCCAAATGTTACGAAACAAATCCAAACGTTTACAAACATTACGGAACAAAAACAAACTTTTCACATTTTTAGCAATTTAAGCCAAACATTTACAAACGTTACGAAACAAATCCAAATGTTTCACCTTTTTAGCGATTGAAGCCAAACGTTTACAAACGCTAAGAAACAAATCCAAACATTTCCCCATTTTATCGATTTAAGCCAAACATTTATAAACGTTACGAAACAAATCCAAATGTTTACAAACGCTACGAAACAAATCCAAACGTTTCCCCATTTTAGCAATTTAAGCCAAACGTGTATAAACGTTACGAAACAAATCAAAACCTTTCCCCATTTTAGTGATTTAAGCCAAACTTTACACACGTTACGAAACAAATTCTAACGTTTCCCCTCTTTTGAGACTGAAGCCAAACATTTACAAACATTACGAAACAAATCCAAACGTTTCACCTTTTTAGCGATCAAAGCCAAAAGTTTACAAACGTTACGAAATAAATCCAAATCTTTCACCTTTTAAGCAATAGAAGCCAAACGTTTACACACGTTACGAAACAAATCTAAACGTTTCACCTTTTTAGCGATTTAGGTCAAATGTTTACAAACGCTACGAAACAAATCCAAATGTTTCCCCATTTTAACGATTTAAGCCAAACATTTAGAGCATTACGAAACAAATCCAAACGTTTCGCCTTTTTAGCGATTTAAGCCAAACGTTTACAAATTTTACGAAACAAATCCAAACGTTTCATCTTTTTAGCGATTGAAGCCAAAGGTTTACAAATGTTACGAAAGAAATCCAAACATTTCATCTTTTTAGCAATTTAAGCCAAACGTTTACAAACGTTACGAAACAAATCTAAACGTTTCACCTTTTTAGCAATTTAAGCCAAACGTTTACAAACGTTACGAAACAAAACAAAACGTTTAAACATTACAAAACAAATCCAACGTTTCACATTTTCAGCGATTTAAGCCACACGTTTACAAACATTACGAAACAAAACCAATCGTTTACAAACGTTATGAAAGAAATCCAAACGCTTCACCTTTTTAGCAATTTAAGACAAAAATTTACAAACATTACGGAACAAATCCAAACGTTTACCCTTTTTAGCGATTTAAGCCGAACGTTTCCAAACGTTACAAAACAAAACCAAACATTTCATATTTTTAGCTATTTAAACTGAACGTTTACAAACATTACGAAACAAAACCAAACGTTTCCCCTTTTTAGCGATTTAAGCCGAACGTTTACAAACGGTACGACACAAATCCAAACGCTTCACCTTTTTAGCGATTTAAGCCGAATGTTTACAAATGCTACGAAACAAATCCAAGCGTTTCACCTTATTAGCAATTTAAACCAAACGTTTACAAACGTTACGAAACAAAACCAAATGTTTCAACTTTTTAGCGATTTAAGCCAAACGTCTACAAACGTTACAAAAAAAAGCCAAACGTTTCAACTTTTTAGCGATTTATGCCAAACGTTTACAATTGTTACAAAACAAATCTAAACGTTTCACCTTTTTCGCAATTTAAATCCAAATGTTTAACCTCTTTAGCGATTTAAGCCAAACGTTTATAAAAGATACGATTCTAATTCAAACGTTTCACCTTTTTTACCGATTTAAGCCAAACGTTTCACCTTTTTAGTGATTTAAGCCAAACGTTTAGAAACGTTACGAAACAAATCCAAATGTTTCAACTTTTTAGTGATTTAACTAAAACGTTTACAATATTTGTGAAACGTTTACAAGCGTTACGAAAGAAATCCAAACGTTTCACCTTTTTAGTGATATAAAACAAATGTTTATAAACGTTACTAAACAAATCCAAACGTTTCACCCTGTTAGCGATTTAAGACAAACGTTTACAAACATTACGAAACAAAACCAAAAGTTTTACCATTTTAGCGATTTAAGCCAAACATTTACAAACTTTACAAAACAAATCCAACAGTTTCACCTTTTTAACAATTTAAGACGAACGTTTACAAAGGTTACGAAACAAAACCAAATGTTTCACCTTTTTAGCGATTTAAGCCAAACGTTTACAAACGTTACAAAACAAATCCAAGTGTTTCACCTTCTTAGCGATTTAAACCAAACGTTTACAAACGTTACGAAACAAATACAAACGTTTCGCTTTTTAGCGATTGAAGCCAAACATTTACAAACGTTACGAAACAAATCCAAATGTTTCACCTTTTTAGCGATTTAAGCCAAACGTTTACAAACGTTACGAAACAAATCCAAACGTTTCACCTTTTTAGCGATTTAAGCCAAACATTTACAAAAGTTATGAAACAAATCCAAATGTTTCACCTTTTTATCAATTTAAGCCAAACATTTACAAACGTTATGAAAAAAATCAAAGCATTTCACCTTTTTAGCAATTTATGTCAAACGTTTACAAACTTTACGAAACAAATCCAAACGTTTCACCTTTTTCGCGATTTAAGCCAAACATTTACATTACGAAACGAATTCAAAAATTTCACCTTTTTAGCGATATAAGCCAAATGTTTACAAACGTTTCGAAACTAATCCAACCGTTTCACCTTTTAGCAATTTAAGACAAACGTTTACAAATGTTACGAAACAAATCCAAATGTTTCCCCTTTTTAGCGATTTAAGCCAAATGTCTACAAATGTTACGAAACAAAACAAAACTATTAAAACATTACGAATCAAATTCAAATGTTTCACAATTTTAGCGATTTAAGCCAAACGTTTCGAAAAAACCAAGCGTTTAAACTTTTTAGCATTTTAAGCCAAACATTTACAAACGTTACAAAACAAATCCAAGCGCTTAAGCTTTTTAGAAATTTAAGCCAAACGTTTACAAACGTTAGGAAACAAATCCAAGCGTTTCACCTTTTTAGCTATTTAAGCCAAACGTTTACAAACGTTACGAAACAAATCCAAACATTTCACCTTTTTAGCCATTTAAGCCAAACGTTTACAAACGTTACGAAACAAATCCAAACATTTCACCTCTTTAGCGATTTAAGCCAAACATTTACAAAAGTTATGATAGAAATCCAAATGTTTCACCTATTTATCAATTTAAACCTAACATTTACAAACGTTACGAAAAAAATCCAAGCGTTTCACCTTTTTAGCTATTTAAGCCAAACGTTTACAAACGTTATGAAACTAATCCAACCGTTTCACCATTTAGCAATTTAAGCCAAACGTTTACAAATGTTAAGAAACAAATCCAAACGTTTCACCTTTTTAGCGATTTAAGCCAAACATTTACAAACATTACGAAACAAATTCAAAAATTTCACCTTTTTAGCGATATAAGCCAAACATTTACAAACGTTACCAAACAAATCCAAACGTTTCACCTTTTTAGCGATTCAAGCCAAATGTTTACAAACGTTACGAAACAAATCCAAACGTTTCACCTTTTTAGCGATTCAAGCCAAACGTTTACAAACGTTACAAAACAAATAAAAACATTTTACCTTTTTAGCGTTTTAAGCCAAACGTTTACAAACGATAAGAAATAAAACCAAACGTTTAAAACGTTACGAAACAAATCCTAACGTTTCACATTTTTAGCGATTTAAGCCAAACCTTTACAAATATTACGAAACAGAACCAAGCGTTTCACCTTTATAGCAATTTAAGCCCAACGTTTACAAACGTTGCGAAACAAATCCAACCGTTTCACCTTTTTAGCAATTTAAGCTAAACGTTTACAAACGTTCCGAAACAAATCCAAGCGTTTAACCTTTTTATAAATTTAAGCCAAACGTTTACAAACGTTAAACAATAGAAGCGTTTCACCTTTTTAGCAATTTAAGCCAAACGTTTACAAATGTTACGAAACAAATCGAAACGTTTCACCTTTTTAGAAATTTAAGACGAACGTTTACAAACGCTACAAAACAAAACCAAATGTTTTCCCTTTTTAGCAATTTAAGCCAAACATTTACAAATTTTACGAAACAAATCCAACCTTTTCACCTTTTTCGCGGTTTAAGCTAAACATTTACAAACGTTAAGAAATAAATCCAAGCGTTTCATCTTTTAGTAATTTAAGCCAAACGTTTACAAACATTACGAAACAAATTCAAGCGTTTTACCTCTTTAGCAATTTAAGCCAAACGTTTACAAACGTTCCGAAACAAATCCAAACGTTTCACCTTTTTAGCGATTGAAGCCAAACATTTACAAACGTTACGAAACAAATCCAAACGTTTCACCTTTTTAGCGATTTAAGCTAAACATTTACAAACGTCACGAAACAAATCCAAGCTTTTCACCTTTTAGCGATTTAAGCCAAACGTTTACAAAGGTTGTTAAACAAATCCAAATGTTTCACTTTTTAAGCAATTTAAGCCAAACGTTCACTACTAAAAAACAGACAATTCGCGACGGACATTAGCGACGGATATACTTTCCGTCGCTAAATGACTCTTTTAGCGACCGACTTGGCGACGAATACTCATTCTGTTGCTGATTGTGCGTAGCGACGGATAATCCGTCGCTATTCCGTCACCAAATTGGAGGGACCTTGGCGGGAAGCCCTGGCGCCTATTTTTCCCTGCCAATTTTAGCGACGGATAGACAAATCCGTCGCTAACCTCTGCAGTTGTCAAAACGCAGCGTTCTGGCAAAGAAATTAGCGACGGATTGTAACTATCCGTCGCTAACTTCTTTGCCAGAACGCTGCGTTTTATTTAGGTTAATAATTAGCGACGGATAGTTATAATCCGTCGCTAATTATTAACCTAAATAAAACGCACGCCTTTCTTCCTCTGCCTTCAGCAGTTTCAAACAAAAATAAAATCCTTTCATTTTCCGGCGAATCCTAACCGGCGAATCCTCTCATATTCCGGCATCCCCTATTTTCCTCCATTTTCGGCATCCATCTTCCTCACCGGCGGTTGCTCTAATTTTTGGCGTTTTTCATCTCCTCCTTTGCTCAACAGCCGCTGGTTTCGCCCTCCACCGCTTGCCGCCGCCTGCCGTCGCCTGCCGCCGCCTTCCGTCGTCGCCGCCGTCAATCAGCCGCCTCCGCCATTCCACTTAACCGGCCAGTCACAAAAGGTTAGTTATTTTAATTATTTTTTGTTAATTTTTATTAACTTTTGTAAATTAATTAGGCTATAATTTTGTTAGTTTAATTGTTAGATTAAATAGTTTATATTAGATTAATTGTATAATAGGCTAAATAATTATTTGAATAGGTTAATTTTTTATTTTACGTTGATTTGTTATTAAATTATTTAATTTAAATTGTGATTTATTAGGCTAATTGATTGGTTAATTAGGTTAAATGGTTATTGAATTTAGATTATTTAATTATGTTTACTTAGGTTAAATAATTGTTATATTAATGTTTAGGTTAAATAGTTATTACAATGTTTAATTATATTTTTTTATTTTATTTGGTTATTTAATTGTTTAGGTTAATTCATTATTAAAATATTTAATTTGATTTTTTTATTAGGTTACTTAATTGTTTAATTAGGTTAAATTTTTATTTTAGATCATTTAGTTATGTTTAATTTTAGGTCAATTAATTATCAAAAAAAAATTTAGGTCAATTAATTGTTGAATTAGAATAAATTTGTTGGTTTATGTTATTTTATTATGAAAATGTTTAATTAGATATTTTTAATATTAGGTAAATCAATTGTTAAATTAGGCCAATTAATTGTTTACTGTGGATTGTATTTTGGTATGTGAATTGTAAATTTGCTTGCAGGACTTCCCTGAAAAATGGGTGATGCTCGTTTTTAGGGGAAGTGCTGTCCAATTTTTTTTAAAAATATAGATTTATTAATTATATAATAACCAAATAGTGAAACTAATTGCGTAACAGGTTTGATAGCCGTCGGTTGGTTGCAGCGGTCTGACATTCCTTATCTTTCCTTTTTATCTGTTGCGGTTCTGCTCTGCAACAAGTAAGTACTGTTATTATTTTTTTCCATTTATAATCAGTTAATTTATAAGCTGTTTAAACCTAAAATGACCTCGATTTTATTCCCACCGAATAAAATCGTAAACCTAGCCATAGATTTCCCGTCTCGTGTGTTCAAGCGATTGAACGACACGGGATTGTACAGTTTGTACAGTTCGCAAAAATGGTCCTCCCGTAGCTCGGTCACGAAATTATATATGTCTAGTAGCGGTAGAAAAATATTCGGTTGTTTTCCAGCGTTTGTTCTCCGGGTGGATGTATATTATATGTTCTGTAACGCTTATTCCTCGCGGAATATATAATTAGCGTTGCACCACATATACTAAATATCGCACTGAAGGAGAACGACGCCGGAAGGCTGCCGAATATTTTCTCCGTTGCTAGGCATATATCGTGGCCGAGTTAAGGGGCGCTAGTTTTGCGAATGGGATAGGTCCATACCTTTAAAGCAGTCAATTACATTGACTTTGCTATTTCCGAGCGATAACCCCTCCTAATTATCCGTGCTACAGTAATGGATACTGACCGAAGTTGGATGTATAAGCGGCTGCAGGGCGGGTTGCTATACCCAGGCTTTGACGAGCGCGTTCAGGAATTTGTTAATTTTGCTTTACGTCATCCCGCGTGTATGAGTGGGCCCGAGATTAAATGCCCCTATCTTAGGGCAAGATGTAAAAATACGAGTTATCGAGACGTCGAAACAGTGAAGTTGCACTTTCTGCAGAAAGGGTTTGTGGCAGATTATAAAGTGTGGGTTTTTCATGGGGAGGGAAATGTTTTAGATCCTCGTCCCGTTGCACAGATGCCGGAGTATGACGTTGACATGGAAAATGAGGATTATCCCGGCTTTTCAAGACGTGGTAGAAGAAAATCCTCTCATTGTTGCAACGGACGACAATTCGACATATTTAACTGATGACAACGGAGAAGCTGAAGAAGATGCGTCGTTCGTGCCTCCTGATGAAACAGAATCTGACTTTATCGCATCCTCATCAGACGAAGATGAAATTGAAGAACTTTAGTAGCTTAGAGTATTTTATGTATTAATTAGCATGTTTCTTAATTATAATTATGTTTCATAATTATTTAAATTGAATTCATATTTCTTAGTTATATGTTTCACGTATGTAGTGTTATAATGTGTTGTTTAGTTTTGGAACAATTAACATGACAATTAGTGCAAGTATGAGGGGTCAAGGCTCAGGCGGAGGCTCAGGCCGAGGATCAGGCCGAGGACGGGGGGACCCTACCAAGCCCGTTGAGGAGCAGCATCATGAGGAGGCTGGAGGACCTGTTCAGCCTTTGCAGGAGCGTGAGGCAGGCGAGCCCCCGGCCATTTTGGACAACCAGGGAAGGGCGATGGTTCGTCCGGACCCTAGCAGGTATGCTTAAAGTTTTTTTAATTTATGTGATTTTTAGTATGGAATTAATATGTATGTAAAGTAAATTATGCTTATTAAATCACAGGACACTGTTGCTGGACTCTGGGCCTGTTTCTCGGGCTACCCGGGATATTTTCAGGCAGTGCTGGTTCGAGACTGGATCAGCATGGCGCTTTCTGACAGCTGACCAGAGGGAGTTCTATTTTCAGGAATTTCAGGTAATTAAATTTTCAGTTTAATATATTTAAGTTTTGATATTTGTGAAAATTCTAACTCAAAGCTCATGTCATTACTATTTGCAGAAAAAGTTCTGGTGGGATGACTCTGCGTACAGCGAGGAGGTAATCAGACGGGTCTTCATGACCCATGCAGCCACCCGGTACAAAGACAACATCCACAAGATGAGGAAAATGCAAAAGAAGCATACATCTGTGAATCAGGAGACCTGGGAAGCCTGGAATGCATTTTGGGACACAGAGAAGGAAAAGAAGAAGTCAGAGACAGCCCGGGCAAACCGGATGAGTGAGCCTGCGGGCCCCGGTTCTGGTCCTGTCCGCCATCCCGGGGGATCTCGCTCCGCTATCAAGCATATGGATGTGATGGTTTGTTTCTAATCAGTAATTAAATTACTTAAATAACGTATTTGTTTTATTTTAATACTTAATAAATCTGTATTTTTCTGATAGGCTAAGGAGCTCGGCCGGAAGCCGACTGCGACAGAGCTGTACAGTCGCCTTCATAAAACGAAGGCTGAGAAGAAACCGGTCGACAAGAGGGCTCAGGATATGACTGTAAGTCCTTATCATATTAAAATTCTATAAGTTGCGTATATAGGCTTAAGTGTTGAATATATTATACATAAAGTGTTAAACTGTATAGGCTTAACGTTTGTGTAATTAGAACTCAATATATTTGGTTGGTTGGGTTATATATTGTAATTTGCTTGCAGGACTTCCCTGAAAAATGGGTGATGCTCATATTACAGAGGAAATGCTGCCGAAATTTCCTTAATAATTAGAATTATTTATAAAGTGTTATGTTTTTTTATTTGTTATAAAATTAAACTAATATGTTTTGTAATTGTTTTGTACGTAGGACGCCATCGCTGAGAGGCTTGCTGCTGCGACACAGTCGCCGACCGGAGAGGGGATCACCTCGAGTCCTGTGGATGAGACGCAGATATTTATGGATATCAAGGGCGTCAACAAGAAGCACCGGGTGTACGGCTTGGGTTCGGCTACCAGCAGGTATGTAGGCCCGAGTATCAGACCGCAGAGAGGCAGCTCTTCACGGACATCACAACAGGCAGATGAGGAGGTCGAGCGCCGTGTGCAGGCCGGCATCCAGGAGGGCCTGCGGCAGGTTGAGCAACGGTTGGCGGCGCAGCAGGCGAGCATGACACAGATGATACGTGATGAGATTGCAAGGATGATGCCGAATATCCCACCAGAGTATCAGCCACAGTTTCCCCCTCCTCCGCCAGACGGTGGCGACACTACAGATTTGTAGTTTCCTGTTTATTTTGTTTTCTAAAACATATTATGTACGATTTTTGTTTTTCAGACAACATAAAATGTATACTTTGATATTTTATTTTATATATATACTTTTATTCAGTTTCAATTAGGTGTAATCTAAACTAAAATTTAATTATTGTATTTAGCAGGTTTTAAACGTCAGCGAAACAGAAAAACAACGGAAAACGGCACAAATCTGCCAAAAAAACCAGCATTGCCGACGGATTTTTCAAGTTTAGCGACGGATTTTTCCGTCGCTAATTTGGGCCATTGGAGACAAACTCTCACTTTAGCGACGGAAAAGGCCGTCGCTAATGGTCTTACTTAGCGACGGACTAATCCGTCGCTAATATCTCATAATCCGTCGCCAATTAGTCTCAGATTTCGTCTCCAAATGAGACTAAATGGCGACGGATGTGGCAAATTTGGCGACGGATTATCCGTCGCTAAATTTTCCACGGATTGGAAACACTGGTCGCTACTCGTTTAGCGACCATATTTGTTGCGACGGAATACATCCGTCGTCAATCCGTCGCTAAACACTAGTAGCGACGGAATATAAGGGTTTAGCGACGGATATTTCCGTCGCTAAACCCCTGTTTTTTAGTAGTGGTTTAGTAACGTTACAAAAAAAATCTAAGTGTTTCACCTTTTTAGCAATTTAAGCCAAACGTTTACAAACGTTACGAAGCAAATCCAAGTGTTTCACCTTTTTAGCAATTTAAGGCAAACGTTTACAAACGTTAGGAAACAAATCCAAACGTTTCACCTTTTTAGCGATTTTAGCCAAACGTTTACAAATGTTACGAAACAAATCCAAACGTTTCCCCTTTTTAGCAATTTAAGCCAAATGTTTACAAATGGTACGAAACAAAACCAAACGTTTAAAACATTACGAAACAAATTCAAACGTTTCACAATTTCAGTGATTTAAGCCAAACGTTTACAAACATTACGAAAAAAACCAAGCGTTTCAACTTTTTAGCATTTTAAGCCAAACATTTATAAACTTTACAAAACAAATCCAAGCGTTTAACCTTTTTAGCAATTTAAGCCAACCGTTTACAAACGCTACGAAATAAATCCAAGCGTTTCACCTTTTTAGCCATTTAAGCCAAACGTTTACAAAATTTACGAAACAAATCCAAACATTTTACCTTTTTTGCGATTTAAGCCAAACGTTTACAAACGCTACGAAACAAATCCAAACGTTTCACCTTTTTAGCGATTTAAGCCAAACATTTACAAAAGCTATGAAACAAATCCAAAAGTTTCACCTTTTAATCAATTTAAGCCAAACATTTACAAACGTTATGAAAACAATCCAAGCGTTTCACCTTTTTAGTTATTTATGTCAAACGTTTACAAACATTACGAATGGAATCCAACCGTTTCATCTTTTAGCAATTTAAGCCAAACGTTTACAAACGTTACGAAACAAATCCAAACGTTTTCCCTTTTTAGCGATTCAAGCCAAACATTTACAAACATTACGAAACGAATTCAAACATTTCACCTTTTTAGCGATATACGCCAAACGTTTAGAAACATTACCAAAAAAATCCAAATGTTTCACCTTTTTAGAAATTTAAGCAAAATGTTAACAAACGTTACGAAATAAATTCAAACGTTTCACCTTTTTAGCGATTCATGCCAAACGTTTATAAACGTTACAAAACAAATCCAAACGTTTTACCTTTTTAACGATTTAAGCCAAACATTTACAAACGTTAAGAAATAAAACCAAACGTTTAAAATGTTACGAAACAAATCCTAACGTTTCCTATTTTTAGCGATTTAAGCCAAACCTTTACAAATGTTACGAAACATAACCGAGCGTTTCACCTTTATAGCAATTTAAGCCCAACGTTTACAAACGTTACAAAAAAAATCCAAGCGTTTCACCTTTTAACCAATTTAAACCAAACATTTACAAACATTCTGAAACAAATCCAAGCGTTTAACCTTTTTAGTAATTTAAGCTAAACGTTTACAAACGTTACAAAACAATCCAAGCGTTTCCCCATTTTAGCAATGTAAGCCAAACGTTTACAAACGTTCCGAAACAAATTTAAGCATTTAACCTTTTTAGTAATTAAAGCCAAACGTTTACAAATGTTACAAAACAATCTAAGCGTTTCACCTTTTTAGCAATTTAAGACGAACATTTACAAACGCTACGAAACAAAACCAAACGTTTCCCCTTTTTATCAATTTAAGCGAAACGTTTACAAACTTTACGAAACAAATCCAAGCGTTTCACCTTTTTAGCGATATAAGCCAAACGCTTACAAACGTTAAGCAATAAATCCAAGAGTTTCATCTATTAGGAATTTAAGCCAAACGTTTACAAATATTAAGAAACAAATTCAATCGTTTCACCTTTTTAGCAAATTAAGCCAAACGTTTACAAACGTTCCGAAACAAATCTAAACGTTTCACCTTTTTAGCGATTGAAGCCAAACATTTACAAACGTTGCAAAACAAATCCAAACATTTTACCTTTTTAGCGATTTAAGCCAAACATTTACAAACGTTACGAAACAAATCCAAATGTTTCACCTTTTAGCGATTTAAGCCAAACGTTTACAAAGGTTATGAAATAAATCCAAATGTTTCACTTTTTAAGCAATTTAAGCCAAACGTTTAGAAACTTCACAAAAAAAAATCCAAGCGTTTCATCTTTTTAGCAATTTAAGCCAAACGTTTACAAACGTTACGAAATAAATCCTAGTGTTTCACCTTTTTAGCAATTTAAGGCAAACGTTTACAAACGTTAGGAAACAAATCCAAAAGTTTCACCTAGCGATTTTAGCCAAACGTTTACAAATGTTACAAAATAAATCCAAACGTTTCACCTTTTTAGCGATTTAAGCCAAATGTTTACAAATGTTACGAAAAAAAACCAAACGTTTAAAACATTACGAAACAAATTCAAACGTTTCACAATTTTAGCGATTTAAGCCAAACGTTTACATATGTTACAAAAAAAAACCAAGCGTTTAATCTTTTTAGCATTTTAAGCCAAACATTTACAAACGGTATAAAACAAATCCAACCGTTTAACATTTTTAGCAATTTAAGCCAAACGTTTATAAACGTTACGAAACAAATCCAAGTGTTTCACCTTTTTAGCAATTTAAGCCAATGTTTACAAACGTTACGAAATAAATCCAAATGTTTCCCCTTTTTAGCGATTTAAGCTAAACGTTTACAAACGTTACGAAACAAATACAAACGTTTCACCTTTTTAGCGATTTAAGCCAAACGTTTACAAAAGTTATGAAACAAATCCAAAAGTTTCACCTTTTTATCAACTTAAGCCAAACATTTACAAACGTTATGAAAACAATCCAAGCGTTTCACCTTTTTAGCTATTTATGCCAAACGTTTACAAACGTTACGAAAGTAATCCAACCGTTTCATCTTTTAGCAATTTAAGCCAAACGTTTACAAACGTTACGAAACAAATCCAAACGTTTCCACTTTTTAGCGATTCAAGCCAATCATTTACAAACATTACGAAATGAATTCAAACATTTCACCTTTTTAGCGATATAAGCCAAACGTTTACAAACGTTATCAAACAAATCCAAACGTTTCACCTTTTTTGCGATTTAAGCCAAATGTTTACAAACGTTACAAAACAAATCCAAACGTTTTACCTTTTTAACGATTTAAGCCAAACGTTTACAAACGTTAACCAAACGTTTAAAACGTTACGATACAAAACCTAACGTTTCATATTTTTAGCGATTTAAGCAAAACCTTTACTAATTTTTACGAAACACAACCAAGCGTTTCACCTTTTTAGCAATTTAAGCCAAATGTTTACAAACGTTACGAAACAAATCCAAGCGTTTCACCTTTTTAGCAATTTAAGCCAAACGTTTACAATCGTTCCAAAACAAATCCAAGATTTTAACCTTTTTAGTAATTCAAGCCAAACTTTTACAAACGTTACAAAACAATCCAAGCGTTTCACCTTTTTAGCAATTTAAGCCAAACGTTTACAAATGGTATGAAACAAATCGAAACGTTTGACCTTTTTAGCAATTTAAGACAAACATTTACAAACGCTATGAAACAAAACCAAACGTTTCCCCTATTTAGCAATTTAAGCCAAACGTTTACAAACTTTACGAAACAACTCCAAATGTTTCTTCATTTTTAGTGATATGAGCCAAACATTTAAAACGTTACGAAACAAATCCAAACATTTCATCGTTTTAGCGATTTATGCCAAATGTTTACAAACGTTACGTAAAAAATCCAAACGTTTCACCTTTTTAGCAATTGAAGCCAAATGTTTACTAACGTTACTAAACAAATCCAATTGTTTCACCTTTTTAGCGATTTAAGCCAAACGTTTGCAAACTTTACAAAACAAATCCAAACGTTTCCCCTTTTTAGCGATTTAAGCCAAGCGTTTACAAAGGTTATAAACAAATCCAAATGTTTCAACTTTTTAGCAATTTAAGCCAAGCGTTTACAAAGGTTATATAACAAATCCAAACGTTACACCTTTTTAGCGATTTAAGCCAAACGTTTACAAACGTTACAAAACAAATCCAAGTGTTTCTCCTTTTTAGCAATTTACGCCAAACGTTTACAAACGTTATGAAACAAATCCAAACGTTTCCCCCTTTTAGCAATTTATGCCAAACGTTTACAAACGTTACAAACAAATCCAAACATTTTGCCTTTTTAGCGATTTAAGCCAAACATTTACAAACATTACAAGGCAAATCCAAACGTTTCCCCTCTTTAGCAATTTAAGTCAAACGTTTACAAACGTTACGAAACAAATCCAAACGTTTTACCTTTTTAGCGATATAAGCCAAACTGTTAAAAAAATTACGAAACAAACCCAAATGTTTCGCCTATATTACGATTTTAGCGATTTAAGCCAAACGTTTACAAACGTTACAAAACAAATCCAAACGTTTCCCATATTTAGCAATTTAAGCCAAACGTTTACAAACGCTACGAAATAAGACCAATCGTTTAAAACTTTACGAAACAAATCCTAACGTTTCACATTTTTAGCGATTTAAGCCAAACTCTTACAAATGTTACGAAACAAACCAAGCGTTCACCTTGTTAGCATTTTAAGCCGCACGTTTACAAACGTTTCGAAACAAATCCAAGTGTTTCCCCTTTTTAGCAATTTAAGCCAAACGTTTACAAACGTTCCTGTAATAACCCGTAAAATTTTAATATTTAATTTGTAAAATTTAAATATCTAATTGGCGAGTTTCGTAATAATTTTAAATGGTTTACGTTTTTTTGAAATTCGTGTTGGGGTGTAGTTCGTGGTTTGGTTCGTTTATTGGTTCGATTTTTTTAAAAAAAAAGAAAAAGAAAAAGAAAATATTAAAGCCAAGGTTTTAGCACGCAAGGTCTCGTTCGAGACCTGGAGTCTCGTACGAGACCCTTGCTAAAAATGCAAAATCTCAATTTATTAATTAGATGTTTCTAATAGGTTATATAAATTATATCCTTGGCATAATTAAATCCTTAGGGTCTTATAACCTGTTTAGTCCTTAAAGTTGAATGTTAATTTATGTAAGTAATGTTGTTTTAACTCGGGAATTTTAATTTCAAATTAACATCTTTCTAACTCGACAATATTAGTTTAAAATATAAAATAATATTAATAATAATAATAATTTAATTTAATTATAATTAAATTTATTATTATTATTTCTATCATTATTATTACTAGTTTAAATGGGGTTGGATAATTAAAATATTTTTTTATAAATTCTCGGGTGACACTTTTATCTATGGCTTTAGGTGCCAACGTGATTAAATTTTAATATAGCTTCTAAATTATTTCTGTGTTTTATTATTAGGGGGAAATTTGATATTTTATTTAAATTAATAATTATGATTAATTATTATTTTAATTAATAAATTGAGATTTTGGATTAGCGGGCTAAAGGGATATTTTGGCTTAAATTGTTATTGAATTATTTGAGATATTTGCCGGTGCTAATTAATTACTTGGGTTTCAAGCTATTGAGTTCTATTTTGATAACGATTACTATTTTAGTAAATATTAAATTATAAACTGTGGTTTATAACTCTGGTTTTATGGTTGGGTCGGGTTAGACTTGGGTCGCCCGACATGTGGGGTTAATTTGGTAGTTTTAAGAAACTCGGCTACCCCACTATTTGAGAAAAGGATTTTATTTATTAATTAAATATTATTTAATTAATATTTTCGGATGATTTTTAAATATGAACTCAATAGGCTTGATTTATTTACGGTATTATAATTTAAGTGAGATTTGGATTATTATTTGTGTCAGTCCTACTTGGTGTCTAGTATTCTTAGAGTTAGGGGTTGGAGCGATTTTAACGTATGATTTATTTTTAGACTCTTCGACTACTCGCGCTCCGGAGTCGAATCAGGGTTAGCTGTTTGCCGAAGTTTCACGTGGATAAGAAAGCAGTGAGTTTGTAGTGCTATTTACCGCTTTATTAAGTACCGCATCATATTTTAATATTATAAATGTTTGTGAACTGTTTGTGAACTGTTTTTTACGGATTATGGATCTGGATTGAAACGAGCTACTCGATAGGCTTGTATCGAGACTGTGTGCACCGGTAAGTACTCTGGGAAACGGCAGACTAAAGTCTTGCTTACGCTGGTATAAATATATGACGAGGATTTGTTCCCGTCCACTCTGGGTTTATCGGTATGCTATGTCATACTTACGCTGGGATCATTTCAATATTGTTTTCCATAATCATACTATATTAGTATAAACTGTTTTGATTTAAGGGTTTTAAACTTAATAAATGTAAATAGTATTGCGAACTCATCTCAGTATATCTGACCCCGTTGTTTTCCTAAATTTTCCAGGTTTATGATTTGAAAGCTGGTCCACTCCGATTCTTTTGATTCCTCGGAGGTTTTTATGTTATTAAACTAGTTTCTGTTTTCAAACTCTTAGACCGCAGTAGAACTAGTTTATATATTACATTTGTTATTGCATTGGGATTGTCGATTAGACCGATTATTTATTATTAGCATGTTTACACTGGAATATTTTATTATTATATTTAAGGCAATGCTGTGAAATATTTTAGATACTTAAGTTATTTATATTAGAATTGTTTTATAAATTGCTAGACTTAAGTTGGAGTCTCGGTTGCCCCCGAGCAATTTTCTGCAGGTTTAAATGTTTATTTGATTTCCGCAAGGCTTGCTACGGGTTTTGGTACAACCATACCCATACCCTAGCGCCGGTCACGATTCATGAAATTGGGTCGTGACAGTTTCGAAACAAATTCAAGTGTTTCATCTTTTCAGTAATTTAAGCCAAATGTTTACAAACGTTACGAAACAAATCCAAGCGTTTAACCTTTTTAGCAATTTAACCAAAACGTTTACAAACGTTACGAAACAAATCCAAACGTTTCACCTTTATAGAAATATAAGACGAACGTTTACAAACGTTACGAAACAAAACCAAAGGTTTCACCTTTTTAGCAATTTAAGCCAAACGTTTACAAACGTTAAGAAACAAATCCTTATGTTTCCCCATTTTAGCGATTTAAGCCAAATGTTTAAAATGTTATAAAACAAATCCAAACATTTCACCGTTTTAACGATTTATGCCAAACGTTTACAAACATTTCATAACAAATCCAAAGTTTCACCTTTTTAGCGATTGAAGCCAAGCATTTACAAACGTTACGAAACAAATCCAAACGTTTCACCTTTTTAGCAATTTAAGCCAAATATTTACAAACGTTATGAAACAAATCCAAACGTTTAACCTTTTTATCGATTTAAGCCAAACATTTATAAAGCTTAGGAAACAAATCCAAATGTTTCACCTTTTTAACAATTTAAGCCAAACGTTTACAAACGTTACGAAAAAAAATCCAAGTGTTTCACCTTTTTAGCAATTTATGCCAAACGTTTACAAACGTTACGAAACGAATCCATACGTTTCACCCTTTTAGCGACTTATGCCAAACGATTACAAACGTTACGAAACAAATCCAAACGTTTCACCTTTTTAGCGATATAAGCCAAACGTTTACAAACGTTACAAAGCAAATCCAAACGTTTCCCCTTTTAGCGAATTAAGCCAACGTTTACAAATGTTACGAAACAAATCCAAATGTTTCACCTTTATAGCGATTTAAGCCAAACGGTTAAAAAAATTACGAAACAAATCCAAACGTTTCACCTTTTAAGCGATTTAAGCCAAATTTTTACAAACTTTACGAAACAAATCCAAACATTTCACCTATTTAGCGAATTAAGCCAAATGCTTACAAACGTTAAGAAATAAATCCAAGAGTTTCACCTTTATAACAATTTAAGCCAAATTTTTACAAACGTTGCGAAACAAATTCAAGCGTTTCACCTTTTTAGCAATTTAAGCCAAACGTATACAAACGTTCCGAAACAAATCCAAACGTTTCACTTTTTAGAGATTGAAGCCAAACATTTACAAACATTACGAAACAAATCCAAACGTTTCACCTTTTTAGCGATTTAAGCCAAACATTTACAAACGTTACGAAACAAATCCAAATGTTTCACCTTTTAGCGATTTATGCCAAACGTTTACAAAGGTTATGAAACAAATCCAAATGTTTCACTTTTTAAGCCATCTAAGCCAAACGTTTAGAAACGTTACAAAAAAATCCAAGCGTTTAACCTTTTTAGCAATTTAAGCCAAACGTTTACAAACGTTACGAAACTAATCCAACTGTTTCACCTTTTAGCAATTTAAGCCAAACTTTTACAAACGTTACGAAACAAATCCAAACGTTTCACCTTTTTAGCAATTTAAGCCAAACATTTACATTACGAAACAGATTCAAACATTTCACCTTTTTAGCGATATAAGCCAAACGTTTACAGACGTTACGAAACTAATCCAACCGTTTCACCTTTTAGCAATTTAAGATAAACGTTTACAAATGTTACGAAACAAATCCAAACGTTTACAAACATTACGAATCAAATTCAAATGTTTCACAATTTTAGCAATTTAAGCCAAACGTTTACAAACGTTACGAAAAGTACGAAGAGTTTCAACTTTTTAGCATTTTAAGCCATACATTTACAAACGTTGCAAAACAAATCCAAGAGTTTAACCTTTTTAGCAATTTAAGCCAAACGTTTACAAACGTTACAAAACAAATCCAAGCGTTTCACCTTTTTAGTAATTTAAGCCAAACGTTTACAAACGTTACGAAACAAATCCAAACGTTTCACCTTTTTAGCGATTTAAGCAAAACGTTTACAAACGTTACGAAACAAATCCAAACGTTTCACCTTTTTTGCGATTTAAGCCAAACATTTACAAAAGTTATAAAACAAATCCAAATGTTTCACCTTTTATCAATTTAAGCCAAACATTTACAAACGTTATGAAAAAAATCGAAGCGTTTCACTTTTTTAGCTATTTAAGCCAAACGTTTACAAACTTTACGAAACTAATCCAACCGTTTCCCCATTTAGCAATTTAAGCCAAACGTTTACAAACGTTCCGAAACAAATCCAAACATTTCACCTTTTTAGCGATTTAAGCCAAACATTTACAAATATTACAAAACGAATTCAAATATTTAACCTTTTTAGCGATATAAGCCAAACGTTTACAAACGTTCCCAAACTAATACAACTGTTTCACCTTTTTAGCGATTGAAGACAAATGTTTACAAACGTTACGAAACAAATCCAAACGTTTCACCCTTTAAGCGATTCAAGCCAAACGTTTACAAACGTTACAAAACAAATCCAAACGTTTTACCTTTTTAGCGATTTAAGCCAAACGTTTACAAACGTTACCTAACAAATTCAAACGTTTCACCTTTTTAGCGATTCAAGCCAAATGTTTTCAAACGTTACGAAAAAAATCCAAAAGTTTTACCTTTTTAGCAATTTAAGCCAAACGTTTATAATTGTTAAGAAAAAAAAATAAACGTTTAAAAAGTTACGAAACAAATCCTAACGTTTCACATTTTTAGCGATTTAAGTGAAACCTTTACACATGTTACAAAACAGAACCAAGCGTTTCACCTTTATAGTAATTTAAGCCTAACGTTTACAAACGTTACGAAACAAATCCAAGAGTTTCACCTTTTTTATAAATTTAAGACGAACGTTTACAAACGTTACGAAACAAATTTAAGCGTTTAATCTTTTTAGTAATTTAAGCCAAACGTTTACAAACGTTACAAAACAATCCAAGCGTTTCACCTTTTTTAGCAATTTAAGCCAAACAATTACAAATGTCACGAAACAAATCCAAAGTTTTCACCTTTTTAGAAATCTAAGACGAACGTTTACAAACGCTACGAAACAAAACCAAACGTTTCCCCCTTTTTAGCAATTTAAGCCAAACGTTTACAAACTTTACGAAACAAATCCAAGCCTTTCACCTTTTTAGCGATTTAAGCCAAACGTTTACAAACGTTAAGAAATAAATCCAACCGTTTCATCTTTTAGGAATTTAAGACAAACGTTTACAAACATTACGAAACAAATTCAAGTGTTTCACCTTTTTAGCAATTTAAGCCAAACGTTTACAAACATTCCGAAACAAATCCAAACGTTTCACCTTTGTAGCGATTTAAGCCAAACATTTACAAACGTTACGAAACAAATTCAGACGTTGAACCTTTTTAGCGATTTAAGCCAAACGTTTACAAACTTTACGGAACAAATCCAAACGTTTCCCCTTTTTAGCCATTTATCAAACGTTTACAAACGTTAATAAATAAATCCAAGTGTTTAATCTTTTATAAATTTAAGCCAAACGTTTACAAACGTTACGAAAAAAATTCAAGCGTTTAACCTTTTTAGCAATTTAAGCCAAACGTATACAAATGTTCCGAAACAAATCAAAACGTTCGATTGAATCAAAACATTTACAAACGTTAGGAAACAAATCCAAACGTTTCTCCTTTTTAGCGATTTAAGCCAAACGTTTACAAACGTTACGAGACAAATCCAAATGTTTTACCTTTTAGCGATTTAAGCCAAACGTTTACAAAGGTTATGAAATAAATACAAATGTTTCACTTTTTAAGCATTTAAGCCAAACGTTTAGAAACGTTACAAAAAAATACATGTGTTTCACCTTTTTAGCAATTTAAGCCAAACGTTTACAAACTTTATGAAACAAATCCAAGTGTTTTACCTTTTTAGCAATTTCAGGCAAACGTTTAAAAATGTTAGGAAAATAATCCTAACGTTTCACCTTTTTAGCGATTTTAGCCAAACAATTACAAATGTTATGAAACAATTCCAAACGTTTCCCCTTTTTAGCGATTTAAGCCAAATGTCTACAAATATTACGAAACAAAACCAAGCGTTTAAAATATTACGAAACAAATTCAAACGTTTCACAATTTTAGCGACTTAAGCCAAACGTTTACAAACGTTACAAAAAAACCAAGCGTTTCAACTTTTTAGCATTTTAAGCCAAACATTTACAAACGTTACAAAACAAATCCAAGCATTTAACCTTTTTAAAAATTTAAGCCAAACGTTTACAAACGTTACAAAACAAATCCAAGCGTTTCATCTTTTATAAATTTAAGCCAAACGTTTACAAATGTTACGAAAAAAGCGTTTCACCTTTTTAGCAATTTAAGCCAAACGTATACAAATGTTCCGAAACAAATCCAAACGTTCGATTGAAGCCAAACATTTACAAACGTTACGAAACAAATCCAAACGTTTCTCCTTTTTAGCGATTTAAGCCAAACGTTTACAAACGTTACGAGACAAATCCAAATGTTTCACCTTTTAGCAATTTAAGCCAAACGTTTACAAAGGTTATGAAATAAATACAAATGTTTCACTTTTTAAGCAATTTAAGCCAAACGTTTAGAAACGTTACAAAAAAATACAAGTGTTTTACCTTTTTAGCAATTTAAGCCAAACGTTTACAAACGTTACGAAACAAATCCAAGTGTTTTACCTTTTTAGCAATTTCAGGAAAACGTTTAAAAACGTTAGGAAAATAATCCTAACGTTTCACCTTTTTAGCAATTTTAGCCAAACAGTTACAAATGTTACGAAACAATTCCAAATGTTTCCCCTTTTTGGCGATTTAAGCCCTATGTCTACAAATGTTACGAAACAAAACCAAACGTTTAAAACATTACGAAACAAATTCAAACGTTTCCCAATGTTAGCGACTTAAGCCAAACGTTTACAAACGTTACAAAAAAAAATAAGCGTTTCAACTTTTTAGCATTTTAAGCCAAACATTTACAACGTTACAAAACAAATCCAAGCGTTTAACCTTTTTTGAAATTTAAGCCAAACGTTTACAAACGTTACGAAACAATTCCAAGCGTTTCACCTTTTTAACAATTTATGCCAAACGTTTACAAACGTTACGAAACAAATCCAATCGTTTCACTTTTTTAGCGATTTAAGCCAAACGTTTATAAAAGTTATGAAACAAATCCAAACGTTTCACCTTTTTAGCGATTTAAGCCAAACATTTACAAAAGTTATGAAACAAATCCAAATGTTTCACCTTTTTATCAATTTAAGCCAAATATTTACAAACGTTACGAAAAAAATCCAAGCATGTCACCTTTTTAGCTATTTAAGCCAAACATTTACAAACGTTACGAAACTAATCCAAGCGTATTCACCATTTAGCAATTTAAGCCAAACGTTTACAGATGTTACGAAACAAATCCAAACGTCTTTTTTAGCGATTTAAGCCAAACATTTACAAACATTACGAAACGAATTCAAACATTTCACCTTTTTAGCAAATATACGCCAAACATTTACAAACGTTACCAAATAAATCCAAACGTTTCACCTTTTTAGCGATTCAAGCCAAATGTTTACAAACGTTACGAAACAAATCCAAACGTTTCACCTTTTTAGCGTTTCAAGCCAAACGTTTACAAACGTTACAAAACAAATCCAAACATTTTACCTTTTTAGCGATTTAAGCCAAACGTTTACAAACGATAAGAAATAAAACCAAACGTTTAAAACGTTACAAAAGAAATCCTAACGTTTCATATGTTAAGCGATTTAAGCCAAACCTTTATAAATGTTACGAAACAGAACAAAGCGTTTCACCTTTATAGCAATTTAAGCCCAACGTTTACAAACGTTACAAAACAAATCCAACCGTTTCACCTTTTTAGTAATTTAAGCTAAACGTTTACAAACATTCCGAAACAAATCCAAGCGTTTAACCTTTTTAGTAATTTAAGCCAAACGTTTACAAACGTTACAAAACAATCCAAGCGTTTCACCTTTTTAGCAATTTAAGCCAAACGTTTACAAATGTTACGAAACAAATCGAAACGTTTCACCTTTTTAGAAATTCAAGACGAACGTTTACAAACGTTAAGAAACAAATCCTTATGTTTCCCCATTTTAGCGATTTAAGCCTAACGTTTAAAATGTTACAAAACAAATCCAAACATTTCACTGTTTTAACGATTTATGCCAAACGTTTACAAACATTTCGTAACAAATCCAAAGTTTCACCTTTCTAGCGATTGAAGCCAAGCATTTACAAACATTACGAAACAATTCCAAACGTTTCACCTTTTTAGCGATTTAAGCCAAACATTTACAAACGTTACGAAACAAATCCAAACGTTTAACCTTTTTATCGATTTAAGCCAAACATTTACAAAGCTTAGGAAACAAATCCAAATGTTTCGCCTTTTTAGCAATTTAAGCCAAACGTTTACAAACGTTACGAAACAAATCCAAGTGTTTCACCTTTTTAGCAATTTATGCCAAACGTTTACAAACGTTACGAAACGAATCCATACGTTTCACCCTTTTAGCGACTTATGCCAAACCCTTTTTAGCGATTTAAGCCAAACGTTTACAAACTTTACGAAACAAATCCAAACGTTTCACCTTTTTAGCCATTTATCAAATGTTTACAAACGTTAAGAAATAAATCCAAGCATTTCATCTTTTATAAATTTAAGCCAAACGTTTACAAACGTTACGAAAAAAATTCAAGCGTTTCACCCTTTTAGCAATTTAAGCCAAACGTATACAACTGTTCCGAAACAAATCCAAACGTTCGATTGAAGCCAAACATTTACAAACGTTACGAAACAAATCCAAACGTTTCTCTTTTTTAGCGATTTAAGCCAAACGTTTACAAACGTTACGAGACAAATCCAAATGTTTCACCTTTTAGCAATTAAAGCCAAACGTTTACAAAGGTTATGAAATAAATACAAATGTTTCACTTTTTAAGCCAAACGTTTAGAAACGTTACAAAAAAATACAAGTGTTTCACCATTTTAGCAATTTAAGCCAAACCTTTACAAACGTTACGAGACAAATCCAAGTGTTTTACCTTTTTAGCAATTTCAGGCAAACGTTTAAAAACGTTAGGAAAATAATCCTAACGTTTCACCTTTTTAGCAATTTTAGCCAAACAGTTACAAATGTTACGAAACAATTCCAAATGTTTCCCCTTTTTAGCGATTTAAGCCAAATGTCTACAAATGTTACGAAACAAAACCAAACGTTTAAAACATTACGAAACAAATTCAAATGTTTCACAATTTTAGCGACTTAAGCCAAACGTTTACAAACGTTACGAAAAAAAACCAAGCGTTTCAACTTTTTAGCATTTTAAGCCAAACATTTACAAACGTTACAAAAAAATCCAAGCGTTTAACCTTTTTAGAAATTTAAGCCAAACGTTTACAAACGACAAATCCAAGCGTTTCACCTTTTTAACAATTTAAGCCAAATGTTTACAAACGTTACAAAACAAATCCAAACGTTTCACTTTTCTAGCGATTTAAGCCAAACGTTTATAAAAGTTATGAAACAAATCCAAATGTTTCACCTTTTTAGCGATTTAAGCCAAACATTTACAAAAGTTATGAAACAAATCCAAATGTTTCACCTTTTTATAAATATAAGCCAAATATTTACAAACGTTACGAAAAAAATCCAAGCGTGTCACCTTTTTAGCTATTTAAGCCAAACGTTTAGAAACTTTACGAAACTAATCCAAGCGTATTCACCATTTAGCAATTTAAGCCAAACGTTTACAAATGTTACGAAACAAATCCAAACGTTTCGCCTTTTTAGCGATTTAAGCCAAACATTTACAAACATTACGAAACGAATTCAAACATTTCACCTTTTTAGCGATATAAGCCAAACATTTACAAACATTACCAAATAAATCCAAATGTTTCGCCTTTTTAGCAATTTAAGCCAAACGTTTACAAACGTTACGAAACAAATCCAAGTGTTTCACCTTTTTAGCAATTTATGCCAAATGTTTACAAACGTTACGAAACGAATCCATACGTTTCACCCTTTTAGCGACTTATGCCAAACCCTTTTTAGCGATTTAAGCCAAACGTTTACAAACTTTACGAAACAAATCCAAACGTTTCACCTTTTTAGCCATTTATCAAACGTTTACAAACGTTAAGAAATAAATCCAAGCATTTCATCTTTTATAAATTTAAGCCAAACGTTTACAAAAGTTATGAAAAAAATTCAAGCGTTTCACCCTTTTAGCAATTTAAGCCAAACGTATACAACTGTTCCGAAACAAATCCAAACGTTCGATTGAAGCCAAACATTTACAAACGTTACGAAACAAATCCAAACGTTTCTCTTTTTTAGCGATTTAAGCCAAACGTTTACAAACGTTACGAGACAAATCCAAATGTTTCACCTTTTAGCAATTAAAGCCAAACGTTTACAAAGGTTATGAAATAAATACAAATGTTTCACTTTTTAAGCCAAAAGTTTAGAAACGTTACAAAAAAATACAAGTGTTTCACCATTTTAGCAATTTAAGCCAAACGTTTACAAACGTTACGAAACAAATCCAAGTGTTTTACCTTTTTAGCAATTTCAGGCAAACGTTTAAAAACGTTAGGAAAATAATCCTAACGTTTCACCTTTTTAGCGATTTTAGCCAAACAATTACAAATGTTACGAAACAATTCCAAACGTTTCCCCTTTTTAGCGATTTAAGCCAAATGTCTACAAATGTTACGAAACAAAACCAAACGTTTAAAACATTACGAAACAAATTCAAATGTTTCATAATTTTAGCGACTTAAGCCAAACGTTTACAAACGTTACGAAAAAAAACCAAGCGTTTCAACTTTTTAGCATTTTAAGCCAAACATTTACAAACGTTACAAAAAAATCCAAGCGTTTAACCTTTTTAGAAATTTAAGCCGAACGTTTACAAACGACAAATCCAAGCGTTTCACCTTTTTAACAATTTAAGCCAAACGTTTACAAACGTTACGAAACAAATCCAAACGTTTCACTTTTCTAGCGATTTAAGCCAAACGTTTATAAAAGTTATGAAACAAATCCAAATGTTTCACCTTTTTAGCGATTTAAGCCAAACATTTACAAAAGTTATGAAACAAATCCAAATGTTTCACCTTTTTATAAATTTAAGCCAAATATTTACAAACGTTACGAAAAAAATCCAAGCGTGTCACCTTTTTAGCTATTTAAGCCAAACGTTTAGAAACTTTACGAAACTAATCCAAGCGTATTCACCATTTAGCAATTTAAGCCAAACGTTTACAAATGTTACGAAATAAATCCAAACGTTTCGCCTTTTTAGCGATTTAAGCCAAACATTTACAAACATTACGAAACGAATTCAAATATTTCACCTTTTTAGCGATATAAGCCAAACATTTACAAACATTACCAAATAAATCCAAATGTTTCGCCTTTTTAGCAATTTAAGCCAAACGTTTACAAACGTTACGAAACAAATCCAAGTGTTTCACCTTTTTAGCAATTTATGCCAAACGTTTACAAACGTTACGAAACGAATCCATACGTTTCACCCTTTTAGCGACTTATGCCAAACCCTTTTTAGCGATTTAAGCCAAACGTTTACAAACTTTACGAAACAAATCCAAACGTTTCACCTTTTTAGCCATTTATCAAACGTTTACAAACGTTAAGAAATAAATCCAAGCATTTCATCTTTTATAAATTTAAGCCAAACGTTTACAAACGTTACGAAAAAAATTCAAGCGTTTCACCCTTTTAGCAATTTAAGCCAAACGTATACAACTGTTCCGAAACAAATCCAAACGTTCGATTGAAGCCAAACATTTACAAACGTTACGAAAAAAATCCAAACGTTTCTCTTTTTTAGCGATTTAAGCCAAACGTTTACAAACGTTACGAGACAAATCCAAATGTTTCACCTTTTAGCAATTAAAGCCAAAGGTTTACAAAGGTTATGAAATAAATACAAATGTTTCACTTTTTAAGCCAAACGTTTAGAAACGTTACAAAAAAATACAAGTGTTTCACCATTTTAGCAATTTAAGCCAAACGTTTACAAACGTTACGAAACAAATCCAAGTGTTTTACCTTTTTAGCAATTTCAGGCAAACGTTTAAAAACGTTAGGAAAATAATCCTAACGTTTCACCTTTTTAGCAATTTTAGCCAAACAGTTACAAATGTTACGAAACAATTCCAAACGTTTCCCCTTTTTAACGATTTAAGCCAAATGTCTACAAATGTTACGAAACAAAACCAAACGTTTAAAACATTACGAAACAAATTCAAATGTTTCACAATTTTAGCGACTTAAGCCAAACGTTTACAAACGTTACGAAAAAAAACCTAGCGTTTCAACTTTTTAGCATTTTAAGCCAAACATTTACAAACGTTACAAAAAAATCCAACCGTTTAACCTTTTTAGAAATTTAAGCCAAACGTTTAAAACGACAAATCCAAGCGTTTCACCTTTTTAACAATTTAAGCCAAACGTTTACAAACGTTACGAAACAAATCCGAACGTTACACTTTTCTAGCGATTTAAGCCAAACGTTTATAAAAGTTATGAAACAAATCCAAATGTTTCACCTTTTTAGCGATTTAAGCCAAACATTTACAAAAGTTATGAAACAAATCCAAATGTTTCACCTTTTTATAAATTTAAGCCAAATATTTACAAACGTTACGAAAAAAATCCAAGCGTGTCACCTTTTTAGCTATTTAAGCCAAACGTTTAGAAACTTTACGAAACTAATCCAAGCGTATTCACCATTTAGCAATTTAAGCCAAAAGTTTACAAATGTTACGAAACAAATCCAAACGTTTCGCCTTTTTAGCGATTTAAGCCAAACATATACAAACATTACGAAACGAATTCAAACATTTCACCTTTTTAGCGATATAAGCCAAACATTTACAAACATTACCAAATAAATCCAAACGTTTCGCCTTTTTAGCGACTCAAGCCAAATGTTTACAAACGTTACGAAACAAATCCAAACGTTTCACCTTTTTAGCGATTCAAGCCAAACGTTTACAAACGTTACAAAACAAATCCAAACATTTTTCCTTTTTAACGATTGAAGCCAAACGTTTATAAACGATAAGAAATAAAACCAAACGTTTAAAACGTTACAACACAAATCCTAACATTTCACATTTTTAGCGATTTAAGCCAAACCTTTATAAATGTTACGAAACAGAACAAAGCGTTTCACCTTTATAGAAATTTAAGCCCAACGTTTACAAATGTTACGAAAAAAATCCAACCGTTTCACCTTTTTAGTAATTTAATCTAAACGTTTACAAACATTCCGAAACAAATCCAAGCGTTTAACCTTTTTAGTAATTTAAGCCAAACGTTTACAAACGTTACAAAACAATCCAAGCGTTTCACCTTTATAGCAATTTAAGCCAAACATTTACAAATGTTACGAAACAAATCGAAACGTTTCACCTTTTTAGAAATTTAAGACGAACGTTTACAAACGTTAAGAAACAAATCCTTATATTTCCCCATTTTAGCGATTTAAGCCTAACGTTTAAAATGTTACAAAAAAAATCCAAATATTTCACTGTTTTAACGATTTATGCCAAACGTTTACAAACATTTCGTAACAAATCCAAAGTTTCACCTTTCTAGCGATTGAAGCCAAGCATTTACAAACGTTACGAAACAATTCCAAACGTTTCACCTTTTTAGCGATTTAAGCCAAACATTTACAAACGTTACGAAACAAATCCAAACGTTTAACCTTTTTATCGATTTAAGCCAAACATTTACAAAGCTTAGGAAACAAATCCAAATGTTTCGCCTTTTTAGCAATTTAAGCCAAACATTTACAAACGTTACGAAACAAATCCAAGTGTTTCACCTTTTTAGCAATTTATGCCAAACGTTTACAAACGTTACGAAACGAATCCATACGTTTCACCCTTTTAGCGACTTATGCCAAACCCTTTTTAGCGATTTAAGCCAAACGTTTACAAACTTTACGAAACAAATCCAAACGTTTCACCTTTTTAGCCATTTATCAAACGTTTACAAACGTTAAGAAATAAATCCAAGCGTTTCATCTTTTATAAATTTAAGCCAAACGTTTGCAAACGTTACGAAAAAGATTCAAGCGTTTCACCTTTTTAGCAATTTAAGCCAAACGTATACAAATGTTCCGAAACAAACCCAAACGTTCGATTGAAGCCAAACATTTACAAGCGTTACGAAACAAATCCAAACGTTTCTCCTTTTTAGCGATTTAAGCCAAACGTTTACAAACGTTACGAGACAAATCCAAATGTTTCACCTTTTAGCGATTTAAGCCAAACGTTTACAAAGGTTATGAAATAAATACAAATGTTTCACTTTTTAAGCAATTTAAGCCAAACGTTTAGAAACGTTACAAAAAAATACAAGTGTTTCACCTTTTTAGCAATTTAAGCCAAACGTTTACAAACGTTACGAAACAAATCCAAGTGTTTTACCTTTTTAGCAATTTCAAGCAAACGTTTAAAAATGTTAGGAAAATAATCCTAACGTTTCACCTTTTTAGCGATTTTAGCCAAACAGTTACAAATGTTACGAAACAATTCCAAACGTTTCCCCTTTTTAGCGATTTAAGCCAAATGTCTACAAATGTTACGAAACAAAACCAAACGTTTAAAACATTACGAAATAAATTCAAACGTTTCACAATTTTAGCGACTTAAGCCAAACGTTTACAAACGTTACGAAAAAAAACCAAGTGTTTCAACTTTTTAGCATTTTAAGCCAAACATTTACAAACGTTACAAAACAAATCCAAGCGTTTAACCTTTTTAGAAATTTAAGCCAAACGTTTACAAACGTTACTAAACAAATCCAAGCGTTTCACCTATTTAACAATTTAAGCCAAACGTTTACAAACGTTACAAAACAAATCCAAACGTTTCACTTTTTTAGCGATTTAAGCCAAACGTTTATAAACGTTATGAAACAAATCCAAACGTTTCACCTTTTTAGCGATTTAAGCCAAAAATTTACAAAAGTTATGAAACAAATCCAAATGTTTAACCATTTTATCAATTTAAACCAAATATTTACAAACGTTACGAAAAAAATCCAAGCGTATCACCTTTTTAGCTATTTAAGCCAAACTTTACAAACGTTACGAAACTAATCCAAGATTATTCACCATTTAGCAATTTAAGCCAAACGTTTACAAACGTTACAAAACAAATCCAAACATTTTACCTTTTTAGCGATTTAAGCCAAACATTTACAAACGATAAGAAACGAATTCAAACATTTCACCTATTTAGCGATATAAGCTAAACATTTACAAACGTTACCAAATAAATCCAAACGTTTCACCTTTTTAGCGATTCAAGCCAAATGTTTTCAAACGTTACGAAACAAATCCAAACATTTCATCTTTTTAGCGATTCAAGCCAAACGTTTACAAACGTTACAAAACAAATCCAAACATTTTACCTTTTTAGCGATTTAAGCCAAACGTTTACAAACGATAAGAAATAAAACCAAACGTTTAAAACGTTACAAAAGAAATCCTAACGTTTCACATTTTCAGCGATTTAAGCCAAACCTTTATAAATGTTACGAAACAGAACAAAGCGTTTCACCTTTATAGCAATTTAAGCCCAACGTTTACAAACGTTACGAAACAAATCCAACCGTTTCACCTTTTTAGCAATTTAAGCTAAACGTTTACAAACATTCCGAAACAAATCCAAGCGTTTAACCTTTTTAGTAATTTAAGCCAAACGTTTACAAACGTTACAAAACAATCCAAGCGTTTCACCTTTTTAGCAATTTAAGCCAAATGTTTACAAATGTTACGAAACAAATCGAAACTTTTCACCTTTTTAGAAATTTAAGACGAAAGTTTACAAACGTTAAGAAACAAATCCTTATGTTTCCCCATTTTAGCGATTTAAGCCTAACGTTTAAAATGTTACAAAACAAATCCAAACATTTCACCGTTTTAACGATTTATGCCAAACGTTTACAAACATTTCGCAACAAATCCAAAGTTTCACCTTTCTAGCGATTGAAGCCAAGCATTTACAAACGTTACGAAACAAATCCAAACGTTTTACCTTTTTAGCGATTTAAGCCAAACATTTACAAACGTTACGAAACAAATCCAAACGTATAACCTTTTTATCGATTTAAGCCAAACATTTACAAAGCTTAGGAAACAAATCTAAATGTTTCACCTTTTTAGCAATTTAAGCCAAACGTTTACAAACGTTACGAAACAAATCTAAGTGTGTCACCTTTTTAGCAATTTATGCCAAACATTTACAAACGTTATGAAACGAATCCATACGTTTCACTCTTTTAGCGACTTATGCCAAACGTTAACAAACGTTACGAAACAAATCCAAACGTTTCCCCTTTTTAGCGATTTAAGCCAAACGTTTACAAACGTTACAAAGCAAATCCAAACGTTTCACCTTTAGCGATTTAAGCCAACGTTTACAAATGTTACGAAACAAATCCAAATGTTTCACCTTTTTAGCGATTTAAGCCAAACGGTTAAAAAAATTACGAAACAAATCCAAACGTTTCACCTTTTTAGCAATTTAAGCCAAATTTTTACAAACTTTATGAAACAAATCCAAACATTTCACCTATTTAGCGATATAAGCCAAACGTTTACAAACGTTAAGAAATAAATCCTGGCGTTTCATCTTTTAGAAATTTAAGCCAAACGTTTATAAACGTTGCGAAACAAATTCAAGTGTTTCACCTTTTTAGCAATTTAAGCCAAACGTATACAAAAGTTCCGAAACAAATACAAACGTTTCACTTTTTAGCGATTGAAGCCAAACATTTACAAACGTTACGAAACAAATTCAAACGTTTCCCCTTTTTAGCGATTTAAGTCAAACATTTCAAACATTACGAAACAAATTCAAACGTTTCACAATTTTAGCGATTTAAGCCAAACATTTACAAACGTTACGAAAAAAAAACCAAGCGTTTCAACTTTTTAGCATTCTAAGCCAAACATTTACAAACGTTACAAAATAAATCCAAGCGTTTTACCTTTTTAGAAATTTAAGCCAAACGTTTACAAACGTTACGAGACAAATCCAAGCGTTTCACCTTTTTAACAATTTAAGCCAAACGTTTACAAACATTACGAAACAAATCCAAACGTTTCACATTTTTAGCGATTTAAGCCAAACGTTTATAAACGTTATGAAACAAATCCAAACGTTTCACCTTTTTAGCGATTTAAGCCAAACATTTACAAAAGTTATGAAACAAATCCAAATGTTTAACCTTTTTATCAATTTAAGCCAAATATTTACAAACGTTACGGAAAAAATCCAAGCGTATCACCTTTTTAGCTATTTAAGCCAAAGTTTACAAACGTTATGAAACTAATCCAAGATTATTCACCATTTAGCAATTTAAGCCAAACGTTTACAAATGTTACGAAACAAATCCAAACATTTCGCCTTTTTAGCGACTTAAGCCAAACATTTACAAACATTACGAAACGAATTCAAACATTTCACCTATTTAGCGATATAAGCCAAACATTTACAAACGTTACCAAATAAATCCAAACGTTTCACCTTTTTAGCGATTCAAGCCAAATGTTTACAAACGTTACGAAACAAATCCAAACGTTTCACCTTTTTAGCGATTCAAGCCAAACGTTTACAAACGTTACAAAACAAATCCAAACATTTTACCTTTTTAGCGATTTAAGCCAAACGTTTACAAACGATAAGAAATAAAACCAAACGTTTAAAACGTTACAAAAGAAATCTTAACGTTTCATATTTTTAGCGATTTAAGCCAAACCTTTATAAATGTTACGAAACAGAACAAAGCGTTTCACCTTTATAGCAATTTAAGCCCAACGTTTACAAACGTTACGAAACAAATCCAACCGTTTCACCTTTTTAGCAATTTAAGCTAAACGTTTACAAACATTCCGAAACAAATCCAAGCGTTTAACCTTTTTAGTAATTTAAGCCAAACGTTTACAAACGTTACAAAACAATCCAAGCGTTTCACCTTTTTAGCAATTTAAGCCAAACGTTTACAAATGTTAGGAAACAAATCGAAACTTTTCACCTTTTTAGAAATTTAAGACGAACGTTTACAAACGTTAAGAAACAAATCCTTATGTTTCCCCATTTTAGCGATTTAAGCCTAACGTTTAAAATGTTATAAAACAAATCCAAACATTTCACCGTTTTAACGATTTATGCCAAACGTTTACAAACATTTCGCAACAAATCCAAAGTTTCACCTTTCTAGCGATTGAAGCCAAGCATTTACAAACGTTACGAAACAAATCCAAACGTTTCACCTTTTTAGCGATTTAAGCCAAACATTTACAAACGTTACGAAACAAATCCAAACGTATAACCTTTTTATCGATTTAAGCCAAACATTTACAAAGCTTAGGAAACAAATCTAAATGTTTCACCTTTTTAGCAATTTAAGCCAAACGTTTACAAACGTTACGAAACAAATGCAAACGTTTCACTTTTTAGCGATTGAAGCCAAACATTTACAAACGTTACGAAACAAATTCAAACGTTTCCCCTTTTTAGCGATTTAAGCCAACCGTTTAAAACATTACGAAACAAATTCAAACGTTTCACAATTTTAGCGATTTAAGCCAAACGTTTACAAACGTTACGAAAAAAAACCAAGCGTTTCAACTTTTTAGCATTCTAAGCCAAACATTTACAAACGTTACAAAACAAATCCAAGCGTTTTACCTTTTTAGAAATTTAAGCCAAACGTTTACAAACGTTACGAAACAAATCCAAGCGTTTCACCTTTCTAACAATCTAAGCCAAACGTTTACAAACGTTACGAAACAAATCCAAACGTTTCACATTTTTAGCGATTTAAGCCAAACGTTTATAAACGTTATGAAACAAATCCAAACGTTTCACCTTTTTAGCGATTTAAGCCAAACATTTACAAAAGTTATGAAACAAATCCAAATGTTTAACTATTTTATCAATTTAAGCCAAATATTTACAAACGTTACGAAAAAAATCCAAGCGTATCACCTTTTTAGCTATTTAAGCCAAAGTTTACAAACGTTACGAAACTAATCCAAGATTATTCACCATTTAGCAATTTAAGCCAAACGTTTACAAATGTTACGAAACAAATCCAAACATTTCGCCTTTTTAGCGATTTAAGCCAAACATTTACAAACATTACGAAACGAATTCAAACATTTCACCTATTTAGCGATATAAGCCAAACATTTACAAACGTTACCAAATAAATCCAAACGTTTCACCTTTTTAGCGATTCAAGCCAAATGTTTACAAACGTTACGAAACAAATCCAAACGTTTCACCTTTTTAGCGATTCAAGCCGAACGTTTACAAACGTTACAAAACAAATCCAAACATTTTACCTTTTTAGCGATTTAAGCCAAACGTTTACAAACGATAAGAAATAAAACCAAACGTTTAAAACGTTACAAAAGAAACCCTAACGTTTCACATTTTTAGCGATTTAAGCCAAACCTTTATAAATGTTACGAAACAGAACAAAGCGTTTCACCTTTATAGCAATTTAAGCCCAACGTTTACAAACGTTACGAAACAAATCCAACTGTTTCACCTTTTTAGCAATTTAAGCTAAACGTTTACAAACATTCCGAAACAAATCCAAGCGTTTAACCTTTTTAGTAATTTAAGCCAAACGTTTACAAACGTTACAAAACAATCCAAGCGTTTCACCTTTTTAGCAATTTAAGCCAAACGTTTACAAATGTTACGAAACAAATCGAAACTTTTCACCTTTTTAGAAATTTAAGACGAACGTTTACAAACGTTAAGAAACAAATCCTTATGTTTTCCCATTTTAGCGATTTAAGCCTAACGTTTAAAATGTTACAAAACAAATCCAAACATTTCACCGTTTTAACGATTTATGCCAAACGTTTACAAACATTTCGCAACAAATCCAAAGTTTCACCTTTCTAGCGATTGAAGCCAAGCATTTACAAACGTTACGAAACAAATCCAAACGTTTCACCTTTTTAGCGATTTAAGCCAAACATTTACAAACTTTACGAAACAAATCCAAACGTATAACCTTTTTATCGATTTAAGCCAAACATTTACAAAGCTTAGGAAACAAATCTAAATGTTTCCCCTTTTTAGCAATTTAAGCCAAACGTTTACAAACGTTACGAAACAAATCTAAGTGTTTCACCTTTTTAGCAATTTATGCCAAACATTTACAAACGTTATGAAACGAATCCATACGTTTCACCCTTTTAGCGACTTATGCCAAACGTTAACAAACGTTACGAAACAAATCCAAACGTTTCCCCTTTTTAGCGATTTAAGCCAAACGTTTACAATCGTTACAAAGCAAATCCAAACGTTTCACCTTTAGCGATTTAAGCCAACGTTTACAAATGTTACGAAACAAATCCAAATGTTTCACCTTTTTAGCGATTTAAGCCAAACGGTTAAAAAAATTACGAAACAAATCCAAACGTTTCACCTTTTTAGCAATTTAAGCCAAATGTTTACAAACTTTATGAAACAAATCCAAACATTTCACCTATTTAGCGATATAAGCCAAACGTTTACAAACGTTAAGAAATAAATCCTGGCGTTTCATCTTTTAGAAATTTAAGCCAAACGTTTATAAACGTTGCGAAACAAATTCAAGTGTTTCACCTTTTTAGCAATTTAAGCCAAACGTATACAAAAGTTCCGAAACAAATGCAAACGTTTCACTTTTTAGCGATTGAAGCCAAACATTTACAAACGTTACGAAACAAATTCAAACGTTTCCCCTTTTTAGCGATTTAAGCCAACCGTTTAAAACATTACGAAACAAATTCAAACGTTTTACAATTTTAGCGATTTAAGCCAAACATTTACAAACGTTACGGAAAAAAAACCAAGCGTTTCAACTTTTTAGCATTCTAAGCCAAACATTTACAAACGTTACAAAACAAATCCAAGCGTTTTACCTTTTTAGAAATTTAAGCCAAACGTTTACAAACGTTACGAAACAAATCCAAGCGTTTCACCTTTTTAACAATTTAAGCCAAACGTTTACAAACGTTACGAAACAAATCCAAACGTTTCACTTTTTTAGCGATTTAAGCCAAACGTTTATAAACGTTATGAAACAAATCCAAACGTTTCACCTTTTTAGCGATTTAAGCCAAACATTTACAAAAGTTATGAAACAAATCCAAATGTTTCGCCTTTTTATCAATTTAAGCCAAATATTTACAAACGTTACGAAAAAAATCCAAGCGTGTCACCTTTTTAGCTATTTAAGCCAAACGTTTACAAACGTTACGAAACTAATCCAAGCTTATTCACCATTTAGCAATTTAAGCCAAACGTTTACAAATGTTACGAAACAAATCCAAACATTTCGCCTTTTTAGCGATTTAAGCCAAACATTTACAAACATTACGAAACGAATTCAAACATTTCACCTATTTAGCGATATAAGCCAAACATTTACAAACGTTACCAAATAAATCCAAACGTTTCACCTTTTTAGCGATTCAAGCCAAATGTTTACAAACGTTACGAAACAAATCCAAACGTTTCACCTTTTTAGCGATTCAAGCCAAACATTTACAAACGTTACAAAACAAATCCAAACATTTTACCTTTTTAGCGATTTAAGCCAAACGTTTACAAACGATAAGAAATAAAACCAAACGTTTAAAACGTTACAAAAGAAATCCTAACGTTTCACATTTTTAGCGATTTAAGCCAAACCTTTATAAATGTTACGAAACAGAACAAAGCGTTTCACCTTTATAGCAATTTAAGCCCAACGTTTACAAACGTTACGAAACAAATCCAACCGTTTCACCTTTTTAGCAATTTAAGCTAAACGTTTACAAACATTCCGAAACAAATCCAAGCGTTTAACCTTTTTAGTAATTTAAGTCAAACGTTTACAAACGTTACAAAACAATCCAAGCGTTTCACCTTTTTAGCAATTTAAGCCAAACGTTTACAAATGTTACGAAACAAATCGAAACTTTTCACCTTTTTAGAAATTTAAGACGAACGTTTAAAAACGTTAAGAAACAAATCCTTTTGTTTCCCCATTTTAGCGATTTAAGCCTAACGTTTAAAATTTTACAAAACAATTCCAAACATTTCACCGTTTCAACGATTTATGCCAAACGTTTACAAACATTTCGCAACAAATCCAAAGTTTCACCTTTCTAGCGATTGAAGCCAAGCATTTACAAACGTTACGAAACAAATCCAAACATTTCACCTTTTTAGCGATTTAAGCCAAACATTTACAAACGTTACGAAACAAATCCAAACGTTTAACCTTTTTATCGATTTAAGCCAAACATTTACAAATCTTAGGAAACAAATCCAAATGTTTCACCTTTTTAGCAATTTAAGCCAAACCTTTACAAACGTTACGAAACAAATCCAAGTGTTTCACCTTTTTAGAAATTTATGCCAAACATTTACAAACGTTATGAAACGAATCCATACGTTTCACCCTTTTAGCGACTTATGCCAAACGTTTACAAACGTTACGAAACAAATCCAAATGTTTCACCTTTTTAGCGATTTAAGCCAAACGTTTACAAACGTTACAAAGCCAATCCAAACGTTTCACCTTTAGCGATTTAAGCCAACGTTTACAAATATTACGAAACAAATCCAAATGTTTTACCTTTTTAGCGATTTAAGCCAAACTGTTAAAAAAATTACGAAACAAATCCAAACGTTTCACCTTTTTAGCAATTTAAGCCAAATTTTTACAAACTTTATGAAACAAATCCAAACATTTCACCTATTTAGCGATATAAGCCAAACGTTTACAAACGTAAAGAAATAAATCCTAGCGTTTCATCTTTTAGAAATTTAAGCCAAACGTTTACAAACGTTGCGAAACAAATTCAAGCGTTTCACCTTTTTAGCAATTTAAGCAAAACGTATACAAACGTTCCGAAACAAATCCAAACGTTTCATTTTTTAGCGATTGAAGCCAAACATTTACAAACGTTCTGAAACAAATTCAAACGTTTCCCCTTTTTAGCGATTTAAGTCAAACGTTTAAAACATTACGAAACAAATTCAAACGTTTCACAATTTTAGCGATTTAAGCCAAACGTTTACATACGTTACAAAAAAAAACCAAGCGTTTCAACTTTTTAGCATTTTAAGCCAAACATTTACAAACGTTACAAAACAAATCCAAGCGTTTTACCTTTTTAGAAATTTAAGCCAAACGCTTACAAATGTTACGAAACAAATCCAAGCGTTTCCCCTTTTTAACAATTTAAGCCAAACGTTTACAAACGTTACGAAACAAATCCAAACGTTTCGCTTTTTTAGCGATTTAAGCCAAACGTTTATAAACGTTATGAAACAAATCCAAACGTTTCACCTTTTTAGCGATTTAAGCCAAACATTTACAAAAGTTATGAAACAAATCCAAATGTTTCACCTTTTTATCAATTTAAGCCAAATATTTACAAACGTTACGAAAAAAATCCAAGCGTGTCACCTTTTTAGCTATTTAAGCCAAACGTTTACAAACGTTACGAAACTAATCCAAGCTTATTCACCATTTAGCAATTTAAGCCAAACGTTTACAAATGTTACGAAACAAATCCAAACGTTTCGCCTTTTTAGCGATTTAAGCCAAACATTTACAAACATTACGAAACGAATTCAAACATTTCACCTATTTAGCGATATAAGCCAAACATTTACAAACGTTACCAAATAAATCCAAACGTTTCGCCTTTTTAGCGATTCAAGCCAAATGTTTACAAACGTTACGAAACAAATCCAAACATTTCACCTTTTTAGCGATTCAAGCCAAATGTTTACAAACGTTACAAAACAAATCCAAACATTTTACCTTTTCTGCGATTTAAGCCAAACGTTTACAAACGATAAGAAATAAAACCAAACGTTTAAAACGTTGCAAAAGAAATCCTAACGTTTCACATTTTTAGCGATTTAAGCCAAACCTTTATAAATGTTACAAAACAGAACAAAGCGTTTCACCTTTATAGCAATTTAAGCCCAACGTTTACAAACGTTACGAAACAAATCCAACTGTTTCACCTTTTTAGCAATTTAAGAGAAACGTTTACAAACATTCCGAAACAAATCCAAGCGTTTAACCTTTTTAGTAATTTAAGCCAAACGTTTACAAACGTTTGAAAACAATCCAAGCGTTTCACCTTTTTAGCAATTTAAGCCAAACGTTTACAAATGTTACGAAACAAATCGAAACGTTTCACCTTTTTAGAAATTTAAGACGAACGTTTACAAACGTTAAGAAACAAATCCTTATGTTTCCCCATTTTAGCGATTTAAGCCTAACGTTTAAAATGTTACAAAACAAATCCAAACATTTCACCGTTTTAACGAGTTATGCCAAACATTTACAAACATTTCGTAACAAATCCAAATGTTCACCTTTCTAGCGATTGAAGCCAAGCATTTACAAACGTTACGAAACAAATCCAAACGTTTCACCTTTTTAGCGATTTAAGCCAAACATTTACAAACAATACGAAACAAATCCAAACGTTTAACCTTTTTATCGATTTAAGCCAAACATTTACAAAGCTTAGGAAACAAATCTAAATGTTTCACCTTTTTAGCAATTTAAGCCAAACGTTTACAAACGTTACGAAACAAATCCAAGTGTTTCACCTTTTTAGCAATTTATGCCAAACGTTTACAAACGTTATGAAACGAATCCATACGTTTCACCCTTTTAGCGACTTATGCCAAACGTTTACAAACGTTACGAAACAAATCCAAACGTTTCACCTTTTTAGGGATTTAAGCCAAACGTTTACAAACGTTACAAAGCAAATCCAAATGTTTCACCTTTTGCGATTTAAGCCAACGTTTACAAATGTTACGAAACAAATCCAAATGTTTCACCTTTTTAGCGATTTAAGCCAAACGGTTAAAAAAATTACGAAACAAATCCAAACGTTTCACCTTTTTAGCAATTTAAGCCAAATGTTTACAAACTTTATGAAACAAATCCAAACATTTCACCTATTTAGCGATATAAGCCAAACGTTTACAAACGTTAAGAAATAAATCCTGGCGTTTCATCTTTTAGAAATTTAAGCCAAACGTTTATAAACGTTGCGAAACAAATTCAAGTGTTTCACCTTTTTAGCAATTTAAGCCAAACGTATACAAAAGTTCCGAAACAAATGCAAACGTTTCACTTTTTAGCGATTGAAGCCAAACATTTACAAACGTTACGAAACAAATTCAAACGTTTCCCCTTTTTAGCGATTTAAGCCAACCATTTAAAACATTACGAAACAAATTCAAACGTTTTACAATTTTAGCGATTTAAGCCAAACATTTACAAACGTTACGGAAAAAAAACCAAGCGTTTCAACTTTTTAGCATTCTAAGCCAAACATTTACAAACGTTACAAAACAAATCCAAGCGTTTTACCTTTTTAGAAATTTAAGCCAAACGTTTACAAACGTTACGAAACAAATCCAAGCGTTTCACCTTTTTAACAATTTAAGCCAAACGTTTACAAACGTTACGAAACAAATCCAAACGTTTCACTTTTTTAGCGATTTAAGCCAAACGTTTATAAACGTTATGAAACAAATCCAAACGTTTCACCTTTTTAGCGATTTAAGCCAAACATTTACAAAAGTTATGAAACAAATCCAAATGTTTCGCCTTTTTATCAATTTAAGCCAAATATTTACAAACGTTACGAAAAAAATCCAAGCGTGTCACCTTTTTAGCTATTTAAGCCAAACGTTTACAAACGTTACGAAACTAATCCAAGCTTATTCACCATTTAGCAATTTAAGCCAAACGTTTACAAATGTTACGAAACAAATCCAAACATTTCGCCTTTTTAGCGATTTAAGCCAAACATTTACAAACATTACGAAACGAATTCAAACATTTCACCTATTTAGCGATATAAGCCAAACATTTACAAACGTTACCAAATAAATCCAAACGTTTCACCTTTTTAGCGATTCAAGCCAAATGTTTACAAACGTTACGAAACAAATCCAAACGTTTCACCTTTTTAGCGATTCAAGCCAAACGTTTACAAACGTTACAAAACAAATCCAAACATTTTACCTTTTTAGCGATTTAAGCCAAACGTTTACAAACGATAAGAAATAAAACCAAACGTTTAAAACGTTACAAAAGAAATCCTAACGTTTCACATTTTTAGCGATTTAAGCCAAACCTTTATAAATGTTACGAAACAGAACAAAGCGTTTCACCTTTATAGCAATTTAAGCCCAACGTTTACAAACGTTACGAAACAAATCCAACCGTTTCACCTTTTTAGCAATTTAAGCTAAACGTTTACAAACATTCCGAAACAAATCCAAGCGTTTAACCTTTTTAGTAATTTAAGTCAAACGTTTACAAACGTTACAAAACAATCCAAGCGTTTCACCTTTTTAGCAATTTAAGCCAAACGTTTACAAATGTTACGAAACAAATCGAAACTTTTCACCTTTTTAGAAATTTAAGACGAACGTTTAAAAACGTTAAGAAACAAATCCTTTTGTTTCCCCATTTTAGCGATTTAAGCCTAACGTTTAAAATTTTACAAAACAATTCCAAACATTTCACCGTTTCAACGATTTATGCCAAACGTTTACAAACATTTCGCAACAAATCCAAAGTTTCACCTTTCTAGCGATTGAAGCCAAGCATTTACAAACGTTACGAAACAAATCCAAACATTTCACCTTTTTAGCGATTTAAGCCAAACATTTACAAACGTTACGAAACAAATCCAAACGTTTAACCTTTTTATCGATTTAAGCCAAACATTTACAAATCTTAGGAAACAAATCCAAATGTTTCACCTTTTTAGCAATTTAAGCCAAACCTTTACAAACGTTACGAAACAAATCCAAGTGTTTCACCTTTTTAGAAATTTATGCCAAACATTTACAAACGTTATGAAACGAATCCATACGTTTCACCCTTTTAGCGACTTATGCCAAACATTTACAAACGTTACGAAACAAATCCAAATGTTTCACCTTTTTAGCGATTTAAGCCAAACGTTTACAAACGTTACAAAGCCAATCCAAACGTTTCACCTTTAGCGATTTAAGCCAACGTTTACAAATATTACGAAACAAATCCAAATGTTTTACCTTTTTAGCGATTTAAGCCAAACTGTTAAAAAAATTACGAAACAAATCCAAACGTTTCACCTTTTTAGCAATTTAAGCCAAATTTTTACAAACTTTATGAAACAAATCCAAACATTTCACCTATTTAGCGATATAAGCCAAACGTTTACAAACGTAAAGAAATAAATCCTAGCGTTTCATCTTTTAGAAATTTAAGCCAAACGTTTACAAACGTTGCGAAACAAATTCAAGCGTTTCACCTTTTTAGCAATTTAAGCAAAACGTATACAAACGTTCCGAAACAAATCCAAACGTTTCATTTTTTAGCGATTGAAGCCAAACATTTACAAACGTTCTGAAACAAATTCAAACGTTTCCCCTTTTTAGCGATTTAAGTCAAACGTTTAAAACATTACGAAACAAATTCAAACGTTTCACAATTTTAGCGATTTAAGCCAAACGTTTACATACGTTACAAAAAAAAACCAAGCGTTTCAACTTTTTAGCATTTTAAGCCAAACATTTACAAACGTTACAAAACAAATCCAAGCGTTTTACCTTTTTAGAAATTTAAGCCAAACGCTTACAAATGTTACGAAACAAATCCAAGCGTTTCACCTTTTTAACAATTTAAGCCAAACGTTTACAAACGTTACGAAACAAATCCAAACGTTTCACTTTTTTAGCGATTTAAGCCAAACGTTTATAAACGTTATGAAACAAATCCAAACGTTTCACCTTTTTAGCGATTTAAGCCAAACATTTACAAAAGTTATGAAACAAATCCAAATGTTTCACCTTTTTATCAATTTAAGCCAAATATTTACAAACGTTACGAAAAAAATCCAAGCGTGTCACCTTTTTAGCTATTTAAGCCAAACGTTTACAAACGTTACGAAACTAATCCAAGCTTATTCACCATTTAGCAATTTAAGCCAAACGTTTACAAATGTTACGAAACAAATCCAAACGTTTCGCCTTTTTAGCGATTTAAGCCAAACATTTACAAACATTACGAAACGAATTCAAACATTTCACCTATTTAGCGATATAAGCCAAACATTTACAAACGTTACCAAATAAATCCAAACGTTTCGCCTTTTTAGCGATTCAAGCCAAATGTTTACAAACGTTACGAAACAAATCCAAACATTTCACCTTTTTAGCGATTCAAGCCAAATGTTTACAAACGTTACAAAACAAATCCAAACATTTTACCTTTTCTGCGATTTAAGCCAAACGTTTACAAACGATAAGAAATAAAACCAAACGTTTAAAACGTTACAAAAGAAATCCTAACGTTTCACATTTTTAGCGATTTAAGCCAAACCTTTATAAATGTTACAAAACAGAACAAAGCGTTTCACCTTTATAGCAATTTAAGCCCAACGTTTACAAACGTTACGAAACAAATCCAACTGTTTCACCTTTTTAGCAATTTAAGAGAAACGTTTACAAACATTCCGAAACAAATCCAAGCGTTTAACCTTTTTAGTAATTTAAGCCAAACGTTTACAAACGTTTGAAAACAATCCAAGCGTTTCACCTTTTTAGCAATTTAAGCCAAACGTTTACAAATGTTACGAAACAAATCGAAACGTTTCACCTTTTTAGAAATTTAAGACGAACGTTTACAAACGTTAAGAAACAAATCCTTATGTTTCCCCATTTTAGCGATTTAAGCCTAACGTTTAAAATGTTACAAAACAAATCCAAACATTTCACCGTTTTAACGATTTATGCCAAACATTTACAAACATTTCGTAACAAATCCAAATGTTCACCTTTCTAGCGATTGAAGCCAAGCATTTACAAACGTTACGAAACAAATCCAAACGTTTCACCTTTTTAGCGATTTAAGCCAAACATTTACAAACAATACGAAACAAATCCAAACGTTTAACCTTTTTATCGATTTAAGCCAAACATTTACAAAGCTTAGGAAACAAATCTAAATGTTTCACCTTTTTAGCAATTTAAGCCAAACGTTTACAAACGTTACGAAACAAATCCAAGTGTTTCACCTTTTTAGCAATTTATGCCAAACGTTTACAAACGTTATGAAACGAATCCATACGTTTCACCCTTTTAGCGACTTATGCCAAACGTTTACAAACGTTACGAAACAAATCCAAACGTTTCACCTTTTTAGGGATTTAAGCCAAACGTTTACAAACGTTACAAAGCAAATCCAAACGTTTCACCTTTTGCGATTTAAGCCAACGTTTACAAATGTTACGAAACAAATCCAAATGTTTTACCTTTTTAGCGATTTAAGCCAAACTGTTAAAAAAATTACGAAATAAATCCAAACGTTTCACCTTTTTAGCAATTTAAGCCAAATTTTTACAAACTTTATGAAACAAATCCAAACATTTTACCTATTTAGCGATATAAGCAAAACGTTTACAAACGTTAAGAAATAAATCCTAGCGTTTCATCTTTCTAAAATTTAAGCCAAACGTTTACAAACGTTGCGAAATAAATTCAAGCGTTTCACCTTTTTAGCAATTTAAGCCAAACGTATACAAACGTTCCGAAACAAATCCAAACGTTTCATTTTTTAGCGATTGAAGCCAAACATTTCCAAACGTTCTGATACAAATTCAAATGTGTCCCCTTTTTAGCGATTTAAGCCAAACGTTTAAAACATTACGAAACAAATTCAAACGTTTCACAATTTTAGCGATTTAAGCCAAACGTTTACATACGTTACAAAAAAAAACCAAGCGTTTCAACTTTTTAGCATTTTAAGCCAAACATTTACAAACGTTACAAAACAAATCCAAGCATTTTACCTTTTTAGAAATTTAAGCCAAACGCTTACAAATGTTACGAAACAAATCCAAGCGTTTCCCCTTTTTAACAATTTAAGCCAAACGTTTACAAACGTTACGAAACAAATCCAAACGTTTCGCTTTTTTAGCGATTTAAGCCAAACGTTTATAAACGTTATGAAACAAATCCAAACGTTTCACCTTTTTAGCGATTTAAGCCAAACATTTACAAAAGTTATGAAACAAATCCAAATGTTTCACCTTTTTATCAATTTAAGCCAAATATTTACAAACGTTACGAAAAAAATCCAAGCGTGTCACCTTTTTAGCTATTTAAGCCAAACGTTTACAAACGTTACGAAACTAATCCAAGCTTATTCACCATTTAGCAATTTAAGCCAAACGTTTACAAATGTTACGAAACAAATCCAAACGTTTCGCCTTTTTAGCGATTTAAGCCAAACATTTACAAACATTACGAAACGAATTCAAACATTTCACCTATTTAGCGATATAAGCCAAACATTTACAAACGTTACCAAATAAATCCAAACGTTTCGCCTTTTTAGCGATTCAAGCCAAATGTTTACAAACGTTACGAAACAAATCCAAACATTTCACCTTTTTAGCGATTCAAGCCAAATGTTTACAAACGTTACAAAACAAATCCAAACGTTTCACCTTTTCTGCGATTTAAGCCAAACGTTTACAAACGATAAGAAATAAAACCAAACGTTTAAAACGTTACAAAAGAAATCCTAACGTTTCACATTTTTAGCGATTTAAGCCAAACCTTTATAAATGTTACAAAACAGAACAAAGCGTTTCACCTTTATAGCAATTTATGCCCAACGTTTACAAACGTTACGAAACAAATCCAACTGTTTCACCTTTTTAGCAATTTAAGAGAAACGTTTACAAACATTCCGAAACAAATCCAAGCGTTTAACCTTTTTAGTAATTTAAGCCAAACGTTTACAAACGTTTGAAAACAATCCAAGCGTTTCACCTTTTTAGCAATTTAAGCCAAACGTTTACAAATGTTACGAAACAAATCGAAACGTTTCACCTTTTTAGAAATTTAAGACGAACGTTTACAAACGTTAAGAAACAAATCCTTATGTTTCCCCATTTTAGCGATTTAAGCCTAACGTTTAAAATGTTACAAAACAAATCCAAACATTTCACCGTTTTAACGATTTATGCCAAACATTTACAAACATTTCGTAACAAATCCAAATGTTCACCTTTCTAGCGATTGAAGCCAAGCATTTACAAACGTTACGAAACAAATCCAAACGTTTCACCTTTTTAGCGATTTAAGCCAAACATTTACAAACATTACGAAACAAATCCAAACGTTTAACCTTTTTATCGATTTAAGCCAAACATTTACAAAGCTTAGGAAACAAATCTAAATGTTTCACCTTTTTAGCAATTTAAGCCAAATGTTTACAAACGTTACGAAACAAATCCAAGTGTTTCACCTTTTTAGCAATTTATGCCAAACGTTTACGAACGTTATGAAACGAATCCATACGTTTCACCCTTTTAGCGACTTATGCCAAACGTTTACAAACGTTACGAAACAAATCCAAACGTTTCACCTTTTTAGCGATTTAAGCCAAACGTTTACAAACGTTACAAAGCAAATCCAAACGTTTCACCTTTAGCGATTTAAGCCAACGTTTACAAATATTACGAAACAAATCCAAATGTTTTACCTTTTTAGCGATTTAAGCCAAACTGTTAAAAAAATTACGAAACAAACCCAAACGTTTCAACTTTTTAGCAAGTTAAGCCAAATTTTTACAAACTTTATGAAACAAATCCAAACATTTCACCTATTTAGCGATATAAGCCAAACGTTTACAAACGTTAAGAAATAAATCCTAGCGTTTCATCTTTTGGAAATTTAAGCCAAACGTTTACAAACGTTGCGAAACAAATTCAAGCGTTTCACCTTTTTAGCAATTTAAGCAAAACGTATACAAACGTTCCGAAACAAATCCAAACGTTTCATTTTTTAGCGATTGAAGCCAAACATTTACAAACGTTCTGAAACAAATTCAAACGTTTCCCCTTTTTAGCGATTTAAGCCAAACGTTTAAAACATTACGAAACAAATTCAAACGTTTCACAATTTTAGCGATTTAAGCCAAACGTTTACATACGTTACAAAAAAAAACCAAGCGTTTCAACTTTTTAGCATTTTAAGCCAAACATTTACAAACGTTACAAAACAAATCCAAGCGTTTTACCTTTTTAGAAATTTAAGCCAAACGCTTACAAACGTTACGAAACAAATCCAAGTGTTTCACCTTTTTAACAATTTAAGCCAAACGTTTAAAAACGTTACGAAACAAATCCAAACGTTTCGCTTTTTTAGCGATTTAAGCCAAACGTTTATAAATGTTATGAAACAAATCCAAACGTTTCACCTTTTTAGCGATTTAATCCAAACATTTACAAAAGTTATGAAACAAATCCAAATGTTTCATCTTTTTATCAATTTAAGCCAAATATTTACAAACGTTACGAAACAATCCAAGCGTGTCACCTTTTTAGCGATTGAAGCCAAACATTTACAAACGTTACGAAACAAATTCAAACGTTTCCCCTTTTTAGCGATTTAAGCCAAACGTTTACAAACGTTACGAAACAAATCCAAATGTTTCACCTTTTAGCAATTTATGCCAAACGTTTACAAAGTTTATGAAACAAATCCAAATGTTTCAGTTTTTAAGCCATCTAAACCAAATTTTTAGAAAAGTTACAAAAAAATCCAAGCGTTTCACCTTTTTAGCAATTTAAGCCAAACGTTTACAAACGTTACGAAACAAATCCAGCTATTTCACCTTTAAGAAATTTAAGCCAAACGTTTACAAACGTTACGAAAGAAATCCAAAAGTTTCACCTTTTTAGCGATTTAAGCCAAACATATACATTACGAAACAGATTCAAACATTTCACCTTTTTAGCGATATAAGCCAAACGTTTACAGACGTTACAAAACTAATCTAACTGTTTCACCTTTTAGCAATTTAAGCCAAACGTTTACAAATGTTACGAAACAAATCCTAACGTTTACAAACATTACGAATCAAATTCAATGTTTCAAAATTTTAGCGATTTAAGCCAAACGTTTACAAACGCTACGAAAAGTACGAAGAGTTTCAACTTTTTAGCATTTTTAACCAAACATTTACAAACTTTGCAAAACAAATCCAAAAGTTTAACCTTTTTAGCAATTTAAGCCAAACGTTTACAAACATTACGATAAAAATCCAAGCGTTTCACCTTTTTAGCAATTTAAGCCAAACGTTGACAAACGTTACGAAACAAATCCAAATGTTTAACCTTTTTATCGATTTAAGCCAAACATTTACAAAGCTTAGGAAACAAATCTAAATGTTTCACCTTTTTAGCAATTTAAGCCAAATGTTTACAAACGTTACGAAACAAATCCAAGTGTTTCACCTTTTTAGCAATTTATGCCAAACGTTTACAAACGTTATGAAACGAATCCATACGTTTCACCCTTTTAGCAACTTATGCCAAACGTTTACAAACGTTACGAAACAAATCCAAACGCTTCACCTTTTTAGCGATTGAAGCCAAACATTTACAAACGTTACGAAACAAATTCAAACGTTTCCCCTTTTTAGCGATTTAAGCCAAACGTTTACAAACGTTACGAAACAAATCCAAATGTTTCACCTTTTAGCAATTTATGCCAAACGTTTACAAAGGTTATGAAACAAATCCAAATGTTTCACTTTTTAAGCCATATAAACTAAATTTTTAGAAACGTTACAAAAAAATCCAAGCGTTTCACCTTTTTAGCAATTTAAGCCAAACGTTTACAAACGTTACGAAACAAATCCAGCTATTTCACCTTTAAGAAATTTAAGCCAAACGTTTACAAACGTTACGAAAGAAATCCAAAAGTTTCACCTTTTTAGCGATTTAAGCCAAACATATACATTACGAAACAGATTCAAACATTTCACCTTTTTAGCGATATAAGCCAAACGTTTACAAACGTTACAAAACTAATCTAACTGTTTCACCTTTTAGCAATTTAAGCCAAACGTTTACAAATGTTACGAAACAAATCCAAACGTTTACAAACATTACGAATCAAATTCAATGTTTCACAATTTTAGCGATTTAAGCCAAACGTTTACAAACGTTACGAAAAGTACGAAGAGTTTCAACTTTTTAGCATTTTAAACCAAACATTTACAAACGTTGCAAAACAAATCCAAGAGTTTAACCTTTTTAGCAATTTAAGCCAAACGTTTACAAACATTACGATACAAATCCAAGCGTTTCACATTTTTAGCAATTTAAGCCAAACGTTGACAAACGTTACGAAACAAATCCAAACGTTTAACCTTTTTATCGATTTAAGCCAAACATTTACAAAGCTTAGGAAACAAATCTAAATGTTTCACCTTTTTAGCAATTTAAGCCAAACGTTTACAAACGTTACGAAAAAAATCCAAGTGTTTCACCTTTTTAGCAATTTATGCCAAACGTTTACAAACGTTACGAAACAAATTCAAACGTTTCACTTTTTAAGCCATCTAAACAAATCCAAGAGTTTAACCTTTTTAGAAATTTAAGCAAAACGTTTACAAACATTACGATACAAATCCAAGCGTTTCACCTTTTTAGCAATTTAAGCCAAACGTTGACAAACGTTACGAAACAAATCCAAACGTTTCACCTTTTTAGCGATTTAAGCAAAACGTTTACAAACGTTATGAAACAAATCCAAACGTTTCACCTTTTTTGAGATTTAAGCCAAACATTTACAAAATTTATGAAACAAATCCAAATGTTTCACCTTTTATCAATTTAAGCCAAACATTTACAAACGTTATGAAAAAAAATCGAAGCGTTTCACTTTTTTAGCTATTTAAGCCAAACGTTTTTAAACTTTACGAAACTAATCCAATCGTTTCACCATTTAGCAATTTAAGCCAAACGTTTACAAATGTTCCGAAACAAATCCAAACGTTTCACCTTTTTAGCGAAATAAGCCAAACATTTACAAACATTACGAAACGAATTCAAATATTTAACCTTTTTACCGATATAAGCCAAACGTTTACAAACGTTCCCAAACTAATCCAACTGTTTCACCTTTTTAGCGATTGAAGCCAAATGTTTACAAACGTTGCAAAACAAATCCAAACGTTTCACCCTTTAAGCGATTCAAGCCAAACGTTTACAAATGTTAAAAAACAAATCCAAACGTGTTACCTTTTTAGCAATTTAAGCCAAACGTTTACAAACGTTACCTAACAAATCCAAACGTTTCACCTTTTTAGCGAGTCAAGCCAAATAATTACAAACGTTACGAAACAAATCCAAACGTTTCACCTTTTTAATGATTCAAGCCAAACGTTTATAAACATTACAAAACAAATCCAAATGTTTTACCTTTTTAGCGATTTAAGCCAAACGTTTAAAATTGTTAAGAAAAAAAACCAAACGTTTAAAAAGTTACCAAACAAATCCTAACGTTTCACATTTTTAGAGATTTCAGTGAAACCTTTACAAATGTTACGAAACAGAACCAAGCGTTTCACCTTTATAGCAATTTAAGCCCAACGTTTACAAACGTTACGAAACAAATCCAAGCGTTTCACCTTTTTAGAAATTTAAGACGAACGTTTACAAACGTTCCGAAACAAATTTAAGCGTTTAACCTTTTTAGTAATTTAAGCCAAACGTTTACAAACGTTACAAAACAATCCAAGCGTTTCACATTTTTATTAATTTAAACCAAACGTTTACAAATGTCACGAAACAAATCCAAACGTTTTCCTTTCTCAGCAATTTAAGCCAAACGTTTACAAACTTTACGAAACAAATCCAAGCGTTTCACCTTTTTAGCGATTTAAGCCAAAAGTTTACAAACGTTAAGAAACAAATCCAAGCGTTTCATCTTTTAGGAATTTAAGCCAAACGTTTACAAACATTATGAAACAAATTCAAGCGTTTCACCTTTTAAGCAATTTAAGCCAAACGTTTACAAACGTTCTGAAACAAATCCAAATTTTTCACCTTTTTAGCGATTTAAGCCAAACGTTTACAAACGTTACGAAACAAATTCAGACATTGAACCTTTTTAGCGATTTAAGCCAAACGTTTACAAACTTTACGAAACAAATCCAAACGTTTCACCTTTTTAGCCATTTATCAAACGTTTACAAACGTTAAGAAATAAATCCAAGCGTTTCATCTTTTATAAATTTAAGCCAAATGTTTACAAACGTTATGAAAAAATTCAAGCGTTTCACCTTTTTAGCAATTTAAGCCAAACGTATACAAATATTCTGAAACAAATCCCAACGTTCGATTGAAGCCAAATATTTACAAACGTTACGAAACAAATCCAAACGTTTCTCCTTTTTAGCAATTTAAGCCAAATGTTTACAAACGTTACGAGACAAATCCAAATGTTTCACCTTTTAGCGATTTAAGCCAAACGTTTACAAAGGTTATGAAATAAATCCAAATGTTTCACTTTTTAAGCAATTTAAGCCAAACGTTTAGAAACGTTACAAAAAAATAAAAGCGTTTCACCTTTTTAGCAATTTAAGCCAAACGTTTACAAACGTTACGAAACAAATCCAAGTGCTTTACCTTTTTAGCAATTTCAGGCAAACGTTTAAAAACGTTAGGAAAATAATCCAAATGTTTCACCTTTTTAGCGATTTTAGCCAAACGGTTACAAATGTTACGAAACAATTCCAAACGTTTCCCCTTTTTAGCGATTTAAGCCAAATGTCTAAAAATGTTACGAAACAAAACCAAACGTTTAAAACATTACGAAACAAATTCAAACGTTTCACAATTTTAGCGATTTAAGCCAAACGTTTACAAACGTTACGAAAAAAAACCAAGCGTTTCAACTTTTTAGTATTTTAGGCCAAACATTTACAAACGTTACAAAACAAATCAAAGCGTTTAACCTTTTTTGAAATTTAAGCCAAACGTTTACAAACGTTACGAAACAAATCCAAGCGTTTCACCTTTTTAAAATATTTAAGCGAAACGTTTACAAACGTTACGAAACAAATCCAAACGTTTCACTTTTTTAGCGATTTAAGCCATAAATGTTATGAAACAAATCCAAACGTTTCACCTTTTTAGCGATTTAAGCCAAACATTTACAAAAGTTATGAAACAAATCCAAATGTTTCATCTTTTTATCAATTTAAGCCAAATATTTACAAACGTTACGAAAAAAATCCAAGCGTGTCACCTTTTTAGCTATTTAAGCCAAACGTTTACAAACGTTACGAAACTAATCCAAGCTTATTCACCATTTAGCAATTTAAACCAAACGTTTACAAATGTTACGAAACAAATCCAAACGTTTCGCCTTTTTAGCGATTTAAGCCAAACATTTACAAACATTACGAAACGAATTCAAACATTTCACCTTTTTAGCGATATAAGCCAAACATTTACAAACGTTACCAAATAAATCCAAACGTTTCACCTTTTTAGCGATTCAAGCCAAATGTTTACAAACGTTACGAAACAAATCCAAACGTTTCACCTTTTTAGCGATTCAAGCCAAACGTTTACAAACGTTACAAAACAAATCCAAACCATTTACCTTTTTAGCGATTTAAGCCAAACGTTTACAAACGATAAGAAATAAAACCAAACGTTTAAGACATTACAAAACAAATCCTAACGTTTCACATTTTTAGCGATTTAAGCCAAATCTTTATAAATGTTACGAAACAGAACAAAGTGTTTCACCTTTATAGCAATTTAAGCCCAACGTTTACAAACGTTACGAAACAAATCCAACCGCTTCACCTTTTTAGCAATTTAAGCTAAACGTTTACAAACATTCCGAAACAAATCCAAGCGTTTAACCTTATTAGTAATTTAAGCCAAACGATTACAAACGTTACAAAACAATCCAAGAGTTTCACCTTTTTAGCAATTTAAGCCAAACGTTTACAAATGCTACGAAACAAATCGAAACGTTTCCCCTTTTTAGAAATTTAAGACGTTTACAAACGCTACGAACCAAAACCAAACGATTCCCCTTTTTAGCAGTTTAAGCCAAACGTTTACAAACGTTCCGAAACAAATCCAAACGTATCACCGTTTTAGCGATTGAAGCCAAACATTTAAAAACGTTACGAAACAAATCCAAACGTGTCACCTTTTTAGCAATTTAAGCCAAACGTTTACAAACGTCACGAAACAAATCCAAACGTTTCACCTTTTTAGCAATTTAAGCCAAACGTTTACAAACGTCACGAAACAAATCCAAACGTTTCACCTTTTAGCGATATAAGCCAAACCTTTACAAACGTTACGAAACTAATCCAACCGTTTCACCATCTAGCAATTTAAGCCAAACGTTTACAAATGTTACGAAACAAATCCAAACGTTTCACTTTTTTAGCGATTTAAGCCAAACATTTACAAACATTACAAAACGAATGCAAACATTGCACCTTTTTAGCGATATAAGCCAAACATTTACAAACGTTACTAAACAAATCCAAACGTTTAACCTTTTTAGCGATTCAAGCCAAATGTTTACAAACGTTACGAAACAAATCCAAACGTTTCACCTTTTTAGCGATTCAAGCCAAACGTTTACAAAAGTTACAAAACAAATCCAAACATTTTACCTTTTTAGCGATTTAAGCCAAACGTTTACAAATGATAAGAAATAAAACCAAACATTTAAAACGTTACGAAACAAATCCTAACGTTTCACATTTCTAGCGATTTAAGAAAAACCAATACAAATGTTACGAAACAGAACAAAGCCTTTCACATTTATAGCAATTTAAGGCCAACGTTTACAAACGTAACGAAACAAATCCAACCGTTACACCTTTTTAGCAATTTAAGCTAAACGTTTACAAATGTTCTGAAACTAATCCAAGCATTTCACCTTTTTAGCGGTTTAAGCCAAACATTTACAAACGTTAAGAAATAAATCCAAGCGTTTCATCTTTTAGGAATTTAAGCCAAAAGTTTACAAACATTGCGAAACAAATTCAAGCGTTTCACCTTTTTAGCAATTTAAGCCAAACGTTTACAAACGTTTCGAAACAAATCCAAACGTTTCCCCTTTTTAGCGATTGAAGCCAAACATTTACAAACGTTACGAAACAAATCCAAACGTTTCACCTTTTTAGCAATTTAAACCAAACGTTTACAAACATCACGAAACAAATCCAAACGTTTCACCTTTTAGCGATTTAAGCCAAACATTTACAAAGGTTATGAAACAAATCCAAATGTTTTACTTTTTAAGCAATTTAAGCCAAACGTTTAGAAACGTTACCAAAAAAATCCAAGCGTTTCACCTTTTTAGCAATTTAAGCCAAACGTTTACAAACGTTACGAAACAACCAAGCGTTTCACCTTTTTAGCAATTTAAGGCAAACGTTTACAAACGTTAGGAAACAACTCCAAACGTTTCCCCTTTTTAGCGATTTTAGCCAAACGTTTACAAATGTTACGAAACAAATCCAAACGTTTCACCTTTTTAGTGATTTATGCCAAATGTTTACAAATGGCACGAAACAAAACCAAACGTTTAAAACAATACGAAACAAATTCAAACGTTTCACAATTTCAGTGATTTAAGCCAAACGTTTACAAACATTACGAAAAAAACCAAGTGTTTCAACTTTTTAGCATTTTAAGCCAAACATTTATAAACTTTACAAAACAAATCCAAGCGTTTAACCTTTTTAGCAATTTAAGCCAAACGTTTACAAACGTTACGAAACAAATCCAAGCATTTCACCTTTTTAGCAATTTAAGCCAAACATTTACAAACTATACGAAACAAATCCAAACGTTTCACCTTTTTTGCGATTTAAGCCAAACGTTTACAAACGCTACGAAACAAATCCAAACGTTTCAACTTTTTATCGATTTAAGCCAAACATTTACAAAAGTTATGTAACAAATCCAAATGTTTCACCTTTTTTATCAATTTAAGCCAAACATTTACAAACGTTACGAAAAAAATCCAAGCGTTTCACCTTTTTACCAATTTAAGCCAAACATTTACAAACGTTACGAATCAAATCCAAACGTTTCACCTTTTTGGCGATTGAAGCCAAACATTTACAAACATTACGAAATAAATGTGAACATTTCACCTTTTTAGCGACATAAGCAAAACATTTACAAACGTTACCAAACAAATCCAAACGTTTCACCTTTTTAGCGATATAAGCCAAATGTTAACAAACGTTACGAAATAAATCCAAACGTCTCACCTTTTTAGCGATGCATGCCAAACGTTTACAAACATTACATAACAAATCCAAACGTTTTACCTTTTTAGCGATTTAAGCCAAACGTTTACAAATGTTAAGAAATAAAACCAAACTTTTAAGATGTTACGAAACAAATCCTAACGTTTACCATTTTTAGTGATTTAAGCCAAACCATTACATATGTTACGAAACAGAACCAAGCGTTTCACCTTTATAGCAATTTAAGACCAACGTTTACAGACGTTACAAAACAAATCCAAGCGTTTCACCTTTTTAGCAATTTAAGCCAAACATTTACAAACATTCCGAAACAAATCCAAGCATTTAACCTTTTTAGTAATTTAAGCCAAAGGTTTACAAACGTTACAAAATAATCCAAGCGTTTCGCCTTATTAGCAATTTAAGCCAAACGTTTGCAAATGTTACGAAACAAATCGAAACGTTTCACCTTTTTAGCAATTTAAGACGAACATTTACAAATGCTACGAAACAAAACCAAACGTTTCCCCTTTTTTGCAATTTTAGCGAAACGTTTACAAACTTTACGAAACAAATCCAAGGGTTTCACCTTTTTAGCAATCTAAGCCAAACGTTAAGAAATAAATCCAAGCGTTTCATCTATTAGGAATTTAAGCCAAACGTTTACAAACCTTACGAAACTAATTCAATCGTTTTACCTTTTTAGCAAATTAAGCCAAACGTTTACAAACGTTACGAAACAAATCCAAACGTTTCACCTTTTTAGCGATTGAAGCCAAACATTTACAAACGTTACGAAACAAATCCAAACGTTTTCCCTTTTTATAGATTTAAGCCAAACGTTTATCAACGTTACGAAACAAATCCGAACGTTTCACCTTTTAGCGATTTAAGCCAAACGTTTACAACGGTTATGAAATAAATCCAAATGTTTCACTTTTTAAGCAATTTAAGCCAAACGTTTAGAAACGTTACAAAACAAATCCAAGCGTTTCCCCTATTTAGCAATTTAAGCCAAACGTTTACAAACGTTACGAAATAAATCCAAGTGTTTCACCTTTTTAGCAATTTAAGGCAAACGTTTACAAACGTTAGGAAGCAAATCCAAACGTTTCACCTTTTTAGCGATTTTAGCCAAACGTTTACAAATGTTACGAAACAAATCCAAACGTTTCACCTTTTTAGCGATTTAAGCCAAATGTTTACAAATGTTACGAAACAAAACCAAACGTTTAAAACATTACGAAACAAATTCAAACGTTTCATAATTTTAGCGATTTAAGCCAAACGTTTACAAACGTTACGAAAAAAAACCAAGCTTTTCATCTCTTTAGCATTTTAAGCCAAACATTTACAAAAGTTACAAAACAAATCCAAGCTTTTAACCTTTTTAGCAATTTAAGCCAAACGTTTACAAACGTTACGAAACAAATCCAAGTGTTTCACCTTTTTAGCAATTTAAGCCAAACGTTTACAAAAGTTACGAAACAAATCCAAACGTTTCAACTTTTTAGCGATTTAAGCCAAACGTTTACAAACGTTACGAAACGAATCCAAACGTTTCACCTTTTTAGCGATTTAAGCCAAACATTTACAAATGTTATGAAACAAATCCAAATGTTTCACCTTTCTATCAATTTAAGCCAAACATCTACAAACATTACGAAAACAATCCAAGCGTTTCACCTTTTTAGCTATTTATGCCAAACGTTTACAAACGTTACGAAAGTAATCCAACCGTTTCATCTTTTAGCAATTTAATCCAAACGTTTACAAACATTACGAAACAAATCCAAACGTTTCCCCTTTTTAGCGATTCAAGCCAAACATTTACAAACATTATGAAACGAATTCAAACATTTCACCTTTTTAGCGATATAAACCAAACATTTACAAACGTTACCAAACAAATCCAAACGTTTCACCTTTTTAGCGATTTAAGCCAAATGTTTACAAACGCTACAAAATAAATCCAAACGTTTTACCTTTTTAGCGATTTAAGCCAAACGTTTACAAACATTAAGAAATAAAACCAAACATTTAAAACGTTACGAAACAAATCCTAACGTTTCACATGTTTAGAGATTTATGCCAAACCTTTACTTATATTTACGAAACACAACCAAGCGTTTCACCTTTTTACGAATTTAAGCCAAATGTTTACAAACATTACGAAACAAATCAAAGCGTTTCACCTTTTTAGCAATTTAAGCCAAACGTTTACAAACGTTCCGAAACAAATCCAAGCGTTTAACCTTTTTAGTAATTTAAGCCAAACTTTTACAAATGTTACAAAACAATCCAAGCGTTTCACCGTTTTAGCAATTTAAGCCATACGTTTACAAATGGTATGAAACAAATCGAAACGTTTCACCTTTTTAGCAATTTAAGACGAACGTTTATAAACGCTATAAAACAAAACCAAACGTTTCTCCTATTTAGCAATTTAATCCAAACGTTTACAAACTTTACGAACCAACTCAAAATGTTTCATCATTTAGCGATATGAGCCAAACGTTTAAAATGTTACGTAACAAATCCAAACATTTCCCCGTTTTAGCGATTTATGCCAAATGTTTACAAACGTTACGTAAAAAATCCAAACGTTTCACCTTTTTAGCGATTGAAGCCAAATGTTTACTAACGTTACTAAACAAATCCAAACGTTTCACCTTTTTAGCGATTTAAGCCAAATGTTTGCAAACGTTACAAAACAAATCCAAACGTTTCACTTTTTTAGCGATTTAAGCCAAGCGTTTACAAAGGTTATGAAACAAATCCAAATGTTTCAACTTTTTAGCAATTTAAGCCAAGCGTTTACAAAGGTTATGAAACAAATCCAAACGTTTCACCTTTTTAGCGATTTAAGCCAAACGTTTACAAACGTTACAAAACAAATCCAAGTGTTTCTCCTTTTTAGCAATTTACGCTAAATGTTTACAAACGTTATGAAACAAATCTAAACGTTTCCCCCTTTTTGCAATTTATGCCAAACGTTTACAAACATTACGAAACAAATCCAAACATTTCACCTTTTTAGCGATTTAAGCCAAACGTTTACAAACATTACAAGGCAAATCCGAACGTTTTCCCTCTTTAGCAATTTAAGCCAAACGTTACGAAAACAAATCCAAACGTTTCACCTTTTTAGCGATATAAGCCAAACTGTTAGAAAAATTACGAAACAAATCCAAACGTTTCGCCTATATTATGATTTTAGCGATTTAAGCCAAACGTTTACAATCGCTACAAAAAAAAATCCAAACATTTTACCTTTTTAGCGATTTAAGTCAAACGTTTACAAACGTTACGAAATAAGACCAATCGTTTAAAACGTTACGAAACAAATCATAACGTTTCACATTTTTAGCGATTTAAGCCAAACCTTTATAAATGTTACGAAACAAACCAAGCGTTCACCTTTTTAGCAATTTAAGCCGCTCGTTTACAAACGTTACGAAACAAATCATAGCGTTTCACCATTTCAGCAATTTAAGCCAAACGTTTACAAACGTTCCGAAACAAATCCAAGTGTTTCACCTTTTTAGTAATTTAAACCAAATATTTACAAATGTTACGAAACAAATTCAAGCGTTTAACCTTTTTAGCAATTTAACCAAAACGTTTACAAATGTTACGAAATAAATCCAAACGTTTCACCTTTTTAAAAATATAAGCCGAACGTTTACAAACACTACGAAACAAAACCAAACGTTTCACCTTTTTAGCAATTTAAGCCAAACGTTTACAAACGTTAAGAAACAAATCCTTATGTTTCCCCATTTTAGCGATTTAAGCCAAAAATTTAAAATGTTACCAAATAAATCCAAACATTTCACCGTTTTAGCGATTTATGCCAAACGTTTACAAACATTTCGTAACAAATCCAAAGTTTCACCTTTTTAGCGATTGAAGCCAAGCATTTACAAATGTTACGAAACAAATCCAAACGTTTCACCTTTTTAGCGATTTAAGCCAAACATTTACAAACGTTACTAAACAAATCCAAACGTTTAACCTTTTTATCGATTTAAGCTAAACATTTAAAAAGCTTAGGAAACAAATCCAAATGTTTCACCTTTTTAGCAATTTAAGCCAAACATTTACAAACGTTGTGAAACAAATCCAAGTGTTTCACCTTTTTAGCAATTTATGCCAAACGTTATGAAATAAATCTATACGTTTCACCCTTTTAGCGATTTATGCCAAACGTTTACAACCGTTACGAAACAAATCCAAACGTTTCACCTTTTTAGCGATTTAAGCCAAACGTTTACAAACTTTACAAAGCAAATCCAAGCGTTTCACCTTTTAGCGATTTAGGCCAACGTTTACAAATGTTACGAAACAAATCCAAATGTTTCACCTTTTTAGTGATTTAAGCCAAACGGTTACGAAAATTACGAAACAAATCCAAACGTGTCGCCTTTTTAACGATTTACAAACGTTATGAAACAAATCCAAACGTTTCCCCCTTTTAGTAATTTATGCCAAATGTTTACAAACATTACGAAACAAATCCAAACATTTCACCTTTTTAGCAATTTAAGCCAAATGTTTACAAACATTACAAGGCAAATCCAAACGTTTTCCCTCTTTAGCAATTTAAGCCAAACGTTTACAAACGTTACGAAACAAATCCAAACGTTTCACCTTTTTAGCTATATAAGCCAAACTGTTTGTAAAATTACGAAACAAATCAAAACGTTTTTGTAATACCCGTAAAATTTTTTAATTTTTTTTTTATGAGTTTCCGGAAATAATTTGGAGTCGCTTACTAATCCATGATTTGGATAAATTATTTGATTTGGCCCATGCAAAACACAATCCAATTCATTACCATACATTATTTTAATCCCTTTTGGCCCATTAAGTCCATGAAGCCTATGCACATTAAACCCATGCATTTTATATATTCAACAGCAGCAGTTGCTCCCTAAAGCCTTTTTTGGCTTGCTGAACTCCACTCCCTTTCAGCCTTTTATATACGTGATACTTCACGTTTCTTTCATTCTTTATCTCCTCAAACCCTAGCTGATATTGAACTATCGAAAGTCTCTCAATTCCGTCATCTCTTCAACCTTCCTCTTTGCTGAAATCCATCGGTATGTTTCATTCTTCATTGTTCATTTAATTTCAGTTTAAACTTATAAACGGCATCTCCGTAATTTGAATCGTTCTCCTTCGTTTCTTGATCGAAATCAGAACCGTTTGATCCCGGAGATTGTAGACTCAATTCTCTACGTTTTCCAATCTCGTTTTCGCCAAACGGTACGTAATTCAATCCGTTATAGTCGCCACCGTTTTCTCGTTTTTACTTGTTATGTTTGGACTGTTTGTTCATGAGGTTACTGCCGTATTCTTTAAGTTTGTTTCTACCATTGCTTTGTTATTCTGTTATCTATATTGAGTAGAGTATAGATCGAGTTGCTTAAGTTGTGTATATTCTTCATGGTTGTTGCCGTGTCGAGCTCGCCGTTGCGGAGTTAAAATTCTGGATTTATATTCATGAGCAGTAGCTTTAATCCTTTGAGTTCTTAATGTTTGAATATATAATGACTAGGGTAGTTGTTCATAAGTTATATCTATTAGTGTATGGTTATTAATGAATGATTGAATTATGAAGTGGAGGGTTACGGGTTTTGCTTCTGTAAGTTATTTGATGTTGTAAAAAATGAGCTATAAGGTGATGAAGATGATGATGTGTACAAAGTGGATTGGCTGCTTCTAATTGTTATGAATAAATGTCCTTTTTAGTCACCGAATTATTGTTGGTTTCAACCTGTTGGAGGGAAACCATTTGGTTGGTTATGGAGGATGGCTAATTAGCCAATGAAATCACTCATTTATTTTGGTTAAATCAAATAAATCCCTTAAGTTAGTTTTACCTATTGTTTCGATAAATAACGTGGATTTCATTATGAATTATAAGTAATATTTTGTAGGCAATAGTTATTTTATTATTTAAGTTAATATAATTACTCGGGTAATTATACTTATTTTTGAATACCAATTTGGCATGAAAATTGACTAAATTACAATTTAGTCCTTGAACGATTTTATAAACTTATTTGATTAGGTTGTTGGTTAATAATTTTATATTTATTTTAATTATAAACCAAAAATAATTATATTTATTTTCGAATATCAATTTTCCATGAAATTGGCTAAATTACAGTTTAGCCCTTGAACATTTTTTTTTTAAACTTGTTTAATTAAGTTTTTGGTTTGTAACTTGGGTTACTTGAATTCGAAGTTATTGAGTTCTGCTTTAATGGTTTATTAAATTATCAACTTATTTTACAAATATAAATTCGGGTTTATATTTGATAAACGTTTTGAATCGGGTTAGACTTGGATCACCCGACAAGTGAGGTTAGCTTTGTAGTTATTGGTAACTCGGCTAACTCACTATTTGGAAATTAATTATTATTTAAAGATTATTAAATAATATTTATAAATCGGATTTTAAGCGAGAACTCAATAGACTTGTATTAATTGGGCTTTATTACCTATTGGGTATATTTGTGTGTGCTTTGGATTGTTTATTTCCGACATGTTATTTGTGCTAGTCCTATGTGGTGTCTAGTACTCTCTAGAGTTAGGGGCTGTTTTTAATAATTATTTTATTTGTCTAGACCCGTCTACTGTTCGTGCTTCAGAGGCGAACCAGGATTAATTGCTTGCCGGTTTTCACGTGGATTAGCAAGCAGTGAGTTTGTACTTACTATTTACCGCTTTATTAAGTAAATTGTTATTTTAATATTAAATATATATACTGTACGTATATTTTGAACTGTTTTTATATTATGGCTTCTAGTTGGAACATGCTACCTAATGGGCATCATTAGGACTGCGTGCGCACCGGTAATGATCTGGGAAAGGTAATTATGGTAATGTGGTAACTCGGTGTGAGCATAGCTCTCGGGAACAAGTAGAGTAACTCGGTGTAGCTCAGCTCTCGGGACAAGACCTGTTGGATTATGTTTACTATTTAAAATTGTGGATTAGGGTTCCAACTATTATTCGTAATACCGTTATTAAATGTTTTAAATTGTTTTAAAGGTTTTCCACTTAATAAATGTAGATAGTGGTATAAACTCATCTCAGTATATCTGACCCCGTTGTTTTCCCAATTTTTCCCAGGGTTATGATCTGAGAGAGTCTAGTGATCTCCGCATTTACTATTTCTCGGAGGTTCCATTTATTTTTGATAAAATGTAAAACTGTTTTATTCTTAGACCGCAGTAGTAACTAGACGTCTTTATTATTATTAGACAATTTGTCGGATTGGTTCGACTGGTTATATTGCTTTGGCATGTTATATTATTTACATTGGTTTATGATAAATCTATTTTAGATTCGGAATTGAATAAGCATGTTATTTTAACTGTTGTATATTAACTGCTAGATTTAGGCTGAAGTCTCGGTTGCCCCCGAGCATTGGTTTTCTGCAGGGTTATGTGTTTATATGTTAATTGAAAGGCTAGCTACGGGTTTTGGTACTACATTACCCATACCCTAGCGCCGGTCTCGATTCATGAAAATGGGTCGTGACAAACTTGGTATCAGAGCTTTGGTTTCAAACCAAGGCCAATTGCTTGCTATGTGTTTACTCTGTTAAGTATGGCTGTGTTTTAGGAACTACTGCGGATATAGGATTCTGTCATGTCTTTAAAAACGTCATCTTTTGATTTTAAAACATTCTGCCTATACCAATAGGATTGCGTCGAATCAGTCATTATTTGTTGATTTGATGCTGTTAATTGTTAATGCTATTTCACTTGGGTGAGTATTTTATTGTTGTTGATTTCTCGGGAAATCCTAATTATTAATTGTTTTGTTTCATACTTGGGTATGAATTATGTGTTATTTATATTGTTTTTGTTCAATCCTTAGGATATGGACAATGTTGTTCGTACTCGTGCTCGTGCTGCGGCAGAGCAAGAAGCTGTGGCTGATGATGCGATTTCCATGGAAGTCGATCAGAACGTACCACCAGTTCAGGCTAATGCTGGACGTGGTCGAGGTGGAGGTGCTGGCAGAGGTAGAGGTGCTGGTAGAGGCAGAGGAGCTGGTGCTGGTAGAGGTGGAGCTAGAGGACGTGGTGCAGCAGGTGTTCAGGCACCGAATGTGCAGCAGGCACCAGAGGTGCAACAAGCACCAAACATGCAAGCGTTCGACTTCACTACCTTCTTAGCTGGGATTGTCGAGATGCAGAACGACCAGGCTCTTCTGCAGAATCAGTGTTCTGTACTGGGTCAGCTAGCGCAGCAACAGCAACCTCAGGTTGGTGCTGTAGCTGGTATTGGTGGACTTGCTGGTGTCGGTCACATTCCAACAGACAGAGAGTTGGTGATGATCTACTTGAAGTTGAATCCGACTTCTTTTGATAGTACTGGGGATGCTCTTGACTTTTTGGAGGAATTTGAGTACAACAGTCAGAGGATTCAAGCTTCTGATCGTCAATCAGTGATGCTTGTGGAGATGTCGCTGAAGGGTCCAGCTAAGGACTGGTATCGTGATAACATCAGGCCAGTTATGGATACTTTGTCTTGGGCTGATTTTGTGATCAGGTTCAGAGGTTACTATCTACCCTTCTCTGTTACTGAGAGTTTCAGAGAAAAGCTGCTAAATTTGAAGAAGGGGGATAGATCAGTGACAGACTACACTACTGAGTTTGTACGTTTGGGGCGGTTTGCTACAGATCTTCAGGGTGATCAAGAGCGAGTGAACGACCGTTATATTAGGGGTTTAGGCTCGGAGTTTCTCCCTTTGCTGATAGGGACAAACATGGAGTTTGCCCGGTTAGTGGATAGTGCGCGACGGATGGAGAATTCGATGGTTCAGTTTGGGACGATCTCTGACCCTTTCCAGAATCAAAAGGGAAAGAGTGATCTTCCTAGTGGGGGGCAGCAGGCCCCAGTGCAGCATAGTAGTGGGAATTACTACAGTGGCTCTTCTCAGGCCAACAGGGGGAGTCGACGGACTCACAACAAAGGGAGGCATAGTGCCAGGTGTGCTCCGTACAGTTCCAGTAGCAGTGGGAGCAACCGTGGTTCAGGACGCGGGCACAGTGGTGGATCGAACATTCCGTTCTGCCAGAATTGCAGACGCAGGCACTATGGTCAGTGTCAGTTAGCTCCTGGAGGTTGTTTTACTTGTGGCCAGCCGGGTCATTTTTCCAGGGAGTGTCCGACATCTGGGCAGCAGATGTCTAACTCCATTGTGACGCAGTCTTCTTATCAGCAGCAGAGACCTGCGTTTTCACAGTCTGTAGGATACTCTCAACCTGCAGCATCTTTTGGTGGCCAGCGGGGCCGTGGTTCTGGTGGCAGAGGTTTTGGTGGCCGTGGTAACGGCGGTAGAGGTTCCAATGGTTATGGTACTGGACAGAGTTCGCAGCAGCAGCCACAGGGTCAAGCCAGAGTGTTCGCACTTACTCCTCAGGATGCGCGTGCATCAAATGCTGTGGTGCAAGGTACCATTCCGATTTCTTTTATAGATGCTTTAGTGTTATTTGATGCGGGTGCAACCCATTCGTTTGTATCTACATGTTTTGCTGGGAAATTGGGTATGGCACCATCTGTTTTGAGTGAACCTCTAGCTGTGTCTACACCTATGTCTCAAGGTGTAGTAGTGGACGTCGTTTATCCTTCTTGTCCAGTGGTTATTCAGGGTAGAGAATTATGTGCTGATTTGATTGTACTTGACGTTCTTTCTTTTGATGTTATCTTGGGGATGGACTGGTTGTCACGCCACTTTGCTTCTATTGACTGTCGAGGGAAGTCAGTCGAGTTCAGGATTCCAGGTGATCTACCTTTTTCCTTTCAGGGAGAAAAGGCAGAGACACCTAAGAATCTGATTTCCGCCATCAAGGCGAAGCGGATGTTAGGCAAGGGTTGCCAAGGTTTTCTTGCTGTGGTTCGTGATTTAGAGACTAGTAGTGGTGATATGCATAGTGTTCCGATAGTGAATGAGTTCACTGATGTATTTCCAAAGGAATTGCCTGGATTACCACCTGATCGTGACATTGAGTTTTGCATTGATGTGGTTTCTGGTACAGCTCCGATTTCGATACCTCCGCATCGGATGGCTCCTGCAGAGCTGAAGGAGTTGAAGGACCAGTTACAAGAGTTGTTGGATAGCGGGTTCATCAGACCGAGCACTTCTCCGTGGGGTGCTCCAGTTCTGTTTGTAAAGAAGAAAGACGGTTCCTTTTGACTGTGTATCGACTACAGACAATTGAACAAGGCTACTGTCAAGAACAGATATCCTCTTCCTCGCATCGATGATCTGTTTGACCAGTTGCAGGGTGCGAAGTGTTTTTCCAAGATTGATTTGAGGTCTGGGTATCATCAGCTACGGATCCGTGATGCAGATGTGCCTAAGACTGCTTTTCGGACTCGTTATGGACATTTTGAGTTTCTGGTTATGTCCTTTGGTCTGACGAACGCACCAGCAGCGTTTATGGATATGATGAACAGAGTGTTCAAGCCGTTTTTAGATCAATTCGTTATCGTTTTCATTGATGACATTTTGATCTATTCTCGGAGCGAGGAGGAGCATGCTTACCATTTGAGGACTATACTACAGACGTTGCGTGAGCATCAGTTGTATGCTAAGTTCTCAAAATGTGAGTTCTGGTTGGATCAGGTTACCTTTCTAGGACACGTGGTGTCGAAAGATGGGATCAAGGTTGATCCGAAGAAGATTGAGGCGGTCATGGATTGGCAAAGGCCAAGGTCAGTTACCGAGATCAGAAGTTTTCTGGGTTTAGCTGGCTACTATCGTCGGTTCGTGCAAGATTTCTCCAGAATATCTGCACCTTTGACTAAACTGACACAGAAGGGTGTCAAGTTTGAGTGGACTGACAAGTGCGAGGCGAGCTTTGAAAGCTCAAGGAGATTTTGACTACAGCTCCGATTTTGGCATTGCCTTCTGGCATTGATGGTTTCACAGTGTATTGTGATGCGTCTCGGATTGGTTTGGGTTGCGTTCTGATGCAACATGGACAGGTGATTGCCTATGCTTCCAGACAGTTGAAGAAGCATGAGGTGAATTACCCTACTCATGATTTAGAGTTGGCAGCTGTGGTTTTTGCGCTGAAAATCTGGAGGCATTATTTGTATGGTGCTACTTGTGAGATTTTCACTGATCATAAGAGTTTGAAGTATATCTTTGATCAGAGAGAATTGAACTTGAGACAGATTAGGTGGCTAGAGTTGCTGAAAGACTATGACTGTACTATTCAGTACCATCCTGGTAAGGCTAATGTGGTAGCCGATGCGTTGAGTCGCAAGTCTTCGGGCAGCTTGGCTCATATTTCTGAGATTGGGCGTAGACCCATGGTTAGAGAGTGGCACAGTTTGATAGCTTCAGGCTATGGTTTTCAGATTTCTCAGACTGGTTGTTTGTTAGCACATTTACAAGTGCAACCCGTTTTGATTGATCGGATCAAAGCTTTACAAGCTGAGGATCCACAGTTGAAACGGATTATTGAGGAGGTTCAGCAGGATGGGAATTCTGAGTTTATTTTTGTGGATGGTGTTCTGAGACATGGTTCGAGATTGTGTGTTCCGGACTCAGATGGTTTGAGGGACCAGATTCTGGAAGAAGCGCACAAGTCTGCTTATAGTGTTCATCCGGGTTCTACTAAGATGTACCATGATCTAAAGGGTACCTATTGGTGGAGCGGGATGAAGAAGGATGTCGCTGAGTATGTTTCTAAGTGTCTGACGTGCCAGCAGGTGAAGCTAGAGCATCAGAGACCTTTTGGTTATTTGCAACCACTACCTATTCCAGAGTGGAAGTGGGAGCGGATTGCTATGGATTTTGTGGTTGGTTTACCACGTACTCGACAGGGGTACGATTCCATTTGGGTGATAGTTGACCGTATGACCAAGTCAGCTCATTTCCTTCCGATTAAGGTTTCGTATACTGCTTCGAGGTTGGCTCAGTTGTACATCGACAGGATTGTCAGTTTGCATGGTGTACCGGTTTCCATTGTTTCAGACAGAGGTTCTGTGTTTACTTCGAGGTTCTGGAAAGCGTTACAGGAATCCTTGGGTTCTCGGTTGGATTTCAGTACAGCTTTTCATCCTCAGACTGACGGTCAGTCTGAGAGGACTATTCAGACGTTGGAGGATATGCTCAGGATGTGTGTTCTCGATTTTCAGGGTAGCTGGGATACTCATCTGCCGTTGATTGAGTTTTCTTACAACAACAGTTACCACGCGAGTATCGAGATGGCGCCGTATGAGGCTTTGTACGGGCGCAAGTGTAGATCTCCTATCTGTTGGGAGGAGGTTGGAGAGCGTAAACTCTCGGGAGCGGAGATTATTCAGATTACCTCAGAGAAGGTACCTTTGATCAAACGGAGGTTAGAGACTGCTTTTAGTCGGCATAAGAGTTACGCTGATCCGAAGAGAAAAGACATTGAGTTTCATGTTGGTGATTTCGTGTTTCTTCGGGTTTCGCCTATGAAAGGCGTGGTTCGTTTTGGTGTCAAGGGAAAGTTGGCACCAAGGTATATTGGTCCTTATGAGATTTCAGAGAGGATTGGGGCTGTGGCTTATCGTCTGGTTCTGCCGCCAGACATGTCGTTAGTGCATCCTGTGTTTCACGTTTCTATGTTGAGAAAGTGCATTTCTGATCCTTCGCACGTGATTGTGCCTCAGAGTGTTGAGATTGACCAAGAGCTGTCCTATGAGGAACAGCCAGTTGAGATTGTTGATACGCAGGTGCGTAAATTGCGGAACAAGGAGATTCCGATGGTCAAAGTTCTCTGGCGCAATCATTCTGTAGAGGAGTGTACTTGGGAGACCGAGTCAGATATGCGGAATCGCTATCCTTTTCTTTTTCCGTGAGGTGCGATATCTTGATTTTCTGTGACTTTTATGATTTCTACTTGTGTTACATGTTGTTCTGGTGGTAATTGCTTATCGTGTTAAATTCGAGGACGAATTTTTAATTACTTGGGGAGAATGTAATACCCGTAAAATTTTTTAATTTTTTTTTTATGAGTTTCCGGAAATAATTTGGAGTCGCTTACTAATCCATGATTTGGATAAATTATTTGATTTGGCCCATGCAAAACACAATCCAATTCATTACCATACATTATTTTAATCCCTTTTGGCCCATTAAGTCCATGAAGCCTATGCACATTAAACCCATGCATTTTATATATTCAACAGCAGCAGTTGCTCCCTAAAGCCTTTTTTGGCTTGCTGAACTCCACTCCCTTTCAGCCTTTTATATACGTGATACTTCACGTTTCTTTCATTCTTTATCTCCTCAAACCCTAGCTGATATTGAACTCTCGAAAGTCTCTCAATTCCGTCATCTCTTCAACCTTCCTCTTTGCTGAAATCCATCGGTATGTTTCATTCTTCATTGTTCATTTAATTTCAGTTTAAACTTATAAACGGCATCTCCGTAATTTGAATCGTTCTCCTTCGTTTCTTGATCGAAATCAGAACCGTTTGATCCCGGAGATTGTAGACTCAATTCTCTACGTTTTCCAATCTCGTTTTCGCCAAACGGTATGTAATTCAATCCGTTATAGTCGCCACCGTTTTCTCGTTTTTACTTGTTATGTTTGGACTGTTTGTTCATGAGGTTACTGCCGTATTCTTTAAGTTTGTTTCTACCATTGCTTTGTTATTCTGTTATCTATATTGAGTAGAGTATAGATCGAGTTGCTTAAGTTGTGTATATTCTTCATGGTTGTTGCCGTGTCGAGCTCGCCGTTGCGGAGTTAAAATTCTGGATTTATATTCATGAGCAGTAGCTTTAATCCTTTGAGTTCTTAATGTTTGAATATAAAATGACTAGGGTAGTTGTTCATAAGTTATATCTATTAGTGTATGGTTATTAATGAATGATTGAATTATGAAGTGGAGGGTTACGGGTTTTGCTTCTGTAAGTTATTTGATGTTGTAAAAAATGAGCTATAAGGTGATGAAGATGATGATGTGTACAAAGTGGATTGGCTGCTTCTAATTGTTATGAATAAATGTCCTTTTTAGTCACCGAATTATTGTTGGTTTCAACCTGTTGGAGGGAAACCATTTGGTTGGTTATGGAGGATGGCTAATTAGCCAATGAAATCACTCATTTATTTTGGTTAAATCAAATAAATCCCTTAAGTTAGTTTTACCTATTGTTTCGATAAATAACGTGGATTTCATTATGAATTATAAGTAATATTTTGTAGGCAATAGTTATTTTATTATTTATGTTAATATAATTACTCGGGTAATTATACTTATTTTTGAATACCAATTTGGCATGAAAATTGACTAAATTACAATTTAGTCCTTGAACGATTTTATAAACTTATTTGATTAGGTTGTTGGTTAATAATTTTATATTTATTTTAATTATAAACCAAAAATAATTATATTTATTTTCGAATATCAATTTTCCATGAAATTGGCTAAATTACAGTTTAGCCCTTGAACGTTTTTTTTAAAACTTGTTTAATTAAGTTTTTGGTTTGTAACTTGGGTTACTTGAATTCGAAGTTATTGAGTTCTGCTTTAATGGTTTATTAAATTATCAACTTATTTTACAAATATAAATTCGGGTTTATATTTGATAAACGTTTTGAATCGGGTTAGACTTGGATCACCCGACAAGTGAGGTTAGCTTTGTAGTTATTGGTAACTCGGCTAACTCACTATTTGGAAATTAATTATTATTTAAAGATTATTAAATAATATTTATAAATCGGATTTTAAGCGAGAACTCAATAGACTTGTATTAATTGGGCTTTATTACCTATTGGGTATATTTGTGTGTGCTTTGGATTGTTTATTTCCGACATGTTATTTGTGCTAGTCCTATGTGGTGTCTAGTACTCTCTAGAGTTAGGGGCTGTTTTTAATAATTATTTTATTTGTCTAGACCCGTCTACTGTTCGTGCTTCAGAGGCGAACCAGGATTAGTTGCTTGCCGGTTTTCACGTGGATTAGCAAGCAGTGAGTTTGTACTTACTATTTACCGCTTTATTAAATAAATTGTTATTTTAATATTAAATATATATACTGTACGTATATTTCGAACTGTTTTTATATTATGGCTTCTAGTTGGAACATGCTACCTAATGGGCATCATTAGGACTGGGTGCGCACCGGTAATGATCTGGGAAAGGTAATTATGGTAATGTGGTAACTCGGTGTGAGCATAGCTCTCGGGACCAAGTAGAGTAACTCGGTGTAGCTCAGCTCTCGGGACTCTGTTATAAGTGTGGTCAGTGGTAATTCGGTGTAGCTCAGCTCTCGGGACCAGACCTGTTGGATTATGTTTATTATTTAAAATTGTGGATTAGGGTTCCAACTATTATTCGTAATACCGTTATTAAATGTTTTAAATGGTTTTAAAGGTTTTCCACTTAATAAATGTAGATAGTGGTATAAACTCATCTCAGTATATCTGACCCCGTTGTTTTCCCAATTTTTCCCAGGATTATGATCTGAGAGAGTCTGGTGATCTCCGCATTTACTATTTCTCGGAGGTTCCATTTATTTTTGATAAAATGTAAAACTGTTTTATTCTTAGACCGCAGTAGTAACTAGACGTCTTTATTATTATTAGACAATTTGTCGGATTGGTTCGACTGGTTATATTGCTTTGGCATGTTATATTATTTACATTGGTTTATGATAAATCTATTTTAGATTCGGAATTGAATAAGCATGTTATTTTAACTGTTGTATATTAACTGCTAGATTTAGGCTGAAGTCTCGGTTGCCCCCGAGCATTGGTTTTCTGCAGGGTTATGTGTTTATATGTTAATTGAAAGGCTAGCTACGGGTTTTGGTACTACATTACCCATACCCTAGCGCCGGTCTCGATTCATGAAAATGGGTCGTGACAGTTTTGCCCATATTATGATTTTAGCGATTTAAGCCAAACGTTTACAAATGCTTAAAAAAAATCCAAATATTTTACCTTTTTAGTGATTTAAGCCAAACGTTTACAAACGCTACGAAATAAGACCAATCGTTTAAAACGTTACGAAACAAATCCTAATGTTTCACATTTTTAGCGATTTAAGCCAAACCATTACAAATGTTACGAAACAAACCAAGCGTTCACCTTTTTAGCAATTTAAGCCGCACGTTTACAAATGTTACGAAACAAATCCAAGCGTTTCACCATTTCAGCAATTTAAGCCAAACGTTTACAAACATTCCGTAACAAATCCAAGTGTTTCACCTTTTTAGTAATTTAAACCAAATATTTACAAATGTTACGAAACAAATCCAAGCGTTTAATCTTTTTAGCAATTTAACCAAAACGTTTACAAACTTTACGAAACAAATCCAAACGTTTCACCTTTTTAGAAATATAAGCCGAACGTTTACAAACGCTACGAAACAAAACCAAACGTTTCACCTTTTTAGCAATTTAAGCGAAACGTTTACAAAAGTTAAGAGACAAATCCTTATGTTTCCCCATTTTAGCGATTTAAGCCAAACGTTTAAAATGTTACAAAATAAATCCAAACATTTCACTGTTTTAGCGATTTATGCCAAACGTTTATAAACATTTCGTAACAAATCCAAAGTTTCACCTTTTTAACGATTGAAGCCAAGCATTTACAAACGTTACGAAACAAATCCAAACGTTTCACCTTTTTAGCGATTCAAGCCAAACATTTACAAACGTTACAAAACAAATCTAAACGTTTAACCTTTTTATCGATTAAAGCCAAACATTTACAAAGCTTAGGAAACAAATCCAAATGTTTCACCTTTTTAGCAATTTAAGCCAAACATTTACAAACGTTACGAAACAAATCCAAGTGTTTCACCTTTTTAGCAATTTATGCCAAACGTCATGAAATGAATCTATATGTTTCACCCTTTTAGCGATTTATGCCAAACGTTTACAAACGTTACGAAACAAATCCAAACGTTTCACCTTTTTAGCGATTTAAGCCAAACGTTTACAAACTTTACAAAGCAAATCCAAACGTTTCACCTTTTAGCGATTTAGGCCAACGTTTACAAATGTTACGAAACAAATCCAAATGTTTCACCTTTTTAGCGATTTAAGCCAAACGGTTACAAAAATTACGAAACAAATCCAAACGTGTCGACTTTTTAACGATTTACAAACGTTATGAAACAAATCCAAACGTTTCCCCCTTTTAGCAATTTATGCCAAATGTTTACAAACATTACGAAACAAATCCAAACATTTTACGTTTTTAGCGATTTAAGCCAAATGTTTACAAACGTTACGAAACAAATCCAAACGTTTCACCTTTTTAGCTATTAAAGCCAAAACGTTTACAAACATTACGAAATAAATCCAAACGTTTCACCTTTTTAGCTATTTGAGCCAAACTTTTACAAAAGTTACGAAACAAAACCAAGCGTTTCACCTTTTTTGCAGTTTAAGCCAAATGTTTACAAACGTTACGAAACAAATCCAAACGTTTCACCTTTTTATCGATATAAGCCAAACATTTACAAAAGTTATAAAAACAAATCCAAATGTTTCACCGTTTTAGCAATTTAAGCCAAACGTTAACAAACGTTCCAAATCAAATCCAAACGTTTCACCTTTTTAGCAATTTAAGCCAAACGTTTACGAACGTTATGAAACAAATCCAAGTGTTTCACCTTTTTAGCAATTTATGCCAAACATTTACAAACGTTACGAAACGAATCCGTACGTTTCACCCTTTTAGCAATTTATGCCAAACATTTACAAACATTACGAAACAAATCCAAACGTTTCACCTTTTTAGCGATTTAAGCCAAACGTTTACAAACATTACGAAATAAATCCAAACGTTTCACCGTTTTAGCTATTTGATCCAAACATTCATAAACATTACGAAACAAAACCAAGTGTTTCACCTTTTTAGCAGTTTAAGCCAAACGTTTACAAACGTTATGAAACAAATCCAAACTTTTCACCTTTTTAGCGATTGAACCCAAATGTTTACTAACGTTACTAAACAAATCTAAAAGTTTCACCTTTTTAGCGATTTAAGCCAAACGTTTACAAATGTTACGAAAAAAATCCAAACGTTTCATCTTTTTAGCGATTTAAGCCAAGCGTTTACAAAGGTTATGAAATAGATCCGAATGTTTCAACTTTTTAGCAATTTAAGCCAAATGTTTACAAACGTTACAAACAAATCCAAGTGTTTCACCTTTTTAGCAATTTAAGCCAAACGTTTACGAACGATATGAAACAAATCCAAACGTTTCCCCCTTTTAGAGATTTATGCCAAACGTTTACAAACGATACGAAACAAATCCAAACATTTCACCTTTTTAGAGATTTAAGCCAAAATTTACAAACGTTCCAAAGCAAATCCAAACGTTTTCCCTCTTTAGCAATTTAAGCCAAACGTTTACAAACGTTACAAAAGAAATCCAAACGCTTCACCTTTTTAGCGATATAAGCCAAACTGTTACAAAAATTACGAAAGAAATCCAAACGTTTCGCCTTTTTTACGATTTTAGCGATTTAAGCCAAACGTTTACAAACGTTACAAAACAAATCCAAATATTTTACCTTTTTAGCGATTTAAGCCAAACGTTTACAAACGCTATGAAATAAGACAAATCGTTTAAAACGTTACGAAACAAATCCTAACGTTTCACATTTTTAGAGATTTAAGCCAAACCTTTACAAATGTTACAAAACTAAACCAATCTTTCACCTTTTTAGCAATTTAAGCCGCACGTTAAGAAACAAATCCAAGCGTTTCACCTTTTTAGCAATTTAAGCCAAACGTTTACAAACGTTCCGAAACAAATCCAAGTATTTAACCTTTTTAATAATTTAAACCAAACGTTTACAAACGTTACGAAACAAATCCAAGTGTTTCACCTTTTTAGCAATTTACCCCAAACATTTACAAACGTTACGAAACAAATCCAAACGATTAACCTTTTTAGCAATATAAGTCGAACGTTTACAAACGTTACGAAACAAAACCAAACGATTAAAACGTTACAAAACAAATGCAAACATTTCACAGTTTTCGTGATTTATGCCAAACGTTTACAAACTTTACGTAACAAATCCAAACGTTTCATCTTTTTAGCGATTAAAGCCAAACATTTACAAACGTAATGAAACAAATCCAAACGTTTCACCTTTTTAGCGATTTAAGCCAAACATTTGCAAACGTTACGAAACAAATCCAAACGTTTCACCTTTTTATCGATATAAGCCAAACATTTACAAAGGTTATGAAACAAATAAAAATGTTTCACCTTTTTAGAAATTTAAGGCAAACGTTAACAAACGTTCCAAATCAAATCCAAACGTTTCATCTTTTTAGAAATATAAGCCAAACATTTATAAACGTTAAGAAATAAATCCAAGTGTTTCACCTTTTTAGCAATTTATGCCAAACGTTTACAAACATTACGAAACGAATCCATACGTTTTACCCTTTTAGAGATTTATGCCAAACGTTTACAAACGTTGCGAAACAAATCCAAATGTTTCACCTTTTAAGCGATTTAAGCCAAACGTTTACAAACGTTACAAAACAAATCTAAACGTTTTACCTTTTTAGCGATTTAATCCAAACGTTAACAAACGTTACGAAATAAGACCAAACGAAAAAAATCCTAACGTTTCACATTTTTAGCAATGTAAGCCAAACCTTTACAAAAGTTACGAAACAAATCCAAATGTTTCCCATTTTTAGCAATTTGAGCCAAACATCTACAAACGTTACCAAACTGAAACCAAGCGTTTCCCCTTTTTAGCAATTTAGGTCAAACGTTTACAAACGTAACGAAACTAGTCCAAGCATTTCACCTTATTAGCAGTTTAAGCCAAATATTTAAAAACATTACAAAACAAATCCAAGCGTTTCACCTTTTTAGCAATTTAAGCCAAACGTTTACAAACGTTAAGAAACAAATCCAAACATTTCACCTTTTTAGCAATTTAAGCCAATCGTTTACAAACAGTACAAAACAAATCCAAACGTTTCACCTTTTTAGCAAATTAAGCTAAACGTTTACAAACGATACGAAACAAATTCAAATATTTCCCCTTTTTAGCTATATAAGCCAAACATTAACAAACGTTACGAACAAATCCAAACGTTTCACCTTTTTAGCAATGTAAGCCAAACGTATACAAACATAACGAAACAAATCCATACGTTGCACCTTTTTAGCGATTGAAGCCAAACATTTACAAACATTACGGAATAAATCCAAACGTTTCACCTTTTTAGCTATTTGAGCCAAACTTTTACAAACGTTACGAAACAAAACCAAGCGTTTCACCTTTTTAGCAGTTTAAGCCAAACGTTTACAAACGTTACGAAACAAATCCAAACGTTTCACCTTTTTATCGATTTAAGCCAAACATTTACAAAGGTTATGAAACAAATCCAAATGTTTCACCTTTTTAGCAATTTAAGCCAAACGTTAACAAACGTTCCAAATCAAATCCAAATGTTTCACCTTTTTATCAATTTAAGCCAAACGTTTACAAACGCTACGAAACAAATCCAAATGTTTCACCTTTTTAGCAATTTATTCCAAACGTTTACAAACATTACGAAACCTATCCATACGTTTCACTCTTTTAGCGATTTATGCCAAACGTTTACAAACGTTACGAAACAAATCCAAACATTCCACCTTTTTAGCGATTTAAGCTAAACGTTTACAAACATTACGAAATAAATCCAAACGCTTCACCTTTTTAGCTATTTGAGCCAAACGTTTACAAACGTTACGAAACAAAACCAAGAGTTTCACCTTTTTAGCAGTTTGAGCCAAACGTTTACAAACGTTACGAAACAAATCCAAACGTTTCACCTTTTTATCTCTTTGAGCCAAACGTTTACAAACGTTACGAAACAAATTCAAACATTTTACCTTTTTAGCGATTTATGCCAGACGTTTACAAACGTAGCGAAAAAAGTTCAAACGTTTCCCCTTTATAGCGATTTAAGCCAAACGTTTACAAACATTTCGAAATAAATCCAAACGTTTCACCTTTTTAGCTATTTGAGCCAAACTTTTACAAAGGTTATGGAACAAATCCAAACGTTTCACCTTTTTAGCTATTTGAGCCAAACTTTTACAAACTTTACGGAACAAAACCAAGCGTTTCACATTTTTAGCAGTTTAAGTCAAACGTTTACAAACGTTACGAAACAAATCCAAACGTTTCACATTTTTATCTATTTTAGCCAAACATTTACAAAGGTTATGAAATAAATCCAAATGTTTCGCCTTTTAAGCAATATAAGCCAAACGTTAACAAACGTTCCAAATCAAATCCAAACGTTTCACCTTTTTAGCAATTTAAGCCAAACGTTTACAAACGTTACGAAACAAATCCAAGTGTTTCACCTTTTTAGCAATTTATGCCAAACGTTTACAAATGTTACGAAACGAATTCATACGTTTCACCCTTTTAGCGATTTTTGCCAAACATTTACAAACGTTACGAAACGAATCCAAAGGTTTGACCTTTCTAGTGATTTAAGCCAAATGTTTACAAACATTACGAAATAAATCCAAACGTTTCATCTTTTTAGATATTTGAGCCAAACTTTTACAGACATTACGAAACAAAACCAAGCGTTTCACCTTTTTAGAAGTTTAAGCCAAAGGTTTACAAACGTTACGGAAAAAATCCAAACGCTTCACCTTTTTATCGATTAAAGCCAAACATTTTGTTCGCGTGAAAATATTTCCAAACTCGAATCTTTGAATTTATAGATGGGTACTGTGTGGATCGATGCTTTAACCGGTTCGGTCCGAAAAGTTGAACAGGGTTTGATTTATCTAAATTAAAACATTAATCTGGAGGTTAAGAAACCCAGGCGAGATTAATATTTGAACTACTCCTACTCCTAAATTAACCAACCGCGGGGGTTGGGGATAGAAAAGCGCAGGGCTTTGAAGTTTGTGTTTGATTGATAATTTGAGTTCTAGAGAATACAAACCTAAAACTAGCTATTTATAGGGGACAAACCCTAAAATAGAAAACCTAGTCTAGTGAGATACAATCTCTTATTTAGATAATACTAAACTAAATAAATAAGATAATTACTAAAAAGATAACTACTAAGCTAAGATAGGAACAAAAGGATAGTTGATGGCTTTTGGGCTCAAAAAACCCGAGTTAGCCCATATGAGCTCTTTTTTGGGCCGGTGTAAACAATGCCCCCTACGTCTTTTTAGCTGAATGTCAAGAAAGGTGAAGAGACGTATTTTTATCACTTGTCTTGAAATCTATCTTCGATCAAACTTAATTGACGTTTTAATCGGTCGTTTAGACCGAATAATTTTAACACTCCTTAGTATTTTAGCCGATTCAATTTTTTGAGATAATAAAAATCGGCCATATAATTCTAGATCACAAATTATGAACAATCTTTTATAATTATAGGCCGATAATTATATGGGTCTTTAAGTATACCTGTTATATCGTCCAAAATTTAGTGTTTTGTCAACTATGCTTCATGATATAACTTGATACTAACAAATTTTGGCCGAGTATCTCTTTATCATGATGTCTCCTTGCTCAAGTATATGTTGCATGGTAAAGTCCTTCTTTGGTTCACCAACTTATTCTTCCTTACTTGTACTTAATCGAGCACTTTTCAAATAAATGAATGTTTGAATCCATTAGTTGACCATGCATCTGCTCCATATATTCTTAATGGATATGAGACCTTGACATGTGTTTCCAAAAATAGCATGTATTTGAGAAGCTCGGCCATATGTCAATCAAGCTTATTCAATTGATCGTCCTTCTTGATTTCTTGATCGGTCAAGGTTTTTCCATTGCTTCGTTCTAAAAATAATTTTGGGCGATTACTATTTAATGGGCCGATTAAGTTTAATGACAAAATTTGAGTGAGCCATCATTAATCGGCCATGCACCAATTATTGGTTAATTTTACCCAATTGACTTGTATTGACAGTGCTTCTCACGTGAATGCCAATCAAGAAACTTTTCATCATGATCGGCCATTATTAATCAAATATATGCATGTCCACTTTTTTTTTTTTATCGCCACATATGCTATCCACTTTGTATTGGACGACACACCCACCTCCATATCATTAAGACTTTGCACAACTGACACTTGAACAATTCATACATTAGTCAAGTATGTCAAATGTGTCAATCAGGTCCATGTATATACCATAAAGTCCATGAGCCATCTCTCTTGTCATTTAATCGGCACTCTTTGACTCGCCCTTAATACATATCTGATCGTCTTTTGACCGATCAAGTTGTTTCGTCAAACCAACATGATCTCTGATCGGCCATATGATTGGTCTGTGTCCTCAACATTTGAATTCTCCCAACTAACTTTGGTTTCCATATTTTGTACCGAGTCTTAGAATATCAACTTAGATGGATAACAGTCGTGCCCCCGACGTCTTGACTCACCCAATACCAAATGATCGGTACTCGCCCTTTGGTTGTGCTAATAAAATCTCATTATCAGGAGATTTCAAAAAATAAGTCCTTAGACGCAAACTTCTTCATTCTCATACCTCGGCACACAACCTAGTACTCGCCCTTTGGCGGTTGAGTAGACGCAAAGGTTGAGGGCTTGGAGGTTTAGGGTTCACAATTGGAGGGCTTCCCACTTGAGGACCTCGCTAAGCAAAATTATAGCACAAATGTTGCCTTGCTTTCATTTTGGATGATACACACGCTAGGTTTCCCATATTTTGTCATAAAAGAGACTCATCGAGGTGGCTAGTAATCGATCGTGCCTCAAAATACTTTGACTCGCCCTTAAAAGATCGTCCATCACCCGTTCGATAACCAACATAGTCGCCATATCAAAAAACATTCTCAAGGAATCGCCAACATGTATTTCGTTGTTGGGGTTGCATCGCCGAAAAAATAAATTTGGGGCAACCAAACATGGCCATGATGCCACCACTTTTTTAGGATGTTCAACATAAAATCACCTTGTGATGCCACCACTTCTTGATCTTAGGAGGTTCAGCATAAGAATCGCCCTCTCGCCCGTTTCATTGCAAAATGAATTGGGTAACGTCACAAATTTAACCTCATGACTCGCCCACTTTATTAGGGACCCAGAGCTTGGTACTCACCCTCTAAAGGTTGAAGAACGCCTTTATTTAAATGTTAAATCACCTCGCCATACAAAGTAATCACCCACTAGATCGCCCAAATTTCAAAGAATCAATTTAGAAGGACTCACCAAAGTGAATGACAATTGGCTATGCCCCCCGGTATTTTGACTTATTTTGGACGCCGAACTTGTTTGGATGTTGCCCTCATTTAGCCGATACCCCTTAGACTCCGAGTCTATTTGGTGTTTGGGGCAACTCTATCGGCGATATGTTACCCTAACAAGACTTTCGTCATGCCCCCAGCTCTTGACTCGCCTAAAGGTATATGGATCATCTGACAATGTGCCACCCACTTCACCAAAAGTTATATGGATCATTTGTGTACTCAAAACCTATGAACTTGTTACTCACCCTTTGGCACCATAATACTCGCCCTGAGGACATAATAATTGAGGAGTTGGTACTCGCCCTTTGTTGGTGCAACTGATACTCACCCTCTATCGACTTCATTCTGAATGATCGCCGACGTGGTCAACTTGAAAGGACCCATCAAGGTGGACAGTGACTGATCGTGCCCTCAACATTTAGATTCGCCCAACGCCGAATAATTAGTGTAGTACTCAGCATCTAAGGATTTGAAGGTTAAGGACTCGGCACCTAGAGACTTGGGGGTTGAGAAATTGGTACTCTCCCTCTTGTACCTATTATACTCGCCCCTCTATGAAAAATCGGTATAAGGGCGAATTCAAATATTCATTAACCAATTTTGGATGTTTAACTTGTTAGGTTGTTACCCTTGCTCAGCCGATACCCCATGGATTCTTGAGTCCATTTGATGTTTGAGGCAACTCGGCCTTTATATTGGCATCCTTGATGATAGGTTGCCCTAACAAGACTTTCACCAATGATTGAGATACTAGCATTCGTCTTTATCTCCATTTGAATGATGGTGTAATTACCCATCATTATTTTGGTCTCACCCACTTGATTCATCGCCCATCAAGTACCTGCCGATTTTTGGGCTATCTCATCACTTATGAAATCGGCTCGTGACCTTGAGGGGCGAGTCAGATGTAGGTCGCGGACATAGTCATTTGTCTCCTCCTCATGTACTTAGTTTGGATGCTCGACTACGAGGTCGACGGTCTTTGTCCCAGCGGGGGGTGCGTAAGTCCCCAAGCGGCTGTAACTCGACAGTCATTGTTCTAGCGGGGGGTGCATAGGTCCCCAGGCAGCTGTAACCCTGACTTGTCACCCTTTGTCATGATCGCCTCCAAGCCTGAGTTTGAATCGCCTGACGATGCGCAACCTTCTTCAAATTAGACCCTCTAGTACCCAACATACTCATCCCTATATGAAGACTCGGCATATGGGTGATTCAAATACTCATTGGCCCATTTTGGATGCCGAACCCGTTGGGTTGATGCCCTTGTTTGGCCGATACTCCCTGAACTCCAAATCTATTCGATGTTTAGGGCAACTCGGCCACTCTATTGGCAGTCTCGACGATACATTACCCCGACAAGACTTCCGCCAATGATTCCATGAACACATGTTAAGCTACCAAGATCCGCCTTTATCTCCCTTTAAATGATTGTGTGACCATTCATCACTATTTTGATGGCCTCGCCCATCTGATTAATTGCCCATCAAGTACCCGCCGATATTTTGGGCTATCTCATCACTTATGAAATCGGCGCGTGACCCTGAAGGGCGAGTGGGAGGTAGGTCGCGGACATAATCATTTATCTCATCCTCATGTACTTGGTTCGGATACTTGACTACGAGGTCGACAGTTTTGTTCCAGCGGGGGGTGCGTATGTCCCCATGCGGCTGTAACTCGACGGTCATTGTTCTAGCGGGGGGTGCGTAGGTCCCCAGGCAGCTGTAACTCTGACTTGTCACCCTTTGTCATGTTTCGCCACCAAGCCTGAGTTTGAATCGCCTGACAATGTGCGACCTACTTCGGATTGGACTCAGCTACGTTAACAAGTGCACCTGTAACTTTCCTTCGTCGTTCCGGTTTTTGTGCTCACCATAAACGCGTCCCCAGTGGAGTCGCCAAAAGATGTTCGCGTGAAAATATTTCCAAACTCGAATCTTTGAATTTATAGATGGGTACTGTGTGGATCGATGCTTTAACCGGTTCGGTCCGAAAAGTTGAACAGGGTTTGATTTATCTAAATTAAAACATTAATCTGGAGGTTAAGAAACCCAGGCGAGATTAATATTTGAACTACTCCTACTCCTAAATTAACCAACCGCGGGGGTTGGGGATAGAAAAGCGCAGGGCTTTGAAGTTTGTGTTTGATTGATAATTTGAGTTCTAGAGAATACAAACCTAAAACTAGCTATTTATAGGGGACAAACCCTAAAATAGAAAACCTAGTCTAGTGAGATACAATCTCTTATTTAGATAATACTAAACTAAATAAATAAGATAATTACTAAAAAGATAACTACTAAGCTAAGATAGGAACAAAAGGATAGTTGATGGCTTTTGGGCTCAAAAAACCCGAGTTAGCCCATATGAGCTCTTTTTTGGGCCGGTGTAAACACATTTACAAAGGTTATGAAACAAATCGAAATGTTTCACCTTTTTATCAATTTAAGCCAAACGTTAACTAACGTTCCAAATAAAATCCAAACGTTTTCCCTTTTTAGCAATTTAAGCCAAACGTTTACAAACGTTACGAAATAAATCCAAGTGTTTCACCTTTTTATCAATTTCTGCCAAACGTTTACAAACGTTACGGAACGAATCCATATGTTTCATCCTTTTAGCGATTTATGTCAAACGTTTGCAAACGTTACGAAACAAATCCAAACGTTTCCCCTTTTTAGCGATTTAAGAAAAACGTTTACAAACGTTACAAAGAAAATCCAAACGTTTCACCTTTTTAGCGATTTAAGCCAACGTTTACAAATGTTACAAAACAAATCCAAATGTTTCACCTTTTTAGCGAATTAAGGCAAACGGTTACAAAAATTACGAAACAAATCCAAACGTTTCGCCTTTTTAACGATTTAAGCCAAACGTTTAGAAACGTTACAAAACAAAACCAAACGTTTAAAACGTTACAAAAGAAATCCAAACGTTTCACATTTTTAGCGATTTAAGCCAAACCTAAAATCGCTAAATGTTTACAAACGTTACGAAACAAATCCAAATGTTTTGCCTTTTTAGCAATTTAAGCCTAGCGTTTACAAACGTTACGAAAAAAATCCAAACATTTCACCTTAAAAACGATTTAAGCCAAACGTTTCGAAACGTTACGAAACAAAGTCAAACGTTTAAAATGTTACTAAACAAATCCAAAGGTTTCGCATTTTTAGCAATTTAAGCCAAACCTTTACAAACGCTACAAAACAAAACCAAGCGTTTCAAATTTTTAGCAATTTAAGCCAAACGTTTACAAACGTTACAAAACAAATCCAAGCGTTTCACCTTTTTAGCAATTTAAGCCAAACGTTTACAAACGATCCGAAACAAATCCAAGTGTTTCATATTTTTAGGAATTTTGGCCAAACGTTTATAAATGCTACAAAATAAATCCAAGCGTTTCACCTTTTTTGCAATTTAAGACAAACATTTACAAATGTTAGGAAACAATTCCAAACGTTTCACCATTTTAGCGATTTAAGCCGAACGTTTACAAACTTTACAAAACAAAACCAAACATTTCACCTTTTTAGCAAGTTAAGCCAAACCTCTACAAATGTTATGAAACAAAACCAAACGTTTCCCTTTTTAATGGATTCAAGCCAAACGTTTAAAATGTTACGAAAAAAATCCAAACGTTTCCCCTTTTTAGCGATTTATGCCAAACGTTTAAAATGTTACGAAAAAAATCCAAACGTTTACAAACGTTATGAATCAAATCCACACATTTCACCTTTTTAGCGATTTAAGCCAAACGTTTACAAACGGTACGAAATAAATCCAAACGTTTCACCTTTTTCGCAATTTAAGATAAACGTTTACAAACGGTACGAAACAAATCCAAAAGTTTCCCCTTTTTAGCTATGTAAGCCAAACGTTTACAAACTTTACGAACAAATCCAAACGTTTCACCTTTTTAGCAATGTAAGCCAAACGTTTAGGAAACAAATCCAAGCATTTCACCTCTTTAGCAATATAAACCAAACGTTTACAAACGTTACGAAATAAATCAAAGCGTTTCATCTTTTTAGCAATTTAAGCCAAACGTTTACAAATGTTACAAAAAGACCCAAATGTTTCCCCTTTTTAGCGATTTATGTCAAACGTTTACAAAGGTTGTGAAACAAATCCAAATGTTTCACCTTTTTAGCAATTTAAGCCAAACGTTTAGAAACGTTACGAAACAAATCCAAGCGTTACACCTTTTTAGCAATTGAAGCCAAACGTTTACAAACGTTACAAAACAAATTCAAACGTTTCACCTTTTTAGCTATTTGAGCCAAACTTTTACAAACGTTACGAAACAAAATCAAACGTTTCACCTTTTTAGCAGTAGAAGCCAAACGTTTACAAACTTTACGATACAAATCCAAACGTTTTGCCTTTTTAGCGATTGAAGCCAAACATTTACAAACGTTACGAAATAAATCCAAACTTTTCACCTTTTTAGCTATTTGAGCCAAACTGTTACAAACGTTACGAAACAAAACCAAGCGTTTTATCTTTTTAGCAATTTAAGCCAAACGTTTACAAATGTTATGAAACGAATCCAAACGTTTCACCTTTTTAGCTATTAAAGCCAAACATTTACAAAGGTTATGAAACAGATCCAAATGTTTCAACTTTTTAGCAATTTAAGCCCAACGTTTACAAACGTTACAAAACAAATCGAAGTGTTTCACCTTTTTAGCAATTTAAGCCAAATGTTTACAAACGTTACGAAACAAATCCAAACGTTTCACCCTTTTAGCGATTTATGTCAAACATTTACAAACGTTGAGAAACAAAACCAAACGTTTCACCTTTTTAGTAATTTAAGCCAAACATTTACAAACGTTATAAAGCAAATCCAAACGTTTCCCATCTTTAGCGAATTAAGCCAAACGTGTCACGACCCTATTTCATGGATCGCGACCGGCGCTAGGGTATGGGTGTGGTCGTACCAAAACCCGTAGCAAGCCTCGCGGAAAACAATCAAACATATAATCCTGCAGAAACACTGCTCGGGGGCAACCGAGACTCCAACCTAAGTCTAGCAATTTATATCACAGTTCTAATATAAACAACTTAAATATCTGAAATACTCAGCTGAACCGAGTCTCAACAACAAACTTTATATATAACGAGATAAATCCAGAGTATACATACCAAAGGTAATAATAAAAGAATCGGACCAATCCGACAATTCAGAGTACGATAATCAAAACAAATACTAGTTCTACTGCGGTCTAAGAGTTTAAAACAATAGACTAGTTTTATTAACATAAAAACCTCCAAGAATCAAGAATTGGAGATGACCAAGCTTTTAATCATAAACCTGGAAAAATTGGGAAAACAACGGGGTCAGATATACTGAGATGAGTTCGCAATACTATTTACATTTATTATGTTTTAAACCCTTAAATCAAAACATTTTATACTAATATAGTATGATTATGGAAATACAGTATTGAAATGATCCCAGCGTGAGTATGACATATCATACCGAAAAATAAACCCAGAGTGAACGGGAACAAATCCTCGTCAAATTATATACCAGCGTAAGCAAGACTTTAGTCTGCCGATTCCCAGAGTACTTACCGGTGCACACAGTCTCGATACAAGCCTATCGAGTAGCTCGTTTCAATCCAGATCCATAATCGCTTAAAACAGTTTAAAAGCATTTATAATACTAAAATAAAATGCGGTACTTAATAAAGCGGTAAATAGCACTACAAACTCACTGCTTTCTTATCCACGTGAATCTTGGCAAACAGCTAACCCTGCGTAGACTGCGAAGCACGAGCAGTCGACGGGTTTAAAACAATGTATATGTTAAAATTTGATCAACCCCTAACTCTAAGATTACTAGACACCATATAGGACTAGCATCTTAACACAACCAAAGATCAACATTCGAAACATAGTAATCCCAAAGCCAAAGTACATACATATCCAACCAATACAATAACTAGTTAAGTTTAGGCGAGTTCTCGTTTTCAAAAAAAAAAAAACAATCCAGAGTAATATAATTCAACAACACCTTTTCGAAATCCAAGAAATCCCAGAGTAGTGTGTTAGCCATATATAAACTATATGCTTAACACAACATGTCGGGCGACACAAGTCTAACCCGACCCAACCAGAGTAAAGTCCAAAGTTAAATTCTGTAAAACCAAACCAGTGTATTTGAAAACAAGGAACTCACTATAAGCTTAACCAAAATCAAACCAATACCACAAATAGCAATAATAACCAATAGATTGTCAACACTTGACAATTCCACCTGGAGTTCATACTTCTCTATTAAAACACATTAAGTGTAAATAAACATGATTTCAAAACACATTGAAATAATAAACTCAGATCTGAACTATACACTTAGATAGCCTTTAAAACCATTGTAAAATAATTCTACCTTAAATGCCATAACAACAATTTGTTATCCAAATAACTCAAGGTAAACTAACATCCTTTATATACTCAAACGATTTCCAACCATATGTAAATATTCTTAAAACAACAATTTATTCCAATTCAAACCACCTTTAACATATAATCTTAGTCAATTATCTTCAATCACCCAAAGTAGGAAATTCCCATTAACAATCTTTTAACCTTTAAAATAATATTTTCAGCTTTTAGTTTATAGTTCAAAACAGAATTCAATTCTACAACTTAACCCAACTGATACATTATTTCATTTAAACGATTCTTCCAATCACCCAATGTATTGTTAAACATCTAACAACCTATGATTCATTTACTTTGAAATTTTCAGATTATTAATAAAGGCTTAAAACAGAATTATAAATCAAGAACGACAACAACTCCATATAATCCTTCAATCAAACAAGTATTCCAATCATCCAATGTATAGCCAACATCTATAAGTCACAACCAATACACAAAGATTATTTCCAGAATTTGAAATCAAAGCAAAACAAAAAATATAAAGCCAAAACACTAAAGTATAGATTCATACAACAATCTAGCAATCTCTACACGACATAAGAAGGGATTAGAACCACATACCTTTTGATTAGACTAAGAACAATAAAACGCAGAAATCAATCAACCCAAATCAGCCTACAATCACGCACATATAGGCTATAGGATTTAGAATTACTAGAATTGATGAACTAAAGATAAAACCACAAAGGAATGGTTAAAAACACTTACCAAGGATTAAAATTGAGAGGAAAGTTGATAGGAATGAGTTAGAATATGACTCCAGCCGTTTTAGGGTTTTAAAAGTCGAAGAAAAAGAGTTTAGGTCGAATAAGGGGTCTTTAAATAGAAAAACAGCGAACTGAACAGTGCAAGTTCGCGCCCGCTAAGTATAGTTCGCACCTGCGAACTTCAACAGCATTAGTTAGCGACCGCTAACTATAGTTCGCGCCCGCGAACTCAATAAAAACACGATCCGACCGACCAGATTTTAGTAAATCCTCTCAGGAACAACATATCCAAACGGCGGCCCGATCCGACGGTGCAATTGGGAGATATGGACATTTTACTAAAGCATGTCATATCAGGAAAACACATAAACACTTATTCGATAAGGCTCAGAACCAAATCAAAACAACACACTGAAGGTTATGAAAACCAACCATGGTTTCAAGGAACCAAACCACCAAGGACCAACCCGAAACACATCGAAAAAAATCATCGGAACAAGCCGGAAAAACACAGGTATTACATTCTCCCCAACTTATATAAAATTCGTCCTCGAATTTAAAACATAAAAACAACCCACGTAAAGCATAACATAATATTACATAAAAGCCGAACAATAAAAAAACGCACATCACCAACGTGAGAATGCATAAACAAGATACCCCAAGTAACCAATGAAGGTAAAAAGTAACAATTCAACAGAACGAGTTCTGTCTCCCAAGTACATTTCTCAAATGAGTGATCAACCCAACTGGACCATAGCAATACCTTTACTCATCAACTTATGCACTTGCATAAACACAACTTAACAAGTTGTACCTCATAAGATAATTCATAACACCACTTACATAAATCAACAAACTCAAATCGACACAACGCACATGTGCGCAAAATTATAAATTTGGTAGTTCGGTGCTCCAAACTATTACTTGATTAAACAAAATATAAACCTCCAAGATTATTCAATTATAAACATTAAACATGCTCACAAGGGAGGTTACCAAAACTCGCTCGAGTTTTAACAGCTATCATAACAACCTTAACAATGTGTAAGGACAAGCTCGAAACTCAAATCATAATTCTTACAATACTAAAATCTAACACTTCAAAATGGAAATCTTGAAATCCCCATTAATAACATCATGCAACTCTCGCCACCTATTTAACATCCCTACACCTATTATCCCATATCAAAGCATATAATTAAACTCGTTTTATCAAACAAATGATCTAGTCCAAAACTAACTAGATAAGGTTCTCGCCAAAATATACCAGCAAACTTTAAAACATAATGAGAATCGAGTTGTACACACGACAAGGACTAAGTTCAACAAGACCATCAACCTTAACGAATCCATAAACACGTACTCACATACTGACATTCCAAAGAATATATCACTTTAACCTATGATAATGAAATCTCCAAATACATACAAACCGACTCTTTCAGAAAGATTCTTTCACTCATACCATAGGAAAGGATACAGTCCGAAGTTACCTAAGGTAATAAAATACCAACATACACACCAATTTTTTTTGCACAAACCAAATTTTATACCGCACATAAAATTTTCAACAACCAAACGAAACGATATCTCACTTTCAATAACAAAAATTCACAATCAACAGTATCGATCAACCAACCTTAATTCTCGAAACCTACTCATCATGATTCTCGAATCAGCTATCTCATAAATCCAAACTGAACTCAAATTCTCAAAGTCATTTCACCAAATGTTACTGTAATCTTGCAATCAAGAGATCATCTAGATCAAATTCACTATTAACCGGGTCATTGGTTATGCTCAAAACCAAACTTATAGAGAAATAATTCAAATCACAAAACATTACAACTTCACACTCCTCTTTAAAAGACTTTAATATCTTATAGCTCCTTTTATATTTAAAACCAGAATACTTTTACTGTTGGAAAACCTTCAATTTTGGAAACACATTAAAATTTTAAAACATACGAATTTTGAATTTCGCAGTTATACCTTACTTTTAAGTAAGTTTGAAAATCTATAAAACCATTTAACTAACAAAATTATTATTCACTTTAATTCAAACTTGATAAAATTTTATCATTTTGTCAAAATAGAAAATATTTGTAAGGAAAATCTCTTTTTTTCGACACAATATTTTTTATACAAGTATATCAAAATATTTATAAAAAAACGAACATGTAAAAACAAGCTTCTTTTAAAATCACGGCGTAACACACACGTCGAGCATAACCAAGTCCCTTAATCCAATAATCCTCAAATCATAAATAGGAAGCTAACACGTAAGCCTTCCAATCCGACCTCAAAACCCTATCACATTTATTACAACAATAACTCGAGTGCAACCTTATATCCAATACTAATTCATACAAACCATAGATATTCAGATAACATAAAACTGATCCTTGCAACACAACCATCCTTAATTCATCACTATCATCACAGAGTATTTGTCTAGCTATCTTACGGTAAAAATTTCAAAACTATTTGAAATCCATCAACTTTATAAATAATTTATCACAATGTGACTCGCGAGTTTGTTTCAAAACATTTTCTCAAAAACACTTTGTCATGACCCATTTTCATGAATCGCGACCGGCGCTAGGGTATGGGTAATGTAGTACCGAAACCCGTCGCTAGCCTTTCTTATAACATACAATTTAATTAAACCTGCAGAAAACCAATGCTCGGGGGCAATCGAGACTTCAGCCTAAATCTAGCAGTTATAATATTCAATAATTAATATAACATGCTTATCCAATTCTGAGACTAAAAATAGACATAACATAAATAATCTGAAATAATCATATAACATGCCAGAGCAATATAACTAGTCAGACCAATCCGACAAACAACTGTAATAATAATATAGACGTCTAGTCAACTACTGCGGTCCAAGAATAAAATAGTTTGATAGTTCTACTAAAATAAATGGAACTTCCGAGGAAAAGTAAATGCGGAGATCAGCAGACTCTCTCAGATCATAACCCTGGGGAAAATTGGGAAAACAACGGGGTCAGATATACTGAGATGAGTTTATACCAATATCTATATTTATTAAGTGGAAAACCTTTAAAACCGTTTAAAACATTTAAATACAATATTACGAATAATAGTTGGAACCCTAATCCACAATTCTAAATAATAAACATAATCCAATAGGTCTTGTCCCGAGAGCTGAGCTACACCGAGTTACCACTGACCACACTTATACCAGAGTCCCGAGAGCCGAGCTACACTGAGTTACTCTACCTGGTCCCGAGAGCTACGCTCACACCGAGTTACCAAATTTCCATATATACCTTACCCAGATCAATACCGGTGCGCACGCAGTCCTAATGATGCCCATTAGGTAGCATGTTCCAACTAGAAGCCATAATATAAAAACAGTTCGAAATATACGTACAATATATATATATATATTTAATATTAAAATAAAAATTTACTTAATAAAGCGGTAAATAGTAAGTGCAAACTCACTGCTTGCTAATCCACGTGAATACCGGCAAGCAACTAATCCTGGTTCGCCTCTGAAGCACGAACAGTAGACGGGTCTAGACAAATAAAATAATTATTAAAAACAGACACTAACTCTAGAGAGTACTAGACACCACATAGGACTAGCACAATTAACACGTCGAAAATAAACAAGCCAGAACACACAAAAATACCCATTAGGTAATAAAGCCCAATTAATATAAGTCTATTGAGTTCTCGCTTAAAAATCCAATTTATAAATATTATTTAATAAAATTTAAATAATAATTAATTTCCAAATAGTGGGTTAGCCGAGTTATCATTAACTACCAAGCTAACCTCACTTGTCGGGTGACCCAAGTCTAACCCGACTCAAAACGTTTAGCAAATACAAACCCGAGTCTATATTTATATAATAATTCCATAGAATAATAAACCATTTTAAAAGCGGAACTCAATAACTTCAATTTCAAGTAACCCAAGTTACACCCCAAAAATTTAACCATTTTAAGTTTATAAAATTTTAGGGACTAATTTGCACTTTAACCAATTAGGGACTAAATTGTACTTTAGCCAATTTGGTATCAAAATCAATTTAATTATTCGATTTCAAATTACTAATTCATAATTTAATCAAAACCCAAAAGTTATCCAATAGATAAAATTCTACTTAATTAAGTCTTTTAAAACTTTAGGGGCTAAACCGCAATTTAACCAAATTGTCATTACAATTAAAATTACATATAATTACCCGAGTAATTATATTAATTTAAGTTATAAAATTTTACGTATACAATATGTCTATTTAAAATCAAAGTTATTATCGAAACAATTGACAATAACTTAAAGGATTCAATTAATTCAAACAAAACAATTTGATAACCAAAGTGGCTAATAAGCCATCTTCACCATTTCAAAAACATGAACCCGCCTAAGACACCATTTTTCTTCATTTAAAATCAAACAAAACCCGCCAAGCTTAAACAACAGATTCATCCAACAAATCCATACAAATCCATTAAATGTAATTCAATCAACCTTAAATCAAATGGCCTCTACTGCCATTTCAAATAGCAAAACAAAATCATTAAAACAAGGCCTATGTTTCAGTTTTACTAACACTGTAACTACAATCATGAAGCTTACGACATAAAATGAGACAACTCAAACTTAAGCAAAGTTTAAATCCACTAACAATGAAGGAAAATCATGGTTTAAGATCATTTATAACACATAACACACAACCAAGCATCATTTAGACATTCGGCAGTAACACCTCAACCAAGAACAGTGAACCACAAATCCAAAACGATAAACCGTACGGAGATTGAAAACGAGGTCGATCACGTACCGTTCAACGAGAACGAGGTGAGGAATCGAAGGTATGAGAGTCTAGAATCTCCGGGATTAAACGGAAACAATTTCGATCTAGAAACGAAAACAAACGAATCAATTTACTAAATGTTGTTCATAAGCCTTAAAACTGAATTCAAACTGAACGATACAACAGCGATGGCTCAAATGAAGAAAATAACGTACCGTTTCCGATTCTGAAACTTTAGAATTGTAGAGGATCGAGTCTATAATCTCTGGGATCAAATGGTTCTGATTTGGATCCAAAAACGGAGGAGAACGAATCAGAAAACCGAAGCAACGTTTTAAACTAAAACAGAAAATAAGCGTTGATGAACTCACGATGAACACCAAGGTTTTGAGGACGATTAGCAGCGTTAATCTTCAGGGAAATGATTGAAATAAGACGGCTAGGGTTATTGTGTAGTGTGGGGAATGAATTGGGTTTGAGTTTACTTTAAATACGGGTTTGAAACGAACTAACCAAGTCTATAAAGTCCCCTCCCCGCAGCACAGGGCTGGTCTCGTACGAGACCAGCGTGAGAACTCTTGTTCTCGTTCGAGAACCAAGTTCTCGAACGAGAACAAGTCAGTTCAACAGTCTCGTTCGAGACCTATGTTGGACGAACAAAAGCCAATTCCCTTGGGCCAAAGGGTTAGAATAATTTTCTTGGGCCCAAAAAAATATAATCCCACCCCAAATCAAACACACACCAAGCTACCAAACCATAAATTAATATCGAACACCATCGGAAGCTCGTCGGAAATTATCGAAAATAAACGGGTTACTACACACTTTATCGGTAAATCCCTTTTATATAATTGTGCGCCAGGGTGATATCTCTCATCCCCAAAGAGTTGCATCCAACTCTAATAATTTCTATGCACGTGATGCATGTACTATTATGCATGTATCGATTATTAATTTTTGTTTTTATTTAGTGAACATACATAGTGCTCGATGCAATTTCCTATTCGTGATATTCATAATGCATGTTCATGACATGTCTGGGCACAATTACGTGATAAAAAAATCATTTCAAATACTTTAGAAAATAAACATTTGAAATCAATTTCTCAGTAAACATTTGCTAGACATTACACTCTGTGAGATGTGCACTCGATAGCCTCAAAATATTTCCCAAATTCCATACTTGCAATCCACCAACTTTCGTTACTATCATAACAAATAAACCTGATAACTTCGTTAAAAACACTTCCTTAAAATATATCAAACTAACTTCAACCAAACTTAAACTTATACCCAAGAAAAACAACACATCAAATACGTTCCTACAAAACTTACCGCCAGTTTTCACACCGCATTATCCAATCTTGATGAAAACACTAGTGTCTTAATACACTAATCTAACTCCTCGGGTCATAATTTCCAATATCATTATCTAGGATTATCAGGAACCATCTACCGTTACAAAGAAATACTTTCCTCATCTACCACATCGAAACACAAAGATCTCGACCCATAAAATAAAATAATAAAATAAAACACAAGGGCTATACAAAAGTTCGACTTAAATATCAATACCAATCATCAATGATAAGCCAAAGCAACGCCTATTAGCAACGACCTCATGTGCTATCCGCACAACGAGACAAACAAGATAAAACAACTAACATAGGAAAACTTAACCAATATACGAGACATACTAACACGAAACAACACCAACAAGTTATCATTTTCACCTAACCATAAATCATCGAAGCATGCCTCATCCCGCATTTAATCCAAATATCTTTCCATATAACAAATCATAACCATTGAAGGCAACTAACATGTCAGCAAAAGCATTGAGCATGAAACATCCAATTTGATCACTATATAACGACAGACATGGCATACAGAACCCATATAATCTAGTCATATCTCAAATCTCAAAACAAAACATGCCACAACATACTCAGAATCGTTGTAATAAAATCAACATTTGGTATGACATCCATCAAAAGGAAAGCATTTTAAACTCTTTTCAAACAAAAATTAATTCACAATAGTTTTCAAGTTCTAGTCGAGCTCCACAGTTTAAAAATCACTTCTTTAAAAAAATTATTTACATGAAACAATTGATTAAAATTCCCAAAGTATTTCAATTTAATAAATCACCGAGTTAGCCGAGTCATTACAACTACCAAGCTCAACTTCCACTTTGGGTGACCCAAGTCAAACCCACAACAACCATTTATAAAACGTATTCAAAGCATTTATAAATTCGGAAAGAAGCATTTAAATAAAATCTCAATTTTCTTTCAAAAATAGGAGCTCACTTAGCCCAAGTATTAAACATCAATTTAAAAACTAAAGTGTGAAAAAGGTAAATCACAACAACCATTCTGTATACACCTAATTCAGCCAACCACAAAAATACCAAACATATAACCAACGACGCTTCAACGTGAACATACCACATCATGGTAAAAAAAAATAATAACAACAATATTAAATCCTCAAAATGGTGAATCATCTCATAAATATTATTATTTTGAAAATTATCTTTGGTCAATACCAAGCCAACCTAAGATTCTGAAATACGTGAAATTTATTTTACTTCGAAAATAACCAAAAATCACATTTTTTTGAAAGTATTAAAACTAGACTTACCTTCCAATTCTCGTGTCAAAACACAAATCAAATCAAAATAATTTTCTCAATAAAACCAATGTGTGACCAAACAACGCGTAGCCACAAATCATGCTTAAAAATTTAACACAAAAATCCTTTGAAATCAACACAAGGCCAACGCCTAACGTATTCTCTTATGTGTCAACCTATATGGCAACCAACAAATACGGCTAAAGCCAAAGTGTACTCACCAACAAGGAGAGAGCAATCCAATATGCTTGTAATCATCTAAGCATGAAAACAAACAAATAATCGCCCAAGGTAAACATCATATAAGGCACAATAGCCAATAAAACATCACCCAAAGTAAACACCATATAAGGCACAACAGCCAACCAAAACTTCACCCAAAGTATATCTCATAAATGGCATAACAGTTAACAAAACATCACCCAAAGTATATCTCATATATGGCACAACAGCCAATAATTCACCCAGAGTATAAACAATTGAAACATTCCAAATAAAGCATCAGTAACACATAAGACCGACACTTAACAATCCTATATATGAAGGTAGAAAGTTTTCAAAATAAAAGATGATGTATCAAAAGACAAGACTTGAATCCTAATTTCCGCAGTAGATCCTATGACACAATAATAACACTTAACATACCTTAAAGCGATAAACACATAACATGCAAAAATTTGGCCTTAGTTCGAAACTAAAGCTCTGATACCAACTTTGTCACGACCCTATTTCATGGATCGCGACCGGCGCTAGGGTATGGGTGTGGTCGTACCAAAACCCGTAGCAAGCCTCGCAGAAAACAATCAAACATATAATCCTGCAGAAACACTGCTCGGGGGCAACCGAGACTCCAACCTAAGTCTAGCAATTTATATCACAGTTCTAATATAAACAACTTAAATATCTGAAATACTCAGCTGAACCGAGTCTCAACAGCATACTTTATATATAACGAGATAAATCCAGAGTATACATACCAAAGGTAATAATAAAATAATCGGATCAATCCGACAATTCAGAATACGATAATCAAAACAAATACTAGTTCTACTGCGGTCTAAGAGTTTAAAACAATAGACTAGTTTTATTAACATAAAAACCTCAAGGATCAGGAATTGGAGATGGCCAAGCTTTTAATCATAAACCTTGAAAAATTGGAAAAACAACGGGGTCAGATATACTGAGATTAGTTCGCAATACTATTTATATTTATTAAGTTTTAAACCCTTAAATCAAAACATTTTATACTAATATAGTATGATTATGGAAATACAGTATTGAAATAATCCCAGCGTGAGTATCACATATCATACCGAAAAATAAACCCAGAGTGGACGGGAACAAATCCTCGTCAAATTATATACCAGCGTAAGCAAGACTTGAGTCTGCCGATTCCCAGAGTACTTACCGGTGCACACAGTCTCGATACAAGCCTATCGAGTAGCTCGTTTCAATCCAGATCCATAATCGCTTAAAACAGTTTAAAAGCATTTATAAGACTAAAATAAAATGCGGTACTTAATAAAGCGGTAAATAGCACTACAAACTCACTGCTTGCTTATCCACGTGAATCTTGGCAAACAGCTAACCCTGCGTAGACTCCGAAGCACGAGCAGTCGACGGGTCTAAAACAATGTATATGTTAAAATTTGATCAACCCCTAACTCTAAGATTACTAGACACCATATAGGACTAGCATCTTAACACAACCAAAGATCAACATTCGAAACACAGTAATCCCAAAGCCAAAGTACATACATATCCAACCAATATAATAACTAGTTAAGTTTAGGCGAGTTCTCGTTTTCAAAAAAAAAAAACAATCCAGAGTAATATAATTCAACAGTACCTTTTCGAAATCCAAGAAATCCCAGAGTAGTGTGTTAGCCATATAGCAACTATACGCTTAACACAACATGTCGGGCGACACAAGTCTAATCCGACCCAACCAGAGTAAAGTCCAAAGTTAAATTCTGTAAAACCAAACCAGTGTATTTGAAAACAAGGAACTCACTATAAGCTTAACCAAAATCAAACCAATACCACAAATAGCAATAATAACAAATAGATTGTCAACACTTGACAATTCCACCCGGAGTTCATACTTCTCTATTAAAACACATTAAGTGTAAATAAACATGATTTCAAAACACATTGAAATAATAAACTCAGATTTGAACTATACACTTAGATAGCCTTTAAAACCATTGTAAAATAATTCTACCTTAAATGCCATAACAACAATTTGTTATCCAAATAACTCAAGGTAAACTAACATCCTTTATATACTCAAACGATTTCCAACCATATGCAAATATTCTTAAAACAACAATTTATTCCAATTAAAACCACCTTTAACATATAATCTAGCCTTAGTCAATTATCTTCAATCACCCAAAATAGGAAATTCCCATAAACAATCTTTTAACCTTTAAAATAATATTTTCAGCTTTTAGTTTATAGTTCAAAACATAATTCAATTCTACAACTTAACCCAACTGATACATTATTTCATTTAAACGATTCCTCCAATCACCCAATGTATTGTTAAACATCTAACAACCTATGATTCATTTACTTTGAAATTTTCAGATTTTTAATAAAGGCTTAAAACAGAATTATAAATCAAGAACGACAACAACTCCATATAACCCTTCAATCAGACAAGTATTCCAATCATCCAATGTATAGCCAACATCTATAAGTCACAACCAATACACAAAGATTATTTCCAGAATTTAAAATCAAAGCAAAACAAAAAATATAAAGCCAAAACACCAAAGTATAGATTCATACAACAATCTAACAATCTATACACGACATAAGAAGGGATTAGAACCACATACCTTTTGATTAGACTAAGAACAATAAAACCCAGAAATCAATCAACCCAAATCAGCCTACAATCACGCACATATAGGCTATAGGATTTAGAATTACTAGAATTGATGAACTAAAGATAAAACCACAAAGGATTGATTAAAAACACTTACCAAGGATTAAAATTGAGAGGAAAGTTGATAGGAATGAGTTAGAATATGACTCCAGCCGTTTTAGGGTTTTAAAAGTCGAAGAAAAAGAGTTTAGGTCAAATAAGGTGTCTTTAAATAGAAAAACAGCAAACTGAACAGTGCAAGTTCGCGCCCGCTAAGTATAGTTCGCACCTGCGAACTTCAACAGCATTAGTTAGCGACCGCTAACTATAGTTCGCGCCTGCGAACTCAATAAAACACGATCCGACAGACCAGATTTTAGTAAATCCTCTCAGGAACAACATATCCAAACGGCGGCCCGATCCGACGGTGCAATTGGGAGATATCGACATTTTACAAAAGCATGTCATATCAGGAAAACACATAAACACTTGTTCGATAAGGCTCAGAACCTAATCAAAACAACACACCGAAGGTTATGAAAACCAACCATGGTTTCAAGGAACCAAACCACCAAGGACCAACCCGAAACACATCGAAAAAAATCATCGGAACAAGCCGGAACACAGGGTATTACAAAATGTTTACAAATGCTACGAAACAAATCAAAACGTTTCACCTTTTTAGCGATATAAGCCAAATTGCTACAAAAATTACGAACAAAATCCAAATGTTTCTCCTTATTAGGAATTTAAGACTAACGTTTACAAAGGTTATGAAGCAAAACCAAACATTTCACCTTTTTAGCGATTTTAGAAACGTTTCGAAACAAAATAAAACATTTAAAACGTTACGAAACAAATCCAAACGTTTCACATTTTTAGCGATTTAAGCCAAACCGTTGCAAGCGTTATGAAATAAATCCACGCGTTTCATCTTTTAGCAATTTAAGCCAAGCGTTTACAAACGCTACGAAACAAATTCAAGCCTTTCACCTTTTTAGCAATTTAAGCCAAACGTTTACAAAGTTTCCGAAAGAAATCCCAATGTTTCACCTTTTTAGCGATTGAAGCCAAACATTTACAAACGTTACGAAACAAATCCAAACATTTCACCTTTTTTTGTAATTTAAGCCAAACGTTTACAAATGTTACGAAACAAATCCATGCGTTTCACCTTTTTAGCAATTTATGCGAAACAATTACAAATGTTACGAAACGAATCCAAACGTTTCACCTTTTTAGCAATTTAAGCCGAACATTTACAAACATTACGAAACAAAACCAAACGTTTCACCTTTTAAACAATTTAAGCCAAACATTTACAAACGTTACGAAACTAATCCAAATGTTTCCCCATTTTAGCGATTTAAGCCAAACGTTTAAAACATTAAAAAACAAATACAAATATTTTACCGTTTTAGCGATTTATGCCTAAAATTTACAAACGTTACGTAACAAATCCAAACCTTTCACCTTTTTAGCGATTGAACCCAAAAGTTTACAAAAGTCACGAAACAAATCCAAAGTTTTCACCTTTTTAGCGATTAAAGCAAACGTTTACAAACGTTACGAAACAAATTCAAACGTTTCACCTTTTTAGCGATTTATGCCAAAAGTTTACAAAGGTTATGAAATAAATCCAAGTTTCACTTTTTTAGCAATTTAAGTTAAACGTTTAGAAACGTTACAAAACAAATCCAAGCGTTTCACTTTTTTAGCAATTTAAGCCAAAGTTTACAAAAGTTACGAAACAAATCCAAACGTTTCACCTTTTTATCGATTTAAGCCAAACATTTACAAAGGTTATGAAACAAATCCAAATGTTTTCCCTTTTTAGCAATTTAAGCCAAACATTAACAAATGTTCCAAATCAAATCAAAACGTTTCACCTTTTTAGCATTTTAAGCCAAACGTTTACAAACGTTACGAAACAAATCCAAATGTTTCACCTTTTTAGCAATTTATGCCAAACGTTTACAAACATTACGAAACAAATCCATACGTTTCACCCTTTTAGCGATTTATGCCAAACGTTTACAAACGCTACGAAACGAATCCAAACGTTCCACCTTTTTAGCGATTTAAACCAAACGTTTACAAACATTACGAAATAAATCCAAACGTTTCACCTTTTTAGCTATTTGAGCCAAACGTTTACAAACGTTACGAAACAAATCCAATCGTTTCACCTTTTTAGCAGTTTAAGCCAAATGTTTACAAACGTTACGAAATAAATAAAAATGTTTCACCTTTTTAGCTATTTGAGCCAAACGTTTACAAACGTTACGAAACAAATCCAATCGTTACACCTTTTTAGCAATTTAAGCCAAACGTTTACAAACGTAACGAAACAAGTCTAAGCGTTTCACCTTTTTAGCAGTTTAAGCCAAACGTTTACAAACATTACGAAACAAATGCAAGCGTTTCACCTTTTTAGCAATTTAGTCCAAACGTTTACAAACGTTACGAAAGAAATCCAAACGTTACACCTTTTTAGCAATTTAAGCCGAACGTTTTCAAACGTTACGAAACAAAACACCATGTTTCAGCTTTTTAGCGATTTTCACCGAACTTTTACAAACGTTACAAAACAAATTCAAACGTTTCCCCATTTTAGCGATTTAAGCCAAACGTTTAAAATGGTACGAAACAAATTCAAACATTTTATTTTTTTAGCGATTTAAGCCAAATGTTTACAAACGTTAGGAAACAAATCCAAACATTTCACCTTCTTAGCGATTGAAGACAAACGTTTACAAACATTGTAAAATAAATCCAAACATTTCACCTTTTTAGCTATTTGAGCTAAACTTTTACAAACTTTAGGAAACAAAACCAAGCGTTTCACCTTGTCACGATCCATTTTCATGAATCGCGACCGACGCTAGGGTATGGGTATGGTTGTACCAAAATCCGTAGCTAGCCTTGCGGATAGCCATCAAATACATAAACCTGCAAGAAAACCAATGCTCGGGGTCAACCGAGACTTCAGCCTAGTTCTAGCAGTTCATAATATACAACATTTATTATAAAGTGTTCAGCCAACTCTGAGTCTTAAACATGGCAGAAATACATATTAACCCAAGTTAATATGAAAATGCTAAAACAATATATATATATCAATTGAATTAAATCTGATAACAAGTATTAGACAAGTAAGACTTCTAATTACTACTGCGGTCTAAGAATAAAATCAGTTTATTAACTTTATTAAAATATAAAGTAAAACCTCCAAGGAAATAAAGAATCGGAGAGCAGCTGACTCGCTCAAATCATAACCTTGGAAAAATTGGGAAAACAACGGGGTCAGATATACTGAGATGAGTTCATACCACTATTTACATTTATCAAGTGGAAAACCTTTAAAACCCCTTTTAAAACATTTAATATAAACATAACGTATAATAGTTGGAACCCTAATCCACAATAATAAATATAACCATAATCCAATAGGCCTGGTCCCGAGAGCTGAGCTACACCGAGTTACGACCGACCACTCTTAATCCATAACCAGAGTCCTGAGAGCTGAGCTACACCGAGTTACTGTACTGGTCCCGAGAGCTATGCTCACACCGAGTTACCACCACATATCACATACCTTATCTAGATCAATACCGGTGCGCACGCAGTCCTAATGATGCCCATTAGGTAGCATGTTCCAACTAAAAGTCATAATGGAAAAACAGTTCGAAATATACATACAAGAAATATTTATATATCAAAATAATATTTTACTTAATAAAGCGGTAAATAGTAAGTACAAACTCACTGCTTGCTAATCCACGTGATAACCTGGCAAGCAACTAATCATGGTTCGTCTCCGAAGCAAGAACAGTTGACGAGTCTAGACAATACAAATCAGAAATAAAACATGTCTTAACTCTAGAGAGTACTAGACAACACATATGACTAGCACTAACATCAACGGGCCAAGACAAGGCAAACACACTTACTTAATCCATAGCCAAAGTATAAACCAAAGTAGAGTAAACATACATACTCAATATAACCAAAGTCATACGATAGCTAACTAAAATTGAGTTCCCACTTTGAAAACATAATCTTGAAATCATTTCAATAACTTAGTTAAAATTATAAAACCAAGTTTAAACCAAAGTGGTGAGCTAGCTGAGTTATCACAACTGCCAAGCCTATACTCACAAATTGGGCGACCCAAGTCTAACCCAAACCAAACATCCAACCAAAGTAAAACAATTCTTTTAAAGTCCGGAATCATTTAGATATACCAAAGTATCAATTTAGAAAATAAGGGAACTGAATTAACATTAAAACCCAAGTATAACATCATAATTATAAAGTGTTCGATAAAAGTCCCCAAAGGACAAACACAACCAAATAAGCCAAACACCAATATACAACAGCCCTAGCATGCTTAATAATCACATTTTATATAACACATGTCATAGCAAAATATTTGGAATCAACATATTTTTCACAACATCAAGCCAATTAAGCATTCATGGCACTTAGCCCAAAATGAGACCGAACATGTATCTCCAAACCAAAATACCTTAAATCAGATCATATACATGCCATAATCAATTATATGAAAGTAATTCAGATCTTAGGTCATTACAAAGTATCGAATCCGAAATCAAAACATTTTAGCGTAAAACTGCTTAGTTTGCAAACTAAGCCAACACGTACCAAAACATTTATGATTCAAACTTCCAAAATCATTTAGATCAGTATTATATCATATATAATTTCAAAATAGCAAACCAACTCAGATCTAAACTCATTCCAACATCCCTTAAACAATCGATAACGCAATTTCGCTAGAAATTGCCTAAACATGCTAAACAAGCAAAATCATGCATTCGACAACCCAAATCATATAACCACCGATCCTAAATCATATAAACATCATATATATCATCTTAGAACAGTAGGTTCATCATCTCAAAATATTTATGCGATTACAACTCTCAAACAGCCCAAAATTCACCATTTTACGCAATTTCAGCTAAAACAATCGAGAGCATGCCAAAGTGTTGATACAACTAACAAGATCAGTTCATAAACATAAAATCCATCAAAAATATCATACATATTAGTAACCTTAGCATAGAATCTCAATTTCATAGATTCAAACCACCAAATCGATTAGAATACAACAATTTCTAGAAAAATTCTAACATTGATGAATCATGCCAAATGCTTTCCAAAACATGTAACATCAATTTATATATGTACAAACCATCATTTTATCCATATTAACTCAGTAGCATAAGCATGGCATATTAATAGCAACAATTCACTTTATTAAAATTCTATATTATGCATTTATAGGCAAAATCACACAACAATGAATTCATGAATCAAAAGGATACGAAAACAATACCTAAGGATGATGAACAATAATGTAAATGATGTATTAACCCAAGGTTCAAGGGGCTGGACCGAATTCAATTTAATCCACAAGCTTCCAACGAAGAACGCAACGTAGAAATATCGTAGATCTTGCGAGTAGGATGTAAAATCATATTCTAAGCGGAATGAATCGCATTCAGACTTTTTAGAAAGACGAAATAAAGTTCTTTGGGTGAAGAAATTCGTTTTTAGGGTTTGGAGTTGAATGGGGGCTAGGGTTTGCAACTTAAGGAGTCTATTTATAGACTCCTGCGGGCTTTACTTGGGCTGCAATTAAAGCCCACAGTTTAATAGGTATTTTTAGAGTTAGAAACCTCCAAATAATAATCCAAGCGACCAGATTCTAGCAAACCCTCTTAGGAACAACATATCCAAAGATGAGCCCGATCCGACCGTTCAATTGTGAGATATCAACGCTTTATTAACACATGGCAGTTTTTGAAAACATGGGAAAACAACTTCAATATATACCCGAAAATGAATCGAATCAATATCTACTAACCACACGATACATATGACACATACAAGATACAAAAAAAGACTCAATCAAGGTGTCACAATGCTCAAACCATTCTGAAACCATGTCGAAAACATAACAAAAAAATAAGGGGTATTACACACCTTTTTAGCAGTTTAAGCCAAACGTTTACAAAAGTTACGAAACAAATCCAAACGTTTCACCTTTTTATCGATTTAAGCCAAACATTTGCAAAGGTTATGAAACAAATCCAAATGTTTTACATTTTTAGCAATTTAAGCCAAACCTCAACAAAAGTTCCAAATCAAATCCAAACGTTTCACCTTTTTAGAAATTTAAGCCAAACGTTTACAAACGTTACGAAACAAATCCAAATGTTTCACTTTTTTAACAATTTATGCCAAACGTTTACAAACGTTACGAAACGAATCCATACGTTTCACCCTTTTAGCGATTTATGCCAAACGTTTAAAAACGTTACAAATCAAATCCAAACGTTTCACCTTTTTAGCGATTTATGCCAAACGTTTACAAACATTACGAAATAAATCCAAACGTTTCACCTTTTTATCTATTTGAGCCAAACTTTTACAAAAGTTACGAAACAAAACTAAGCGTTTCACCTTTTTAGCAGTTTAAGCCAAACGTTTACAAACGTTACGAAACAAATCCAAACGTTTCACCTTTTTAGCTATTTAATCCAAATGTTTACAAACATTACGAAATAAATCCAAACGTTTCACCTTTTTAGCTATTTAAGCCAAACTTTTACAAAGGTTAGGAAACAAAACCAAGCGTTTCACCTTTTTTACAGTTTAAACCAAACGTTTACAAAAGTCACGAAACAAATCCAAACGTTTCACCCTTTTATTGATTTAAGCCAAACATTTACAAAGGTTATGAAACAAATTCAAATGTTTTACCTTTTTAGCAATTTAAGCCAAACCTTAACAAACGTTCCAAATCAAATCCAAACGTTTCCCCTTTTTAGCAATTTAAGCCAAACGTTTACAAACGTTACGAAACAAATCCAAATGTTTCACCTTTTTAGCAATTTATGCCAAACGTTTACAAACGTTACGAAACGAATCCATACGTTTCACTTTTTTAGCGATTTATGTCAAACGTTAACAAACGTTACGAATCAAATCCAAACGTTTCACCTTTTTAGCGATTTAAGCCAAACGTTTACAAACACTACAAAATAAATCCAAACGTTTCACCTCTTTAGCTATTTGAGCCAAACTTTTACAAACGTTACGAAACAAAAACAAGCGTTTCACCTTTTTATAAGTTTAAGCCAAACGTTATGAAACAAATCCAAACGTTTCACCTTTTTATCGATTTAAGCCAAACATTTACAAAGGTTATGAAACAAATCCAAATGTTTTACGTTTTAAGCAATTTAAGCCAAACGTTAATAAACGTTCCAAATCAAATCCAAACGTTTCACCTTTTTAGCAATTTAAGCCAAAGGTTTACAAACGTTATGAAACAAATCCAAATGTTTCACCTTTTTAGCAATTTATGCCAAACGTATACAAACGTTACGAAACGAATCCATGTGTTTCACCCTTTTAGCGATTTATGCCAAACATTTACAAACGTTACGAAACAAATCCAAACGTTTCCCCTTTTTAGCGATTTAAGCCAAACGTTTACAAACATTACGAAATAAATCCAAACGTTTCACCTTTTTAGCTATTTGAGCCAAACCTTTGCTAACGTTACGAAACAAAACCAAGCGTTTCACCTTTTTAGCAGTTTAAGACAAACGTTTACAAACTTTACGAAACAAATCCAAACGTTTCACCTTTTTAGCTATTTAATCCAAATATATACAAACATTACGAAATAAATCCAAACGTTTCACCTTTTTAGCTATTTGAGCCAAACTTTTACAAACGTTATGAAACAAAACCAAGCGTTTCACCTTTTTAGCAGTATAAGCCAAACGTTTACAAACGTTACGAAATAAATCAAAACGTTTCACCTTTTTAGCTATTTGAGCGAAAGGTTAACAAACATTACGAAACAAATCCAATCGTTACAGCTTTTTAGCAATTTAAGCCAAACGTTTAAAAACGTAACGAAACAAGTCCAAGCGTTTCACCTTTTTAGCAGTTTAAGCCGAACGTTTACAAACATTACGAAACAAATCTAAGCTACCTTTTTAGCAATTTAGGCCAAACGTTTACAAACGTTACACCTTTTTAGCGATATAAGCCCAACGTTTTCAAACGTTACGAAACAAAACCCAATGTTTCACCTTTTTAGCGATTTTCACCGAACTTTTACAAACGTTACGAAACAAATTCAAACGTTTCCCCATTTTAGCGATTTAAGCCAAACGTTTAAAATGGTACGAAACAAATTAAAACATTTTACCTTTTTAGCGATTTAAGCCAAATGTATACAAACGTTACGAACCAAATCCAAACGTTTCACCCTTTTAGCGATTGAAGCCAAACGTTTACAAACATTGCAAAACAAATCCAAATGTTTCACCTTTTTAGCTATTTGAGCCAAACTTTTACAAACGTTACGAAAGAAAACCAAGCGTTTCACCTTTTTAGCAGTCTAAGCCAAACGTGTACAAACGTTACGAAACAAATCCAAACGTTTAACCTTTTTATCGATTTAAGCCAAACATTTACAAAGGCTATGAAACAAATCCAAATGTTTTACCGTTTTAGCAATTTAACCCAAATGTTAACAAACGTTCCAAATAAAATCCAAACGTTTCACCTTTGTAGCAATTTATGCCAAACGTTTACAAATGTTACGAAACAAATCCAAGTGTTTCACCTTTTTAGCAATTTATACCTAACGTTTACAAACGCTACGAAACGAATTCATACGTTTCACAATTTTAGCACTTTATGCGAAACATTTACAAACATTACGAAATAAATCCAAACGTTTCACCTTTTTAGCTATTTGAGCCAAACTTTTACAAAAGTTACGAAACAAAACCAAGTGTTTCAACTTTTTGGCAGTTTAAGCCAAAGGTTTACAAACGTTACGAAACAAATTCAAACGTTTCACATTTTTAGCGATTCAAGCCAAACGTTTACTAACGTTACTAAACAAATCCAAAAGTTTCACCTTTTTAGCTATTTAAGCCAAACGTTTACAAACGTTACGAAAGAAATCCAAACGTTTCACCTTTTTAGCAATTTAAGCCAAGTGTTTACAAAGGTTATGAAACAAATCCAAATATTTCAACTTTTTAGCAATTTAAGCCAAACGTCTACAAACGTTATAAAACAAATCCAAGTGTTTCACCTTTTTAGAAATTTAAGCCAAACGTTTACAAACGTTATAAAAAAAATCCAAACGTTTCCCCCTTTTAGCAATTTATGCCAAACGTTTACAATCGTTACGAAATAAATCCAAAAATTTCACCTTTTTAGCGATTTAAGCCAAACGTTAACAATATTGCAAAGCAAATCCAAACGTTTCCCCTCTTTAGCGATTTAAGCCAAACGTTTATAAATTTAACGAAACAAATCCAAACGCTTCACCTTTTTAGCGATATAAGCCAAACTGTTACAAAAATTACGAAACAAATCCAAACGTTTCGCCTTTTTTACGATTTTAGCGATTTAATGCAAACGTTTACAAACGTTACAAAACAAATCCAAACATTTTACCTTTTTAGTGATTTAAGCCAAACGTTTACATACGGTACGAAATAAGACCAATCGTTTAAAACGTTACGAAACAAATCCAAACGTTTCACATTTTTAGCGATTTAAGCCAAACCTTTACAAATGTTACGAAACAAAACCAAGTGTTCACCTTTTTAGCAATTTAAGCCGCACGTTTACAACCGTTACGAAATAAATCCAAGCGTTTCACCTTTTTAGCAATTTAAGCGAAACGTTTACAAACCTTACGAAACAAATCCAAGCGTTTCAGTTTTTAATAATTTAAGCCAAACATTTACAAACCTTACGAAACAAATCCAAGCGTTTCAACTTTTTAGCAATTTAACCCAAACGTTACGAAACAAATCCAAACGTTTCACCTTTTTAGCAATATAAGTCGATCGTTTACAAACGTTACGAAACAAAACCACTACAAAAAAATCTTCTTATTATGAGGGTATTTTCCATCATTATAAGTTAGTATTCTGTCATTAATATGATTTAATGACAACAATTTGCCGTCATGGTCCCCTCATTATTGCCTCCGTGGATAAAAGTAACTATGACGGGAAATGATTTCCCCTCATTAATACTATAATGACGATATATTTATTCTCACTATTTGTAAATTTCGGCCACACCATTTCCATCACTATATCCTTATTATCCCGTCATTAATATCAATTTTAGTTATAATATTTTTCCTCATTAAAACAATTTGTGCCCTCATTAATATTCATTAAAAAATTAACTTAATGATTAATTTCTCCTCATTAAATCATTATCATCCCTTCATTATTTCTATTTTAACAATATATATTTGTTTTCATTCACCAAAATAATTTTATTATTTGATAAATAGTTATAGTTATTATATTATACTATATTTAAGTACAGCAATACTAATTAAGATGAAATTTTCATTATAATAAGAGAATTCAGTAACCATAACTATATTTTCATGTAGAAGAACAAACAGCTACGTATATGATCTGTTATCATCCAAAATATATGATCTGTTATCATCCAAAATATGTTTCTAAAATATGAAAATTCAATTATCTATACATTAATCAGAGTTTATATGCTTAAACGCGTGATCCCCGGCAAAATAATGTGATATTGATTCTTCGATCTTCATAAAACCTTCGTATAAAAAGAATCCTACAAAAAACAAACAGAAGACATAAAAACCAAAAATTTAACTTCAAATCTTATAGTAAATATTATATACATAATAAAATTACTTACATAGTATGAAAAATGCTCAATATTTGCTATACTCTGCATTAAAACTCGACTTGGTATATGAAAACGAAATGTTAGCTAGCCTATAGAAATGAGGGGAAATCATACAAGCAGTAAGTATTCCATAAATCTATAAATCTATACTCAAATTGAATTGTTTTAGTGCTGAGCGAACCCGTTAAAACTTAAATCATATAAGCAGTAAGTATAAGGACAAATAATACTAGTATCAAAACTCAAATTAATAAGTCACAAAGCAACATGCAAAATTATGAGAACAAACTAACGTGGGAGTACAAATTCAATGGCCACCAATTTAAACGTAACCGCAAAAGTAGTACGAGAGAAACCCCACAATGCTAGAGGTTATAGTGTTAATTGACCTTTTGACTATAATTTAATTAAACAAGTTAAAATTATGTAATCTCCCTCTTCAATTATAATAAAAAGAAATCAACTTTTCAAAAGCGTAAACAAATCAGGTAAAGGATATGCAAACTAGATCTATATCAAAAAATTACCCTATTCTTACAGGCACATATGAGCTATACAACGATTGAAATTGTATTACGAAATTATTAAAAGAAAAAGTAAGAACAACTAACCTGATTGTTTGGTGTTGATGTAGATTGGTGTATATGGTTATTTTCCATCTTATCTAATCTACTTTCAAAACTTTCCATGCGCCTTTTAAGAATGCAATTTTCTTCTTCCTTATCACGAAGTCTAGCCTCAAGCTCTTCAACATACGCTGACTTTGATGATCCATGAAATTTTTTTCGCTTCATCCCCCCACCATAAGCAAAAACATGACTGTGACGTTGTCGTCCAAAGCATTTTTCAAGCAGTTCAATTTCTTTTATAGATGGCTCAGATAGCATAATTTTGATAATTTCATCCTATAAATGAACATGACAAGTATACACAAATATTAAAACAAAAAAATTGACAATCATCTTTCTGAATTAGAAAGTTGAACATACATACATATTTGTTTGCTACTTCTGGTTCAACTAATTTTCCACCTCTATTTCGAGTTTCAAAGTACAAAGTTGCCAAGTCCGGGGGTTTACCATCTTTACCTCCCTATAAAACGACACAAACATGCTAAAAATTATCAAATTAAAGCAATAAATAACATTAGAAGATGATAGTGTTTGAAAATTCATTACCATCTCATATATAATTTCTCTATGTGGTTTACTTCCACAACGGTGAGCGTGAGGGATGATTGCTTTACTTCTATTGATAGTGTTTCGAGAACTAATATCCTGTATAAGACATAAAATTAAAATTATCATAAAGCTGAATAATACATAAGTATAACTATTCGTATGTTATAGTAATGTTTTGTGCATAATTATACCTGAAATTCATCACTTAAAAATTTATTATCTACAAGCCACTCCCAATCAGCAGATTCCATCCCTTCAGGCACATTCTTTACAGCCTCAACTTTAGTTTTGCATGGTTTCACATATTTTACATTCAAACTTGATCTCCAACTTGTCCACAAAGAACACATATGCTCCAATGTTTGTTCATAATACGCCTCAATGTCAGGATTATAAAAACATTCCTATAATATTTTGGCAACAAAAAAGCTTTAGTCTAGATTTAATATTATGCACACCTGAAATAGAAAACAAATATCATATACCTTGACGGAAGTCCACATGTGCTTCTTGTCATTTTCTTTAATTTCCTTCCATGTTTGCACTCGTACAGGAGTGATGTTGGGGTCGCGTATAATTTTTCCCAAATGTCTTGACCAAAATGCTTGATTCATTCCCATACCACGATTATTATAAAACAATATTTCAAGTTTCTCTCCTGATTTAAGACCTGCTACTTTCTTATTCTTGTTTCTTCCTCGAACTTTCTTTTTCTCTTGAGGTATTGAACCTAAGTAAAATAAATAATTAATAATTAATTTAAAATAATCATACTGCAGTTTAAAAGAAAAAAAAGATTAAAATTTAAACTCTAACTTAATGGAAGTTACTTACTCTTAACAAATGTTTCCGATATAGCGTACACGGGTTCACCTGATTTTCCATTTTCAGTCATGGGTGTGTATTTTGCAACTAAGAAATGACCGACTGCTTCTAAAGGTACAGTAAACTCCTAAAAGGTAAAAAATTTCATTAGTGAATATTGATTATAGAAAATCAATCAAACTTTAATTATAAATGCATGCGATAAAGTACTTACTTTGTCAACTAGAGGGCTGCTTATTGGTGCAAGTCCATTATCAACATCATAATTCTTAGAAATTGTTGTAAACAATTGAACTATACTAACTCTTTCCGTCTCTTCAATAACATCACCATGTATTCTCACAATCTCGTTTGTCTTGAGCTCACCAAATATTTTGACATTTATCACTTTCGGAATGGGTTGCGTATTATTGGTCTGGTTATTCAAATAATGTAATTGGCTGCCTGACAAATATACATATATAAGACAAGATTCAATCAAATTGTAGGCAAAAATGATACATAAGATATTTATAGATAATAATTAAATATATAAGAAGCCTACCTTGATTGGAGTTATCTTCTGGAATTCTATATGAAAAAGGCTTGACTGCATTATCTTTGTCCAAATAAACATGTATAACTTGCACATCCTTATGTTCTTCAATCATAGCGAAGACATCTGCATCAGACCTTAATTCCTTCCTATGTCTATCAGTGAGAGTTATACCAGTAGAATTGACATCGACAAACTGTTTACATATAGCTAGAAGATCCAATAAAGAAAATTCATCTCCGAAATTCTTATCTACGTATTTTTCCTCACCATAGTGCATGACAAGACCGTGACAAGCAAAATTACCTTCAACCAATAATATAAACAAAGTTTATTAGAATTCAATTACATATAACTGAATAATGCATATCATTTATTTAAATCAGAATGAAAATGCAATTCATTGTTTATAATCCCATGGGAGAATTGATGATGTGTGGGGTTGCAACACCTATACTCTCTAAATTTAAATCATAATTTTCAGAATTATAAAAGAGATAGCAACTGAACACTAATGAAAATTGATATTTAAATCTCAAACTAAAGTATTATTATTAGGATAAAGAAAAATTCAACACAATACAAATATGATTGCCTAAAGAAAATTTATCAAACACTTTATTTACATATAGCTAGAAGATCCAATAAAGAAAATTTATCAAACACTTTAAGTAATATAAATTATTTACAAATATGATTGCCTAAACAAAGAATCCCATAAAATATGATTGCCTAAAGAAAATTAATCAAACACTGAGGGATACATTACAGTAGCTATGAAATTAACAAAGATCTTAAAGTAACATAACTACTTTCTTAGTGGCTGTGTTCAGCAGCTTTTAATTTTTTCTAATTAGCAAGGCATTTGTATTTTGTTTCGCACTTTATTGAGGACATATATGTTTGATTCTGTTCTTTGATTTTTTGTTCTGCATTTTCCTTTATTTACTTTTAATTTCCATCGTCACTTTTACTTATGGTCAGCATAAAGACATTCTAGTTGAGGCTTTCTTACCTAATTTGAAAACTCACCATAAAAACACCCAATCAAAGCGAGTCATACACACACCACAAAAAATCAAAATGAAAAAACATTTCAGGGGTAAGAAGGTAAAATTTAAACATATCAAACAAGACAAAAAGATCATATATATGAAAAAGTACTTTTTTCTTTCTCATTTTTGAAGCTTTCTCTGAACAAAATTGAGGACTAGTACTTTAATATTAAAAAAGCCTAAATAATAAGAATCCATAAGCAAACCAACCAACCTAAAAGTGCCAACTAGATGGTTTTTTCTACGGTTATATTATTTTTAATCTACACCCAAGTGGATGGTGAGTAACCAAGCCTGAAACACACACTAATTTTCGAGGAAAAGAAAATGACAATTATCCAAAATTCTAACAAAAATTCAGTACTGCATTTATGAAAACTAAAATTGGAAAAAGCTTAAACCTTTCATAAGTAAGCATATGAAAGACACACCTAAGTATAAAATTCCATACAATTTATACTCACTGCTCTACTTGTCAACATATAAATTATTTTTTCTATTTGTAACAAAAGGCAACAACTTAGGTTAGAACTTTAGACATACCATTGCTACCGTCTTTGGATGTCTTTTTAGAAATTTTTTCTTTAGATATTTGTTGATATGATTTCAGCACACGCTTTCTTTGTTTATCCAACAAACCAGGAGCTATGACTTTCCTTATATTATTAGGGCCATTCTTTTGTAATACCCCGTAATTTTAAGTAATTAGAATATGCCACGAAGTCAAATTGAAGTAATCAAAATATTAAAAATAATATTTTGCCGGTTCGAATATTAAGAAAAATATTCGGAAAGACTAAATTTAATAGTTAAAGGATAATAGTTAGGTTTGACTATTTAAGATTATTAAATCACGGGAAGTGATTTAATAAATTCAAAATACGTATTTAAATTTAAACGTAAATTTAATTTATACGAATTCGGAAAAAAGAGTATCGTAATAATATGAGTTTAAAATTTAAATCGGAAATTTAAATTTTAATAAACGAGTGTGAACGGGAGTAATAAATTTGAGAATACTCTTTAGCGTCGTATGAATTGATATATTGATAATTAATATATTAAAGTACCACTCTAAATGGAGAGTTTAAGATTTCGGACAAAACCCCGAAATTAAAATGTCGAAACTCGTAAAGCTCGACGAATTATGGACGAATATAAGTTAAGATATATATATATAAATATATATATTAAATAAAAGAAAAAAGAAAAAGAAAAAAAAAGAGAGGCGGTGCTGTTTAGGCGGCAATTATGGAAAATTGTCCATTTTAGTCCCTGAACTTTTACTTCAATTAGTTTTTAATTATTAACTAATTAAATATTATTTGTTAGTCTAAATTAAAATAAAATAATTTATAAGTCCCGAGCGAATAATCTTGACGTTAATATTCGCGAAATAATTTGACGAAGCTACCGTCAAATTTTTATGGAATTTGGACATAGTAATTTTAATTAAGCGGGACTGATTTGGACCTAATAAATCTTTGGAGATTTATTAAAAATAAAATATAAGTCGGATGCGAATAAAATTATATTTTTATTCGTTTTATATTTTATTGGATTTTTGGGTAAAGTTTCGTAAAATTTGGAATTAGTCTCCGTTTGGACTACGGACGACTAATTAAAATCAGAGTTAAAGTGCATGATTGAGCTAGTATCAAATGGTACTTAAGCCAATCCAATTTCTCTATAAATAGGAGCAGAGGGTCACCTCATTTCTGCTGCGTCAAATGGATTTGACGTGCTTGCTAGTTATAGCAAGCCGAGACCGGCGCGGCGCGATCCATTTCGCGATTCCGACTTCGATTCTTCAACGAATCAAGTAGTAATCGAGGTATTAATCTCGTATACGATATTTATTTCGATATATATTAATTATATATCCGATATTAAACGGTAAACGTATCGAATCGATCGCGTACGTATCGATTCGACGTTTTAATTATAGAACTATATTGTTTAGGTTGTGATTAAATGTTCGGAGCGGGAAAAATCAATCAAGCACGTCGGAAAGTGGCTCGGGAATGAAATCCCGGTGCCTGCACGTGTGCACGACCGTGCACAGGCAGTGCACGAACGTGCACAGGCCGTGCACGAACGTGCACTGGCCAAGGCTGTGCAAGACAGTGCACGAACGTGCACAGGCCCTGCACGGACGTGTAGTCCGACTCCGACGGGATCTTTTCAGGCGGCGAATCCGAGGGGACTTCGCCTAGTAGGACGGTGTGTTTACCGTCAGTTAGTAAATGTTTAAAGGTGAACGTTTTAAAATGATATAAGTCTATACGTTAAAGCGATACGACGTTTTAACTAGGCTCTACATTAATCAATGTGATTAATGTTAAAAGGACTATAAGTCTATACCAAGAGTGGTATTATATATTGAACGAGAAGTTCAATATTGAGATTAGTTCATGTGTTTGTTTATAGAGTCGTCTATAAACAATAGTTATTTGAGTCTATCGTTTATACGATAGGACTAGAGTTAAAATTCAATGTCTAATGTGTTTTGACATTTGAATTTTATTAGATCCGACGAGTGGTCGATCTAGCGAGCCAAACACCAACGTGTTTGACTGACAAGCTTGTTTGGAGGTTACGTTTTTGAAAATGGGGACGACAGTACTGTGAGTTTTACTTTGTGATTTTTACTTTTGAATATTTATATTTAAACTGTTTTTAAATCACAAATCGCACTAGTATAACTTAACCATGAAAGATCCATTGGAACAAGCTTCCTATTGGTTGTCAATAGGACTGTGTGATCACCAGTAGTGTTTCTCGATACGAGCCTGTGTCTGACATAGAGGTCAGTTAATGTCATTGGGCGTTGGAAGTGGTAGCGACCCTGACTTAACAGTCTGAGACGGCAGTAACGGTTACGGTCACAGGCAGTACTATGATGGCAGTTTCACGGTTACGGTCCAGACACTCGGCTTAGACGGCAGTGATTCAGTTCACGGTCTAAGGCCTATATTGTGTAGGTTGAGACCCATACAATAGTCTGTCTTGTAGGGTTTCATCTGGATCGACTAATTGGTAATATTTTTGATATGTACAAATGTTTTACATATATGCGATTTAAATATTCAATTGTAAATATGTGAACTCACTCAGAAATATTTATATTTCTGACCCTCCCCAATGTTTACCTTTCAGGTAATCAAGTACGAGGTCTGACTTCCACAATAATTCCGGAAGTCAATGTCAGCCATACCTCTAGAGCTGCAAGTAGTTGGGTATGGGAAGTCTGTCTTTCTGTTTACAGTAGTTCAAACTATTTTGATAAACTCTGATTGAACTACTGTATATAATATATGTTTGAAAAGCTGCGTATTTTCTAAAATGCTATGACCATTTGTTTGAGAGATACACTGGTTTTATGTATTTAGCATTTTAGTATTGTATTGGAAACAGAGCAGGTGTGTCAACTGAGATTGATGTTTGCGCTCTAGTTTCTTTAAATACAATCAGGGTCTTAAGACCCGGTTTTCAGAAATGTGTTTACGTTAAACGAGAGAAAGGTTTTAACGATATTTTCTGAAAACAGATCATATGTGATATATGATCTTGAATTGCGATCGCGTTTTTAATAAAGGTGTTAAAGTGTTTCCGCAACGAGGTTGCAAACCTTTTTATGTTTTAAAACACGAAAAATTTATAAAGGTTTTTAGGCTTGCTACGGGTTTCGGAGCAACCACTCCCATTCCCTAGCGCCGGTCGCGATCCATGAATTTGGGTCGTGACAAAGTTGGTATCAGAGCAATAGTTCTCGGACTCGATAATTTAAAAACATTGCTGATACATGGAAAATAAAGTATGGGGTAGATGTCATAGGTACTCATAGGAACTACTGCAGCACATAGGATTCGAGTCATGTCTCCTACATATATTCTTATGTTTCATAGGTTCTCAGCCTTCCCTTTTGGGATATAAGACTGCGATATACGCGTGCGAGTCGTCTAGACAATTCGATAACGATGCTTGAATATCAAGCATGGAAATAACGTGAAGACACTGTCGAAGTCATTCGATAGTGGTACAAGGAGATGATTGACACAAGAAGTACGAATTCAGAGAAGTGGAGTAGTTGTGGAGAAATCTTACTAGTTACAGAGTTTAGGGTCAGGAGGAAACTTACAAAAACCAAATGATATAACCTACTATGGTTATTCATTTAAATGATTTTAAAAGCATAATTATGCCTAAAGATGAGACGTCATCACCTTAGTGCACAATTATGCAGATGTTTTAAAAGTGAATTTTAAACAAATTGTTTTGAAAAAGGGTACCCAAGATGATTGAACCATTTTAAACCAATTTGTTTTTATTGTAAGTATACCTAGACCAGAACTCTGTAACAAAAGTAAATACTCGAGATCAGGTAGTAAGCGATTCTCGAGGGGGTAACAGAAGCATATAAGAGTGGAAGTTGGAGAATACATTTGTGACTAGGAAAGCACAAAACTAGTTGTAGTTAAACGAATTACAACTTGTATCGGATAGATATATATATCCGAGTTACTACAAGTTAAGGATAAGAATATCCTTAAACAAGGTGCTAAGGGCATTGTACCCTGAGACACTAGGAGTAAGAAATGAGAGAGAGAACCTACTAATCGAGCAGTGATTAAGACGTTAGAGATACATGATTTCTAACTAGCGATTAGTATAACTTGAGTTTGGGAAGACTCAAGGTAAGTGGAAGAACACGATTCAAAGTGTAGTTAATAGAGAAAGTGTATTGATGAAGCGAGTTTCAGATGATGTCTGAAAATCGACAGGGTGTAGTAAAACCCTGATAACTTTTAATTGAACCGTTGGATTGGTTTAATTTTGGAACATGATATTCCTAAGACGGTTACCTAGAGATTAACTGTTGCGATCGTCGAACGGAGAGGTAGACGATAGTTGTTTTTGAAAGTAACGATAGGAAACTTGCGTGAATTCTGGCAGTGAGCCAAAAGTGCAAGTGATGAGATTATGAATTATAAAGTTTAATTAACTTAGGATTATCAATGTAAGCTCCATAGATATGTAAATAAATTTGAAAACTGTTGTCAAACAGTGGTTTCAAATTGTGAAAATTCCGATAACCGGGCCTAGTGATTGTGAAGTCTTGGCTGGCTGGTGCGGAATATACATGTAGAGTACATGTAATTTGAATGTCGGACCAGAAATGTGTAAAGTATGGCCGACCAAAAGTGGAAAATGTGATATAGATGTTTTATTTTTAATGTTTTAAAAACGGAGCGAGAAGTTGATAATCAGTTAATTAAATGTAGTAGGGGCTATAGAGCATTGAGAATGACTCTTAGCTGCGAGTAAGACAGCTATATATGTATAAAGTTAAGAGGTGAAAAATAGCGATAGTCAGATCAGTGATGTAAGATCTGAGAATTTTATGCATCAGAATGAATGAAAGATTCTGAGTAAGCTATAGTTTGAGGTAAATAACATGTTAAGAGTAGAAATATCCGGATATTAAGATAGGAGTTCCGCGATAATAAAAGGAAAAAGACTGTTGACCCGTGAAGGGACACAGTATATAGTAAAGATATATGAGGAGATAAGAAAGTGATATAGAAAGTAACGTCGTATTGAAACGAGTTACGATGAAATAGGCGTACGAGTGAAAGATAAATCGCTTATTACATTAAGAGAGAAAGTATATGGGAAAGAAGTACAAAGTCTAAGAGCTTATATTAAAGAATTAGATAAGCTATAAATGCATAATAAGAAGAGAGAACATAAGTTGTGACTGATATGTATCGATATTGTGAGTAACATGGAAATATTTTATCGATATGTATGATTGTTAATTTGACTTTACCTAGCTATAATGTAAGTAAAGTCACAAATTTAAACTCAATTGAAATTGAGATAAGGTACACTGACAGTGAAAGTGTTAGTAGTAGACACAACTATAAGTGTGCAAACGAGTATTGCACGAAGGGGGATAGAGAAGTATAATAGGAATATGTCTCACACGTCTATAGAATGTAGACGAGAAAGAAGTTAAGATACAACCTATCGTGAGGATAGCATAAATCAGATCCGATAAATGGATTTGCAGAACATAGTATGAGTAATACTAGTTCTGATGTATGAATATGGAATGAGTGAATATTTCTACTGTCATTATGAGATATATAAGAACAATGAGTCAAACTATTTCTGGATTATTTCTAGCAGTGGTATTAATGGACAATTGGTCCATGTGAATAATAAAGGAAGGAGAAGCACAATGTGTGCGGCCATTGTTATAAATTTTGTGAGAATGTCAGAATCAAGTTAAAATTTCCAAATGTAAGTGACAATTTGGAAACACTAGAAATCTTAGATGATATCTAGTTGATCTGAGAAAGATCAATGAGATTAATGAGTGGAAGTAACCAGCATGGTTAAAGAAATTAGTAATTTCTTGAATTTCGCAAAGGACTGCGAACACTGCTTGCAAGATTTTTCAAAATCTTTACATTAGTTATGGAATTCAAACAAGAAAGTGCGAAAGTTGAATAGGCAAATCAACGTGAGATAGGATGTGGAGATTGATAAAGAAATGACTAGCAATAGTGCAAGTGTTAGCACTATTCATAAGATACATAAGACGTATTAAAGAATCAAGAAAAGATATGTTATGATATATAACATAATCGAGTTATAGAAAATGTTTCTCGATGGTTGAAAAAGCGCGAGGAAAATTGTCAATTTATGAGTTGGAACTGACAAAGTGATAGTCGTACTAAAGGTCGAAAGACTATAGTTATGTGATACGAAGTACGAACTATTTATGAGAATAAGAGTTATTGTAATAGGAGTCAAGAGGCACTGCTTGTATTATACAAGAAGTAAGTTGCCTACGAATCAAAAGTCAATGGATGTATATTTTTAGACAGGAAAATATGCTTGGTAAATAAAAACCAAAAGATTATGATATAAGAAGAATGTTATATAGAGATCCTACAACCTAACTGGAAAGAGAACAGTTAGTGGATTGTGAATCAGAGTAGCGCAGTGAAAGTGTGGAGGTTTGCAAAAATAAATGCATACTACACTACTGTGCTAGTGATTATTAAACAAGACATTCATACCTTGAATTGTCAAGTATGATCAGGTATTAGACGTAAGGTCTTAAACTTTGGAATTCTATTGGCTCAACGAAGTATGAGACCAATATGAAGTGATTACTTTAGTGAGAGTATAAATTAGAAATACACAATTAGAGTATGTGATAAGTATTGATACGCAAAGAAAAGTTTGCGAATTCAGTATTGTTGATGAAATACTGAAACGGGACAATAAATTGTGTGAACCAGACATGTATAGTCTGAGTGTCACTATAAAGTGTTTTGTGTTAGTACCACAAAGAGGTACTATGATATAATAGAAATGTATCGAGGGAACGATACATAGAAAGAGGTGACAAGAATAATAGTAAAGTGTCCAAAGGACCAGTAAGTCAATTTGGAATGCCAATCACTATATTGATTTTGGCAAATATTTCCAAACTAGAATGGAAATGAGAAGAGATGACAAAGGATTTGTAGTCAAAATACCTAAGTATTAGGAAAGTTTTGACTCAATGTAAATGGTGGTGGACAGTATGATGAAGATCATACGTTTCATACTCTCAAAACTTTGCAAATAGCAGCAAGTTGATGAGAGTTAAAACGATAAAGGTGAAGTCTACGGGCGACTAAAACTTGTGAAAAGTTTTAGATCAGTAAATAGACAGTAGTGTTTTTTGTTGCCCATAAGTAACAAACTACTTAAAGAGGTAAACCCAGTAGTAAGAATATACACATCCCAAGTGTATAAAAGAATATGGAGTTAGGTTAACCTAACCGATAATGAGAAGATCATAGAATAATGCTAAGAGGCAGCATTATGAGATCAAAGTAATTGATCTCCTTTGTATTAAGAGAAGTAAAAGAAAGAGAGGCTATAGAGTACACAAGTTGTGTAAATATACACGATGGAATAGTGTGAGAAAACACACTTTACCGATGGATGAAATGTATAAATCCAAATAGAAAGAAAAGTGAAAAAGGATAAAGATCGTGTAAGTATATATAATTGAACAGTGTAAAGATTTACGCTTCGTTGACAGACGAAGAACATTCAGTGAAAGACACTGATCCAAAGAGTAAGAGTAATTAAGAAGTTGAGAGGAATACGATAAAGAATATAACCTAAGTAATAATGAAGTGTGGAGTGTTAACTCCAAGTCGCGATAAATCGTGACATATAAAGAAATTGCATAAAAATGCAACCGACGAGCTAGCGTCGTGATAAGTATTTCGTGTATCGTACACGAAGAGTGTAAGGATGGATTTTAGAATCTACCTCTAGTAGAAGTAAGTTTATGCTACATAAGGCATAAGGATCGAGGTAGAAAGATGTTAAGGTTTAATAGAGTTGTTTAATAAGTGGCATTAGATTTTAAATTCGAGGACGAATTTTTATAAGGAGGGGAGAATGTAATACCCCGTAATTTTAAGTAATTAGAATATGCCACGAAGTCAAATTGAAGTAATCAAAATATTAAAAATAATATTTTGCCGGTTCGAATATTAAGAAAAATATTCGGAAAGACTAAATTTAATAGTTAAAGGATAATAGTTAGGTTTGACTATTTAAGATTATTAAATCACGGGAAGTGATTTAATAAATTCAAAATACGTATTTAAATTTAAACGTAAATTTAATTTATACGAATTCGGAAAAAAGAGTATCGTAATAATATGAGTTTAAAATTTAAATCGGAAATTTAAATTTTAATAAACGAGTGTGAACGGGAGTAATAAATTTGAGAATACTCTTTAGCGTCGTATGAATTGATATATTGATAATTAATATATCAAAGTACCACTCTAAATGGAGAGTTTAAGATTTCGGACAAAACCCCGAAATTAAAATGTCGAAACTCGTAAAGCTCGACGAATTATGGACGAATATAAGTTAAGATATATATATAAATATATATATTAAATAAAAGAAAAAAGAAAAAGAAAAAAAAAGAGAGGCGGTGCTGTTTAGGCGGCAATTATGGAAAATTGTCCATTTTAGTCCCTGAACTTTTACTTCAATTAGTTTTTAATTATTAACTAATTAAATATTATTTGTTAGTCTAAATTAAAATAAAATAATTTATAAGTCCCGAGCGAATAATCTTGATGTTAATATTCGCGAAATAATTTGACGAAGCTACCGTCAAATTTTTATGGAATTTGGACATAGTAATTTTAATTAAGCGGGACTGATTTGGACCTAATAAATCTTTGGAGATTTATTAAAAATAAAATATAAGTCGGATGCGAATAAAAATTATATTTTTATTCGTTTTATATTTTATTGGATTTTTGGGTAAAGTTTCGTAAAATTTGGAATTAGTCTCCGTTTGGACTACGGACGACTAATTAAAATCAGAGTTAAAGTGCATGATTGAGCTAGTATCAAATGGTACTTAAGCCAATCCAATTTCTCTATAAATAGGAGCAGAGGGTCACCTCATTTCTGCTGCGTCAAATGGATTTGACGTGCTTGCTAGTTATAGCAAGCCGAGACCGGCGCGGCGCGATCCATTTCGCGATTCCGACTTCGATTCTTCAACGAATCAAGTAGTAATCGAGGTATTAATCTCGTATACGATATTTATTTCGATATATATTAATTATATATCCGATATTAAACGGTAAACGTATCGAATCGATCGCGTACGTATCGATTCGACGTTTTAATTATAGAACTATATTGTTTAGGTTGTGATTAAATGTTCGGAGCGGGAAAAATCAATCAAGCACGTCGGAAAGTGGCTCGGGAATGAAATCTCGGTGCCTGCACGTGTGCACGACCGTGCACAGGCAGTGCACGAACGTGCACAGGCCGTGCACGAACGTGCACTGGCCAAGGCTGTGCAAGACAGTGCACGAACGTGCACAGGCCCTGCACGGACGTGTAGTCCGACTCCGACGGGATCTTTTCAGGCGGCGAATCTGAGGGGACTTCGCCTAGTAGGACGGTGTGTTTACCGTCAGTTAGTAAATGTTTAAAGGTGAACGTTTTAAAATGATATAAGTCTATACGTTAAAACGATACGACGTTTTAACTAGGCTCTACATTAATCAATGTGATTAATGTTAAAAGGACTATAAGTCTATACCAAGAGTGGTATTATATATTGAACGAGAAGTTCAATATTGAGATTAGTTCATGTGTTTGTTTATAGAGTCGTCTATAAACAATAGTTATTTGAGTCTATCGTTTATACGATAGGACTAGAGTTAAAATTCAATGTCTAATGTGTTTTGACATTTGAATTTTAATTAGATCCGACGAGTGGTCGATCTAGCGAGCCAAACACCAACGTGTTTGACTGACAAGCTTGTTTGGAGGTTACGTTTTTGAAAATGGGGACGACAGTACTGTGAGTTTTACTTTGTGATTTTTACTTTTGAATATTTATATTTAAACTGTTTTTAAATCATAAATCGCACTAGTATAACTTAACCATGAAAGATCCATTGGAACAAGCTTCCTATTGGTTGTCAATAGGACTGTGTGATCACCAGTAGTGTTTCTCGATACGAGCCTGTGTCTGACATAGAGGTCAGTTAATGTCATTGGGCGTTGGAAGTGGTAGCGACCCTGACTTAACAGTCTGAGACGGCAGTAACGGTTACGGTCACAGGCAGTACTGTGATGGCAGTTTCACGGTTACGGTCCAGACATCCGGCTTAGACGGCAATGATTCAGTTCACGGTGTAAGGCCTATATTGTGTAGGTTGAGACCCATACAATAGTCTGTCTTGTAGGGTTTCATCTGGATCGACTAATTGGTAATATTTTTGATATGTACAAATGTTTTACATATATGCGATTTAAATATTCAATTGTAAATATGTGAACTCACTCAGAAATATTTATATTTCTGACCCTCCCCAATGTTTACCTTTCAGGTAATCAAGTACGAGGTCTGACTTCCACAATAATTCCGGAAGTCAATGTCAGCCATACCTCTAGAGCTGCAAGTAGTTGGGTATGGGAAGTCTGTCTTTCTGTTTACAGTAGTTCAAACTATTTTGATAAACTCTGATTGAACTACTGTATATAATATATGTTTGAAAAGCTGCGTATTTTCTAAAATGCTATGACCATTTGTTTGAGAGATACACTGGTTTTATGTATTTAGCATTTTAGTATTGTATTGGAAACAGAGCAGGTGTGTCAACTGAGATTGATGTTTGCGCTCTAGTTTCTTTAAATACAATCAGGGTCTTAAGACCCGGTTTTCAGAAATGTGTTTACGTTAAACGAGAGAAAGGTTTTAACGATATTTTCTGAAAACAGATCATATGTGATATATGATCTTGAATTGCGATCGCGTTTTTAATAAAGGTGTTAAAGTGTTTCCGCAACGAGGTTGCAAACCTTTTTATGTTTTAAAACACGAAAAATTTATAAAGGTTTTTAGGCTTGCTACGGGTTTCGGAGCAACCACTCCCATTCCCTAGCGCCGGTCGCGATCCATGAATTTGGGTCGTGACATCTTTGTAGTCTTTGTCTTGTTCAATAACATTCTTTAAAGTGGTTGTAAAAACAGAAGGCATATGAATTAGATCATAAAAAAATATTATAAACAAAAAAACACATCAGTTTAAAATAGAAAAAACATAAAAAGAGCTGAGCTAATAAGTCTTACATAATGCTATACAATCTTCTGTTTCCTAGTTACTTTAGTAAGAGGGACTTCAACAACCGTTGGCTCTAAATCAGCACGTGCCCAATTATTTTCAGTAACATCTAAAGAAGCAGGAACAACAGACTCAAAATTGAATGATTCAATATTTTAATATGCTTCGGCTAAATCATCCACTTTGTTGCCCTCAACATCTTCATCAATTTGAGTCTCAAATAAATCACGAGGTCGTGTTTTGATAACAACATTCCAACCCTTATTAATGTTATCAATTGCATAAAACACTTGCGATGCTTGATTAGCTAAAACAAAGGGTTCATTTGTTTTTAAAAGACGACGAGGATTAACACTTATACACCCATATTCATCTATTTTAGCTCCTTTTTCATTATCATGCATATCAAACCATTTGCACCGAAACAACACAACACGTTTCCCACCTAGATACTTCAGTTCAAGAATTTCATTCAATACTCCGTAATAATCAACATATTCTGTTTCATTACCAATATCACTAGTTACACAAACCCCACAATTTTGTGTCTTATGCCTCTTATCACTCTTCTCTACTCGAAACCTATACCTATTTACAACATAACCATTAAAGTGTGTTACATATTTGGAAGGTCCACGAGATAATGACAAGAGTTCATTCATTTTTGTGTCATTTTGTTGGACTTGCAACTCGGCAACCTACAAACAAACTCTAATGTCAATGCTTAAATTTTAATATTCAATCTTGGTATATGCACTAGAGAAAAGGCTAACTCACCTTATTTTTGAACCAACTAATAAATTTGTTATTAGTCACATCATTTGACATTTGATGCATATTTATTGCATGATTTTGAGAATATTCTCTGCATGAGAACATTAAAATGTTAAACAAGATTTTATAAAATATATAAAAAAAAATTATTACGTACTCGAGGAAAGGTTGAACTTCATCACAATTCTTTAAGACATAGATATGAGCTTGACTCCACACATTATTAGAGATGTTGCGAGAAACACAAGCTCCAAGGGCTCGTCCGGAATGTGAAAATATGGATATTTCACTATTAAATTGAGAGAAACCGTCATAATTTCTTGTCTGCCTATTAAATTTTGTTTCAATTCCACTTAGGTACCTTGAACAAAGAGTCATGCACTCTCTTGCAATATAGCCTTCGGCAATAGAACCTTCAGGATGGGCCATATTGCGAACCAGTTTCTTCAATCCATATAATGATTGTTCAATAGGGTACATCCATCTAAATTGGACAGGACCACCAATCCTAGCCTCATATGCCAAATGAACGGGCAAAGGTACCATTACATCAAAAAATGAAGGCAGAAAAACTTGTTCTAACTTACACAAAGTTATTGGAATTTGAGATTCAATTTGCTCCAACTCATCCACTCTCAATTGTTTAGCACCCAAACTTGAAAAGAATAAAGATAGCTCAATAAGAGGTTCAACTACCTTTTTGGGAGAAGACCCATTTGAACCCTAATTTTGAGTTTGACAATCAATTTAAAGAGCCTAATCATGTTTATTAGTGTGTAGGAACATATAGAAACCATCCCGGGTCGAATCGGAGCTTTCTAGCGAGAATCGAAAATTCCATATTTCGACTAGTTCCAGTAGCATATCGCGCCCGAGATCCCTTTTCCATCACGGGCGTGATACATGAATCTCGGGCGTGATACATCACATCACGGGCGCGATACACCACTCATCAAAAGCTTTGGTTTTTCAAATGTATCGCGGGCGCTACACCTTCATCGCGGGCGCGATGAATATGAACGTTGAAGGTCCAACGGCTATATCAGAGCCCTCCATCAGTTGCTTGACAAGTGGCCGTCAACCATTGGTTGAATTCCTAACATTTAAATATCGCGGGCGCGACGTAGGGCATCACGGGCGCGACGGGCTGCTTTTCAGCACAAACTTGAGTTTTCTTCTAGAAGATTCAAGGGTTTGTTGTTGGGGTTATAAATACCCCTTGTCTACCTCATTTATGAGGTTAGACACTCCAGCAACAAAACATATACTCAAGCATTCAATTTATTCTCTCTACATTTATTGTGCATCAATTAATTGATTGCTTATCTCTTTTGTTGATTGATTAATCATTGTGATTCAATTATTAGTGTTGTAGGTTTTTGTTTATCCTTAGAAAAACATTTTGTGAGTTTGAGATTATCTCTTGGAAATCTCTTTTGTAAAGTTTGTGTTTAGCTTTAAAGCACAATCCATTAGTGAATTCTAAAATCTCAATCCTTGATTGAGTAGTGGAGTAGGATTGGTTTGTAATCCGAACCACTCTAAATTGCTTGTGTCAATTTCTCTTCTCTTAAACTCCTACTAAATTTTAATTACTCACTAAACCTTATTCACCCCCTCTAAGGTAGCTATTTAGGGATTTCAATTGGTATCAAAGCTAAGTTACTCATCTCATTGCTTAATTGCGAGTTCTTCGATTCAAATGGCTACCGAAAACTTTACTCACACTCTTCGTCCCTTCTTTGATGGAACGGATTATCCAAATTGGAAATTTCGTATGGAAAACTATCTCGATATGGATGGTGTGAACTTATGGCATATGGTTCTTGATGGTTATGTGGCTCCTACTCAAGAGTTGAATGGTGCTATTATACCTTGGCCAAGAAAAGATTGGACCAAGGATCAAGTTCTAGCTAATGCTCTCAACCGGAAGGCTATTTGTGTGATCATTTCATCTTTGTGTAGAGAAAAGCAAGGAAGGGTTCAACATTGCACAACGGCTCATGATATGTGGAAGATTCTTGAGAACTACCATGAAGGAACGGTTCAAGTAAAGAACAAGAAGGTTGAGCTTCTCATTGGAGAATATGAAGGGTTCAAGAACAAGCCAAATGAGACCGTCACCGAGACTACCAATAGACTTTTTGGCATTACCACCAATCTCAAGAAGCTTGGTAAGCACTATACTCTTGGTGAAATCAATGGCAAAATTCTTCGTTCATTGCCTCTCCTTGATTGGCAACCGAAGATAACCGCTATTGAGGAATCACATGACATAAGGAATTTGAGAACCGATGAGCTTATCGGAAACCTACTTCTTCATGAGATGACCTACACGAAGGAAATTCAAGAGTTGAAGAAGTCTCAAGAAGAGAAAACTAAGGGAATTGCTTTGAAGGCTAAAGCAATTGAAAGTAAGGTTGAAGAGGAGCTTAATGCAAGTGATGAAGAAGATGATGAAGAGATGGTGCTATTGTCTAAGAAAGTAAGGGAATGGAGAACAAGGAAGAAGTCTCAAGTTCAAAAATATGAGCAAAAGGGTGAGTCCTCAAACTTCAAGAGATCATCCAACTCCAAACAAGAGACTCCTACTCCTAGAAGAGATGTCACTTGTCATGGGTGTGGCAAACCGGGTCATATTAGACCGGAATGTCGACAAGGGCAAAGGAAACCCTTTCAAAAGGATAAGAAAGGGTTCATCACCACTTGGGATGATGAAAGTGACTATCAATCCGATGAAGATTGCCAAGAAGAGGCAAGAGCAAATCTTTGCTTCATGGCTCTAGTTGATGAGTCCCCATCCGAGGTAAGTACTCTACCTTTTATTTCTTGGGATGGTGTAGGGATAGAACCTCATGATAGCTCTAGTGATATTGTTGTTGTGAAAAATAACCCTAGTGCCTCTTGTGTTGTAAATGTTGAGAATGTGTTGGTTGATGATTCTTTGGTGTATGAGATTGATGATGAATGTCATGACATGATAAATGAACTAACTAACAAATGTAGTGACTATCATGCCAAAATAAAACTTTTCAAAAGGGAAGCCTCTATGGCTAAACTTGAGATGCTCAATTTGAAGAAAGAAATTCAAGACTTAAAGTATTCTTTAGAATCTATCCCTAAGCAAGATGTAAATATTTTGCTAAAGGAAAATGAAACACTAAAGAGTGAAATTCTTTCTCTAAATAGCTCTATCTCAAGATTTCACAAAGGGAAGGAATCTTTGGACAATCTTATTGATTCCCAAAGAAACCCAACCATAAAATTTGGACTTGGCTATAGTCACAACTCCTCTTCCTCAAGTGTGACTACTTTTGTGAAGGCCTCTTCACCTCAAACTTCTTCTATAGAAGTTCCTCCTTCTTTGGTCAAACCAAAAGAGGTGAATAAGAGGTATGCTCAAGCTCCCAAGACTAAGTCATTTGTGGCTTCTAAGTCTAAGAGCAAAGTGGGTACAAGACCCCCTAGACATACCCATGCCTCTCAATATAGTCACAAATGGGAGAAGAGAAGTATGAAAAAGAATCATGTTCATTCATATCCCTATGCTCATTCTCACAACAATGCTCATGCATATACTTATGATCACTCTTGTGCACATTGCTATGCTCACTCATGTGAGGCTCCTAGAGCCAAGACCTATCCATCTTATGCTCACATATCCCCTAGACTTCAATGTGTTTATTGCATGAGATATGGTCATAAGAATGTTGATTGTTATGTTAGAAAGGTCCAATTGAGGTTAATTCCCTTGGACTATTCTAGTGCTAACTTCCAAGGACCCAATGTGATTTGGGTACCTAAAGGTTGAGCTTGTTTATTCTAGGTGCCAAAAGAAACCGTGTTGAATAAAACCAAATGGTACGTCGATAGCGGCTCTTCTAGGCACATGACGGGCCACATCTCCAACTTCACCCAATTGGAACATAAAAAGTTGGGAAATGTCACCTTCGGTGATGATGCCAAAGGTCAAGTTGTGGGGATAGGCAAGATAGGTAACTCTTCTTCTCCTTCTATAGAAAATGTGTGGCTTGTTAATGGTCTAAAACATAATCTTTTAAGTGTAAGTCAATTGTGTGATAAGGGCTATAATGTCAACTTCGATTCCAAGGCTTGCTATGTTATCCAACCAATGGACAACACGGTTATCTTCAAAGGAAATCGAAGACAAAACACTTACATAATTGACTTGGATACGCTTGAAAACCGAGATGGCAAGTGCTTACTATCACTTAGCGACGAATCTTGGTTGTGGCACCGTAGACTTGGTCATGCTAGCTTAGACCTCTTAAATGAGGTTAGCAAGGATGAAATTGTTAAAGGTTTGCCTAAGCTAAATTTTTCAAAAGACAAAGTGTGTGGACCTTGTCAAATGGGAAAACAACACAAGTCTTCTTTTAAAGCTAAAAATGTTGTTTCTACCTCTAGACCATTACAATTGATTCACATGGACTTGTGTGGACCTATGAGAGTTGCTAGTTTGCGTGGCATGCATTATGCATTTGTGTTAGTTGATGACTATTCTAGATTCACTTGGGTTATATTCTTGGCTCATAAGAATGAAGCTTTTAGCGGTTTTAAAAGTTTTGCAAAGCGAGTTCAAAAAGAAAAAGATTTATCTATTTCAAGTATTCGAAGTGATCATGGAACCGAATTTCAAAATGAATCTTCCAAATCCTTTTGTGAAGAAAATGGCATTTTTCATAATTTTTCTTCTCCTAGAACGCCTCAACAAAATGGGGTTGTTGAAAGGAAAAACCGAACCTTGGTTGAAATGGCTCGATCTATGCTCAATGAGTATGACTTACCTCATTACTTGTGGGCCGAAGCTATGAACACCGCTTGCTATGTTTCAAATCGCATTTTTAAAAGACCAATTTTAAACAAAACTTCTTATGAGCTTTGGGTAGGAAGAAAACCCAAGATATCCTACTTTAGAGTATTTGGATGCAAATGCTTCATATTAAATACCAAGGATAACCTTGGAAAATTTGATTCCAAAACGGATGAAGGTGTCTTTTTGGGTTATGCCTCTAATAGCAAGTCTTTTAGAGTCTTCAACAAGCGCACCTTAGTTGTTGAGGAATCTATGCATGTGGTATTTGATGAGTCCTCCAAGGATTTTCCGGAAAAGGACTCGTTTGTTCATGACTTTTTAGGTACTTTTGAGGATCTCTCTTTGGTTGAAAATCAAGGAGCTACTACAAGTCAAGTGGAGGAAACTCAAACACCTCTAGAGGAGTCCAAGGTGGAATCCGAATCTCCTCCTTCGGCTCAACTCATTCATGATCTACCTAAAGATTGGGCTTTTAACAAAAGTCATCCTCAAGAGTTGATTATCGGTGAAACTTCAAGGGGAGTAAGCACTCGCTCTCAATTTCGTTCTTTTGCAAATGTTGCATTCCTATCTCAATTCGAGCCCACTAAAGTTAGTGAAGCCCTAGTTGATGAACATTGGGTGATTGCTATGCAAGATGAACTCAATGAATTCACAAGGAATAAAGTTTGGGAGTTAGTCCCTCCTCCTAATGGTCATACCATTATTGGAACAAAATGGGTCTATCAGAATAAGTTGGATGAAAGCGGAGCAATAACTCGAAACAAGGCCCGATTGGTTGCCCAAGGCTATAACCAAGAGGAAGGCATTGATTATGAGGAGACATTTGCTCCGGTTGCTAGATTAGAAGCAATTCGTATGTTGTTAGCCTATGCATCATGCATGAATTTCAAACTTTTTCAAATGGATGTCAAAAGTGCTTTTTTAAATGGTTTTATAGAAGAGGAAGTTTATGTTAAACAACCTCCCGGTTTTGAAGATTTTCGGCATCCACAATATGTCTTCAAACTCAACAAGGCTTTGTATGGTTTAAAACAAGCTCCTAGAGCTTGGTATGATAGGTTGAGTAATTTTTTGCTTTCAAATGGTTTTTCCAAAGGAAAAGTTGATACAACTCTTTTCACAAAAACTCATAAGCATGATATTCTTTTTGTCCAAATCTATGTTGATGATATCATATTCGGTGCTACTAATGAGTCTCTTTGTGGAGATTTTTCTATGTGTATGACTAGGGAATTTGAGATGAGTCTCATGGGGGAACTCAAGTTCTTCCTTGGACTACAAATCAAACAAAATGCGGATGGCATTTTCATAAATCAATCCAAGTACACCAAGGAAATGCTCAAGAAATTTGGCATGGAAACTTCCTCAAGTAGCAAGACACCTATGAGTACCACCACGAAGTTGGACAAGGATGAATCGGGTAAATGCATTGATATTACAATGTATAGAGGTATGATCGGTTCACTTCTTTATCTTACCGCTAGTAGACCCGATATTATGTTTAGTGTGTGCCTATGTGCTCGTTTTCAAGCTTGTCCTAAGGAATCCCACTTGCATGCCGTTAAGCGTATTTTCAAGTATTTGCATGGCACTTTAAACCTAGGAATTTGGTACCCTAGAAATGTAGACCCTAGGTTGCTTGGCTACTCCGATGCCGACTATGCGGGTTGTCTTTTAGACCGTAAAAGTACCTCCGGGACTTGCCAATTTTTGGGTCATAGCTTGATCTCATGGAGTAGTAAGAAACAAGTATCCGTGGCTTTGTCAACCGCGGAAGCCGAATATGTAGCGGCCGGTTGTTGTTGTGCTCAAATCCTTTGGATTAAGCAACAACTTTTGGATTATGGTGTTACACTTAGTCATATTCCCATCAAATGTGACAACACTAGTGCAATTAACCTATCCAAGAACCCTATTCAACACTCTAGGAGTAAACACATAGATATCCGTCATCATTTTATACGTGATCATGTGCAAAAGGGAGACGTTGTAGTCGAATTCATCGATACAACTAACCAATTTGCGGATATTTTTACCAAGCCTCTAAATGAGGAGCGTATGAATTTTATCATTCGAGAGCTTGGTATGCTTGATGGGAGCACTTTGAATTGAATTGCATGATTGGTTTGCCTATTTGATGTTTTACTTTACTTATCTTACCGATTTCATTGCTTGGACCAATACGTATATGTATCCCATTTTATGATATTCATATATTTTGGTGTTTCCTGCTCATTAATTATCCATATGTGTTGGAATTAAGGCTTGACATTGTGAAAAATTGTGTTTTTTGCATTAAAATTGCATTTTTTTAAAATATCATGTATCACGACCGGGATGTATAAATCACGACCGAGATGTTCAACCAGAAAGCAAGAATTTTGCTACTGCTTGAATCTCGGGCGTGATATGTATATCACGGGCGCGATATTCAAACAGTAAGCAAATCTTTTTGCCACTGCTTGAATCTCGGGCGTGATTGGTGTTTCGCGGGCGTGATATAGGCAGCTTTTGAAAATAACGGCTATTTTCCTATATCACGGGCGTTACACATGTATCACGGGCGTGATACGTTGATTTTTTTCAAATTTTTGCCCGTTTTTAACACTTGTCAAAACGGCTAGATTTTCAAAAACTAGCCGTTTATGACCGTTTTAAGGGTTTTAAAGGCCTATAAAAAGCCATTTTGAGGGCTACATTCATTTACAACCTTTCTCCCATCTTTCCATCTTTTTCTTCAACAAAATTCTTCACTTTTAATCCTTACACTTCAAAATTTTGCTTTTTCTCATTCTCATATCATATCACTCATATCATGGCTCCCAAGAAAGTCATTCCTTCAAAAGGCAAACGCCCTATGGGGCAAACTTCTTCGGCATCTCCACTTCCGACTTTAGACATGGAAGAAATTGCTTCTCGCCGTGCAAATTTGGAAATTGCCGAAGTAGAAGGCACTCGGTTTCCCGATTTATCCAACATGACCTTTGATGGGCTTGCGGATCAAGTCTATGCCTACATTGATGCCTTGGGTTGGCGAAAATTTGTGTGCGGAAACCGTGAAGACACTATAGAGGATTTGATGAAAGAGGTACTATCTACTCTCCATATCATTACTAACGAAAATCATCGTTCCGGGTTTTATGGGGTCACTTTTCAAGTTAAAGGTACTACCTACAAGTTAACCCCCAAAGACATTGATGATTGCTTCGGTTTTGAAGAAGGTTTCGCCACTAATTATCTCCGGGTTGAGGAATTTCACATTCACGAGTTTTGGGCGGAAATTAGTGCCGATGTGAAGCATGAACCGAGAACCGCAATTGCTAAGTCTATCACCTCTCTTCCGCTCTTTGTGTTTCATCGCATTATCACTTACTCCATCAACGGGCGGCATGAGGGAAACGAAAAAGTCCCCATCAAGGACCTTTTCTTCTTATGGTGTGCGGTTAAAGGCGAGAAATTTTCATGTGCTCGCTACTTTATGGAGCATCTCGTCTCCCTTGGCAAGAAAAAGGGAACTCTTCGAGTTGGTTCGTATGTCACCGCCATGGTCAAGAAGGCAAGGGCCTACACTCCCGCTCTTCGCCAAGCTCCGGGTGTTGTATTCCCTTGGAAGGACTCTCCTCTCGATCTTGACTATTTCGTCAATAGGGTCAATGCCTTTCAAGTTACAAATGACCAACATTATATTTATCTCTTTGGGGAAAGGTGGATTCAACAAGAAGTTCATAGGCTTGCTAGGAAGAGGCAAAGGCAACTACAAGAACCGGCTCCTCCGGAAGTGTTTCAAGCTCAAGTTGAGGAAGAAGCGTTTGGCGGCTTTCAAGAACCGGAAATTCCGGCACCGGCAATGGATCCCACTTGGCTCCCACCTCCCGGCTCTAGCACAAATCAAATGCTCTCGCTCATTTATAGTCAAAATGAGCGGATGTTTGGACGTATGAACTTGTTGGAAACAAATGTGGATTCCCGTTTCAACAATTTGGAAAATCGCTTTGGGAGAATGGAAACGGAGTTTGGTGGTTTACGGTCCGATTTTGGCATTTTGCGGAACCGCTTCGATGCTCAATTTCCGCCTTCTCCGGTTCATACTCCGGTGCTTGAGGAAGAAGATTTCAATGACATTGAAGAGGAGGATTGATCATTTGCATTTCATCCATTTCATGCATTTTTTTTGCTTTAATATTTTTTTTTTGCATTTTTCACCTTGTCAACAATGCCTTGTAAATCCTACCTAGTTGTGGATTACATGCCTATATATGGTTAATGTCTTTTGTGTAAGCCTTGTCCTTATTTCCTAATTTCAATGTGGTTTTTATCTTGGTTATCTATGAATCCTTGTTTATAATTTAGTTTATTTCTATTTCTTGCACTTCCGTTTTTTTTTATATATGCCATTACTTCTTTTTGATCTTGACAAAGGGGGAGAGATATTTGCCTTTCTAAAGTTTTTTTTCATATCTCTCAAAAAGTGCAACTTTTATTCAAATGACTAAGCTTTTAAAATCGTATCTACTTTATGCTTGTCTAGATTTATTTAAAAATTCTTGTGCATAAAGTGAGGGGGAGCCAAAACTCATTTGAACTCCCACAAACTTAGCCATTTCCGTAAATTGATTGTCAAAATCAAAAAGGGGGAGATTGTTGGACCAAGTCCCATTTGAACCCTAATTTTGAGTTTGACAATCAATTTAAAGAGCCTAATCATGTTTATTAGTGTGTAGGAACATATAGAAACCATCCCGGGTCGAATCGGAGCTTTCTAGCGAGAATCGAAAATTCCATATTCCGACTAGTTCCAGTAGCATATCGCGCCCGAGATCCCTTTTCCATCACGGGCGTGATACATGAATCTCGGGCGTGATACATCACATCACGGGCGCGATACACCACTCATCAAAAGCTTTGGTTTTTCAAATGTATCGCGGGCGCTACACCTTCATCGCGGGCGCGATGAATATGAACGTTGAAGGTCCAACGGCTATATCAGAGCCCTCCATCAGTTGCTTGACAAGTGGCCGTCAACCATTGGTTGAATTCCTAACATTTAAATATCGCGGGCGCGACGTAGGGCATCACGGGCGCGACGGGCTGCTTTTCAGCACAAACTTGAGTTTTCTTCTAGAAGATTCAAGGGTTTGTTGTTGGGGTTATAAATACCCCTTGTCTACCTCATTTATGAGGTTAGACACTCCAGCAACAAAACATATACTCAAGCATTCAATTTATTCTCTCTACATTTATTGTGCATCAATTAATTGATTGCTTATCTCTTTTGTTGATTGATTAATCATTGTGATTCAATTATTAGTGTTGTAGGTTTTTGTTTATCCTTAGAAAAACATTTTGTGAGTTTGAGATTATCTCTTGGAAATCTCTTTTGTAAAGTTTGTGTTTAGCTTTAAAGCACAATCCATTAGTGAATTCTAAAATCTCAATCCTTGATTGAGTAGTGGAGTAGGATTGGTTTGTAATCCGAACCACTCTAAATTGCTTGTGTCAATTTCTCTTCTCTTAAACTCCTACTAAATTTTAATTACTCACTAAACCTTATTCACCCCCTCTAAGGTAGCTATTTAGGGATTTCAGACCCCGTATTGCAAGAGGTAGTAGATGTTGTAAAAGAATATGGTGGTCATGACTCTTTAAACCAGAAAGTTTGTGTTCTTTGATATTAACACTTTGCGAAATATTAGATGAAAATCCATCTGGAACTTTTAATTGCTTCAAAAATAAACAAAAAAAGTGCTTCTCTTCTTTAGATAATGTGTAGGATGCTGTAGGTAACTCAATTGTATCCCCGTTGCGAATTGGATGCAAGTCTTGCCTTATATTCATCAATTCAAATCAAGTCGAGCTTGAAATGTGTCCTTACTCATTCCCTTCACACTCATAATTGTTCCTAGCACATTCTCACATATATTCTTTTCAATGTGCATTACATCTAAATTATGGCGCAATAGAAGGCTACTCCAATAAGGAAGTTCAAAAAATATACTCCACTTATTCCAATTATCACCCCTTTTGTCATGTGATATTTTCACTTTTTTATTAATGTCCTTAGTCAAAGCCAATTCTGTAAGATCTTTGACTTGATCGAGGACATCAAAACCAGTGACTAATTTTGGTGGTGATCTCAACTCCTTCTCTCCATCAAAGTTACTTCTATCATTTCTCCATTTGTGGTTATGTGGAAGATAACGACGATGACCCATGTAACATTTCTTCTTGCAATTAGTTAACCGCAATGAACTAGTTTCTTTATTACAACAAGGACAAGCTAGCTTACCCTTTGTACTCCAGCCAGACAAATTTGCATATGCCGGAAAATCGTTGATCGTCCACAACAAAGATGCATGCAATCTAAAATTTTGACGAGTTGAGGCATCAAAAGTCTCCACACCGACTTCCCAAAGTTCCTTCAACTCTTCTATTAAAGGTTTGAGATAAACATCAATTGTATCTCCAGGACTCTCGGGGCCTTGTATGATCATTGAAAGAATAAAATTAGATTCTTTCATGCACATCTGTGGGGGAAAATTGTAAGGAATTAGAATTACTGGCCATATACTGTACGGAGTTTTAGAGTGACTAAACGGCTGGAACCCATCACTAGAGAGACCTAATCTTACATTACGAGGCTCAGATGAAAATTCTTTATGAAGCTCATTAAATGATTTCCATTCTATAGAATCGGTAGGATGCCTCATTACTCCATCATCCTTTCTACCATGATGCCATCTCATTAAAGAAGTCGTCTTTTTAGACATGAACAACCTCTGAAGCCTAGGCTTCAGAGGAAAATAACGTAGTATTTTTCTGGGTACTTTCTTACCATTACTTTTCACTTTAACTTCTCCATCATTATTATTTTCCTTCCATCTAGAACTGCCACAAATATTGCACAAATCAGAATTTTCTTCTTCTTTCCAATAGAGCATGCAATTATTTATACAGGCATCCATTTTCTTATCAGAGAGACCTAAATCCTTCACAATCTGCTTTGCCTCATAATATGATTTTGGCAAAGTACATCCATTTGGGAGTATCTCAAAAAGCCATTCTAGTAACATATCAAATGATCTATTAGTCCACTGACCAAGACTCTTAATGTGTAATAGTTTGATAACTGCAGCTAACTTTGAGGTCTTGCAACCAGGATATACCTCTTCGTCTAAATCTTTTAAGAGCCTATAGAATTTCTCTGCTTCTAGATTAGGATTCTCTCCGCGCATTTCATAATTCGAGGTATCTTTGTCAAATTCACTTTCATTTATACTAGGATATAAGTCTCTTATGATTTCTTTAATTTCCTCACCACTTTCAACATCTTCTGATTCTCCTTCATCTGTCCCAGATTCAGCAACCCTTTCACCATGATGATACCAAAAAGTATAACTTTCCATTATTCCATGAACTATTAAATGAGATCGAATCATTTTACGATTTGCAGAAAGTGTATTGTTGCACCTAACACATGGGCATCGTACTTTATGCTCGTCATTTGTATTCCTAAAAGCATAGCTAATGAATTGTTCAACCCCAGTTTCGTAAGCTTTATCTAATCTATCAACTTTGGTAAGATTCATCCATTGCTTATTAGGTGCCATTTTCCTAAAAAGTGACACAATATAGCAAATCACAATGGTAGCAAAACAATTAAGCAACTTGAGCAAATCTATATTTAAGAAATAAAAGTAGAAGAAAGTAGCAGCATGATACCATATACTAGAACAAAACGTACCTTGGTCACAAAAAATGACTATCTTTTGAAGTAATTTCAGGATGTTATTGCTGCAATTGAAAAAGTAAAAGAACCTGTTTGTAAACCGAAAAACATATATTATGTTGCAGAACTTTTTAAGCTTAAGAATCACTAAGTTGTAAAAAAATTACGAAAGTGGAGTCACACTTAATCACGCAATTCCAAAAGTCATTTAAAAAATCAACCATATGATATGGAAATGAACATTAAATAATTAAATCCATACTTAGTATTTTTAAAACATCAACTATATGATACCAAAACTAGCTTAATAAACATAATTTATTAGCAAATATACAATTCCAAAGAAAGATATGTAAAATCCACAAGAGTAATTATATTATTTTTAAAATTCATTCATATTTACTGATTGAAATTCCATAATGATCATTCAATTTTTTTGCACTAATTAAAGTAGTTACCATTCATGTAAAAATAGAAAATTATGGTTTTTAATTGAAAGCTATAGCTAATTCTCTTATAATTTTCTAGCTTTATAAAAAGCAATATCCAGATATTGTGGAAGAGTAGTCCAAAATAGTCATTTAGTATAGTCTGACAATTTTTTTGTTAAAAAGTGGTTTGTTGGAACCAAATTAAAAGCTTCTGATCTTTTTCTATTTAAGAGAAAAGAGGAGAATAATATCCCACCCTTCCACATTTTGATCAACCAAAATATTTTCAAGTTCATGTAAGATATTATTTTCTGTTTAAAATTTTAATTTTTAACTCAACCAATGATATATAATGAAATTTCCATTATTGTTACTAATCTATCACTAATCTGAATCGGTAAATCAATAACTACTGAAATCAAAACTTCACAATTATTAATCAAGAATATTTATTTTTAATAGATTGATATTGTCATTTATCAATTTCATAAGACTATACTTGCAAAATTTAAACTTAAACAGTAAAAATTAATAACAGTAAGATCCATTAACAACATTATACATAATCAAACACCAAACTAATAGATATACAATCCAATTAAGTGAAAAAAAAAGGAAAAACAACTTTCAAAGAAACATATAAAAACACACAAAAAAATTAAAAAAAATCAAATTTTAATAAACAACAAAATAAATGAATGACAAATTGATAAAATGTCTTGTCTTATTTTTAACATTTCTACTTTTAGAATTATGAAATTTGATAAACAAACAAAAAGCGAAAGAAACACAGATTTATATCAACAATCTAAAGATGCCAATACTTCTTTTTGGCAATTTATTAATTATATTTATCTTTAATTATAATTTTTTTTTTTAGTTGAACTGAATACAAATAAAAAAAAAAGTTTACTCATAGTTTGATGAAAATATCATTAATTGTATGTATATGAATATGTATATAAATATATAATTAGATTCCACCTAACTCAGCAGTGCAGCAAAAAACAGGAAAACAATACAACTCTGCAATGTGACGGGTTCTTGTTTAAACCAACTCTAGATATACATAATATTAATTATATACATGGAATTAATAATAGAATTTTTAAATATGGTTAATTATGCCGATTCACCAAGAGAAATCAAATCCAAAACCTAATAAAATAACATACAAGAGAAACCAAATCCAAAACCATTATATAAAAAACATCAATTACTGTTGTAATTTGTATGCTAATTGCAAACAAATTGGCTATTGTATTGATTGTAAAAATGCTAACCTGACTAATGTAGAAAACCTGAACCGATGAAGACCTTAACTGATGAATAAACTAATGATGACGAACAGTTCTGAACAGATGATTAACAGCGACAACGAGCAGATACAATTTTGCTGGAAATATTCTTGTGTTCACCCGAGTAAATCAATATCAATTTTCTTAGTTTAATTAGACGAGAGACAAGCACAATTAAAAATTAGATAGCAATTATTGTAGGGATTTGAAAGTGGCTAGCCATTGAATTTATGTTTGAAATGTTACTCTGCATACGGCGCTACTAGTGTTAGAGAAAAGGAAATTAGTGTTTTATTAGGTCAAAAGAAGTTGAGAATATCTTTTCAAAAAAAAAGAAGTTGAGAATATCTTTTCAGAAAAAAAAGAAGTTGAGAAATTTCGGCGGAAAATATTCCATTTAGCGCCAAATATCTTTATGAAAGTCAGAAATATTGAAATAATGAGGGGCACTATATGTTAATTATGACTATTTAAAAAGCCCTTCATTATTAATATCATTATTAATGGGATATTAAACTCTCTGGGTCACTGAATTATTCCAATATTACAAGAAGGATACTAAATTTCAAATCGTTAAAAACTGGTCACTAAGTTATCGAATTATTTCTCAAGGAAGTCACCGTCTTAAAAGAATGTCATTAAATTTATCGCAAATTACAAAACGGGTACTGAATTATACCATTTTGTTAAAAAATGATACTGAATCATACATCTTTTTGTAATTATGGCATGGCACATAGGATAAAATGCAAAAAGTTTGGTGTGTTTTGCCTCGAGTGACATCCCGTGAAATATTTGATAACTTAGTGACCATTTTTTAACGATTTGAAACTTAGTGCCCTTTCTGTAATATTGGAATAACTCAGTAACCTAGGGAGTTTAATATCCTTATTAATGATAAAAAAAAATATACACTCATTATTTATATATAAATTACACTTTTAATGACGATTTTTCAATACCATCATTATATTTTTGTCATTAAAAGTTACTTTTTTTGTAGTGAACCAAACGTTTCCCTTTTTTAGCAATTTAAGCCAAACGTTTACAAACGTTAAGAAAAAAATCCTAATGTTTCCCCATTTTAGCGATTTAAGCCAAACGTTTAAAACGTTACAAAACAAATTCAAACATTTCACCGTTTTTGCAATTTATGCCAAACGTTTACAAACTTTACATAACAAATCCAAACGTTTCACCTTTTTAGCGATTGAAGCCAAATATTTACAAATGTTACGAAACAAATCCAAACGTTTCACCTTTTTAGTGATTTAAGCCAAACATTTACAAACGTTATGAAACAAATCCAAACGTTTAACCTTTTTATCGATTTAAGCCAAACATTTACAAAGGTTATGAAACAAATCCAAATGTTTCCCCTTTTTAGCAATTTATGCCAAACGTTAACAAACGTTCCGAAACAAATCCAAGTGTTTCAGCTTTTTAGCAATTTATGCCAAACGTTTACAAAGGTTACGAAACGAATCCATACGTTTCACCCTTTTAGCGATTTATGCCAAACGTTTACAAACGTTACGAAACAAATTTAAACATTTCACCTTATTAGCGATTTAATCCAAACATTTACAAAGGTTATGAAACAAATCCAAATGTTTCACCTTTTTACCAATTTAAGCCAAACGTTAACAAATGTTCCAAATCAAATCCAAACGTTTCACCTTTTTAGCAATTTAAGCCAAACGTTTACAAACGTTACGAAACAAATCCAAGCGTTTCACATTTTTAGCAGTTTAAGCCAAAAGTTTAAACGTTACGAAACAAATCCAAACGTTTCACCTTTTTAGCTCTTTAATCCAAACGTTTACAAACATTACGAAATAAATCCAAACGTTTCACCTTTTTTGCTATTTGAGCCACACGTTTACAAATGTTACGAAACAAATCCAATAGTTACACCTTTTTAGCAATTTAAGCAAAACGTTTAGAAACGTAACGAAACAAGTCCAAGCGTTTCACCTTTTTAGCAGTTTAAACCAAATGTTTACAAACATTACGAAACAAATCCAAGCGTTTCCCCTTTTTAGCAATTTAGGCCAAACGTTTACAAACGTTACGAAACAAATCCAAACGTTTCTCCTTTTTAGCTATTTGAGCCAAACTCTTACAAACGTTACGAAACAAAACCAAGCATTTCACCTTTTAAGCAGTTTAAGCCAAACGTTTACAAACGTTATGAAACAAATCCAAACGTTGCACCTCTTTAGCTATTTAATCCAAACGTTTATAAACATTATGAAATTAATCCAAACGTTTCACCTTTTTAGCTATTTGAGCCAAACTTTTACAAACGTTACGAAACAAAACCAAGCGTTTCACCTTTTTAGAAGTTTAAGCTAAACGTTTACATACGTTATGAAATAAATCCAAATGTTTCCCCTTTTTAGCTATTTTAGCCAAACGTTTACAAACGTTACGAAACAAATCCAATAGTTACACATTTTTAGCAACTTAAGCCAAACGTTTACAAACGTAACAAAACAAGTCCAAGCGTTTCACCTTTTTAGCAGTTTAAGCCAAACATTTACAAACATTATGAAAAAAATCCAAGTGTTTCACCTTTTTAGCAATTTAGGCCAAACGTTTACAAACGTTACGAAACAAATCCAAACGTTTCACCTTTTTAGCGATTTAAGCCGAACGTTTTCAAACGTTACGAAACATAACACAACGTTTCACCTTTTTACCGATTTTCGCCGAACGTTTACAAACGTTACGAAACAAATTCAAACGTTTCCCCATTTTAGTGATTTAAGCCAAACGTTTAAAATGGTACGAAACAAATTCAAACATTTTACCTTTTTAGCGATTTAAGCCAAATGTTTACAAATGTTACGAAACAAATCCAGACGTTTCCCCTTTTTACCGATTAATGTAACCTCCTTATCGAAAAATATAAAAATAATAATAATAAAATCATAACTCAAAATAAACTCAAAAATCTCTTTATTCGATAATTTATTAACAACCTCAAAATATTATAATTTCATTAAGTTTGCAAATATCGATTTTAAAACAGAAACAAGATGCTAATTCCGAAAATTTTATTTTATTGTTCATAAAAGAATAAAAGTTTATAGTTAAACAAAATCTAAACTCAGATGACACTGTTGACCCACCTAATCAAATAAATTGACTGATTGCACGAACCTAGATGGATGAGTCACTGCGGTCTATCTCCTGATAAATAGGTGGCAAGGGATGAGCTGCCTACTCAATAGAATATAGCTAATTATATTTATATATATATGACCAACAACAAACAAAACAAACAACAGAATATCATTTAATCAAACCATACACCTGTTAACTCTTATACACCAACCTACATGTAAAATCAGACAAATTAAATCATAATTTTATTTTATTTCTTTAATTAGGGCCCCGCTTAACCTATCTGAATCATATCCAATGATTTTCCGGCCATCACAGTCACATTAATAATATATATCGCACAAGATACCAAACATATTAGTATCCAGACACCACCCCAGTGTCTAGCAAAACGCACAGGATATTCTATGCTTCCGAGAATATCCCGGCACCGAAGTGCCTAGCAAAACTTTGATCACATCCTTTATCTCTTCATTTCACAATTTAACCGTCACATCTCTAAACCATTGGATATAATCAGTCTTAGGTAAGCAAACTGTCAACTTCCTTAATTATTAAAATTTATTTATAAACGGTCTTTATCAAACATACCCAATTACTTAACAAACACGTATCCAACAAAATCATACTTCTCAACTTTTACAATCATATAACATAAATATAATGCAACCAAAAACAACAGATAATCCTACTCATTCAGACCTCTAGCATATAATAATAATGTACCACAATAAATGACAACCACTTAATAAAATAACTCACAATTAGTAATTAATTAATATATATAAATATAATTAACTATACTTACCTCAATTGAGCAATAATTTAACTATCAGATGGTGCTATCCAACACTCTACTTTATCTGCAGTTCCTTCAAATATTTATAACACATATCCATTAATTTTATGTCTAAAATATTATAATACTAAAATTATTATTTGTAAAATCATTTATGTCATCTGATTTAATTATCAACTTTCGGTCAAAGTGGATATAATTAATATAAGTATAATTTTTGGATACTAGAATGCCAATTACTAAACTTTAAGAATTTAAAGTGCATTTGCAAACAGTTTATTTGAGTAATAAAGAATAACTCCCTATTCTTCATCTGTACTTTTGCCTATCAAATTGCAAGTGACATCATCATTGTAAATTATGAAATTAGAAGATTCATTGTTAGATTGTTAAATTACAACAGCGGGTACTTCTATATTTTTTTTTGTCAAAATCAATTCCACTAACAATTTTCTCACTAAAGTAAATTTCTCGATTTAAAATAATATTCAAATTTTACAATTATTTTTCGAAATACTTAAACAAAAGTAAATTCAGTATTGAAATCATACCTTCAAAGTGAAAATTTTGAGTGAAATCCATCTATTATGACTCAATCTCCATACGACGGCTATTTTATTTTTATTTGTTTGTTTGTTACTCTCCCTAATATTAGTCTCCTCTAAATATACTAAAACAGGTTTAGGGTTTAGGCACTTTCACAAAAAAGTGAATTTCCAACTTTATCCTTTATTGTTATTGTTATATTATTTGACTTTAGTTGTTTATTATTATTATTTATTATTATTTTTCGGACGTTACAATTGAAGCCAAACGTTTACAAACATTGCAAAATAAATCCAAACGTTTCCCCTTTTTAGCTATTTGAACCAAACTTTTACAAACATTACGAAAGAAAACCAAGTGTTTCACCTTTTTAGCAGTTTAAGCCAAACATTTACAAACTTTACGAAACAAATCCAAACGTTTCACCTTTTTATCGATTTAAGCCAAACATTTACAAAGGTTATGAAACAAATCCAAATGTTTCACCATTTTAGCAATTTAAGCCAAACGTTAACAAACGTTCCAAATAAAATCCAAACATTTCACCTTTTTAGCAATTTAAGCCAAACGTTTACAAACGTTACGAAACAAAGCCAAGTGTTTCACCTTTTTAGCAATTTATGCCAAACGTTGGTAAACGTTACGAAAGGAATCCATATGTTTCACCATTTTAGCGATTTATGCTAAACATTTACAAACGTTACGAAACAAATCCAAACGTTTCCCCTTTTTAGCGATTTAAGCCAAACGTTTACAAACATTACGAAATAAATCCAAACGTTTCACCTTTTTAGCTATTTGAGCCAAACTTTTACAAACGTTACGAAACAAAACCAAGCGTTTCACCTTTTTAGCAATTTAAGCCAAACGTTTACAAACGTTACGAAACAAATCCAAACGTTTCACCTTTTTAGCGATTGAAGCCAAACGTTTACTAACATTACTAAACAAATCCAAAAATTTCACCTTTTTAGCGATTTAAGCCAAACGTTTACAAACGTTTCACCTTTTTAGCGATTTAAGCCAAGCGTTTACAGAGGTTATGAAACAAATCCAAATGTTTCAATTTTTTAGCAATTTAAGCCAAACGTTTACAAACGTTACAAAACAAATCCAAGTGTTTCACCTTTATTAGCAATTTAAGCCAAACGTTTACAAACGTTATGAAACAAATCCAAACGTTTCCCCCTTTAAGCGATTTATGTCAAACGTTTACAAACGTTACGAAACAAATCCAAACATTTCACCTTTTTAGCGATTTAAACCAAACGTTTACAAACGTTATAAAGCAAATCCAAACGTTTTCCCTCTTTTGCGATTTAAGCCAAACGTTTACAAACGTTACGAAACAAATCCAAACGCTTCACCTTTTTAGCGATATAAGCCAAACTGTTACAACAATTACGAAACAAATCCAAACGTTTCGCCTTTTTTACGATTTTAGCGATTTAAACCAAACGTTTACAAAACAAATCCAAACATTTTACCTTTTTAGCGATTTAAGCCAAACATTTACAAACGGTACGAAATAAGACCAATCGTTTAAAACGTTACGAAACAAATCCTAACGTTTCACATTTTTAGCGATTTAAGCCAAACCTTTACAAATGTTACGAAACAAAACCAAGCGTTCAACTTTTTAGCAATTTAAGCCGCACGTTTACAAACGTCACGAAACAAATCTAAGCGCTTAAACTTTTTAGCAATTTAAGCCAAACGTTTACAAACGTTCCAAAACAAATCCAAGTGTTTCACCTTTTTAGTAATTTAAGCCAAAAATTTACAAACGTTACGAAACAAATACAAGCGTTTCACCTTTTTAGCAATTTAACCCAAACATTTACAAACGTTACGAAACAAATCCAAACGTTTCACCTTTTTAGCAATATAAGTCGAACGTTTATAAATATTACGAAACAAAACCAAACGTTTCCCTTTTATAGCAATTTAAGCCAAATGTTTACAAACGTTAAGAAACAAATCTTAATGTTTCCTCATTTTAGCGATTTAAGCCAAACATTACAAATGTTACGAAACAAATCCAAATGTTTAACCTTTTTATCGATTTAAGCCAAACATTCATAAAGGTTATGAAACAAATCCAAATGTTTCACCTTTTTAGCGATTGAAGCCAAACATTTACAAACGTTACGAAAAAAATCCAAACGTTTCACCTTTTTAGCGATTTAAGCCAAAAATTTACAAATGTTACGAAACAAATCCTAACGTTTAACCTTTTTATCGATTTAAGCCAAACATTTACAAAGGTTATGAAACAAATCCAAATGTTTCCCCTTATTAGAAATTTAAGCCAAACGTTAACAAACGTTCCAAATCAAATCCAAACGTTTCACCTTTTTAGCAATTTAAGCCAAATGTTTAGAAACGTTACGAAACAAATCCAAGTGTTTCACCTTTTTAGCAATTTATGCCAAACGTTTACAAACGTTACGAAACGAATCCATACGTTTCACCCTTTTAGCGATTTATGCCAAATGTTTACAAATGTCACGAAATAAATCCAAACGTTTCACCTTATTAGCGATATAAGCCAAACGTTTACAAACGTTACAAAGCAAAACCAAACGTTTCACCTTTTTAGCGATTTAAGCCAATGTTTACAAATGTTACGAAACAAATCCAAATGTTTCACCTTTTTAGCGATTTAATCCAAACGGTTACAAAAATTACGAAACAAATCCAAACATTTCTCCTTTTTAACGATTTAAGCCAAACGTTTAGAAACGTTACGAAACAAAACCAAACATTTAAAACGTTACGAAAAAAAATCCAAACATTTCAGATGTTTAGCGAATTAAGCCAAACCTTTACAAACGTTACGAAACAAAACCAAGCGTTTTAAATTTTTAGCAATTTAAGCCAAACGTTTACAAACGTTACGAAACAAATCCAGACGTTTCCCCTTTTTAGCGAATTAAGCCAAAACGGTTACAAAAATTATGAAACAAATCCAAATGTTTTGCCTTTTTAGCAATTTAACCCTAGCGTTTACAAACGTTACGAAACAAATCCAAACATTTCACCTTTGTAACGATTTAAGCCAAACGTTTAGAAACGTTACGAAACTAAACCAAACGTTTAACACGTTACTAAATAAATCCAAACGTTTCACATTTTTAGCGATTTAAGCCAAACCTTTACAAACGTTACGAAACAAAACCAAGCGTTTCAAATTTTTAGAAATTGTAATACCCCGTAAATTTTCAGCGTTTTTCCGACAAATTTTCTGATCATTTTGAAGTAAAAATCGAAGTTAATGGTCTGGTTCATGTTGGTTCATGATTGGGTTGATTTGGTGGTTCAACCATTTAATTTTTATAAAACAAAAAGAAAAAAAAATGAAAATAAGGTGAGTCTCGTACGAGACTACAAGGTCTCGTAGGAGACCCATGTTTTACCCAGCCTGGTCTCGTACGAGACCAGGATTCCCGAACGGGACTCAGCCTTAAAAGGCTGAGTCTCTTTCGAAAATAATCAGCTCTTAATGAGCTTAGTGATCGACCCTCTTCGCACTCGTTTTTGACCTAATTCCTTTAGATATTTAAGGATGTTTTCTAAATAGAAAATCTTCTCCATACTACAAACAAGCCCTAGCCTCCATTCTCTTGTTCATTCGCTGAGAAACGAAGCCGTAATCATCCCTCAAACTCTGTTGTCCGGTAAGTTTTCTTATTCCTTTGATTTCAGTTTTGGCTTTAGACGACACTTCCGTATTCTTAATCGTTCTCTCTCGTTTCTAGATTGAAATTGATTCCGTTCAATCTCAGACGTTGTGGACTCAATTCTCTACGTTCCCCTATCTTGTTTTTTCAAAACGGTATGTAAACGACCTCGTTTCAATCGCCGTACGGTTTTCGCTTTTGGAATTGCTTAATCTGTCCTTAATATTTTTGTTTACAGCCGATGGTTACTTCCTTTCATTGGTGTTAAATTCATTGTTATTCATGATCTTATACCTCCAAGGATGTTAGAAATCATAAATAAGTTAATTAGCTTGTTTGAATTTTCGTTTGGTTCCGTCATTGTCAATGAAAGGTTTGCGCCGTTCCTCCATATTTCGTTACTGTTACGTGTTTATGCTTTTGATTTGATTCATGGATGTCATTAGCATTAGGTAGCATTTGGTTAAGTTTTGGTGTTGAATCATTAAGGGTATATGGAGTTAGGTTGAGAGAAATGGTGGCGGGGATAGCTCTTTTGAATTGAGGAAGATAATGGCTAATTAGTCACTTTGATCATTACATTGTTTTGTTTGAATTATTTAGGTTCTTTAAGTTATTTCCATTTTGTTTCGATAATAACTTTGATTTTAAATAGACAATTTGTATACGTTAAATTTTTATAACTTAAATTAATATAAATACTCGGGTAATTATATGTAATTTTAATTGTATTGTCAATTTGGCTAAATTGCGGTTTAGCCCCTAAAATTTCTAAAAGACTTGTTTAAGTTAAATTTTATCTATTGGATAACTTTTGGATTTTTGATTAAATTATGAATTAGTAAATTGAGATCGAATAATTAATTTGATTTCAGATATCTAATTGGCTAAAGTACAGTTTAGTCCCTAATTGTCTAAAGTACAGTTTAGTCCCTAAATTTTTATAAACTGAAAATGGTTAGATTTTTGGGTTGTAAATTGGGTTTCCTGCAATTGGAGTTATTGAGTTCTGCTTTTAACATGGATTATTATTTTATCAAATTATTTTATAAATATAAACTCGGGTTTATATTTGATAAGCGTTTTGAGTCGGGTTAGACTTGGGTCACTCTCGGCTAATCCACTATTAGAAATTTATTATTATTTAAAAATTATTAAGTAATATTTGTTAATCGGATTTTAAGCGAGAACTCAATAGACTTATATTAATTGGGCTTTATTACCTAATGGGTATTTTTGTGTTGTTCTGGATTGTTTATTCCGACGTGTTATATTGTGATAGTCCTATGATGTGTCTAGTACTCTCTAGAGTTAAGGTCTGTTTGAATAATTATTTTATTTTTCTAGACCCGTCTATTGTTCGTGCTCCAGAGGCGAACCAGGATTAGTTGCTTGCCGGTTATCACGTGGATAAGCAAGCAGTGAGTTTGTACTTACTATTTACCGCTTTATTAAGTAAATTGTTATTTTAATAATAAATATATATACTGTACGTATATTTCGAACTGTTTTTATATTATGGTTCTTAGTTGGAACATGCTACCTAATGGGCATCATTAGGACTGCGTGCGCACCGATATTGATCTGGGTAAGGTATATATGGAAATGTGGTAACTCGGTGTGAGCATAGCTCTCGGGACCAGGTAGAGTAACTCGGTGTAGCTCAGCTCTCGGGACTCTGGTATAAGTGTGGTCAGTGGTAACTCGGTATAGCTCAGCTCTCGGGACCAGACCTATTGGATTATATTTATATTTATAATTGTGGATTAGGGTTCCAACTATTATTCGTAATATCGTTATTAAATTTTTTAAACGGTTTAAAAGGTTTCCACTTAATAAATGTAGATAGTGGTATAAACTCATCTCAGTATATCTGACCCCGTTGTTTTCCCAATTTTTCCCAGGGTTATGATCTGAGAGAGTCTGGTGATCTCCGCATTTACTTTTCTTCGGAGGTTCCATTTATTTTTTGATAAACTGTAAAATTGTTTTATTCTTAGACCGCAGTAGTAACTAGACGTCTTTATTATTATTATAGTTTTTGTCGGATTGTTTCGACTAGTTATATTGCATTGGCATGTTACCTTATTTACATTGGTTTATGTTAAATCTATTTTAGACTCGGAATTGGATAAGCATGTTATATTAACTGTCGAATATTATAACTGCTAGATTTAGGCTGAAGTCTCGGTTGCCCCCGAGCATTGGTTTTCTGCAGGTTTATGTGTTTGTATATTAAATGAAAGGCTAGGTACGGGTTTTGGTACTACATTACCCATACCCTAGCGCCGGTTGCGATTCATGAAAATGGGTCGTGACAAACTTGGTATCAGAGCTTTGGTTTCAAACCAAGGACATTTGCTTGCTATGTGTTTACTCTGTTAAGTATGGTTGTGTCTTAGGAACTACTGCGGATATAGGTTTCTGTCATGTCTTTAAAAACGCCATCTTTTGATTTTTAAAATATTCTGCCTACATTAATGGGATTGCGTCGAGTCAGTCATTATATGTTGATTTGATGCTGTTAAATGTTAATTTTATTTTACTTGGGTGAATACTTTATTGCTGTTGATTTCTCGGGAAATCCTAATCGTTACTTGTTTGTTTCATACTTGGGTCTGAATTATGTGTTATTTAAATTGTTTTTTTTTTCAATCCTTAGGATATGGACAACGTTGTTCGTACTCGTGCTCGTGCTGCGGTAGAGCAAGAAGCTGAGGCTGATGATGCGATTTCCATGGAAGTCGATCAGAACGTACCACTGGTTCAGGCAAATACTGGACATGGTAGAGGTAGAGGTGCTGGCAGAGGTGGAGGTAGAGGCAGAGGAGCTGGTGCTGGTAGAGGTGGAGTTAGAGGACGTGGTGCAGCAGGCAGTAGCGGATCCAGGAATTGTTTTCAGCCTGGGCTAAAAAATAAGCAATTAATCAAACTCAATCATCTTTTTTGTCCTAAAATTTTGTTTGAATTGTCTTTTTATCTCAAAAAAAAATTGGAATTTATCAATTATCAATAAAATTAAATTAATTATCAACAAGATAGAATAAAATAACAATAATTAAAATTAATGAGTCTAAATCTAAATAAGGCAATTAACATAAAAAGAAATTGCGGAATATCATATAAAATATAGTAAAATTATACCAATATTAGATCTATAATTTAGTATAGTCTATAGTATACAAACATTAAATTGATAATATATGAAAATATATTTTAAAAAAAAGAAACAAAAAATATACACATTAAAATAAACAAAAGTATATTGAAAATAAAGCACATCATATACTAAAATTAAACTAACAATATACATATAATATGTCAAAAATTTATTATTGGTAATTGTAATGAAATTGAAATTATACAAATAATAAATTAAGAATCAATGAAAATAGTATACAATTCATTATGCTTTTGGATAGTTGTATCATTGTATGTTATATATTTTTGATAAAATTTTGGACTTTTTTATTTCATAAGTCTTTTTAATAATCAGAGTCCAATATTTAAAAGTAATGAGCACCAAATACAAAACTCAAATTTTATCTAGCATAATTCAATTAACAGTGCTTAATTAGTCATACCCTTATTTGAAAAGCCAAGTTAAAACGTCATTTGGGTCTTTTGGGCCTTTATTTGAAAGGCCATTTCAACAGTCCTTTTTAAACCTAAAACAAAACAAGTTCTTTTCTTTTTCCTTTCTTCTACAGCGAGTCATCCACCTGCGGCAGCCATGGCTGACCAGCCAGAGCTTGCAATTTTACCACGCCATTGTACATCTTCGACTTTCAGTTTTTCGATTTCAGCCCGGCTCTAGCCTACCCCAGCCTGAACGTGGATCCGCCTCTGGCAGCAGGTGTTCAGGCACCGAATGTGCAGCAGGCACCGAATGTGCAGCAGGCACCAGGGGTGCAACAGGCACCGAATATGCAGGCGTTCGACTTCACTACTTTCTTGGCTGGGATTGTCGAGAAGCAGAACAACCAGGCTCTTCAGAAGAATCAGTGTACTGTACTGGGTCAGTTAGCGCAGCAACAGCAACCTCAGGCTGGTGCTGTAGCTGGTATGGGTGGACTTGCTGGTGTCAATCACATTCCGACAGACAGAGAGATGGTGATGACCTACATGAAGTTGACTCCGACTTCATTTGATGGCACAGGGGATGCTCTTGACTTTTTGGACGAGTTTGAGTACAACAGTCAGAGGATTCAAGCTACTGATCGTCAATCAGTGTTGCTTGTGGAGATGTCGCTGAAGGGTCCAGCTAAGGACTGGTTCCGTGATAACATCAGGCCAGAGATGGCTACATTGTCTTGGGCTAATTTTATGAACAGGTTCAGAGGTTACTATCTACCCTTCTCTGTTACTGAGAATTTCAGAGAAAAGCTGCTAAATTTGAAGAAAGGGGATAGATCAGTGACAGACTATACTACAGAGCTTGTCCGTTTGGGGCGGTTTGCTACAAATCTACAGGGTGATCGAGGGCGAGTGAACGACCGCTATATTAGGGGTTTAGGCTCGGAATTTTTCCTTTGCTGATAGGGGCAGACATGGAGTTCGCTCGAGTAGTAGATAGTGCTCGTCGGATGGAGAATTCGTTGATTCAGTTTGGGACGATCTCTGACCCTTTCCAGAATCAGAAGGGAAAGAGTGATCTTCCTAATGGGGGGCAACAGGCCCCAGCGCAACATGGTAGTGGAAACTACTGCAGTGGCTCTTCTCAGGCCAATAGCGGGAGTCGCCGTACGCACAACAAGGGGAGGCATAGTACTAGGAGTTTTCCGTACAGTTCTAGTAGCAGTGGGAGTAACCGTGGTTCAGGACATGGGTACAGTGGTGGATCGAACATTCTGTTCTGCCAGAATTGCAGACACAGGCACTATGGTTAGTGTCAGTTAGCTCCTGGAGGTTGTTTTTCTTGTGGCCAGCCGGGTCATTTTTCCAGGGAGTGTCCGACATCTGGGCAGCAGATGTCTAACTCCAGTGTTGCGCAGTCGTCTTACCAGCAGCAGAGACCTGTGTTTACATAGTCTGTATGGTATTCTCAACCTGCAGCCTCTTTTGGTGGCCAGCGGGGCCGTGGTTCTGGTGGCAGAGGTTTTGGTGGCCGTGGTAACGGCGGCAGGGGTTCCAACAGTTATGATACTGGGCAGAGTTCGTAGCAGCAGCCAGAGGGTCAGGCTAGAGTGTTCGCACTTACTCCTCAGGATGCGCGTGCATCAAATGTTGTGGTGCAAGGTACCATTCCGATTTCTTTTACTGGTGCTTTGGTGTTATTTGATGCGGGTGCAACCCATTCGTTTGTTTCTACTTGTTTTGCAGGAAAATTAGGTATTGCACCATATGTTTTGAGTGAACCTCTAGATGTGTCTACACTTATGTCTGAAGGTGTAGTAGTGGACGTTCTTTATCCTTCTTGTCCAGTGGTTATTCAGGGTAGAGAATTATGTGCTTATTTGATTGTGCTTGACGTTCTTTCTTTTGATGTAATCTTGGGGATGGATTGGCTGTCACGCCACTTTGCTTCTATTGACTGTCGAGGGAAGTCAGTCGAGTTTCGGATTCCAGGTGATCTACTTTTTTCCTTTCAGGGAGAGAAGGCGGAGACACCTATGAATCTGATTTCCGCCATCAAGGTGAAGCGGATGTTAGGCAAGGGTTGCCAGGGTTTTCTTGTTGTGGTTCGTGATTTGGAGGCTGATAGAGGCGATATGCATAGTGTTCCGATAGTGAATGAGTTTACTGATGTGTTTCCAGAGGAATTGCCTGGATTACCACCTGACCGTGAGATTGAGTTTTGCATTGATGTGGTTTCTGGTACAACTCCGATTTCGATACCGCCGTATCGGATGGCTCCTGCAGAGATGAAGGAGTTCAAGGACCAGTTACAAGAGTTGTTGGATAGCGGGTTGATCAGACCGAGTACTTCTCCATGGGGTGCTCCAGTTCTATTTGTGAAGAAGAAAGACGGTTCCTTTCGATTGTGTATCGACTACAGACAATTGAACAAGGCTACTGTCAAGAACATATATCCTTGTCCTCGCATCGATGATTTATTTGACCAGTTGCAGGGTGCGAAGTGTTTTTCCAAGATTGATTTGAGGTCTGGGTATCATCAACTTTGGATCCGTGATGTAAATATGCCTAAGACTGCTTTTCGGACACGGTATGGACATTTTGAGTTTCTGGTTATGTCCTTTGGTATGACGAACGCACCAACAGCGTTTATGGATATGATGAACAGAGTGTTCAAGCCGTTTTTAGATCAATTCGTTATCGTTTTCATTAATGACATTTTGATCTATTCTCGGAGTGAGGAGGAGCATGCTTACCATTTGAGGACTATACTACAGACGTTGCGTGAGCATCAGTTGTACGCTAAGTTCTGGAATGTGAGATCTGGTTGGATCAGGTTACCTTTCTATGACACGTGGTGTCGAAATATGGGATCAAGGTTGATCCGAAGAAGATTGAGGCAGTTATGGATTGGTAAAGGCCGGGGTCAGTTACCAAGATTAGGAGTTTTCTGGGTTTAGCTGGCTACTATCGTCGGTTCGTGCAAGATTTCTCTAGAATATCTGCATCGTTGACTAAACTGACACAGAAGGGTGTTAAGTTTGAGTGGACTGATAAGTGTGAGGCGAGCTTTGAGAAGCTCAAGGAGATTGTGACTACAGCTCCGGTTTTGGCATTGCCTTCTGGCATTGACGGTTTCACAGTGTATTGTGATGCGTTTCGGATTGGTTTGGGTTGCGTTCTAATGCAACATGGGCAGGTGATTGCCTATGCTTCCAGACAGTTCAAGAAGTATGAGGTAAATTACCCTACTCATGATTTAGATTTGGCAGCTGTGGTTTTTGCGCTGAAAATTTGGAGGCATTATTTGTATGGTGCTACTTGTGAGAGTATCACTTATCATAAAGAGTCTGAAGTATATCTTTGATCAGAGAGAGTTGAACCTGAGACAGAGGAGGTGGCTAGAATTGCTGAAAGACTACGACTGTACTATTCAGTATCATCCTGGTAAGGCTAATGTAGTAGACGATGCGTTGAGTCGCAAGTCTTCGGGCAGTTTGGCTCATATTTCTGAGATTGGGCGTAGACCCATGGTTAGAGAGTGGCACAGTTTGATAGCTACAGGCTATGGTTTTCAGGTTTCGCAGGCTGGTGGTTTGTTAGCACAGTTGCAAGTGCAACCTGTTTTGATTGATCGGATCAAAGCTTTACAAGCTGAGGATCCACAGTTGAAATGGATTATTGAGGAGGTTCAGCAGGATGGAAATTCTGAGTTTACTTTTGTGGATGGTGTTCTGAGACATGGTTCGAGATTGTGTGTTCCGGATTCAGATGGTTTGAGGGACCATATTCTGGAAGAAGCGCACAAGTCTGCTTATTGTGTTCATCCGGGTTATACTAAGATGTACCATGATCTTAAGGGTACCTACTGGTGGAGCGGGATGAAGAAGGATGTCGCTGAGTATGTTTTTAAGTGTCTGACTTGCAAGCAGGTAAAGCTGGAGCATCAGAGACCTTTTGGCTATCTGCAGCCACTACCTATTCCAGAGTGGAAGTGTGAGCGGATTGCCATGGATTTTGTGGTTGGTTTACCACGTACTCGATAGGGCTACGATTCCATCTGGGTTATAGTTGACCGTATGACCAAGTCAGCTCATTTCCTTCCGATCAAGGTTTTGTATACTGCTTTGAGGTTGGCTCAATTGTACATCGACAGGATTGTCAGTTTGCATGGTGTACCAGTTTCTATTATTTCAGACAGAGGTTCTGTGTTTACTTCGAGGTTCTGGAAAGCGTTATAGGAATCCTTGGGTTCTCGGTTGGATTTCAGTACAGCTTTTCATCCTCAGACTGACGGTCAGTCTGAGAGGACTATTCAGACATTGGAGGATATGCTCAGGATGTGTGTTCTCGATTTTCAGGGTAGCTGGGATACTCATCTGCCGTTGATTGAGTTTTCTTACAACAACAGTTACCACGCGAGTATCGCGATGGCGCCGTATGAGGCTTTGTACGGGCGCAAGTGTAGATCTCCTATCTGTTGGGAGGAGGTGGGAGAGCGTAAACTCTCGGGAGCAGAGATTATCCAGATTACCTCAGAGAAGGTACCGTTGATCAAGCGGAGATTAGAGACTACTTTTAGTCGGCATAAGAGTTATGCTGATCCGAAGAGAAAAGATATTGAGTTTCATGTTGGTGATTTTGTGTTTCTTCGGGTTTCGCCTATGAAAGGCGTGGTTCGTTTTTGTGTCAAGGGAAAGTTGGCACCGAGGTATAATGGTCCTTACGAAATTTCAGAGAAGATTGGAGCTGTGGCTTATCGTCTGGTACTGCCGCCAGACATGTCTTTAGTGCATCCTGTATTTCATGTGTTTATGTTGAGAAAGTGCATTTCTGATCCTTCGCACGTGATTGTGCCTCAAAGTGTCGAGATTGACCAAGAGCTGTCCTATGAGGAACAACCAGTTGAGATTGTTGATACGCAAGTGCGTAAATTGCGGAACAAGGAGATTCCGATGGTCAAAGTTGTCTGGCACAATCATTCTGTAGAGGAGTGCACTTGGGAGACTGAGTCGGATATGCGGAATCGCTATCCTTTTCTTTTTCCGTGAGGTGCGATATTCCGATTTTATGTGATTTTTATGAGTTTTATTGGGTTACGTGTTTTACTGCTATTAATTGCTTATCGTGTTAAATTCGAGGACGAATTTTTAATTAGTTGGGGAGAATGTAATACCCCGTAAATTTTCAGCGTTTTTCCGACAAATTTTCCGATCGTTTTGAAGTAAAAATCGAAGTTAATGGTTTGGTTCATGTTGGTTCGTGATTGGGTTGATTTGGTGGTTCAACCATTTAATTTTTATAAAACAAAAAGAAAAAAATGAAAATAAGGCGAGTCTCGTACGAGACTACAAGGTCCCGTACGAGACCCATGTTTTACCCAGCCTGGTCTCGTACGAGACCAGGATTCCGGAACGGGCTCAGTCTTAAAAGGCTGAGTCTCGTTCGAAAATAATCAGCTATTAATGAGCTTAGTGACCGGCCCTCTTTGCACTCATTTTTGACCTAATTCCTTTCGATATTTAAGGACATTTTCTAAACAGAAAATCTTCTCCATACTACAAACAAACCCTAGCCTCCATTCCCTTGTTCATTCGGTGAGAAACGAAGCCGTAATCATCCCTCAAACTCTGCTGTCCGGTAAGTTTTCTTATTCCTTTGATTTCAGTTTTGGCTTTAGACGGCACTTCCGTATTCTTAATCGTTCTCTCTCGTTTCTAGATCGAAATTGATTCCGTTCGATCTCAGACGTTGTGGACTCAATTCTCTATGTTCCCCTATCTCGTTTTTGCAAAACGGTACGTAATCGACCTCGTTTCAATCGCCGTACGGTTTTCGTTTTTGGAATTGCTTAATCTGTTCTTAATATTTTTGTTTACTGCCGATGGTTACTTCCTTTCATTGGTGTTAAATTCATTGTTATTCATGATCTTAGACCTCCAAGGATGTTAGAAATCGTAAATAAGTTAATTGGCTTGTTTGAATTTTCGTTTGGTTCCGTCACCGTCAATGAATGGTTTGCGCCGTTCCTCCATATTTCGTTACTGTTACGTGTTTAAGCTTTTGATTTGATTCATGGATGTCATTAGCATTAGGTAGCATTTGGTTAAGTTTTAGTGTTGAATTATTAAGGGTATATGGAGTTAGGTTGAGAAAAATGGTGGCGGGGATAGCTCTTTTGAATTGAGGAAGATGATGGCTAATTAGTCACTTTGATCATTACATTGTTTTGTTTGAATTATTTAGGTCCTTTAAGTTATTTCCATTTTGTTTCGATAATAACTTTGATTTTAAATAGACAATTTGTATACGTTAAATTTTTGTAACTTAAATTAATATAAATACTCGGGTAATTATATGTAATTTTAATTGTATTGTCAATTTGGCTAAATTGCGGTTTAGCCTCTAAAGTTTCTAAAATACTTGTTTAAGTTAAATTTTATCTTTTGGATAAATTTTGGATTTTTGGTTAAATTATGAATTAGTAAATTGAGATCGAATAATTAATTTGATTTCGGATATCTAATTGGTTAAAGTATAGTTTAGTCCCTAATTGTCTAAAGTACAGTTTAGTCCCTAAATTTTTATAAACTTAAAATGGTTAGATTTTTGGGTTGTAACTTGGGTTACCTGCAATTGGAGTTATTGAGTTCTGCTTTTAACATGGATTATTATTTTATCAAATTATTTTATAAATATAAACTCGGGTTTATATTTGATAAGCGGTTTGAGTCGGGTTAGACTTGGGTCACTCGACAAGTGAGACTAGCTTGGTAGTTATTAGTAACTCGGCTAATCCACTATTTGAAATTTATTATTATTTAAAAATTATTAAGTAATATTTGTTAATCGGATTTTAAGCGAGAACTCAATAGACTTATATTAATTAGGCTTTCTTACCTAATGGGTATTTTTGTGTTGTTCTGGATTGTTTATTCCGACGTGTTATATTGTGCTAGTCCTATGTGGTGTCTAGTACTCTCTATAGTTAGGGTCTGTTTTAATAATTATTTTATTTGTGTAGACCCGTCTATTGTTCGTGCTCCAGAGGCAAACCAGGATTAGTTGCTTGCCGGTTATCACGTGGATTAGCAAGCAGTGAGTTTGTACTTACTATTTACCGCTTTATTAAGTAAATTGTTATTTTAATAATAAATATATATACTGTACGTATATTTCGAACTGTTTTTATATTATGGCTCTTAGTTGGAACATGCTACCGAATGGGCATCATTAGGAATGCGTGTGCACCGATAATGATCTGGGTAATGTATATATGGAAATGTGGTAACTTGGTGTGAGCATAGCTCTTGGGACCAGGTAGAGTAACTCGGTATAGCTCAGCTGTCGGGACTCTGGTATAAGTGTGGTGAGTGGTAACTCGGTGTAGCTCAGCTCTCTGGACCATACTTATTGGATTATATTTATATTTATAATTGTGGATTAGGGTTCCAACTATTATTCGTAATATCGTTATTAAATGTTTTAAACGGTTTTAAAGGTTTCCACTTAATAAATGTAGATAGTGGTATAAACTCATCTCAGTATATCTGACCCCGTTGTTTTCCCAATTTTTCCCAGGGTTATGATCTGAGAGAGTCTGGTGATCTCCGCATTTACTTTTCTTCAGAGGTTCCATTTATTTTTTGATAAACTGTAAAACTGTTTTATTCTTAGACCGTAGTAGTAACTAGACGTCATTATTATAATTATAGTTTTTGTCGGATTGGTTCGACTAGTTATATTGCTTTGGCATGTTACCTTATTTACATTGGTTTATGTTAAATCTATTTTAGACTCAGAATTGGATAAGCATATTATATTAACTGTCGAATATTATACCTGCTAGATTTAGGCTGAAGTCTCGGTTGCCCCCGAGCATTGGTTTTCTGCAGGTTTATGTGTTTGTATATTAAATGAAAGGCTAGCTACGGGTTTTGGTACTACATTACCCATACCCTACCGACGGTTGCGATTCATGAAAATGGGTCGTGACAAACTTAAGCCAAACGTTTACAAACGTTAGAAAACAAATCCAAGCGTTTCGCCTTTTTAGCAATTTAAGCAAAACGTTTACAAACGTTCCGAAACAAATCCAAGCGTTTCATATTTTTAGGAATTTTGGCCAAACGTTTACAATGTTACAAAAGAAATCCAAGCGTTTCACCTTTTTGGCAATTTAAGCCAAACGTTTACAAATTTAGGAAACAAATCCAAACGTTTCACAATTTTAGCGATTTAAGCCGAACGTTTACAAACGTTAGGAAACAAAACCAAACGTTTTACCTTTTTAGCAAGTTAAGCCAAACGTTTACAAATGTTAGGAAATAAATCCAAACGTTTCCCCTTTTAATGGATTCAAGCCAAACGTTTAAAACGTTACGAACCAAATCCAAAAGTTTCCCCTTTTTAGCAATTTATGCCAAACGTTTACAAACGTTACGAAACAAATCTAAACGTTTCACCTTTTTATCGATTGAACCCAAATATTTACAAAAGTTACGAAACAAATCCAAACATTTCCCATTTTTAGCAATTTAAGCTAAGCGTTTACAAACGTTACCAAACAAAAACCAAGCCTTTCCCCTTTTTAGCAATTTTGGCAAAACGTTTACAAACGTAACGAAACAAGTCCAAGCGTTTCACATTTTTAGCAGTTTAAGCCAAACGTTTAAAAATGTTACGAAACAAATCCAAGCGTTTCACCTTTTTAGCAATTCAAGCCAAACGTTTACAAACGTTATGAAACAAATCCAAACATTTCCCCTTTTTAGCGACTTAAGCCAAACGTTTACAAATGGTACGAAACAAATCCAAACGTTTCACCTTTTTAGCAATTTACACTAAACGTTTACAAACGGTACGAAACAAATCCAAATGTTTCGCCTTTTTAGCTATGTAAGCCAAACGTTTACAAACGTTACGAACAAATCCAAACGTTTCCCCTTTTTAGCAATGTAAGCCAAACGTTTACAAACGTAACGAAACGAATCCATACGTTTCACCCTTTTAGCGATTTATGCCAAACGTTTACAAACGTTAGGAAACAAATCCAAACGTTTCACCTTTTTAGCGATTGAAGCCAAACGTTTACAAACATTACGAAGTAAATCCAAACGTTTCCCCTTTTTAGCTATTTGAGCCAAACGTTTACAAACGTTACGAAACAAAACCAAGCGTTTCACCTTTTTAGCAGCTTAAGCCAAACGTTAACAAACATTACGAAACAAATCCAAGAGTTTCACCTTTTTATCGATTTAAGCCAAACATTTACAAACGTTATGAAAAATCCAAAAGTTTTACCTTTTTAGCTTAAGCCAAACGTTAACAAACGTTCCAAATCAAATCCAAACGTTTCACCTTTTTAGCAATTTAAGCCAAACGTTTACAAACGTTATGAAACAAATCCAAATGTTTCACTTTTTTAGCAATTTATGCCAAACGTTTACAAACGTTATGACACGAATCCATACGTTTCATCCTTTTAGCGATTTATGCCAAACGTTTACAAACGAAACAAATCCAAACGTTTTACCTTTTTAGCGATTTAAGCCAAACGTTTACAAACATTACGAAATAAATCCAAACGTTTCACCTTTTTAGCTATTTGAGCCAAACTTTTACAAACATTACGAAACAAAACCAAGCGTTTCACCTTTTTAGCAGTTTAAGCCAAACGTTCACAAATGTTACGAAACAAATCCAAACGTTTTACCTATTTAGCTATTTGAGCCAAATGTTTACAAGAGTTACGAAACAAATTCAAACATTTTACCTTTTTAGCGATTTATGCCAAACGTTTACAAACGTAACGAAACAAGTCCAAACGTTTCACCTTTTTAGCGATTTAAGCAAAACATTTACAAACATTTCGAAATAAATTCAAACGTTTCACCTTTTTAGCTATTTGAGCCAAACTTTTAAAAACGTTACGAAACAAAACCAAGTGTTTCACCTTTTTAGCAGTTTAAGCCAAACGTTTACAAACCTTACGAAACAAATCCAAACTTTTCACCTTTTTATCGATTTAAGCCAAACATTTACAAAGGTTATGAAACAAATCTAAATGTTTCACCTTTTTAGCAATTTAAGTCAAACGTTAACAGACGTTCCAAATCAAATCCAAACGTTTCACCTAATTAGCAATTTAACCCAAACGTTTACAAACGTTACGAAACAAAGCCAAGTGTTTCACCTTTTTAGCAATTTGAGCCAAACGTTTACAAACATTACGAAAAAAATTCAAGCGTTACACCTTTTTAGAAATTTAAGCCAAACGTTTACAAACGTAATGAAACAAGTCTAAGCGTTTCACCTTTTTAGCAGTTTAAGCCAAACGTTTACAAACACTACGAAACAAATCCAAGCGTTTCACCTTTTTAGCAATTTAGGCCAAACGTTTACAAACGTTACGAAACAAATCCAAACGTTTCACCTTTTTAGTGATTTAAGCCGAACGTTTACAAACGTTACGAAACAAAACACAACGTTTCACCTTTTTAGCTATTTTCTCCGAATGTTTACAAACGTTACGAAACATATTCAAACGTTTCCCCATTTTAACGATTTAAGCCAAACGTTTATAATGGTACGGACCAAATTCAAACATTTTACCTTTTTATCGATTTAAGCCAAATATTTACAAACGTTACGAAACAAATCCAAACGTTTCACCTTTTTATCGATTGAAACCAAACGTTTACAAACATTATGAAATAAATCCAAAGGTTTCACCTTTTTAGCTAGTTGAGCCAAACTTTTACAAATGTTATGAAACAAAACCAAGCGTTTCACCTTTTTAGCAGTTTAAGCCTAACGTTTAAAAACGTTACGAAACAAATCCAAACGTTTTCCCTTTTTATCGATTTAAGCCAAACATTTACAAAGGTTCTGAAACAAATCCAAATATTTCACCTTTTTGGCAATTTAAGCCAAACGTTAACAAACGTTCCAAATCAAATCCAAACGTTTCACCTTTTTAGAAATTTAAGCCAAACATTTACAAACGTTACGAAAAAAATACAAGTGTTTCACCTTTTTAGCAATTTATGCCAAACGTTTACAAACATTACGAAACGAATCCATACGATTCACCCTTTTAGCGATTTATGCCAAACATTTACAAACGTTACGAAACGAATCCAAACGTTTCACCTTTTTAGCGATTTAAGCCAAACGTTTACAAACATTACGAAATAAATCTAAATGTTTCACCTCTTTAGCTATTTGAGCAAAACTTTTACAAACGTTACGAAACAAAACCAAGAGTTTTACCTTTTTAGCAGTTTAGCCAAACGTTTACAAACGTTACGAAACAAATCCAAACGTTTCACCTTTTTATCGATTTAAGCCAAACATTTACAAAGATTATGAAACAAATCCAAATGTTTCACCTTTTTAGCAATTTAAGCCAAACATTAACAGACGTTCCAAATCAAATCCAAACGTTTCACCTTTTTGGCAATTTAAGCCAAACGTTTACAAACTATACGAAACAAATCCAAGTGTTTCACCTTTTTAGTAATTTCTGACAAATGTTAACAAACATTACGAAACGAATCCATACGTTTCACCCTTTTAGCGATATATGCCAAACGTTTACAAACGTTACGAAACAAATCCAAAAGATTCCCCTTTTTAGCAATTTAAGCCTAGCGTTTACAAACGTTACGAAACAAATCCAAACATTTCACCTTTGAAACGATTTAAGCCAAACGTTTAGAAACGTTAAGAAATAAAACCTAACGTTTAAAACGTTACTAAAAAAAATCCAAACGTTTCACATTTTTAGCGATTTAAGCCAAACCTTTACAAACGTTACGAAACAAAACCAAGTGTTTCAAATTTTTAGCAATTTAAGTCAAACATTTACAAACATTATAAAACAAATCCAAGCGTTTCATCTTTTTTGCAATTTAAGCCAAACGTTTATAAACGTTCCGAAACAAATCCTAGCGTTTCATATTTTTAGGAATTTTGGCCAAAGGTTTACAAATGTTACAAAAGAAATAAAAGTGTTTCACCTTTTTGGCAATTTAAGCCAAACATTTACAAATGTTAGGAAACAAATCCAAACGTTTCACCATTTTAGCTATTTAAGCCGAACGTTTACTAACGTTACGAAACAAAACCAAACGTTTCACCTTTTTAGCAAGATAAGCCAAACGTTTACAAATGTTATGAAACAAATCCAAACGTTTCCCCTTTTAATGGATTCAAGCCAAACGTTTAAAACGGTACGAACAAAATCCAAACGTTTCCCCTTTTTAGCGATTTATGCCAAACGTTTACAAACGTTATGAAACAAATGCAAATGTTTCACCTTTTGAGCGATTGAACGTAAAAATTTACAAAAGTTACGAAACAAATCCAAACGTTTCACATTTTTAGCAATATAAGCCAAACTTTTACAAACGTTACCAAACAAAAACCAAGCGTTTCCCCTTTTTAGCAATTTAGGCCAAACGTTTACAAACGTAACGAAACAAGTCCAAGCGTTTCACCTTTTTAGCAGTTTACGCCAAACGTTTAAAAACGTTACGAAACAAATCCAAGCGTTTCACCTTTTTAGCAATTTAAGCCAAACGTTTACAAACGTTATGAAACAAATCCAAACATTTCACCTTTTTAGCGATTTAAGCCAAACGTTTACAAACGGTACGAAACAAATCCAAACGTTTCGCCTTTTTATCAATTTAAGCTAAACGTTTACAAACGGTACGAAACAAATCCAAACATTTCCCCTTTTAAGCTATGTAAGCAAAACATTTACAAACGTTACGAACAAATTCAAACGTTTCACCTTTTTAATAATGTAAACCAAATATTTACGAAACAAATCCAAGCATTTCACCTCTTTAGCAATTTAAACCAAACGTTTACAAACGTTACGAAATAAATCAAAGCGTTTCACCTTTTTAGCAATTTAAGCCAAACTTTTACAAACGTTACAAAAAGACCCAAATATTTCCCCTTTTTAGCGATTTATGTCAAACGTTTACAAAGGTTATGAAACAAATCCAAATGTTTCACCTTTTTAGCAATTTAAGCCAGATGTTTACAAATGTTACGAAATAAATCCAAGCGTTTCATGTTTTTAGCAATTTAAGCCAAACGTTTACAAACATTCTGAAACAAATCGAAACGTTTCACCTTTTTAGCGATTTAAGCCGAACGTTTACAAACGTTACGAAACAAAACACAACGTTTCACCTTTTTAGCGATTTTCGCCAAACGTTTACAAACGTTACGAAACAAATTCAAACGTTTCCCCATTTTAGCGATTTATGCCAAACGTTTCAAATGTTATGAAACAAACTCAAACATTTTACCTTTTTAGCGATTTAAGCCAAATGTTTACAAACGTTTCGAAACAAATCCAAACGTTTCACCTTTTTAGCGATTGAAGCCAAACGTTTACAAACATCACGAAATAAATCCAAACGTTTCACCTGTTAAGCTATTTGAGCCAAACTTTTACAAGCGTTACGAAACAAAACCAAGCGTTTAACCTTTTTAACAGTATAAGCCAAACGTTTACAAACTTTACGAAACAAATCCAAACGTTTCACCTTTTTAGCGATTGAAGCCAAACATTTACAAACTTTACGAAATATATCCAAACGTTTCACCTTTTTAGCTATTTGAGCCAAACTCTTAAAAACGTTTAGAAATAAATCGAAGCGTTTTATCTTTTTAGCAATTTAAGCCAAATGTTTACAAATGTTACAAAACAAATCCAAACGTTTCACCTTTTTAGCGATTTAAGCCAAATGTTTACAAACGTTACGAAACAAATCCAAACGCTTCACCCTTTTAGCGATTTATGTTTAACATTTACAAACGTTGAGAAATAAAAATAAACGTTTCACCTTTTTAGCGATTTAAGCCAAACGTTTGCAAACGCTATAAAGCAAATCCAAACGTTTCCCATCTTTAGCGAATTAAGCCAAACGTTTACAAACGATACGAAAAAAATCCAAACGTTTTACCTTTTTAGCGATATAATCCAAACGTTTCGCCTTATTAGCAATTTAAGACTAACGTTTACAAAGGTTATGAAACAAATCTAAATATTTCACCTTTTTACCGATTTAAGCCAAACGTTTAGAAACGTTATGAAACAAAACCAAACGTTTAAAACGTTACCAAACAAATCCAAACGTTTCACAGTTTTAGCGATTTAAGCCAAACCTTTACAAACTTTACGAAATAAATCCACGTGTTTCATCTTTTAGCAATTTAAGCCAAACGTTTACAAATGCTACGAAATAAATTCAAGCCTTTTAGTTTTTTTAGCAATTTAAGCCAAACGTTTACAAACTTTCCGAAAGAAATCCCAACGTTTCACCTTTATAGCGATTGAAGCCAAACATTTACAAACGTTACGAAACAAATCCAAACGTTTCACCTTTTTAGCGATTTAAGCCAAACGTTTACAAACGTTACGAAACAAATCCAAAGGTTTCACCTTTTTAGCGATTTAAGCGAAACGTTTACAAAGGTTATGAAAAAAATCCAAATGTTTCATTTTTTAAGCAATTTAAGCCAAACGTTTATAAACGTTACAAAAAATCCAAGCGTTTTATCTTTTTTGCAATTTAAGCCAAATGTTTACATACGTTTCGAAACAAATACAAGTGTTTCACCTTTTTTTGTAATTTAAGCCAAACGTTTACAAACGTTACGAAACAAATCCAAGCATTTCACCTTTTTAGCAATTTATGCCAAACGTTTACAAATGTTACGAAACGGATCCAAACGTTTCACCTTTTTAGCAATTTAAGCCGAACGTTTACAAACATAACGAAACAAAACCAAACGTTTCACCTTTTAAGCAATTTAAGCCAAACATTAACAAACGTTACGAAACTAATCCAAATGTTTCCCCATTTTTAAGCCAAACATTTAAAACATTAAAAAACAAATACAAACATTTCACTGTTTTAGCGATTTATGCCAAACGTTTACAAACGCTACGTATCAAATCCAAACGTTTCGCCTTTTTAGCGATTGAAGCCAAAAGTTTACAAAAGTCACGAAACAAATTCAAAGTTTTTACCTTTTTAGGGATTAATGTAAACGTTTACAAACGTTACGAAACAAATTCAAACGTTTCACCTTTTTAGCGATTTAAGCCAAACGTTTACAAAGGTTGTGAAACAAATCCAAATGTTTCACTTTTTTTAGCAAATTAAGCCAAACGTTTACAAACGTTACAAAACAAATCCAAGCGTTTCACCTTTTTAGCAATTTAAGCCAAAGTTTACAAATGTTACGAAATAAATCCAAGTGTTTCACCTATTTAGCAATTTAAGTGAATTGTTTACAAACGTTACGACACAAATCCAAACGTTTCTCCCTTTTAGCGATATATGCCAAACGTTTACAAACGTTACGAAATAAATCCAAACGTTTCACCTTTTTAGCGATTTAAGACAAACGTTTACAGACGTTACAAAGAAAATCCAAACGTTTCCTCTCTTTAGCGATTTAAGCCAAATGTTTACAGACGTTACAAAGAAAATCCAAACGTTTCCTCTCTTTAGCGATTTAAGCCAAACGTTACGAAACAAATCCAAACGTTTCACCTTTTTAGCGATATAAGCCAAACAGTTACAAAAATTACGAAACAAATCCAAACGTTTCCTCTTTTTAGCAATTTAAGCCTAACCTTTACAAACGTTACGAAACAAATTCAAACATTTCACCTTTTTAGTGATTTAAGCTAAACGTTTAGAAACGTTACGAAACAAAACCAAATGTTTAAAACGGTACGAAACAAATCCAAACGTTTCACATTTTTAGCGATTTAAGCCAACCCTTTACAAACGTTACGAAACAAATCCAAGCGTTTCATCTTTTAGCAATTTAAACCAAACGTTTACAAACGTTACGGAACAAATCCAAACGTTTCACCTTTTTAGCGATATAAGCCAAACGTTTACAAACGTTACGAAACAAATCCAAACGTTTCACCTTTTTAGCAATTCAAGCCAAACGTTTACAAACGTTTCAAAACAAATCCAAACGTTTTACCTTTTTAGCGATTGAAGCCAAACATTTACAAACGTTATGAAATAAGACCAAACGTTTAAAATGTTACGAAACAAATACTAACGTTTCATATTTTTAGTGATTTAAGCCAAACCTTTACAAATGTTACGAAACAAAACCAAGCGTTCACCTTTTTAGCAATTTAAGCTGCACGTGTACAAATGTTACTAAAGAAATCCAAGCGTTTCACCTTTTTAGCAATTTAAGCAAAACGTTTACAAACGTTCCGAAAAAATCCAAGTGTTTCACCTTTTTTGTGATTTAAGCAAAACATTTGCAAACGTTACGAAACAAATCCAAGCGTTTCACCTTTTTAGCAATTTAAGCCAAACGTTTCGAAACAAATCCAAATGTTTCACCTTTTTAGCAATATAAGTCGAACGTTTACAAACGTTACGAAACAAAACCAAACGTTTCGCCTTTTTAGCAATTTAGGCCAAACGTTTAAAACGTTACAAAACGAATCCAAACATTTCACCGATTTAGCGATTTATGCCAAACGTTTACAAACTTTACGTAACAAATCAAAACGTTTCACCTTTTTAACAATTGAAGCCAAATATTTACAAACGTTACGAAACAAATCTAAACGTTGCACCTTTTTAGCGATTTAAGCTAGATATTTACAAACGTTACGAATCAAATCCAAACGTTTCACCTTTTTATTGATTTAAGCCAAACATTTACAAAGGTTATGAAACAAATCCAAATGTTTCCCCTTTATAACAATTTAAGCCAAACGTTTACTAACGTTCCTAATCAAATCCAAACGTTTCACCTTTTTAGCAATTTAAGCCAAACATTACGAAACAAATCGAAACGTTTCACCTTTTTAGCGATTTAAGCCAAACTTTTACAAACGTTGCGAAACAAATCCAAAGGTTTTACCTTTTTAGCGATTTAGGAGAAACGTTTACAAAGGTTATGAAACAAATCTAAATGTTTCACTTTTTAAACAATTTAAGCCAAACGTTTAGAAAGGTTACAAAAAAATCCAAGCGTTTTATCTTTTTTGCAATTTAAGCCAAACGTTTACAAACGTTCCGAAACAAATCCAAGCGTTTCACCTTTTTTTGTAATTTAAGCCAAACGTTTACAAACGTTACGAAAGAAATCCAAGTGTTTCACCTTTTTAGCAATTTATGCCAAGCGTTTACAAATGTTACGAAACAAATCCAAACATTTCACCTTTTTAGCAATTTAAGCCGAACTTTTACAAACATAACGAAACAAAACCAAACGTTTCACCTTTTAAGCAATTTAAGCCAAATGTTTACAAAAGTTACGAAACTAATCCAAATGTTTCCCCATTTTAACGATTTAAGCCAAACTTTTAAAACATTAATAAACAAATACAAACTTTTCACTGTTTTAGTGATTTATGCCAAACGTTTACAAACGTTACGTATCAAATCCAAACGTTTCACCTTTTTAGCGATTGAAGCCAAACGTTTACAAAAGTCACAAAACAAATCCAAAGTTTTCACCTTTTTAGAGATTAAAGTAAACGTTTACAAACGTTACGAAACAAATTCAAAGGTTTCACCTTTTTAGCGATTTAAGCCAAAAGTTTTCAAAGGTTATTAAACAAATCCAAATGTTTCCCATTTTTAGCAATTTAAGCCAAACGTTTACAAACATTACAAAACAAATCAAAGCGTATCACCTTTTTAGCAATTTAAGCCAAAGTTTACAAACGTTACGAAAAAAATCCAAGTGTTTCACCTTTTTAGCAATTTAAGACAAACGTTTACAAACGTTACGAAACAAATCCAAACGTTTCTCCCTTTTAGCGATTTATGCCAAACGTTTACAAATGTTACGAAACAAATCCAACGTTTCACCTTTTTAGCGATTGAAGCCAAAAGTTTACAAAAGTCACGAAACAAATCCAAAGTTTTCACCTTTTTAGCGATAACGTTTACAAACGTTACGAAACAAATTCAAATGTTTCACCTTTTTAGCGATTTAAGCCAAACGTTTACAAAGGTTGTGAAACAAATCCAAATGTTTTGCTTTTTAGCAATTTAAGCCAAACGTTTACAAACGTTACAAAACAAATCCAAGCGTTTCACCTTTTTAGCAATTTAAGCCAAAGTTTACAAACGTTACGAAATAAATCCAAGTGTTTCACCTTTTTAGCAATATAGGACAAACGTTTACAAACGCTACGAAACAAATCCAAACGTTTCTCCCTTTTAGCGATTTATGCTAAACTTTTACAAACGTTACGAAACAAATCCAAACGTTTCACCTTTTCAGCGATTTAAGCCAAACGTTTACAAACGTTACGAAACAAATCCAAACGTTTCACCTTTTTAGCAATATAAGCTGAACGTTTACAAACGTTATGAAACAAAACCAAACGTTCCACCTTTTTAGCTATTTAAGCCAAACGTTTACGAACGTTATGAATCAAATCCAAATGTTTCCCCATTTTAGCGATTTAAGCCATACGTTTAAAACGTTACAAAACAAATCCAAACATTTCACCGTTTTAAAGATTTATGCCAAACGTTTACAAACTTTACGTAACAAATCCAAACGTTTCACCTTTTTAGCGATTGAAGCCAAATATTTACAAACGTTATGAAACAAATCCAAACGTTTCACCTTTTTAGCGATTTAAGCTAAACATTTACAAACGTTACGAATCAAATCCAAACGTTTCACCATTTTATCGATTTAAGCCAAACATTTACAAAAATTATGAAACAAATCCAAATGTTTCACCTTTATAGCAATTTAAGTCAAACGTTTACAAACGTTCCAAATCAAATCCAAACGTTTCACCTTTTTAGCAATTTAAGACAAACGTTACGAAACAAATCCAAGTGTTTCTCCGTTTTTGGCAATTTATGCCAAACGTTTACAAACATTACGAAACGAATCCATACGTTTCACCCTTTTAGCGATTTATGCCGAACGTTTACAAACGTTACGAAACAAATCCAAACGTTTCACCTTTTTAGCGATTTAAGCCAAACGTTTACAAACGTTACGAAACAAATCCAAACGTTTCACCTTTTTAGAAATATAAGCCGAACGTTTACAAACGTTACGAAACAAAACCAAACGTTTCACGTTTTTAGCAATTTAAGCTAAACGTTTACGAACGTTATGAATCAAATCCAAACGTTTTCCCATTTTAGCGATTTCAATATTGAGTTTCTTCTTCACATTCTTTCACGTATTTCGATATATAAGGCTTTATTCATATGTTCGATAAATTCGATGCTACATAATGCATCTAACTTTTCAAAGATTACTATTAATCTTTTATATCAATCGCACTATGCACTCTATTCCTTATTAGCCAAACTTGAAACTTAAGATCCCACGCTCTATATACATCCATCACGTTTATACTTGCCCTAATCCTTTCATTCGCGTCATAATCGTAAATTTGTAATGGAAGTTCTAACTTCTAACTTATTTATTGCAACACAAAGTTTGATTCATCTAACTCATAATCGTAAATTTGTAATGGAAGTTCTAATAAGTTGTAGTCCACTTCACCTGAATTCCTCGACGTGGTGTGTTCTCGATCGCATACGTATCGTCCTATTACATGCACTGACATCATGACTGTCGGTAATGTCGATCACCTACTCGTGTCATCTTTATCTCTCTTTATCTTTATGTATAACGACTACATAAAGTTTGATTCATCTAATCTTCTTGTCTACTCTTCACGTGACCTTCTCTTTTCTTTTCTTCGATCACTCTTATCGGATTCCTTGCGACATATGCGGATTATTCATACTTTCTTAATATGGCTCAATTTCAATATTGAGTTTCTTCTTCACATTCTTTCACGTATTTCGATATATAAGGCTTTATTCATATGTTCGATAAATTCGATGCTCCATAATGCATCTAACTTTTCAAAGATTACTATCAATCTTTTATATCAATCGCACTATGCACTCTATTCCTTATTAGCCAAACTTGAAACTTAAGATCCCACGCTCTACATACATCCATCACGTTTATACTTGCCCTAATCCTTTCATTCGCGTCATAATCGTAAATTTGTAATGGAAGTTCTAACTTCTAACTCATTTATTGCAACACTTATCGTTTATCTCTTGATCTTTCTTATCGTATACCTTCCCTATCCATTCTTATGCGAGATTGATGTTGGCTGTACTTAGTAAGCCCATTCTTACACTTTAAACTATTCAATCCCATGAGAAACTGACATTAACTATATTAATTAATCCAATTTTTATGCCTCATACTTCATATTCTTGCCACTCATTTACTTAGTTCGTCGCTTTTATTCATATACGTCCATCGTTGATAATCTTATTAAAACTAATTCAAGTCCTCGGTTTGACGATCGCAACGCTTAATACTTAGGTAACCGTCTTAGGAACATTGTTTTTCAGTGACTACCTGATCCAACGGCTCACTAAAGAGTTGTCACGGTCATATCAAACTGGACGACTTTCTAATATCACACAATATCCATATTATCTTATCCTAAGGGTAATCTTCTATCTTCAAGGTGCAAGCTATGAGTCGGTTCCTATACTCGACTATCCCCTTTTCATACTCCTATCGTGTTGTAAAAGGATGTCCTAATCACTTTATTTGAAGATAGGAACGTCTTAATTCATCGTTCAATCGATTACATTCCGTTATTCACGCACATTTGTTATTCACTTCTCGTATATAAACTTCATTCTTCATATATACTTCTTCTCTTATATCGTAGTTTAATATCTTTGACATCATGTCAAAGAGATACTTATTTTCCAGCTTACCACTAATCGGGTACATATCACTTTCCAACGCATTCACGATTTTAGCTATATTCTAGCTCGTTAACTCGAAACTAAGTTCGTATCCTAGAAGCATAACTCCTATGTTCTCGCAAATATACGTATTTATTCGCTTCATGGCCTTGATTGTATCTTGCTCGCGAGCATTTCACTTTCGTCACAGAGTTCTGGTCTAGGTATACTTACATAAAAAAAACAAAATTTCTTGAAACTCTTCCAAACAAAACTTCCCGTTTCAAAATTTAAATCAAAATTTCATTTAAATCTTAGAAAAATTGTGCACTAGGGTGATGACATCTCTCATCCCCAAAGAGTTGCCACATCTCACCTTTTCGTCTGAGCATAATGCATATGATGCATGTACTATTAATGCATGTACTCATTTATTGTTCTTTTCATTAGCAATGTATGTAGTGATGCACTTCTATCAATGTCGTGGCATTTATCAATGACTATCTCGGGTCTAGGCACAATTATGCTTTCAAAATCGTTTAAACAAAACAACTTTAGAAAGTTATAAAGTTTGAGTTTTGTAAGCTCTCTAGACCTTTAAACTCTGCACACGGCAATTTCTTACACTTCTGTAACTTCATGCTTCTTTCTCATACACATCTTGACGTCTCGATCGATCGATTTTTAATAGCATCTCTCGCATTCTTCGATGCTAAGCACATATGTTTTACTATTGTATCATAGTCGCATCAACTATAATCTACTCATAGGAGGTATTACATCTCCTATAGGTCTCATCTAGATATGCATATCACGTATGCACATCTTATCGAAAACGAATACGCATATGTATCTCATATATACGTGTCACAACACAACCAAGTACTTCACACATCAGTCAATCATACTTATCGCAAATAAACAAAGCAAACTACCTGGATCAGACAGAACTCAACTCTATAGCTACAGTAGTTCCTAGGTCACTTAACCGACAAAACACATATTAGCAGAGGTAACTGGACCAACTGCTCTGATACCACAATTGTCACGACCCAATTTATTGAGCCGAGACCGGCGCTAGGGAACGGGAGTGGTAGCTCCGGAACCCGTAGCAAGCCTAAAACCACTATAAATGCTTCGCGAATAAAACATATTATTATATATAATACGTTTTCAGAAATCTTTCTTAAGTAATATAATTCAAATATCTAAATATCGCATTCCTTTCCTGAAAACGTTCGCAGTACAATTCTTAGAAACCAGGGTCTTACCGAGCGATATCTCATATCCAGCACCGCCCTGTTTCTAGTCATAATCATAACCAATTCCTCTCAAGGCAATTGGTACAAAATTCAAACGGATAAAACGTCATCTTTATAAACAACTTATTTATAAAATTATATCAGAGTTTACTTTTCAAATACCGCTTGAAATTGAATCATAAACCTTATACTGACACCTACTGACTACTGCAGCTCTATACAAACTCGTACTTTGTGTAAGCCAAAAGGCTGCCGACACAAAGGAGATGGTCTGTCTGATCCGACTCCGGTAACCTGAAAACAACAATGGTGAGGGGTCAGTATTTGGGGAAATACTGAGTGAGCTTGCAAGTTACTAACGGTATTAATATAAAAATATAGCATCGCATTTTAAGAAGACAATAATATAAAACATATAAACAGGTATTTGATCCGTACGAAACTAATATCTTAGCATGCGAAACATCTCTCGAATAATCATATATCATTCAACCCAATCGTAAATATCAATTGCGAGTCCAACTCGCTGGTGGCCCAGCCACTAGATACGGGGACTCCAGACTACACCGTAGCCGAGTGCTCACTCGTATCAAAATCATATACCCAATCGTAAATTTCATAATCATCATCAGCTCCCAACTGTGTCACATCATTTCTCAAATGCAAACACACTAGACTGACTCAATACTGGTGATCACACAGCCTATTGACACCCAATAGGTAGATAGTTTCTTCGGATCGCATACTAGTTCTCGTATATAGAAATTAAGTAAACATATAACATTTCAATCAATTATATGTAATGCGATGCGTATAAACAGTATATATATATCTATATAAAATAACTTTAATATATAATACACGAAAGTAAAGTGCAACTCATAGTGACCGCTATCCAATCTATAATGCACTTGATATGCTGATCAAACACTGCTAATCCCAAAACATCTATCTCGTAGCTTGCCGGTACGTCTGGTACATATACAAACCAAATACACGTTTAGATTATAAACGTGAACCTCGTAAACCTAACGTCCTAGGTTATAGATTTAGGTTTTCCCAATTCATCCTTATCGATTTCCAATTACCCGTTATATTTATTACAAAACCCTAATCATATCCTCCATGTTCTATGTCCAAATTGCACATTTTCAGAGTCCGTAAGCTCTTATGGACTCAAGATATGATACGTCTAACTCCCATGCAGCAACTGGGCCGAAAACGACCAAGGAAGCCTTGTCTTGGTGTTGGCACGTCGTGCCAACCATTGGCGTGTCGTGCCAAGCTGCACGTCGTGCTAATTTTTGGCACGCCGTGCCAAATTTTGGCACGTCGTGCGGCCGTCGTGCTGACCACGACAGCAAGCCTAAATCTCCATAAAATCGATCAAAAACCCATTCCGACTTACTTGAGACATTCCCGCACATACCCAACATCATTTTTACGCAAAATCCATATTAAAAACCGTCAAAAACGTTAAATTTCAATCCAAATTCGATCCTATCCCGAAACAGCCAAATATATCAATTTTTGTAATACCCTGTAAGTTCAGGTGCCGTTTAGTGCAACGTGTCCGGCAGAGAAGGACCGAAGTTGCAGAGATAAAGATATTGGATATTAAAGAAAAGGATAATATGGAGTAAGACGTATATGTTTGAGGATTAGAATAAGAAAATAAGGAAAAATGCTAAGAAAAGTCACAAACTATAGATCAGGGACTAAAGTGGTAATTTAACCAGTTAAGTCCGAAAATGGAATTGTTTCGCCAAGGTCCGCGAAATGTTTTATAGTATTGGTGGTAAAAGTTTCAGGTCAATCGGAGACCTTTTAAAATTTGGACGCGGATTCATTTTGGGCTAAATTGTCAATTTTGAAGAATTCAAGGACCAAAGTGCAAATTAGCCAATTTAGCCTCGAGAATAGCAATCGGAAGATTATCGACGAGAATAGTTATATTTGGAGTAGTATTATTTATTTGGATATAAATAATACGTAGATATTCGAGTTTAAATGAATAAATAACCGTTTAGTTAAAATTGAAAGTTTAAAAGAGAAATGGTTTAAGTTAAAGAAATGAAGGATTAAAAGAGTACATTAACCAAGATATATATAAGAATTCCTTAAGCATAAGGAAATGAGGAAAGGATCAGAAGGAATGATCCAGAGAAGAGAGAAAATGACGATCACCGTCGTTTCGCCGCCGTTTCGCCGTTTCTCGCCCAAATCGCGAGTTCTTTATATCGATTCGTTCAGAATTCGATTCTCTATCATCGCTAAGTTTCAAATCAAGGTAAGTTTGACGTTTTTATTATGAGAATTGATAAATAAGGGTTAATTCGTTTTAACGAATTAAACGAATCGTAATCGCGTTTCTATTGGCGTTTTTGATGATATTTGAGATGGTTATTAATGGAAATCGTGCTAGAATCGACTTTGGACGTTTAAGCACGTCGGAAATGGCCCGGGGAATGAACCCCGGGGCTGCACATCGGCAGTCGTTTGCTGCACGAACGTGCAGTACACGTTCGTGTAGCATACTGCACGAACGTGCAGTACACGTTCGTGTAGCAGACTGCACGAACGTGTAGCACACGTTCGTGTAGTACACTACACGAACGTGGAGCACACGAACGTGTAGTACACTGCTGCACGAACGTGTAGCCCTTCGCCAAAGGGGGGTTTTCGAATCGGGCCTTCTGGGCCCTGACGCGACGCGGAAACTCGATTTCAAACAATTTCAAGTCGTGTAATCAATCGTGATTCGATTGAATATCAAAACGTAAACTAGGACGTTTAAAAGAGAAGTGTGATTAAGAGATTATCAAAGTTAAGAATCGTATTAGAGATACGATTGTGTTAACCTAAGTTTATAACTTAGGAGTTTGAATATTAAGCCTACGTTTATGAATTAAACGTACGTATGATTTGAATAGGAAGTGGATACATCGACGAGGTACGAGATCGACGAGCTGGAATAGTTAAAAGAGTGAATGACGTGTGGAGCTTACGTTTGGATATAAGGAATAGCGATCGTTGTGAGTTAAACTTTACTTTGAGTATTATTACGCAATAGATAGTTTTTATATTATAAACATAATATTAAACTACATCGCATGCTATATTATTTTATCGATAGAAATGAATTTGTACATCGTATTATCGAATATATATAGATTGTGAAAACTAGTATATGATCCGGGGGAAACAAGCTACCTATTGGGTGTCAATAGGCTGTGTGATCACCAGCGTCCGGGTAAGTCATAGATAGAGATTTCATGGGTTGTCTATCATACTTGTTTGTGCATGCGATACAGAGCCTATCTGGTTGAACTATCCCGGGGCCTGTATCTGCGAGTCGGCTGGTTGAACTATCCCGGACTCATATCGATCGATCGTTAGATGTTGTGATAATGTTCATTATGCATACTAAGATATTAGGGTTTCGATCGGATCAAATGTTTGAAGTATAATATGTTTGTATATATGTGTTTTGTTTTAAGTGCGATGTTATTTTCTATAATACCCTAGTAATGTGTTTTCTCACTCAGTATTTCCCCAAATACTGACCCCTCACATTGATGTTTTCAGGTGTTTAGAGTCGGATCAGACAGACCATCTTTGGTGTGCTGAGTACGAGTCCCCTTGGTGCTGCAGTAGTATACGTATGACGAGTCTTAGCATAGAATAGTCAGGTCTTATAGGTTGTGTACATATTTAATGTTTGTTTGATGTGACGTCTTTTGGTTGTCAGTTTTGTATTGATCGATAGACGGGCTAGTACGTACAAGTTACGGAAGTGAGATGCCCACTATGGTTGTATCGATGATATGATATATATGATGTACGTTATGATTGTAAACGTGTCTTCTTATTACATGTTTATAGGATAGTTGTGTTTGCGTTTCCGCGAAAAAGTTAGAGTGGTTTTAGGCTTGCTACGGGTTTCGGAGCTACCACTCCCATTCCCTAGCGCCGGTCTCGGCTCAATAATTTGGGTCGTGACAAAGTTGGTATCAGAGCAGTTTGTCCAGTTACCTCTGCTAATATATGATTTGAGTGCAGTTAGTTCATGATACCATTGCGAGTCTGTGATTGATGTTTGTTTGTTCCTAGGTATTAGGTCATTAGACTAAGCTAGGAACTACTGCAGCTATAGAATTGAGCCATGTCTGATCCAAGTCGTTTGTATTATTTGTTTTGTGATCAAATTGATTGATTGTGAATTTTTGATTGATTGAGAATTCTTGTTTGTTTCATTATGATAAGTATGATCGATGGATTGTGAAATTCTTGTTTGTTTCATTATGACAAGTATGATCGATGGATTGTGAAACCTTTGTTTGTTTCGTTGCGAAATACGTATATGACGTATAGATGGTATCGAAATCGAATTATCGAAATGTCGAGATGTGCATGAAGAAGAAGTATGAAGTTACAGAAGTGGAAGAACCTACCGTGTACAGAGTTTAAAGGTCTAGAGAACTTACAAAAATCGAAGTTTAAAACTTTTTGAAAGATGTTTGTGTAAACGATTTTGAAAACATAGTTGTGCCTAGACCCGCGATAGTCATCGATAAGTGCCACGACATTGATAGAAGTGCATCACTACATATATCTGTACATACATCAATAGGACATGCATCATATGCATTATGTTCAGACAAAGAGGTGAGATGTGGCAACTCTTTGGGGATGAGAGACGTCATCACCCTAGTGCACAATTTTGTTAAAATGAAAATGAAATTTGATTTAAAGTTCAAGATGAATCGTTTTATCGAAAGAGTTTTGAGAGAGTTTTGTTTTCATGTAAGTATACCTAGACCAGAACTCTGTAACGCAAGTGAAGTGCTCGCGAGCAAGCTGCGGTCAAGACCAAGAGGCGAATGAATACGTATAGTTGCGAAAACATAGACGTTATGCTTCTAGGATATGAACTTAGTTTCGAGTTAACGAGCTAGTATATAGTTAAGATCGTGAATACGTTGGACAGTGATATGTACCCGATTAGTGATGTGTTAGAAAGTAAGTATCTCTTTGACGGGATGTCAAAGATCTTAGATGACGATATAAGAGAAGAAGTGGATATGAAAGATGAAGTTTATATACGAGAAGTGAATAATAGATGTGCGTGAATAGCGGAATGAAAATGATTGGACGGTGAACTAGGACGTTCATACTGTATGATATAAGTATAAAAAGAGGATAGTTGAGTATAGGAATCGATTTATAGTTTATGCTTTGAAGATAGAAGATTGCCCTTATGATAAGATGAGGTGGATATTGTGTGATATTAGAAAGACGTCGGATTTAATAAGGATATCGACGATAGATGTGCAAGGATAGGAGTGACAAGTCAAGAAAGCGTGTGATGGAATACAAAGTATATAGTATTGAATGTTAAACAAGGAACAAATGAAAAAGGTCAAGGGTTTAAGATAAGTAAAAAGGTTGTATGAAAATTCAAGGACGAATTTTTATAAGGGGGGAAGAATGTAATACCCTGTAAGTTCAGGTGCCGTTTAGTGCAACGTGTCCGGCAGAGAAGGACCGGAGTTGCAGAGATAAAGATATTGGATATTAAAGAAAAGGATAATATGGAGTAAGACGTATATGTTTGAGGATTAGAATAAGAAAATAAGGAAAAATGCTAAGAAAAGTCACAAACTATAGATCAGGGACTAAAGTGGTAATTTAACCAGTTAAGTCCGAAAATGGAATTGTTTCGCCAAGGTCCGCGAAATGTTTTATAGTATTGGTGGTAAAAGTTTCAGGTCAATCGGAGACCTTTTAAAATTTGGACGCGGATTCATTTTGGGCTAAATTGTCAATTTTGAAGAATTCAAGGACCAAAGTGCAAATTAGCCAATTTAGCCTCGAGAATAGCAATCGGAAGATTATCGACGAGAATAGTTATATTTGGAGTAGTATTATTTATTTGGATATAAATAATACGTAGATATTCGAGTTTAAATGAATAAATAACCGTTTAGTTTAAATTGAAAGTTTAAAAGAGAAATGGTTTAAGTTAAAGAAATGAAGGATTAAAAGAGTACATTAACCAAGATATATATAAGAATTCCTTAAGCATAAGGAAATGAGGAAAGGATCAGAAGGAATGATCCAGAGAAGAGAGAAAATGACGATCACCGTCGTTTCGCCGCCGTTTCGCCGTTTCTCGCCCAAATCGCGAGTTCTTTATATCGATTCGTTCAGAATTCGATTCTCTATCATCGCTAAGTTTCAAATCAAGGTAAGTTTGACGTTTTTATTATGAGAATTGATAAATAAGGGTTAATTCGTTTTAACGAATTAAACGAATCGTAATCGCGTTTCTATTGGCGTTTTTGATGATATTTGAGATGGTTATTAATGGAAATCGTGCTAGAATCGACTTTGGACGTTTAAGCACGTCGGAAGTGGCCCGGGGAATGAACCCCGGGGCTGCACATCGGCAGTCGTTTGCTGCACGAACGTGCAGTACACGTTCGTGTAGCATACTGCACGAACGTGCAGTACACGTTCGTGTAGCAGACTGCACGAACGTGTAGCACACGTTCGTGGAGTACACTACACGAACGTGGAGCACACGAACGTGCAGCGTACTGCACAACGTGCAGTACCCTGCTGCACGAACGTGTAGCCCTTCGCCAAAGGGGGGTTTTCGAATCGGGCCTTCTGGGCCCTGACGCGACGCGGAAACTCGATTTCAAACAATTTCAAGTCGTGTAATCAATCGTGATTCGATTGAATATCAAAACGTAAACTAGGACGTTTAAAAGAGAAGTGTGATTAAGAGATTATCAAAGTTAAGAATCGTATTAGAGATACGATTGTGTTAACCTAAGTTTATAACTTAGGAGTTTGAATATTAAGCCTACGTTTATGAATTAAACGTACGTATGATTTGAATAGGAAGTGGATACATCGACGAGGTACGAGATCGACGAGCTGGAATAGTTAAAAGAGTGAATGACGTGTGGAGCTTACGTTTGGATATAAGGAATAGCGATCGTTGTGAGTTAAACTTTACTTTGAGTATTATTACGCAATAGATAGTTTTTATATTATAAACATAATATTAAACTACATCGCATGCTATATTATTTTATCGATAGAAATGAATTTGTACATCGTATTATCGAATATATATAGATTGTGAAAACTAGTATATGATCCGGGGGAAACAAGCTACCTATTGGGTGTCAATAGGCTGTGTGATCACCAGCGTCCGGGTAAGTCATAGATAGAGATTTCATGGGTTGTCTATCATACTTGTTTGTGCATGCGATACAGAGCCTATCTGGTTGAACTATCCCGGGGCCTGTATCTGCGAGTCGGCTGGTTGAACTATCCCGGACTCATATCGATCGATCATTAGATGTTGTGATAATGTTCATTATGCATACTAAGATATTAGGGTTTCGATCGGATCAAATGTTTGAAGTATAATATGTTTGTATATATGTGTTTTGTTTTAAGTGCGATGTTATTTTCTATAATACCCTAGTAATGTGTTTTCTCACTCAGTATTTCCCCAAATACTGACCCCTCACATTGATGTTTTCAGGTGTTTAGAGTCGGATCAGACAGACCATCTTTGGTGTGCTGAGTACGAGTCCCCTTGGTGCTGCAGTAGTATACGTATGACGAGTCTTAGCATAGAATAGTCAGGTCTTATAGGTTGTGTACATATTTAATGTTTGTTTGATGTGACGTCTTTTGGTTGTCAGTTTTGTATTGATCGATAGACGGGCTAGTACGTACAAGTTACGGAAGTGAGATGCCCACTATGGTTGTATCGATGATGTGATATATATGATGTACGTTATGATTGTAAACGTGTCTTCTTATTACATGTTTATAGGATAGTTGTGTTTGCGTTTCCGCGAAAAAGTTAGAGTGGTTTTAGGCTTGCTACGGGTTTCGGAGCTACCACTCCCATTCCCTAGCGCCGGTCTCGGCTCAATAATTTGGGTCGTGACAATTTTTAACCAAGATTCTCGAATATTTACCTTGGAATGAAGCTTAGGATCGATAGAGGATTCGATTCTGAAGAAATCGCCGCGAAAATCGCTCGAATCGGACGTCGAACGGAGAAACGGCGGCGAAACGACGGTATCGCTCGTTAACTCTCAAACTCTCTCGATCATTCTTCTCCCTTCTCTGATCAAACTTTCTTAATATATATTTTGGCAAATATACCACTTTGGTCCTTGTTCTTTTTATTTATTATCATTTATCTTTTAAACCTTTCTTTCGTACGATTTAGTCCATAACTAAATCGATAAACTCTTAAATTTTTACTTTTACGTATTATTTATATCCGATAAATAATACGAAGCTCGATATTAATACTTTCCCGTCAAAATCTAAAATTTCCGTTTTCGACACAAAGTGGCTAAATTACCACTTTGGTCCTTATACTATATTCCGAGCTTTTTTTAACATTTTTCCTTTTAATTCCAATTCTAACTTTAGAATTGACTTATAATATTAAATTCCTCGCATATAATCCTTTCCAAAACCGACCTACTAAAATTTATTTATCGGAAACTTTCCGATTTTGCCACTCTGGCAAATCCAGACTGGACACGTGGTCCAATTAGATAATTAAATACTTTGGGGTATTACAGTTACGAAACAAATCCAAACGTTTCACCTTTTTAGTGATTTAAGCCAAACGTTTACAAATGTTATAAATAAAATCCAAACGTTTCACCTTCTTTGCGATTAAAGCCAACGTTTACAAACGTTACGAAACAAATACAAACGTTTCACCTTTTTAGCGATTTACGCTAAACGGTTACAAAAATTACGAAACAAATCCAAACGTTTCACCTTTTTAGCAATTTAAGCCTAACGTTTACAAACGTTACAAAACAAATCCAAACATTTCACCTTTTTAACGAAACAAAAATTTAGAAACGTTGCGAAAAAAACCAAACGTTTAAAACAATACGAAAGAAATCCAAACGTTTCACATTTTTAGCGATTTAAGCAAAACCTAAAATCGCTAAATGTTTACAAACGTTACGAAACAAATCCAAACGTTTCACCTTTTTAGCGATTTAAGCCAAACTGTTACAAAAATTACGAAACAAATCCAAACGTTTCGCCTTTTTAGCAATTTAAGCCTAACGTTTACAAACGTTACGAAACAAATCCAAAAAATTTCACCTTTTTAACGATTTAAGCCAAATGTTTATAAACGTTACGAAACAAAACCAAACGTTTAAAACGTTACGAAACAAATCCAAAAGTTTCACATTTTTAGAGATTTAAGCCAAACCTTTACAAATGTTACGAAACAAAACCAAGTGTTTCACCTTTTTAGCAATTTAAGCCAAACGTTACAAAACAAATCCAAGCGTTTCACCTTTTTAGCGATATAAGCCAAACGTTTACAAACGTTCCGAAACAAATCCAAGCGTTTCATATTTTTAAGAATTTCGCCCAAACGTTTACAAAAGAAATCCAAGCGTTTCACCTTTTTGGCACTTTAAGCCAAACCTTTACAAATGTTAGGATACAAATCCAAAAGTTTCACCATTTTAGCGATTTAAGCCGAACGTTTACAAACGTTACGAAACAAAACCAAACGTTTCAACTTTTTAGCAAGTTAAGCCAAACATTTACAAACGTTATGAAACAAATCCAAACATTTCCCATTTTTATGGATTCAAACCAAACGTTTAAAACGTTACGAACCAAATCCAAACGGTTCGCCTTTTTAGCAATTTATGCCAAACGTTTACAAACGTTACGAAATAAATCCAAACGTTTCACCTTTTTAGCGATTGAACCGAAATATTTACAAAAGTTACGAAACAAATCCAAACGTTTCACATTTTTAGCAATTTAAGCCAAACGTTTACAGACGTTACCAAACAAAAACCAAGCGTTTTCCCTTTTTAGCAATTTAGGCCAAACGATTACAAATGTTACCAAACAAATCCAAGCGTTTCCCCTTTTTAGCAATTTAAGCCGAACGTTTAAAAACATTAAGAAATAAATCCAAGCATTTCACCTTTTTAGCAATTTAAGCCAAACGTTTATAAAGGTTACGAAACAAATCCAAACATTTCCCATTTTTAGCGATGTAAGCCAAACGTTTACAAACGGTACGAAACAAATCCAAACGTTTCACCTTTTAAGCAATTTAAGTTAAACGTTTACAAACGGTACGAAACAAATCCAAACGTTTCCCCTTTTTAGTTATGTAAGCCAAACGTTTACAATGGTTACGAACAAATTCAAATGTTTCACCTTTTTAGCAATGTAAGCCAAACGTATACGAAACAAATCCAAGCATTTCCCCTTTTTAGCAATTTAAGCCAAATGTTTACAAACGTTACGAAATAAATCAAAGCATTTCCCCTTTTTAGCAATTTAAGCCAAACGTTTACAAACGTTACAAAAATACCCAAACGTTTCCTCTTTTTAGCGATTTATGTCAAACGTTTACAAAGGTTGTGAAACAAATCCAAATGTTTCACCTTTTTAGCATTTAATCCAAACGTTTACGAACTTTACGAAACAAATCCAAGCGTTTCACCTTTTTAGCAATTTAGGCCAAACGTTTACAAATGTTACGAAACAAATCCAAACGTTTCACCTTTTTTGGGATTTAAGCGGAACGTTTACAAACGTTACGAAACAAAACACAATGTTTCACCTTTTTAGCGATTTTCGCCGAGCGCTTACAAACGTTAAGAAACAAATTCAAACGTTTCCCCATTTTAGCGATTTAAGCCAAACGTTTAAAATGTTACGAAACAAATTCAAACATTTTACCTTTTTAGCGATTTAGGCCAAACGTTTACAAACGTTACGAAACAAATCCAAACGTTTCACCTTTTTAGCGATTGAAGCCAACCGTTTACAAACGTTAAGAAATAAATCCTAACGTTTCACCTTTTTAGCTATTTGGGCCAAACTTTAACAAAGGTTACGAAACAAAACCAAGCGTTTCACCTTTTTAACAATTTAAACCAAACGTTTACAAACGTTACGAAACAAATTCAAGCGTTTCCACCTTTTTAGCAATTTAAGCAACACGTTTACAAACATTACGAAACAAATCCAAACGTTTCACCTTTTTATCAATTTAAGCCAAACGTTTACAAACGGTACGAAACAAATCCAAATGTTTCACCTTTTTAGCAATTTAAGCCAAACGTTTATACACACAACGAAACAAATCCAAACGTCCACCTTTTTAGCTATTTGAGCCAAACGTTTACAAACGTTACGTAACAAATCAGAACGTTTCTCCTTTTTAGCAATTTAAGCTAAACGTATACAAACGTGACGAAACAAATCACAGCGTTTCACCTTTTTAGCAATTTAACCCAAACGTTTACAAAGGTTACGAAACAAATCGAAACATTTCCCCTTTTTAGCAATTTAAGCCAAACGTTTATAAACGATACGAAACAAATCCAACCGTTTCACCTTTTTCGCAATTTAAACCAAACGTTTAAAAACGTTACGAAACAAATCCAAATGTTTAACCTTTTTATCAATTTAAACCAAACGTTTACAACCTTTATGAAACAAATCCAAACGTTTCACCTTTTTAGAGATTTAAGCCAAACGTTTACAAAGGTTTCTCCTTTTAAGTGATTTAAGCCAAAAGTTTACCAACATTACAAAACAAAACCAAACATTTAAAACATTGCAAAACAAATCCAAACGTTTCACATTTTTAGCGAATTAAGCCAAACGTCTACAAACATTACGAAACAAAACCAAGCGTTTCACCTTTTTAGCAATTTAAACCAAATGTTTACAAACGTTACGAAACAAATCCAAGCGTTTAACCTTTTTAGCAATTTAAGCCAAACGTTTATAAACGTACGAAACAAATCTGAGCGTTTCACCTTTTTCGCAATTTAAGCCAAACGTTTACAAACTTTACGAAACAATTCCAAACATTTCACCTTTTTAGCGATTGAAGCCAAACATTTACAAAGGTTACGAAACAAATCCAAATTTTTCACCTTTTTAGCAATTTAAGCCAAACGTTTACAAACGTTACGAAACAAATACAAGTGTTTCACCTTTTTAGCAATTTAAGCCAAAACGTTTACAAACGTTGCTAAACAAATCGAAATGTTTCACCTTTTTAGCGATTTAAGCCAAACGTTTACAAACGTTGCGAAACAAATCGAAATGTTTCACCTTTTTAGCAATTTAAGCCAAACGTTTACAAACGTTACGAAAGAAATCCAAACGTTTCACCGGTTGGGTTTTCTAGGTTCATAACGCAGCGGAATTTCAAATTTTTTATCAAAAACCCAAACCAAGATCCATGTAATAATAAATAAAAATATTAATAACATAATTAATACTTACTTGTATGTCGAATTCAAACAGCAATGTAGGAAGGAAGGAGGTGCTTACTTTGGTGATACCTTGCCTCGGATCAGAAACGCCTCCAAAAGAACGCGTCCTCTACGAGTATCCACACGAACAGACCTTAGCCAAAACTAGTGCTTGTGTGCTAGCACAATTTCTTCACAAAGCAATTCGAATTATTTAGTGATTGTATATTTTGTTTATTTCGAAAAACACATAACTCAAAACCCTAGTCTTAAGAGTCTATTTATAGGAAAATAGGACATCCAGGGTTTACTCAAAAACGTGTTTTGCAATCATATGCAAACACTGCGTTTTTATAACTCTTTTGAGTTCATGTCTATCAAAAACTCTTTTTGATAATTACACATATATATATAAGGGTTAATTCCTAAAAAAATCACGAACTTTACACGAAGTTTTATTTTAATCATGAGCCTTAAAAGTTGTCATTTAAAGGCACGAACTTTCATTTTATTTCAAATTTATCACCAAAGTAAAATTTGATGTATTTTATCTGACTAAAAATTCCTAATCCTAGATACTATAACTGAAAAATAATAAGATTTGATGTTGATTAATAACTTCCGTCTTACATTAATGGTTTAGTGAAAAATTTAGTCAATAAAAATACACTGAAATGATGAATTTGAAACAATATGAAAGTTCGTGCCTTTAAATGGCAACTTTTAAAGGTCATGATTAAAATGAAACTTCGTGTAAAGTTCATGATTTGTTTAGAAATTAACCCTATATATTAATTATTATTATTATTATTATTATTATCTTCAAAAGATAATACCTTAAAGAAAACACTTATCCTTAAATTTCGAATAAATATATATTTATTAATATATATAATAATCTATTAATCATTTAATTTCATTGGACTTGTACAACCCATAACTGTTTTGGGCCTGTTCTTAGTGTGCGACCCTATAGGTTCATATAACGTTGGCAGTAGGCCCAAAATCCCTATTTCAGCCCACAAGTCATAATTGGCCTCTAGCAAGACATTATGACTACCCAAGTTATACGAATATCGATAATCCGATTTAACCATTTCCAATAATATTTTAATCCCTTTGTCTCTCGATATCCTGATTGAATATAAGGTATAGTCCTGTCATCCTTATAATATTCAATCATTAGTTTCCTGATTCTAAGTATACTGAAAATGATAACTCTTTATCTATTCTTAGCATGGCCATGCATTTCCTTCAGTCTATCTTCTTCAAGAGGCCCATAGATATCTTACTCAAATAAATGACGGACAAATTCCTTCTCAGTCACTCACATTTCTCACATAGTTACTTTCATATCCAATGACAATCTATTCCACTATCATGTTAAAGATAATGTAAGGCTGTATCAATACATGAAATAGCTATGTATAAATCCATGATGATTTCAAGGTCAAAGGATTATACTAATAGAATTGTAATGATAATTACTTATGACAGTTATCTATGTAGTATTCTCAAGGTGGGTCATCCAGTGCCTTATTTCTCAAATAGCACCTATGATTTGACTTTATATCTCATATACATGATTAGTAAAACATAATCATCAGTCAACGTCATACTAGTCTCAATGTCCTATTAAGACTAGGAATAGATGGAATATAATTCTTTATAAAACCTAAGGGTTCTACTATCAAGTCACATACTTGATGATCTTAGAAAGAATTAACCATTCAAGTATTTTAATCATAATATAAAATGATAAAAACTGCCAATCAATAAATAGCAAAAAGATAAGTCAATACATAGTCAAACATGATTGACCTAGTCCATATCACTAACGCTTTTTTGTGATTTAAGCCAAACGTATACAAACGTTACGAAACAAATCCAAACGTTTCACCTTTTTAGCGATTTAAGGCAAACGTTTACGAACGTTACAAAACAAATCCAAACGTTTCACCTTTTTAGCGATTTAAGCCAAACGTTTACAAACATTACGAAACAAATCCAAACGTTTCCCCTTTTTAGCGATTTAAGCCAAATGTTTACAAACACTACGAAACAAAACCAAACGTATAAAACGTTACAAAACAAATCCAAACATTTCTCATTTTTAGTGATTTAAGCCAAATGTTTACAAATGTTACGAAACAAAACCAAGCGCTTGACCTTTTTAGCAATTTAAGCCAAACGTTTACAAACTTTACGAAACAAATCCAAGCGTTTCACCTTTTTAGCAATATAAGCCGAACGTTTAAAAACGTTACGAAAAAAATCCAAGCGTTTCACCCTTTTAGCAATTTAAGCCAAACGTTTACATACGTTACGAAACAAATCCAAACGTTTCCCCTTTTTAGCTATTTAACCAAAACGTTTACAAATGTTACGAAGAAAATCAAAATGTTTCACCTTTTTAGCGATTTAAGTCGAACGTTTACAAAGGTTATAACAAATCCACATGTTTCACCTTTTTAGGAATTTTGGCCAAAGGTTTACAAATGTTACAAAAGAAATAAAAGCGTTTCACCTTTTTGGTAATTTAAGCCAAACATTTACAAACGTTAGGAAACAAATACAAACGTTTCACCATTTTAGCTATTTAAGCCGAACGTTTACTAACGTTACGAAACAAAACCAAACGTTTCACCTTTTTAGCAAGATAAGCCAAACGTTTACAAATGTTATGAAACAAATCCAAACGTTTCCCCTTTTAATGGATTCAAGCCAAACGTTTAAACGTTACGAACCAAATCCAAATGTTTCCCCTTTTTAGCGATTTATGCCAAACGTTTACAAACGTTATGAAACAAATGCAAATGTTTCACCTTTTGAGCGATTGAACGTAAAAATTTACAAAAGTTACGAAACAAATCCAAACGTTTCACATTTTTAGCAATTTAAGCCAAACTTTTACAAACGTTACCAAACAAAAACCAAGCATTTCCCCTTTTTAGCAATTTAGGCCAAACGTTTACAAACGTAACGAAACAAGTCCAAGCGTTTCACCTTTTTAGCAGTTTAAGCCAAACGTTTAAAAACGTTACGAAACAAATCCAAGCGTTTCACCTTTTTAGCAATTTAAGCCAAACCTTTACAAACGTTATGAAACAAATCCAAACATTTCACCTTTTTAGCGATATAAGCCAAACGTTTACAAACGGTAAGAAACAAATCCAAACGTTTCACCTTTTTAGCAATTTAAGCTAAACGTTTACAAACGGTACGAAACAAATCTAAACGTTTCCCCTTTTAAGCTATGTAAGCAAAACATTGACAAACGTTACGAACAAATTCAAACGTTTCACCTTTTTAACAATGTAAACCAAATGTTTACGAAACAAATCCAAGCATTTCACCTCTTTAGCAATTTAAACCAAACGTTTACAAACGTTACGAAATAAATCAAAGCGTTTCACCTTTTTAGTAATTTAAGCCAAACTTTTACAAACGTTACAAAAAGACCCAAATGTTTCCCCTTTTTAGCGATTTATGTCAAACGTTTACAAAGGTTATGAAACAAATCCAAATGTTTCACCTTTTTAGCAATTTAAGCCAGATGTTTACAAATGTTACGAAATAAATCCAAGCGTTTCATGTTTTTAGCAATTTAAGCCAAACGTTTACAAACGTTCTGAAACAAATCGAAACGTTTCACCTTTTTAGCGATTTATGCCGAACGTTTACAAACGTTACGAAACAAAACACAACGTTTCACCTTTTTAGCGATTTTCGCCAAACGTTTACAAACGTTACGAAACAAATTCAAACGTTTCCCCATTTTAGCGATTTATGCCAAACGTTTAAAATGTTATGAAACAAACTCAAACATTTTACCTTTTGAGCGATTTAAGCCAAATGTTTACAAACGTTTCGAAACAAATCCAAACGTTTCACCTTTTTAGCGATTGAAGCCAAACGTTTACAAACATCACGAAATAAATCCAAACGTTTCACCTGTTAAGCTATTTGAGCCAAACTTTTACAAACGTTACGAAACAAAACCAAGCGTTTCACCTTTTTAACAGTATAAGCCAAACGTTTACAAACTTTGCGAAACAAATCCAAACGTTTCACCTTTTTAGCGATTGAAGCCAAACATTTACAAACGCTACGAAATATATCCAAACGTTAAACCTTTTTAGCTATTTGAGCCAAACTCTTACAAACGTTTAGAAATAAATCCAAGCGTTTTATCTTTTTAGCAATTTAAGCCAAATGTTTACAAATGTTACGAAACAAATCCAAACGTTTCACCTTTTTAGCGATTTAAGCCAAATGTTTACAAACGTTACGAAACAAATCCAAACGCTTCACCCTTTTAGCGATTTATGTTTAACATTTACAAACGTTGAGAAATAAAAATAAACGTTTCACCTTTTTAGCGATTTAAGCCAAACGTTTGCAAACATTATAAAGCAAATCCAAACGTTTTCCATTTTTAGCGAATTAAGCCAAATGTTTACAAACGATACGAAAAAAATCCAAACGTTTTACCTTTTTAGCGATATAATCCAAACGTTTCGCCTTATTAGCAATTTAAGACTAACGTTTACAAAGGTTATGAAACAAATCCAAACATTTCACCTTTTTACCGATTTAAGCCAAACGTTTAGAAACGTTACGAAACAAAACCAAACGTTTAAAACATTACCAAACAAATCCAAACGTTTCACATTTTTAGCAATTTAAGCCAAACCTTTACAAACTTTACGAAATAAATCCACGTGTTTCATCTTTTAGCAATTTAAGCCAAATGTTTACAAATGCTACGAAACAAATTCAAGCCTTTTAGTTTTTTTAGCAATTTAAGCCAAACGTTTACAAACTTTCCGAAAGAAATCCCAACGTTTCACCTTTATAGCGATTGAAGGCAAACATTTACAAACGTTACGAAACAAATCCAAAGGTTTCACCTTTTTAGCGATTAAAGCCAAACGTTTACAAACGTTACGAAACAAATGCAAAGGTTTCACCTTTTTAGCGATTTAAGCGAAACGTTTACAAAGGTTATGAAACAAATCCAAATGTTTCATTTTTTAAGCAATTTAAGCCAAACGTTTATAAACGTTACAAAAAAATCCAAGCGTTTTATCTTTTTTGCAATTTAAGCCAAATGTTTACAAACGTTTCGAAACAAATACAAGTGTTTCACCTTTTTTTGTAATTTAAGCCAAACGTTTACAAACGTTACGAAACAAATCCAAGCGTTTCACCTTTTTAGCAATTTATGCCAAACGTTTACAAATGTTACGAAACGGATCCAAACGTTTCACCTTTTTAGCAATTTAAGCCGAACGTTTACAAACATAACGAAACAAAACAAAACGTTTTACCTTTTAAGAAATTTAAGCCAAACATTAACAAACGTTACGAAACTAATCCAAATGTTTCCCCATTTTAGCGATTTAAGCCAAACGTTTAAAACATTAAAAAACAAATACAAACATTTCACTGTTTTAGCGATTTATGCCAAACGTTTACAAACGCTACGTATCAAATCCAAACGTTTCACCTTTTTAGCGATTTAAGCCAAAAGTTTACAAAAGTCACGAAACAAATCCAAAGTTTTTACCTTTTTAGGGATTAATGTAAACGTTTACAAACGTTACGAAACAAATTCAAACGTTTCACCTTTTTAGCGATTTAAGCCAAACATTTACAAAGGTTGTGAAACAAATCCAAATGTTTCACTTTTTTTAGCAAATTAAGCCAAACGTTTACAAACGTTACAAAACAAATCCAAGCGTTTCACCATTTTAGCAATTTAAGCCAAAGTTTACAAACGTTACGAAATAAATCCAAGTGTTTCACCTTTTTAGTAATTTAAGCGAAACGTTTACAAACGTTACGAAACAAATCCAAACGTTTCTCCCTTTTAGCGATTTATGCCAAACGTTTACAAACGCTACGAAACAAATCTAAACGTTTCACCTTTTTAGCGATTTAAGACAAACGTTTACAGAGGTTACAAAGAAAATCCAAACGTTTCCTCTCTTTAGCGATTTAAGCCAAACGTTTACAGACGTTACAAAGAAAATCCAAACGTTTCCTCTCTTTAGCGATTTAAGCCAAACGTTACGAAACAAATCCAAACGTTTCACCTTTTTAGCGATATAAGCCAAACAGTTACAAAACTTACGAAACAAATCCAAACGTTTCCTCTTTTTAGCAATTTTAGCCTAACCTTTACAAACGTTACGAAACAAATTCATACATTTCACCTTTTTAGCGATTTAAGCTAAACGTTTAGAAATGTTACGAAACAAAACCAAACGTTTAAAATGTTACGAAACAAATCCAAACGTTTCACAATTTTAGCGATTTAAGCCAACCCTTTACAAACGTTACGAAACAAATCCAAGCGTTTCATCTTTTAGCAATTTAAACCAAACGTTTACAAACGTTACGGAACAAATCCAAACGTTTCACCTTTTTAGCGATATAAGCCAAACGTTTACAAATGTTACGAAACAAATCCAAACGTTTCACTTTTTTAGCAATTCAAGCCAAACGTTTACAAACGTTTCAAAACAAATCCAAACGTTTTACCTTTTTAGCGATTTAAGCCAAACATTTACAAACGTTATGAAATAAGACCAAACGTTTAAAACGTTACGAAACAAATACTAACGTTTCATATTTTTAGTTATTTAAGCCAAACCTTTACAAATGTTACGAAACAAAACCAAGCGTTCACCTTTTTAGCAATTTAAGCTGCATGTGTACAAATGTTACGAAAGAAATCCAAGTGTTTCACCTTTTTTGTGATTTAAGCAAAACATTTGCAACGTTACGAAACAAATCCAAGCGTTTCACCTTTTTAGCAGTTTAAGCCAAACGTTTCGAAACAAATCCAAACGTTTCACCTTTTTAGCAATATAAGCCGAACGTTTACAAACGTTACGAAACAAAACCAAACGTTTCACCTTTTTAGCAATTTAAGCCAAACATTTAAAACGTTACAAAACGAATCCAAACATTTCACCGTTTTAGCGATTTATGCCAAACGTTTACAAACTTTACGTAACAAATCAAAACGTTTCCCCATTTTAACAATTGAAGCCAAATATTTACAAACGTTACGAAACAAATCCAAACGTTTCACCTTTTTAACGATTTAAGCTAAACATTTACAAACGTTACGAATCAAATCCAAACGTTTCACCTTTTTATTGATTTAAGCCAAACATTTACAAAGGTTATGAAACAAATCCAAATGTTTCCCCTTTATAGCAATTTAAGCCAAACGTTTACTAACGTTCCAAATAAAATCCAAACGTTTCACCTTTTTAGCAATTTAAGCCAAAGATTACGAAACAAATCTAAACGTTTCACCTTTTTAGCGATTTAAGCCAAACTTTTACAAACGTTGCGAAACAAATCCAAAGGTTTTACCTTTTTAGCGATTTAAGCGAAACGTTTACAAAGGTTATGAAACAAATCTAAATGTTTCAGTTTTTAAGCAATTTAAGCCAAACGTTTAGAAAGGTTACAAAAAAATCCAAGCGTTTTATCTTTTTTGCAATTTAAGCCAAACGTTTACAAACGTTCCGAAACAAATCCAAGCGTTTCGCCTTTTTTTGTAATTTAAGCCAAACGTTTACAAACGTTACGAAACAAATCCAAGCGTTTCACCTTTTTAGCAATTTATGCCAAACGTTTACAAATGTTACGAAACAAATCCAAACATTTCACCTTTTTAGCAATTTAAGCCGAACTTTTACAAACATAACGAAACAAAACCAAACGTTTCACCTTTTAAGCAATTTAAGCCAAACATTTACAAACGTTACGAAACTAATCCAAATGTTTCCCCATTTTAGCGATTTAAGCCAAACTTTTAAAACATTAATAAACAAATACAAACATTTCACTGTTTTAGTGATTTATGCCAAACGTTTACAAACGTTACGTATCAAATCCAAACGTTTCACCTTTTTAGCGATTGAAGCCAAATATTTACAAAAGTCACAAAACAAATCCAAAGTTTTCACCTTTTTAGAGATTAAAGTAAACATTTACAAATGTTACGAAACAAATTCAAAGGTTTCACCTTTTTAGCGATTTAAGCCAAACGTTTACAAAGGTTATTAAACAAATCCAAATGTTTCCCATTTTTAGCAATTTAAACCAAACATTTACAAACATTACAAAACAAATCCAAGCGTTTCACCTTTTTAGCAATTTAAGCCAAAGTTTACAAACGTTACGAAATAAATCCAAGTGTTTCACCTTTTTAGCAATTTAAGACAAACGTTTACAAACGTTGCGAAACAAATCCAAACGTTTCTCCCTTTTAGCGATTTATACCAAACGCTTACAAACGTTACGAAACAAATCCAAACGTTTCACCTTTTTAGCGATTGAAGCCAAAAGTTTACAAAAGTCAAGAAACAAATCCAAAGTTTTCACCTTTTTAGCGATAACGTTTACAAACGTTACAAAACAAATTCAAATGTTTCACCTTTTTAGCAATTTAAGCCAAACGATTACAAAGGTTGTGAAACAAATCCAAATATTTTACTTTTTTAGCAATTTAAGCCAAACGTTTACAAACATTACAAAACAAATCCAAGCGTTTCATCTTTTTAGCAATTTAAGCCAAAGTTTACAAACGTTACGCAATAAATCCAAGTGTTTCACCTTTTTAGCAATTTAAGACAAACGTTACGAAACAAATCCAAACGTTTCTCCACTTTAGCGATTTATGCTAAACGTTTACAAACGTTACGAAACAAATCCAAATGTTTCACCTTTTTAGCGATTTAAGCCAAACGTTTACAAACGTTACAAAACAAATCCAAAACTTTCACCTTTTTAGCAATATAAGCTGAACGTTTACAAACGTTATGAAACAAAACCAAACGTTTCACCTTTTTAGCTATTTAAGCCAAACGTTTACGAACGTTATGAATCAAATACAAATGTTTCGCCATTTTAGCGATTTAAGCCATACGTTTAAAATGTTACAAAACAAATCCAAACATTTCACCGTTTTAAAGATTTATGCCAAACGTTTACAAACTTTACGTAACAAATCCAAATGTTTCACCTTTTTAGCGATTGAAGCCAAATATTTACAAACGTTACGAAACAAATCCAAACGTTTCACCTTTTTAGCGATTTAAGCTAAACATTTACAAACGTTACGAATCAAATCCAAACGTTTCACCTTTTTATCGATTTAAGCCAAACATTTACAAAGGTTATGAAACAAATCCAAATGTTTCACCTTTATAGCAATTTAAGCCAAACGTTTACAAACGTTCCAAATCAAATCCAAACGTTTCACCTTTTTAGCAATTTAAGACAAACGTTTACAAACGTTACGAAACAAATCCAAGTGTTTCTCCTTTTTTGGCAATTTATGCCAAACGATTACAAACATTACGAAACGAATCCATACGTTTCACCCTTTTTAGCGATTTAAGCCAAACGTTTACAAACGTTATAAATAAAATCAAAACATTTCACCTTCTTTGCGATTAAAGCCAACGTTTACAAACGTTACGAAACAAATACAAACGTGTCACCTTTTTAGCGATTTACGCTAAACGGTTACAAAAATTACGAAACAAATCCAAACGTTTCGCCTTTTTAGCAATTTAAGCCTAACGTTTACAAACGTTACAAAACAAATCCAAACATTTCACCTTTTTAACGAATTAAGACAAAAATTTAGAAACGTTGCGAAAAAAACCAAACGTTTAAAACAATACGAAAGAAATCCAAACGTTTCATATTTTTAGCGATTTAAGCAAAACCTAAAATCGCTAAATGTTTACAAACGTTACGAAACAAATCCAAACGTTTCACCTTTTTAGCGATTTAAGCCAAACTGTTACAAAAATTACGAAACAAATCCAAACGTTTCGCCTTTTTAGCAATTTAAGCCTAACGTTTACAAACGTTATAAAACAAATCCAAACATTTCACCTTTTTAACGATTTAAGCCAAATGTTTAGAAACGTTACGAAACAAAACCAAACGTTTAAAACGTTACGAAACAAATCCAAAAGTTTCACGTTTTTAGAGATTTAAGCCAAACCTTTACAAACACTACGAAACAAAACCAAACGTTTAAAACGTTACATAACAAATCCAAACATTTCTCATTTTTAGTGATTTAAGCCAAATGTTTACAAATCTTACGAAACAAAACCAAGCATTTCACCTTTTTAGCAATTTAAGCCAAACGTTTACAAATTTTACGAAACAAATCCAAGCGTTTCACCTTTTTAGCAATATAAGCCGAACGTTTACAAACGTTACGAAACAAATCCAAGCGTTTCACCCTTTTAGCAATTTAAGCCAAACGTTTACATACGTTACGAAACAAATCCAAACGTTTCCCCTTTTTAGCTATTTAACCAAAACGTTTACAAATGTTACGAAGAAAATCAAAATGTTTCACCTTTTTAGCGATTTAAGTCGAACGTTTACAAAGGTTATAACAAATCCAAATGTTTCACCTTTTTAGGAATTTTGGCCAAAGGTTTACAAATGTTACAAAAGAAATAAAAGAGTTTCACCTTTTTGGCAATTTAAGCCAAACATTTACAAATGTTAGGAAACAAATCTAAACGTTTCACCATTTTAGCTATTTAAGCCGAACAGTTTACTAACATTACGAAACAAAACCAAACGTTTCACCTTTTTAGCAAGATAAGCCAAACGTTTACAAATGTTATGAAACAAATCCAAACGTTTCCCCTTTTAATGGATTCAAGCCAAACGTTTAAAACGTTACGAACCAAATCCAAACGTTTCCCCTTTTTAGCGATTTATGCCAAACGTTTACAAATGTTATGAAACAAATGCAAATGTTTCACCTTTTGAGCGATTGAACGTAAAAATTTACAAAAGTTACGAAACAAATCCAAACGTTTCACATTTTTAGCAATTTAAGCCAAACTTTTACAAACGTTACCAAACAAAAACCAAGCGTTTCCCCTTTTTAGCAATTTAGGCCAAACGTTTACAAACGTAACGAAACAAGTCCAAGCGTTTCACCTTTTTAGCAGTTTAAGCCAAACGTTTAAAAACGTTACGAAACAAATCCAAGCGTTTCACCTTTTTAGCAATTTAAGCCAAACGTTTACAAACGTTATGAAACAAATCCAAACATTTCACCTTTTTAGCGATTTAAGCCAAACGTTTACAAACGGTAAGAAACAAATCCAAACGTTTCACCTTTTTAGCAATTTAAGCTAAACGTTTACAAACGGTACGAAACAAATCCAAACGTTTCCCCTTTTAAGCTATGTAAGCAAAACATTGACAAACGTTACGAACAAATTCAAACGTTTCACCTTTTTAACAATGTAAACCAAATGTTTACGAAACAAATCCAAGCATTTCACCTCTTTAGCAGTTTAAACCAAACGTTTACAAACGTTACGAAATAAATCAAAGCGTTTCACCTTTTTAGCAATTTAAGCCAAACTTTTACAAACGTTACAAAAAGACCCAAATGTTTCCCCTTTTTAGCGATTTATGTCAAACGTTTACAAAGGTTATGAAACAAATCCAAATGTTTCACCTTTTTAGCAATTTAAGCCAGATGGTTACAAATGTTACGAAATAAATCCAAGCGTTTCACGTTTTTAGCAATTTAAGCCAAACGTTTACAAACGTTCTGAAACAAATCGAAACGTTTCACCTTTTTAGCGATTTAAGCCAAATGTTTACAAACGTTTCGAAACAAATCCAAACGTTTCCAAACATCACGAAATAAATCCAAACGTTTCACCTGTTAAGCTATTTGAGCCAAACTTTTACAAACGTTACGAAATAAAACCAAGCGTTTCACCTTTTTAACATTATAAGCCAAACGTTTACAAACTTTACGAAACAAATCCATACGTTTCACCTTTTTAGCGATTGAAGCCAAACATTTACAAACGTTACGAAATATATCCAAACGTTTCACCTTTTTAGCTATTTGAGCCAAACTCTTACAAACGTTTAGAAATAAATCCAAGCGTATTATCTTTTTAGCAATTTAAGCCAAATGTTTACAAATGTTACGAAACACATCCAAACGTTTCACCTTTTTAGCGATTTAAGCCAAATGTTTACAAACATTACGAAACAAATCCAAACGCTTCACCCTTTTAGCGATTTATGTTTAACATTTACAAACGTTGAGAAATAAAAATAAACGTTTCACCTTTTTAGCGATTTAAACCAAACGTTTGCAAACGTTATAAAGCAAATCCAAACGTTTCCCATCTTTAGCGAATTAAGCCAAACTTTTACAAACGATACGAAAAAATCCAAACGTTTTACCTTTTTAGAGATATAATCCAAACGTTTCGCCTTATTAGCAATTTAAGACTAACGTTTACAAAGGTTATGAAACAAATCCAAACATTTCACCTTTTTACCGATTTAAGCCAAACGTTTAGAAACGTTACGAAATGAAACCAAACGTTTAAAACGTTACCAAACAAATCCAAACGTTTCACATTTTTAGCGATTTAAGCCAAACCTTTACAAACTTTACGAAATAAATCCACGTGTTTCATCTCTTAGCAATTGAAGCCAAATGTTTACAAAAGCTACGAAACAAATTCAAGCCTTTTAGTTTTTTTAGCAATTTAAGCCAAACGTTTACAAACTTTTCGAAAGAAATCCCAACGTTTCACCTTTATAGCGATTGAAGGAAAACATTTACAAACGTTACGAAACAAATCCAAACGTTTCACCTTTTTAGCGATTTAAGCCAAACGTTTACAAACGTTACGAAACAAATCCAAAGGTTTCACCTTTTTAGCGATTTAAGCGAAACGTTTACAAAGGTTATGAAACAAATCCAAATGTTTCATTTTTTAAGCAATTTAAGCCAAACGTTTATAAACGTTACAAAAAAATCCAAGCGTTTTATCTTTTTTGCAATTTAAGACAAATGTTTACAAACGTTTCGAAACAAATACAAGTGTTTCACCTTTTTTTGTAATTTAAGCCAAACGTTTACAAACGTTACGAAACAAATCCAAGCATTTCACCTTTTTAGCAATTTATGCCAAACGTTTACAAATGTTACGAAACGGATCCAAACGTTTCACTTTTTTAGCAATTTAAGCCGAACGTTTACAAACATAACGAAACAAAACCAAACGTTTCACCTTTTAAGCAATTCAAGCCAAACATTAACAAACGTTACGAAACTAATCCAAATGTTTCCCCATTTTAGCGATTTAAGCCAAACGTTTAAAACATTAAAAAACAAATACAAACATTTCACTGTTTTAGTGATTTATGCCAAACGTTTACAAACGCTACGTATCAAATCCAAACGTTTCACCTTTTTAGCGATTGAAGCCAAAAGTTTACAAAAGTCACGAAACAAATCCAAAGTTTTTACCTTTTTAGGGATTAATGTAAACGTTTACAAACGTTACGAAACAAATTCAAACGTTTCACCTTTTTAGCGATTTAAGCCAAACGTTTACAAAGGTTGTGAAACAAATCCAAATGTTTCACTTTTTTTAGCAAATTAAGCAAAACGTTTACAAACGTTAGAAAACAAATCCAAGCGTTTCACCTTTTTAGCAATTTAAGCCAAAGTTTACAAACGTTACGAAATAAAACCAAGTGTTTCACCTTTTTAGCAATTTAAGCGAAACGTTTACAAACGTTACAAAACAAATCCAAACGTTTCTCCCTTTTAGCGATTTATGCCAAACGTTTACAAACGCTACGAAACATATCTAAACGTTTCACCTTTTTAGCGATTTAAGACAAACGTTTACAGAGGTTAAAAAGAAAATCCAAACGTTTCCTCTCTTTAGCGATTTAAGCCAAACGTTTACGGACGTTACAAAGAAAATCCAAACGTTTCCTCTCTTTAGCGATTTAAACCAAACGTTACGAAACAAATCCAAACGTTTCACCTTTTTAGCGATATAAGCCAAACAGTTACAAAAATTACGAAACAAATCCAAACGTTTCCTCTTTTTAGCAATTTTAGCCTAACCTTTACAAACGTTACGAAACAAATTCAAACATTTCACCTTTTTAGCGATTTAAGCTAAACGTTTAGAAATGTTACTAAACAAAACCAAACGTTTAAAACTTTACGAAACAAATCCAAACGTTTCACAATTTTAGCGATTTAAGCCAACCCTTTACAAACGTTACGAAACAAATCCAAGCGTTTCATCTTTTAGCAATTTAAACCAAACGTTTACAAACGTTACGAAACAAATCCAAACGTTTCACCTTTTTAGCGATATAAGCCAAACGTTTACAAACGTTACGAAACAAATCCAAACGTTTCACCTTTTTAGAAATTCAAGCCAAACGTTTACAAACGTTTCAAAACAAATCCAAACGTTTTACCTTTTTAGCGATTTAAGCCAAACATTTACAAACGTTATGAAATAAGACCAAACGTTTAAAACGTTACGAAACAAATACTAACGTTTCATATTTTTAGTAATTTAAGCCAAACCTTTACAAATGTTACGAAACAAAACCAAGCGTTCACCTTTTTAGCAATTTAAGCTGCATGTGTACAAATGTTACGAAAGAAATCCAAGTGTTTCACCTTTTTTGTGATTTAAGCAAAACATTTGCAAACGTTACGAAACAAATCCAAGCGTTTCACCTTTTTAGCAATTTAAGACAAACGTTTCGAAACAAATCCAAACGTTTCACCTTTTTAGCAATATAAGCCGAACGTTTACAAACGTTGCGAAACAAAACCAAACGTTTCACCTTTTTAGCAATTTAAGCCAAACGTTTAAAACGTTACAAAACGAATCCAAACATTTCACCGTTTTAGCGATTTATGCCAAACGTTTACAAACTTTACGTAACAAATCAAAACGTTTCACCTTTTTAACAATTGAAGCCAAATATTTACAAACGTTACGAAACAAATCCAAACGTTTCACCTTTTTAGCGATATAAGCAAAACATTTACAAACATTACGAATCAAATCCAAACGTTTCACCTTTTTATTGATTTAAGCCAAACATTTACAAAGGTTATGAAACATATCCAAATGTTTCCCCTTTATAGCAATTTAAGCCAAACGTTTACTAACGTTCCAAATAAAATCCAAACGTTTCACCTTTTTAGCAATTTAAGCCAAACATTACGAAACAAATCTCGTTTCACCTTTTTAGCGATTTAAGCCAAACTTTTACAAACGTTGCGAAACAAATCCAAAGGTTTTACCTTTTTAGCGATTTAAGCGAAACGTTTACAAAGGTTATGAAACAAATCTAAATGTTTCACTTTTTAAGCAATTTAAGCCAAACGTTTAGAAAGGTTACAAAAAAATCCAAGCGTTTTATCTTTTTTGCAATTTAAGCCAAACGTTTACAAACGTTACGAAACAAATCCAAGCGTTTCACCTTTTTTTGTAATTTAAGCCAAACGTTTACAAACGTTACGAAACAAATCCAAGCGTTTCACCTTTTTAGCAATTTATGCCAAACGTTTACAAATGTTACGAAACGGATCCAAACGTTTCACTTTTTTAGCAATTTAAGCCGAACGTTTACAAACATAACGAAACAAAACCAAACGTTTCACCTTTTAAGCAAATTTAAGCCAAACATTAACAAACGTTACGAAACTAATCCAAATGTTTCCCAATTTTAGCGATTTAAGCCAACGTTTAAAACATTAAAAAACAAATACAAACATTTCACTGTTTTAGCGATTTATGCCAAACGTTTACAAACGCTACGTATCAAATCCAAACGTTTCACCTTTTTGGCGATTGAAGCCAAAAGTTTACAAAAGTCACGAAACAAATCCAAAGTTTTTACCTTTTTAGGGATTAATGTAAACGTTTACAAACGTTACGAAACAAATTCAAACGTTTCACCTTTTTAGCGATTTAAGCCAAACGTTTACAAAGGTTGTGAAACAAATCCAAATGTTTCACTTTTTTTAGCAAATTAAGCCAAACGTTTACAAACGTTAGAAAACAAATCCAAGCGTTTCACCTTTTTAGCAATTTAAGCCAAAGTTTACAAACGTTACGAAATAAATCCAAGTGTTTCACCTTTTTATCAATTTAAGCGAAACGTTTACAAACGTTACGAAACAAATCCAAACGTTTCTCCCTTTTAGCGATTTATGCCAAACGTTTACAAACGCTACGAAACAAGTCTAAACGTTTCACCTTTTTAGCGAGTTAAGACAAACGTTTACAGAGGTTACAAAGAAAATCCAAACGTTTCCTCTCTTTAGCGATTTAAGCCAAACGTTTACAGACGTTACAAAGAAAATCCAAACGTTTCCTCTCTTTAGCGATTTACGCCAAACGTTTACAGACGTTACAAAGAAAATCCAAACGTTTCCTCTCTTTAGCAATTTAAGCCGAACTTTTACAAACATGAAGAAACAAAACCAAACGTTTCACCTTTTAAGCAATTTAAGCCAAACATTTACAAACGTTACGAAACTAATCCAAATGTTTCCCCGTTTTAGCGATTTAAGCCAAACTTTTAAAAAATTAATAAACAAATACAAACATTTCACTGTTTTAGTGATTTATGCCAAACATTTACAAACGTTACGTATCAAATCCAAACGTTTCACCTTTTTAGCGATTGAAGCCAAACGTTTACAAAAGTCACAAAACAAATCCAAAGTTTTCACCTTTTTAGAGATTAAAGTAAACGTTTACAAACGTTACGAAACAAATTCAAAGGTTTCACCTTTTTAGTGATTTAAGCCAAACATTTACAAACATTACAAAACAAATCCAAGCGTTTCACCTTTTTAGCAATTTAAGCCAAAGTTTACAAACGTTACGAAATAAATCCAAGTGTTTCACCTTTTTAGCAATTTAAGACAAACGTTTACAAACGTTACGAAACAAATCCAAACGGTTCTCCCTTTTAGCGATTTATACCAAACGTTTACAAACGTTAAGAAACAAATCCAAACGTTTCACCTTTTTAGCGATTGAAGCCAAAAGTTTACAAAAGTCACGAAACAAATCCAAAGTTTTCACCTTTTTAGCGATAACGTTTACAAACGTTACAAAACAAATTCAAATGTTTCACCTTTTTAGCAATTTAAGCCAAACGATTACAAAGGTCGTGAAACAAATCCAAATGTTTTACTTTTTTAGCAATTTAAGCCAAACGTTTACAAACGTTACAAAACAAATCCAAGCGTTTCACCTTTTTAGCAATTTAAGCCAAAGTTTACAAACGTTACGAAATAAATCCAAGTGTTTCACCTTTTTAGCAATATAAGCCGAACATTTACAAACGTTAAGAAACAAAACCAAACGTTTCACCTTTTTAGCAATTTAAGCTAAACGTTTACGAACGTTATGAATCAAATCCAAACGTTTTCCCATTTTAGCAATTTAAGCCATACGTTTAAAACGTTACAAAACAAATCCAAACATTTCACCGTTTTAAAGATTTATGCCAAACGTTTACAAAATTTACGTAACAAATGCAAACGTTTTCCCTTTTTAGCGATTGAAGCCAAATATTTACAAACGTTACGAAAGAAATCCAAACGTTTCACCTTTTTAGCGATTTAAGCTAAACATTTACAAACGTTACGAATCAAATCCAAACGTTTCACCTTTTTATCGATTTAAGCCAAACATTTACGAAGGTTATGAAACAAATCCAAATGTTTCACCTTTATAGCAATTTAAGCCAAACATTTACAAACGTTCCAAATCAAAACGTTTCACCTTTTTAGCAATTTAAGACAAACGTTTACAAACGTTACGAAACAAATCCAAGTGTTTCTCCTTTTTTGGCAATTTATGCCAAACGTTTACAAACATTACGAAACGAATCCATACGTTTCACCCTTTTAGCGATTTATGCGAAACGTTTACAAACGTTACGAAACAAATCCAAACGTTTCACCTTTTTAGCGATTTAAGCCAAACGTTTACAAACGTTACGAAACAAATCCAAACGTTTCACCTTTTTAGCAATATAAGCCGAACGTTTACAAACGTTACGAAACAAAACCAAACGTTTCGCCTTTTTAGCAATTTAAGCCAAACGTTTATGAACGTTATGAATCAAATCCAAATGTTTCCCCATTTTAGCGATTTAAGCCATATGTTTAAAACGTTACAAAACAAATCCAAACATTTCACCGTTTTAATGATTTATGCCAAACGTTTATAAAATTTACGTAACAAATCCAAACGTTTTACCTTTTTAGCGATTGAAGCCAAATATTTACAAACGTTACGAAACAAATCCAAACGTTTCACCTTTTTAGCGATTTAAGCTAAACATTTACAAACGTTACGAATCAAATCCAAACGTTTCACCTTTTTATCGATTTAAGCCAAACATTTACGAAGGTTATGAAACAAATCCAAATGTTTCACCATTATAGCAATTTAAGCCAAACGTTTACGAACGTTCCAAATCAAATCCAAACGTTTCACCTTTTTAGCAATTTAAGACAAACGTTTACAAACGTTACGAAACAAATCCAAGTGTTTCTCCTTTTTTGGCAATTTATGCCAAACGATTACAAACATTACGAAACGAATCCAAACGTTTCACCCTTTTAGCGATTTATGCCAAACGTTTACAAACGTTACGAAACGAATCCAAACGTTTCACCTTTTTAGCAATTTAAGCCAAACGATTACAAACGTTATAAATAAAATCCAAACATTTCACCTTCTTTGCGATTAAAGCCAACGTTTACAAACGTTACGAAACAAATACAAACGTTTCACCTTTTTAGCGATTTACGCTAAACGCTTACAAAAATTACGAAACAAATCCAAACGTTTCGCCTTTTTAGCAATTTAAGCCTAACGTTTACAAACGTTACAAAACAAATCCAAACATTTCACCTTTTTAACGAATTAAGACAAAAATTTAGAAACGTAGCGAAAAAAACCAAACGTTTAAAACAATACGAAAGAAATCCAAACGTTTCACATTTTTAGCGATTTAAGCAAAACCTAAAATCGCTAAATGTTTACAAACGTTACGAAACAAATCCAAACGTTTCACCTTTTTAGCGATTTAAGCCAAACTGTTACAAAAATTACGAAACAAATCCAAACGTTTCGCCTTTTTAGCAATTTAAGCCTAACGTTTACAAACGTTATGAAACAAATCCAAACATTTCACCTTTTTAACGATTTAAGCCAAATGTTTAGAAACGTTACGAAACAAAACCATAAGTTTAAAACGTTACGAAACAAATCCAAAAGTTTCACATTTTTAGAGATTTAAGCCACACCTTTACAAATGTTACGAAACAAAACCAAGTGTTTCACCTTTTTACCAGTTTAAGCCAAACGTTTACAAACGTTACAAAACAAATCCAAGCGTTTCACCTTTTTAGCGATATAAGCCAAACGTTTACAAACGTTTCGAAACAAATCCAAGCGTTTCATATTTTTAAGAATTTCGCCCAAACGTTTACAAAAGAAATCCAAGCGTTTCACCTTTTTGGCACTTTAAGCCAAACCTTTACAAATGTTAGGAAACAAATCCAAAAGTTTCACCATTTTAGCGATTTAAGCCGAACGTTTACAAACGTTACGAAACAAAACCAAACGTTTCAACTTTTTAGCAAGTTAAGCCAAACATTTACAAACGTTATGAAACAAATCCAAATGTTTCCCATTTTTATGGATTCAAACCAAACGTTTAAAACGTTACGAACCAAATCCAAACGGTTCGCCTTTTTAGCAATTTATGCCAAACGTTTACAAACGTTACGAAATAAATCCAAACGTTTCACCTTTTTAGCGATTGAACCGAAATATTGACAAAAGTTACGAAACAAATCCAAACGTTTCACATTTTTAGCAATTTAAGCCAAACGTTTACAGACGTTACCAAACAAAAACCAAGCGTTTTCCCTTTTTAGCAATTTAGGCCAAACGATTACAAACGTTACCAAACAAATCCAAGCGTTTCCCCTTTTTAGCAATTTAAGCCGAACGTTTAAAAACATTAAGAAATAAATCCAAGCATTTCACCTTTTTAGCAATTTAAGCCAAACGTTTATAAAGGTTACGAAACAAATCCAAACATTTCCCATTTTTAGCGATGTAAGCCAAATGTTTACAAACGGTACGAAATAAATCCAAACGTTTCACCTTTTATGCAATTTAAGCTAAACGTTTACAAACGGTACGAAACAAATCCAAACGTTTCCCCTTTTTAGTTATGTAAGCCAAACGTTTACAATGGTTACGAACAAATCCAAAAGTTTCATCTTTTTAGCAATGTAAGCCAAACGTATACGAAACAAATCCAAGCATTTACCCTTTTTAGCAATTTAACCCAAATGTTTACAAACGTTACGAAATAAATCAAAGCATTTCCCCTTTTTTGCAATTTAAGCCAAACGTTTACAAACGTTACAAAAATACCCAAACGTTTCCTCTTTTTAGCGATTTATGTCAAACGTTTACAAAGGTTGTGAAACAAATCCAAATGTTTCACCTTTTTAGCATTTAATCCAAACGTTTACGAACTTTACGAAACAAATCCAAGCGTTTCACCTTTTTAGCAATTTAGGCCAAACGTTTACAAATGTTACGAAACAAATCCAAACGTTTCACATTTTTTGGGATTTAAGCTAAACGTTTTCAAACGTTACAAAACAAATCCAAATGTTTCACCTTTTTTGAGATTTAAGCCAAACGTTTAGAAACGTTAAGAAACAAATACAAACGTTTCACATTTTTTGCGTTTTAAGCCGAACGTTTACAAACGTAGCGAAACAAAACCAAATGTTTATAACGTTACGAAACAAATGCAAACGTTTAGCCTTTTTAGCAATTTAAGCCAAACGTTTACAAACGTTACGAAACAAATCCAAGCGTTTCACTTTTTTAGCAATTTTAGCCATATGTTTACAAACGTTATGAAACAAATCCAAAAGTTTTACCTTTTTAGCTATTTAAGCCAAACCTTTACAAACGTTACGAAAAAAATCCAAACGTTTTAAAACAAATCCAAATGTTTCTCGTTTTTAGCAATTTAAGCCAAACGCTTACAAACGTTAGGAAACAAATCCAAGCGTTTCACCTTTTTAGCAATTTAAGTCAACTTTTACAAGCATTATATTACAAATCCAAACTTTTAAACGTAACGAAGCAAATCCAAACGTTTCACTTTTTTAGCGATTTAAGCCAAATATTTACAAATGTTACGAAACAAAGCCAAACGTTTACAAACGCTACGAAACAAATCCAAGCGTTTCACCTTTGTAGCAATTTAAGCCAAATGTTTACAAACGTTACGAAACAAAATCAAACGTTTTACCTTTTTAGCGATTTAAGAGAAACGTTTACAAACGTTAAGAAACAAATCCAAGCGTTTCCCCTATTTAGCAATTTAAGCCAAACTTTTACTAACGCTACGGAACAAAACCAAACGTTTCACATTTTTAGCGATTTAAGCCAAACGTTTCCAAACGGTACAAAACAACTCCACACATTTCACCTTTTTAGTAATTGAACCCAAACATTTACAAACATTACGAAACAAATCCAAGTGTTTCACCTTTTAGCGATTTAAGCCAAATGTTTACAAACGTTGCGAAACAAAACAAAACGTTTCACCTTTTTAGCGATTGAAGCCAAACGTTTACAAACGCTACAAAACAAAATAAAATGTTTAAAACGTTACATAAAAATCATTACGAAACAAATCCAAACGTCTACAAACGTTACGAAACAAAATCAAACGTTTCCCCTTTTTAGCGATTTAAGCCAAACATTTACAAACGTTACGAAACAAAACCAAACGTTTAAAACATTACGTTTAAAATGTTATGAAACGAATCCAAACGTTAAACATTACGAAACAAAACCAAACATTTCACCTTTATAGTGATTTAAGCCAAACGTTTACAAACATTACGAGACAAAACAAAACGTTCAACCTTTTTAGCGATTTAAGCCAAACGTTTACAAACGTCACGAAACAAATCCAAACGTTTTAGATTTTTAGCGATTTAAGCCAAACGTTAACAAACGTTACGAAACAAATCCAAATGTTTCCCCTTTTTAGCGATTTATGACAAACGTTTACAAATGTTACGAAACAAAACCAAATGTTTCACCTTTTTAGCAATTTAAGCCAAACGTGTACAGAAGTTACGAAACAAAACCAAACCTTTAAAACGTTACGAAACAAATCCAAACGGTTACTAATGTTACAAAACAATACCAACCGTTTCCCCATTTTAGCGATTTAAGCCAAACGTTTGTAAACGTTACGAAACAAATCCTAACGTTTCACATTTTTAGTGATTTAAGCCAAACGTTTAAAATGTTACGAAACAAATTCAAACGTTTCACCTTTTTAGTGATTGAACCCAAACATTTACAAACGTTACGAAACATATCCAAACGTTTCGAAAAAAATCCAAACGTATAAAACGTTACGAAACAAATCCAACTGTTTCACCTTTTTAGTGATTTAAGTCGGACGTTTACAAAGGTTACGAAACAAAACCAAACATTTCACCTGTTTAGCGATTTAAGCCAAACGGTTACAAACATTACGAAACAAATCCAAACGTTTCACCTTTTTAGCGATTTAAGCCAAACGTTTAAAACTTTATGAAATAAATCCAAACGTTGCACATTTTTAGCAATTAAATCCAAACGTTTACAAACGTTACGAAACAAATCCAAACGTTTCATCTTTTTAGAGATTTAAGCCAAACGTTTGGAAACGTTATAAAAGAAATCCAAACGTTTCATCTTTTTAGCAATTTAAACCAAACGTTTAAAACTTTACGAAACAAATCCAAACGTTTCACATTTTAACAATTTAAGCCATACGTTTACAAACGTTACGAAACAAATCCAAACGTTTCACCTTTTTACCGATTTAAAACAAACGTTTACAAACGTTACGAAACAAATCCAAGTGTTTAAACTTTTTAGCAATTTAAGCGAAACGTTTACAAACGTTACAAAACAAATCCAAACGTTTCACCTCTTTAGCGATTTAAGCCGAACGTTTACAAACGTTATGACACAAAACCAAACGTTTCACCTTTTTTGCGATTTAAGCCAAATGTTTTCAAGCGTTACGGAAAAAATCCAAATGTTCCCCCCTTTTAGCGATTTAAGCCAAACGTTTACAAACGTTAGCAAACAAATCCAAATGTTTTACCATTTTAGCGATTTAAGCCAACCGTTTACAAATGTTACGAAACAAATCCAAGCGTTTCACCTTTTTAGCAATTTAAGCAAAACATTTAATCCAAGCGTTTCACCGTTACAGAACAAAACCAAACGTTTCACATTTTTTGCGATTTATGCCAAAAGTTTTCAAACGCTACGAAACAACTCCAAACGTTACACCTTTTTAGCGATTGAACTCAAACGTTGCAAACGTTAAGAAACAAATCCAAGTGTTTCACCTTTTAGCGATTTAAGCCAAACGATTACAAATGCTTCGAAACAAAACCAAACGTTTCACATTTTTAGCGATTAAAGCCAAACGTTTACAGACGTTATGAAACAAACAAAACTTTTAAAACATTATGAAACAAATCAAACGTTTACAAACGTTACAAAGCAACACCAAACGTTTCCCTATTTTAGCGATTTAAGCCAAACTTTTATAAACATTACGAAAAAAAACCAAACATTTGTAAACGTTACGAAACAAATCCTAACGTTTCACATTTTTATAGATTTAAGCCAAACGTTTAAAACATTACGAAACAAATCCAAACGTTCAACCTTTTTAGTGATTGAAACCAAACGTTTACAAACGTTTCGTAACAAAATCCAAATGTTTAAAACATTACGAAACAAATCCAACTGTTTCACCTTTTTAGAGATTTATGCCGGACGTTTACAAAGGTTACGCAACAAAACCAAACGTTTCACCTTTTTTTAGCGATTTAAGCAAAACGTTTACCAACGTTATGAAATAAATCTAAGTGTTTCACCTTTTTAGCAATATAAGCCAAACATTTACTAACGTTACAGAACAAAACCAAACGTTTCACATTTTTAGCGATTTAAGCCAAACGTTTAAAAACGCTACAAAGCAACTCCAAACGTTTCACCATTTTAGCGATTGAACTCAAACGTTTACAAACGTTACGAAACAAATCCAAGAGTTTCACCTTTTAGCGATATAAGCCAAACGATTTAAAATGTTTCCAAACAAAAACAAACTTTTCACCTTTTTAGCGATTAAAGCCAAACATTTACAGGCATTGTGAAACAAAACCAAACGTTTAAAAGGTTACGAAACAAATCCAAACGTTTACAAACGTTACAAAACAACACCAAAAGTTTTCCCATTTTAGCGATTTAAGCCAAACGTTTATAAACATTACGAAAAAAAACCAAACGTTTGTAAACGCTAAGAAACAAATCCTAACATTTCACATTTTTAGTGATTTAAGACCTTTAAAACGTTAAGAAGCAAATCCAAACATTTCACCTTTTTAGTGATTGATGCCAAACGTTTACAAACGTTATGAAACAAATCCAAATGTTTGAAATGTTACGAAACAAATCCAACTGTTTCACCTTAATAGCGATTTAAGCCAGACGTTTACAAATGTTACGAAACAAATCCAAACGTTTCACCTTTTTAGCGATTTAAGCCAAACGTTTAAAACTTTACGAAACAAATCCAAATGTTTCACATTTTTAGCAATTTCAGCCAAATGTTTACAAACTTTAAGAAATAAATCCAAACGTTTCACCTTTTTAGCGATTTAAGCCAAACGTTTACAAACGAGACAAAACAAATCCAAACATTTCACCTTTTTAGCAATTTAAACCAAACATTTAAAACTTTACAAAACATATCCAAATGTTTCACATTTTAGCAATTTAAGCCAAACGTTTATAAACGTTACGAAATAAATCCAAACGTTTCTCCTTTTTGCGATTTAAAACAAACGTTTATAAATGTTACGAAAAAAATCCAAACGTTTCACCTTTTTAGCGATTTAAGCCAAACGTTTACAAAAGTTTCAAAACAAATACAAACGTTTCACCTTTTTAGCAATTTAAACCAAATGTTTAAAACTTTACAAAACAAATCCAAACGTTTCACATTTTTGCAATTTAAACAAAACTTTTACAAACGTTTCAAAACAAATCGAATCGTTTAACCTTTTTAGCAATTTAAGCCAAACGTTTATAAAGGTTACGAAACAAACCCAAACATTTCCCATTTTTAGCGATGTAAGCCAAACGTTTACCAACGGTACGAAACAAATCCAAACGTTTCACCTTTTATGCAATTTAAGCTAAACGTTTACAAATGGTACGAAACAAATCCAAACGTTTCTCCTTTTTAGTTATGTAAGCCAAACGTTTACAATGGTTACGAACAAATCCAAACGTTTCACCTTTTTAGCAATGTAAGTTAAACGTATACGAAACAAATCCAAGCATTTCCCCTTTTTAGCAATTTAAGCCAAATGTTTACAAACGTTACGAAATAAATCAAAGCATTTCCCCTTTTTAGCAATTGAAGCCAAACGTTTACAAACGTTACCAAAATACCCAAATGTTTCCCCTTTTTAGCGATTTATGTCAAACGTTTACAAAGGTTGTGAAACAAATCCAAATGTTTCATCTTTTTAGCATTTAATCCAAACGTTTACGAACTTTACGAAACAAATCCAAGCGTTTCACCTTTTTAGCAATTTAAGCCAAACATTTATAAAGGTTACGAAACAAATCCAAACATTTCCCATTTTTAGCAATTTATGCCAAACGTTTACAAACGTTACGAAATAAATCCAAACGTTTCACCTTTTTAGCGATTGAACCGAAATATTTACAAAAGTTACGAAACAAATCCAAACGTTTCACATTTTTAGCAATTTAAGCCAAACGTTTACAGACGTTACCAAACAAAAACGAAGCATTTTACCTTTTTAGCAATTTAGGCCAAACGATTACAAACGTTACCAAACTAATCCAAGCGTTTTCCCTTTTTAGCAATTTAAGCGGAACGTTTAAAAACATTAAGAAATAAATCCAAGCATTTCACCTTTTTAGCAATTTAAGCCAAACGTTTATAAAGGTTACGAAACAAATCCAAACATTTCCCATTTTTAGCGATGTAAGCCAAACGTTTACAAACGGTACGAAACAAATCCAAACGTTTCACCTTTTAAGCAATTTAAGCTAAACGTTTACAAACGGTACGAAACAAATCCAAACGTTTCCCCTTTTTAGTTATGTAAGCCAAACGTTTACAATGGTTACGAACAAATCCAAACGTTTCCCCGTTTTAGCAATGTAAGCCAAACGTATACGAAACAAATCCAAGCATTTCCCCTTTTTAGCAGTTTAAGCCAAATGTTTGCAAACGTTACGAAATAAATCAAAGCATTTCCCCTTTTTAGAAATTGAAGCCAAACGTTTACAAACATTACAAAAATATCCAAACGTTTCCCCTTTTTAGCGATTTATGTCAAATGTTTACAAAGGTTGTGAAACAAATCCAAATGTTTCACCTTTTTAGCATTTAATCCAAACGTTTACGAACTTTACGAAACAAATCCAAGCGTTTCACCTTTTTAGCAATTTAGGCCAAACGTTTACAAATGTTACGAAACAAATCCAAACGTTTCACCTTTTTTGCGATTTAAGCGGAACGTTTACAAACGTTACGAAACAAAACACAATGCTTCACCTTTTTAGCGATTTTCGCCGAACGCTTACAAACGTTAATAAACAAATTCAAACGTTTCCCCATTTTAGTGATTTAAGCCAAACGTTTAAAATGTTACGAAACAAATTCAAACATTTTACCTTTTTAGCGATTTTGGCCAAACGTTTACAAACGTTACGAAACAAATCCAAACGTTTCACCTTTTTAGGGATTGAAGCCAAACGTTTACGAACGTTAAGAAATAAATCCAAACGTTTCACCTTTTTAGCTATTTGAACCAAACTTTTACAAAAGTTACGAAACAAAACCAAGCGTTTTACCTTTTTAACAATTTAAACCAAACGTTTACAAACGTTACGAAACAAATTCAAGCGTTTCCACCTTTTTAGCAATTTAAGCCAAACGTTTACAAACATTACGAAACAAATCCAAACGTTTCACCTTTCTAGCAATTTAAGCCAAACGTTTACAAACGGTACGAAACAAATCCAAACGTTTCACCTTTTTAGCAATTTAAGCTAAATGTTTATACACACAACGAAACAAATCCAAACGTCCACCTTTTTAGCTATTTGAGCCAAACGTTTACAAACGTTACGTAACAAATCAGAACGTTTCTCCTTTTTAGCAATTTAAGCTAAACGTATACGAACGTGACGAAACAAATCACAGCATTTTACCTTTTTAGCAATTTAAGCCAAACGTTTACAAAGGTTACGAAACAAATCAAAACATTTCTCCTTTTTAGCAATTTAGGCCAAACGTTTATAAACGATACGAAACAAATCCAACCGTTTCACCTTTTTAGCAATTTAAACCAAACGTTTACAAACGTTACGAAACAAATCCAAATGTTTAACATTTTTAGCGATTTAAACCAAACGTTTACAACCTTTACGAAACAAATACAAACGTTTCACCTTTTTAGAGATTTAAGCCAAACGTTTACAAACGTTTCTCCTTTTAAGTGATTTAAGCCAAAAGTTTACCAACGTTACGAAACAAAACCAAACATTTAAAACATTACGAAACAAATCCAAACGTTTCAAATTTTTAGTGATTTAAGCCAAACGTTTACAAACATTACGAAACAAAACCAAGCGTTTCACCTTTTTAGCAATTTAAACCAAACGTTTACAAACGTTACAAAACAAATCCAAGCGTTTCTCCTTTTTAGCAATTTAAGCCAAACGTTTATAAACGTTGCGAAACAAATCTAAGCGTTTCACCTTTTTAGCAATTTAAGCCAAACGTTTACAAACTTTACGAAACAATTCCAAACATTTCACCTTTGTAAACGTTTGGCTTAAATCGCTAAAAAGGTGAATCATTTGTAAACATTTGCAAACGTTAAGAAACAAATCCATACGCTTTACCTTTTTAGCGATTTAAGCCGAACGTTTACAAACATTACGAAACTAAACCAAACGTTTCATCTTTTTCGCAATTTAAATCAAACGTTTACAAACGTTATGAAACAAATCCAAATGTTTCCCCATTTTAGCGATTTAAGCCAAACGTTTAAAACGTTACAAAAAAAATCCAAATATTTCAACTTTTTAGCAATATAAGCCAAACGTTACAAACATTTCGAAACAAATCAAAATGTTTCACCATTTTAGCAATTTAGGCCAAACGTTTACAAAGGTTATGAAATAAATCCAAACGTTTCACATTTTTAGCGATTTAAGTCAAATGTTTACAAACATTACGAAACAAATCAAACGTTTCACCTTTTTAGCGATTTAAGCAAAACGTTTACAAACGTTATGAAACAAAACCAAACGTTTCACCTTTTAAGCTATTTTAGCTAAAACTTACAAAATAAATCCAAACGTTTTCCCATTTTTTGCGATATCAGATAAACGTTTAAAATGTTATAAAACTAATCCAAACATTTCACCGTTTTTGCGATTTAAGCCAAACGTTTACAAACGTTTACGAAACTAATCCAAACGTTCCACCTTTTTAGCGATTTAAGCCAAACGTTTACAAACATTATGAAACAAAACCAAACGTTTCACCTTTTTAGCGATTTAAGCCAAACGTTTATAAGCGTTACGAAACAAAATTAAACATTTCACCTTTAGAGTGGTTTAAGCCAAAACAATTACAAACGTTACGAAACAAATCCAAACGTTTCACCTTTTAAGCAATTTAAGCCAAACGTTTACAAACGTTACGAAACAAAACCAAATGTTTTACCTTTTAAGCGATTTAAGCAAAACATTCACAAAAGTTACAAAACAAAACCAAACGTTTAACCTTTTTAGCAATTTAAGCCAAACGTTTACAAATGTTACGAAACAAAATCAAACGTTTAAAACTTTACGAAACACATCCAAATATTTCACCTTTTTAGCGATTTAAGCCAAACGTTTAAAACGTTACAAAACAAATCAAACGTTTCCGCATTTTAGCGATTTAAGCCGAACGTTTAAAACGTTACAAAACAAATTCAAATGTTTAAAAACGTTACGAAACAAATCCAAAGGTTTCACCTTTTTAGAGATTTAAGCCGAACGTTTACAAATGTTATGAAAAAAATCCAAATGTCTCACCTTTTTAGCGATTTAAGCCAAACGTTTACAAACTTTACGAAACAAATCGAATGTTTCACCTTTTTTGCAATTTAAGCAAAACGTTTGCAAACGTTACAAAACAAATCCAAATGTTTAACCTTTTTAGCAATTTAAGCCGAACGTTTACAAACGTTACGAAACAAATCCAAACGCTTCCGCTTTTTAGCGATTTAAGCAGAATGTTTACAAACGTTACCAAACAAATCCAAACGTTTCACCTTTTTAGCCATTTAAGCCAAATGTTTTCAATCGTTACGAAACAATTTCAAACGCTTCACCTTTTTAGCAATTTAAGCCAAACGTTTACAAATGTTACGAAACAAAACCAAACGTTTCCCCTTTTTAGCGATTTAAGCCAAACGTATATAAACATTACGAAAAAAAAACCAAACGTTTCAATCGTTACGAAACAAATCCAAACGTTTCACATTTTTAGCGATTTAAGCCAAATGTTTAAAATGTTAAGAAATAAATACAAACATTTCACCTTCTTAGCGATTGAAGCCAAACGTTTACAAACGTCAAATAAACAAATCCAAACGTTTCACCTTTAATGTGGTTTAAGCCAAACGTTAATAAACAAATCCAAACGTTTAAAACATTACGAAACAACAATGGGGAAACATTTGTAAACGTTACGAAATAAATCCAAATATTTCACCTTTTTAGCGATTTAAGCCGAACGTTTACAAACGTTACGAAACAAAATTAAACATTTCACCTTTTTAGCTATTTAATTCCAACCTTTACAAACGTTACAAAAAAAATCCAAACGTTTCACCTTTTCTAGCGATTTAAGCGAAACATTTCGCCTTTTTTAGCGATTTAAGCCAAACGTTTCACCTTTTTTAGCGATTTAAGCCAATGTTTACAAACTTTATGAAACAAAATGAAACGTTTACAAACGTTACGAAAAAAACCAAACATTTAAAACGCTACAAAACAAATCCAAACGTTTCACATTTTTAGCTATTTAATCAAAACATTTACAAATGCTACGAAACAAATCCAAACGTTTCATCTTTTTAGCGATTTAAGCCAAATGTTTACAAAAGTTACGAAACAAATCCAAGCATTTCTCCTTTTTAGCAATTTAAGCCAAACTTTTACAAACATTACAAAACAAATCAAAGCGTTTCACCTTTTTTGCAATTTAAGCCAAACGTTTGCAAAGGTTACGAAACAAATCCAAAACGTTTCACCTTTTTAGCTATTTAAGTCAAACGTTTACAAAAGATAAGAAACAAATCCAAACGTTTCACCTTTTTAGCGATATAAGCCAAACGTTTACAAACGCTATGAAACAAAATTATGAAACAAATCCAAACGTTTCACCTTTTTAGCGATTTAAGCCAAACGTTTACAAAAGTTCCCAAACAAATCCAAACGTTTCAACTTTTTAGCGATTTAGGCCAAACGTTCACAAACGTTATAAAACAAACCCATGCGTTTAACCTTTTTAGCAATTTAAGACAAACGTATACAAACGTTTCGAAACAAATCCAAGCGTTTCACCTTTATAGCAATTTAAGCTAAACGTTTACAAATATTACGAAACAAATCCAAGCGTTTCACCTTTTTAGCAATTTAAGCCAAATGTTTACAAAAGTTTTAAAACAAATCCAAACGTTTCACCTTTTTAGCAATTAAATCCAAACGTTTAAAACGTTACGAAACAAATCGAAACGTTTCCCCTCATTAGCAATTACATCCAAACGTTTACAAAGGTTACAAAAGAAATCCAAACGTTTTCCCATTTTAACGATTTAAGCGAAACGTTTAAAACGTTACTAAACAAATCCAAACATTTCACCTTTTTAGTGATTTTTGGCAATAGTTTACAAATGTTACGAAACAAATCCAAACGTTTCACCTTTTTAGAGATTGAAGCCAAACGTTTAAAAACGTTACGAAACAAATCCAAACGTTTCACCTTTTTAGCTATTTAAGCCAAGCGTTTAAAAACGTTGCGAAACAAGTCCAAACGTTTCACCTTTTTAGAGATATAAGCCGAACGTTTACAAACGTTAAGAAATAAAACCAAATGTTTACAAACGTTACGAAACAAATCCAAACGTTTCATCTTTTTAGTAATTTAAGACAAACGTTTACAAACGTTATGAAACAAATCCAAGCGTTTCACCTTTTTAGCAATTAAAGCAAAACGTATACAAACGTTTCGAAACAAATCCAAACGTTTCACCTTTTAAGCGATTTAGGCCGAACGTTTACAAACGTTACGAAACAAAACCAAACGTTTCCCCTTTTTAGCGATTTAATCCAAAAATTTACAAACGTTACGAAACAAATTCAAACGTTTCCCCATTTTAGCGATCTAAGCCATACGTTTAAAACGTTACGAAACAAATCCAAACGTTTCATCTTTTTAGCGATTTAAGCCAAACATTTACAAATTCTACGAAACAAATCCAAACGTTTCACCTTTTTAGCGATTGAAGCAAAACGTTTATAAACGTTACGAAACAAATCCAAACGTTTCCCATATTTAGCAATTTAAGCCAAACGTTTACAAACGTTACGAAAAAAAACCAAGCGTTTCACCTTTTTAGCTATTTAAGCCAAACGTTTACAAACTTAACAAAACAAATCCAAGCGTTTCACCTTTTTAGCAATATAAGCCAAACGTTTACAAACTTTACAAAACAAATCCAAATGTTTCCCCATTTTTGCAATTTAAGCCAAACGTTTAAAATGTTTTAAAACAAATCCAAACATTTCACCTTTTTTAGCGAACGTTTACAAATGTTAAGAAACAAATCCAAACGTTTCACCTTTTTAGCGATTGAAGCCAAACGTTTACAAACGTTACGAAACAAATCCAAATGTTTCAACTTTTTAGCGATTTAAGCCAAACGTTTACAAACGGTACGAAACAAATCCAAACATTTCCCCTTTTTAGCAATTTAAGCCAAACGTTTACAAACGCTACGAAACAAATCCAAACATTTAACATTTTTTGCGATTTAAGCCAAACGTTCACGAAACTAATCCAAACGTTTCACCTTTTTAGCGAATTAAGCCAAACGTTTACAAACGTTACGAAACAAATCCCAACGCTTCACATTTTTAGCGATTTAAACCAAACGTTTATAAAAATTACTAAACAAATTCAAATGTTTCACCTTTTTAACGAATTAAGCTAAACGTTTACAAACGTTACGAAATAAAACTAAACGTTTAAAACATTACGAAACAAATCCAAATGTTTCCCAGTTTTAGCAATTTAAGCCAAACGTTTACAAACTTTACGAAACAAAACCAAGCGTTTCGCCTTTTTAGCAATTTAAGCCAAACGTTTATAAACGTTACCAAACAAATCCAAGCGTCTCAGCTTTTTTGCAATTTAAGTCAAACGTTGACAAACGTTATGAAACAAATCCAAACGTTTCACGTTTTTAGCGATTTAAGTCAAACGTTTACAAACGTTACGAAACAAATCCGAACAATTCACCTTTTTAGCAATTTAAGCCAAACGTTTACAAATGTTAGGAAACAAATCCAAATGTTTCACCTTTTTAGCAATTTAATCCAAACGTTTACAAATGTTACAAATTAAATCCAAGCGTTTCACCTTTTTAGCGATTTAAGCCAAACGTTTACAAACGCTACAAAACAAATCCACACGTTTCACCTTTTTAGCGATTGGAGCCAAACGTTTACAAACGTTACGAAACAATTCCAAACGTTTCACATATTTAGCAATTTAAGCAAAACGTCGATAAACGTTACGAAACAAAACCAAGCGTTTCACCTTTTTAGCTATTTAAGCAAAACGTTTACAAACTTAACAAAACAAATCCAAGCGCTTCCCCTTTTTAGCAATTTAAGCCAAACGTTTACAAACGTTACAAAACAAATCCAAACGTTTTCCCATTTTTGCGATTTAAGCTAAACGTTTAAAATATTCTAAAACTAATCCAAACGTTTCACCTTTTTTAGCGATTTAGGCCAAACGTTTACAAACGTTACGAAACAAATCTAAGCGTTTCACCTTTTTAGCGATTTAAGCCAAACGTTTACAAACGTTACAAAACAAATCCAAACGTTTCAACTTTTTAGCGATTTAAGCCAAACTTTTACAAACGTTACGAAACAAATCCAAACCTTTCCCCTTTTTAGCAATTTAAGCCAAACGTTTTACAATCGCTACGAAACAAATCCAAACGTTTAACCTTTTTTGCGATTTAATCCAAACGTTTACAAACGTTTACGAAACTAATCCAAACGTTCCACCTTTTTAGCGATTTAAGCCAAACGTTTACAAAGGTTACGAAACAAATCCAAACGTTTCACCTTTTCAGCGATTTAAGCCAAACGTTACGAAACAAATCCAAACATTTCAACTTTTTAGCGATTTAAGGCAAACGTTTACAAACGTTACAAACCAATTCCAAATGTTTCACCTTTTTAGCGATATAAGCCAAACGTTTAAAAACGCTACGAAAAAAATCGAAACGTTTTGTCTTTTTAGCGATTTAAGACAAACGTTTACAAACGTTACGAACAACTCCAAGCGTTTCACCTTTTTAGCAATTTAAGCCAAACATTTACAAACGTTCAGAAACAAATCCAAGCATTTCACCTTTTTAATAATTTAAGAGAAACATTTACAAACATTACAAAAGAGATCCAAGCGTTTCACCTTTTTAGCAATTTAACCCAAAAGTTTACAAACGTTACGAAACAAATACAAACGTTTCCCCTTTTTAGCGATTTAAGCCAAACGTTTACAAACGTAACAAAACAAAACCAAACATTTCACCTTTTTAGCAATTGAAATGAAACGTTTACAAATGTTACAAAACAAATCCAAACGTTTCCCCATTTTAGCGATTTAAGGCAAACGTATAAAATGTTACGAAACAAATCCAAACATTCCACCTTTTTAGCAATTGAAATGAAACGTTTACAAATGTTAAGAAACAAATCAAAATGTTTCCTCATTTTAGCGATTTTAGCCAAACGTATAAAATGTTACGAAACAAATCCAAACATTCCACCTTTTTAGTGATATATGCCAAACGTTTACAAACGTTACGAAACAAATCCAGACGTTTCACATTTTTAGCGATTGAAGTCAAACGTTTACCAACGTTATGAAACAAATCCAAATGTTTCCCCTTTTTAGCGATTTAAGCCAAAACATTTTTGTGATATAAGCCAAACGTTTACAAACGTTTGAAATAAATCCAAATGTTTCACCTTTTTAGCGATTTAAGCCAAACGTTAACAAAGGTTATGAAACAAATCCAAACGTTTCCCCTTTTTAGCGATTTAAGCCAAACGTTTAGAAATGTTATGAAACAAATCCAAACGTTTCAACTTTTTAGCGATTTAAGCCAAACTTTTAAAATGTTACGAAACAAATCCAAACATCTTGCCTTTAATCAATTTAAGCCAAACGTTTTAAAACCTTACGAAACAAATTCAAACATATCCCCTTTTTAGTAATTTAAGCCAAACGTTTACAAACGTTCCGAAACAAATCCAAGTGTTTCACCGTTTTAGTAATTTAAGCCAAACGTTTTCTAACGTTACAAAACAAATCCAAGCGTTTCACGTTTTTAGCAACTTAAGCCAAACGTTTAAAAGGTTACAAATCAAATCCAAGCGTTACACCTTTTTAGCAACTTAAGCCAAACGTGTACAAACGTTACGAAACAAATCCAAGCGTTTCACCGTTTTAGCGATTTAAGCAAAACGTTTACAAACGTTATGAATAAAAACCAAACGTTTCACCTTTTTAGCAATTTAAGCCAAACGTTTACTAATGTTACGAAACAAATCCAAACGTTTCCTCATTTTGGCGATATAAGCCAAAAGATTAAAACATTACGAAATAAATCCAAACGTTTCCGCATTTTAGCTATTTAAGCCAAATGTTTAAAACGTTACGAAACAAATCCAAACATTTTACCTTTTTAGCGATATATGCCGAACGTTTGCAAACTTTAGGAAATAAATCGAAACGTTTCACATTTGTAGCGATTGAAGCCAAACGTTTACAAATATTACGAAACAAATCCAAACGTTTCATCTTTTTAGCAATATAAGCCAAACGTATACAAACGTTACGAAACAATTCCAAACATTTCACCTTATTAGCGATTTAAGCCAAACGTTTACAAACGTTACAAAAAAATCCAAATGTTTCACCTTTTTAGCGATTTAAGCCAAACGTCTACAAACGTTACGAAACAAAACCAAACGTTTCACCTATTTTGCGAGTTTAGCCAAACGTTACGAAACAAATCAAATGTATCTCCATATTAACGATTTCAGCCAAACGTTTAAAACGTTACGAAACAAATCCAAACCTTTCACCTTTTTAGCGATTTAAGTCAAACGTTTACAAATGTTATGAAACAGATCCAAACGTTTCCCCTTTTTAGAGATTTCAGCCAAACATTTACAAATGTTACGAAACAAAACCAAACGTTTAAAATGTTATAAAAAAATCCAAACATTTCACATTTTTAGCGATTTAAGCCAAACCTTTACAAACGTTACGAAAAAAACCAAGCATTTCACCTTTTTAGCATTTTAAGCCAAATGTTTACTAACATTACGAAAAAATCCAAGCGTTTCACCTTTTTAGCAATTTAAGCCAAAGGTTTACAAACGTTCCGAAACAAATCCAAGCGTTTAACCTTTTAGTAATTTAAGCAAAACGTTTATAAACGTTACGAAAAAAATCCAAGCATTTCACCTTTTTAGAAATTTAAACAAAACTTTTACAAACGTTACGAAACAAATCCAAAGGTTTCCCCATTTTAGCGATTTAAGCCAAACGTTTAAAATGTTACGAAACAAATCCAAACATTTCACCTTGTTAGCGATTTATGCCAAACGTTTACAAACGTTACGAAACAAATCCAAACATTTCACATTTTTAGCGATTGAAGCCAAACGTTTACAAACGTTACAAAACAAATCCAAATGTTTCCCCTGTTTAGTAATTTAAGCGAAACGTTTACAAATGTTACGAAAAAATCCAAGCGTTTCCCCTTTCTGGCAATTTAAGCCAAACGTTTACAAACGCTTCGAAATAAATGCAAACGTTTCACCTTTTTAGTAATTTAAGCCGAACGTTTACAAACGTTACACAACAAAATCAAACATTTCACCTTTTTAGCAATTTAAAAAAAACATTTACAAACTTTATGAAACAAATCCAAACATTTCCCCATTTTAGCGATTTAAGCGAAACGTTTAAAATGTTACGAAACAAATCCAAACATTTCAGCTATTTAGCGATTTATGCCAAACGTTTACAAATGTTACGAAACAAATCCAAACGTTTAACATTTTTAGCTATTGAAGCAAACGTTTACAAACGTTACGAAACAAATCCAAACGTTTTCCCTTTTTAGCGATATAAGCCAAACGTTTACAAACGCTTCGAAATAAATGCAAACGTTTCACCTTTTTACCGATTTATGCCAAACGTTTACAAAGGTTATGAAACAAATCCAAACGTTTCCCCTTTTTAGCGATTTAAGCCAAACGTTTACAAATGTTACGAAACAAATCCTAACATTTTTCCTTATTATCAGTTTAAGCCAAACGTTTTAAAACCTTACGAAACAAATTCAAATGATTCCCCATTTTAGCGATTTAAGCAAAACCTTTACAAATGTTACGAAACAAAACAAAGTGTTTCACATTTTTAGCAATTTAAGACAAACGTTACGAAACAAATCCAAGCGTTTCACCTTTATAGCAATTTAAGCCAAACGTTCACAAATGTTCTGAAACAAATCCAAGCGTTTCACCGTTTTAGTAATTTAAGCGAAACATTAACAAGCGTTACAAAACAAATCCAAATGTTTCACCTTTTTAACAACTTAAGCCAAGCGTTTACAGACGTTACGAAACAAATCCAAACGTGTTACCTTTTTAGCGATTTAAGCCAAACGTTTACAAACATTACGGAACAAAACCAAACGTTTCACTTTTTAGCAATTTAAGCAAAATGTTTACTAACGTTACGAAACAAATCCAAACGTTTCCCTATTTTAGCGATTTAAGCAAAAAGTTTAAAACGTTACGAAACAAATTCAAACGTTTCACCTTTTTAGCGATTTATGCCAAACGTTTACAAACGTTACGAAACAAATTCAAACGATTCATATTTTTATCGATTGAAGCCAAACGTTTACAAACGTTACGAAACAAATCCAAACGTTTCTTCTTTTTAGCGATATAAGCAAAAACGTTTATAAACGTTTCACAACAAATCCATATGTTTCACCTTTTTAGCGATTTAAGCCAAACATTTACAAAGGTTAGGAAACAAATCCAAAAGTTTCACCTTTTTAGCGATTTAAGCCAAACATTAACAAATGTTACGAAACTAATCCAAACGTTTCACCTTTTTAGCGATTTAAGCCAAACGTTTAAAAAGGTTAGGAAACAAATCCACTTTTTTAGCGATTTAAGCAAAATGTTACGAAACAAATCCAAACGTTTCACCTTTTTAGCGATTGAAGCCAAACGTTTGCAAACGTTACGAAACAAATCCAAACGTTTCACACTTTTAGCAATTTAAGTGAAACGTTTACAAACGTTACGAAAAAAAACCAAGTGTTTCACATTTTTAGCAATTTAAGCCAAAACGTTTACAAACGTAACGACACAAATCCAGGCGTTTCACTTTATTAGTAATTTAAGCCAAACGTTTACAACCGTTACGGAACAAATCCAAGCGTTTCACCTTGTAAGCGCTATGAAACAAATCCAAACGTTTCGCCTTTTTAGCGATTTGAGCCAAACGTTTATTAACGATACGAAACAAATCCAAATGTTTCCCCTTTTTTGCGATTTAAGACAAACGTTTATTAACGCCACGAAACAAATCCAAAGTTTTCACCTTTTTTAGCAATTTAAGCCAAACGTTTACAAACGTTACGAAACAAATCAAAGAGTTTCACCTTTTTGCAATTTAAGCCAAACGTTTACAAAGATTACGAAAAAAATCAAAGAGTTTCACCTTTTTAGCGATTTAAGTCAAACGTTTACAAACGATACGAAACAAATCCAAACGTTTCACCTTTTTAGAGATTTAATCCAAACGTTTACAAACGTTACGAAACAAATCTAAACGTTTCACCTTTTTAGCGTTTTAAGCCAAACGTTTACAAACATTAAGAAATAAATCCAAACGTTTCGCCTTTTTTGCAATTTAAGCTAAACATTTACAAATGTTACGAAACAAATCTAAACGATTTGCCTTTTGAGCGATTTAAGCGAAACGTTTACAAATGTTACGAAACAAATTCAAACGTTTCCCCCTTTTAGCTATTAAAGCCAAACATTCAGAAACGTTACAAACAAAACCAAACGTTCAAAACATTATGAAACAAATCCGAACGTTTCACATTTTTAGCGATTTAAGCCAAACTTGTACAAACGTTTCGAAACAAAACCAAGCGTTTCACCTTTTTAGCAATTTAAGCTAAACGTTTACAAACGTTACGAAACAAATACAAACATTTCACCTTTTTAGCGATTTTAGCCAAACCTTACGAAACAAATTCAAACGTATCCCCATTTTAGCGATTTCAGCCAAACGTTTAAAACGTTACGAAACAAATCCAAAAGTTTCACCTTTTTAGCGATTTACGCCAAACGTTTTCAAATGTTACAAAACAAATCCAAACTTTTTGCCTTTTTAGCGATTTTAGCCAAACATTTACAAACGTTACGAAACACATCCAAACGTTTCCCCTTTTTATAGATTTAAGCCAAACGTTTACAAATGTTACGAAAAAAAAACCAAACGTGTAAAACGTTATGAAACAAATCCAAACGTTTCACATTTTTAGCGATTTAAGCCAAACCTTTACAAACGTTATGAAACAAAACCAAGCGTTTCACCTTTTTAGCAATTTAGGACAAACATTTACAAACGTTATGAACAAATCCAAGGGTTTCACATTTTTACCAATTTAAGCCAAACATTTACAAATGTCCCGAAACAAATCCAAGCGTTTCACCATTTTAGTAATTTAGGCGAAACGTTTACTAACGTTATGAAAAAAATCCAAGCATTTCACCTTTTTAGCAATTTAAGCCAAACATTTACAAACGTTACGAAACAAATCCAAGCATTTCATCTTTTTAGCAATTTAAGCCGAATGTTTACAAAAGTTATGAAACAAAACCAAACATTGCACCTTTTTAGCAATTAAACCAACCGTTTAGAAACGTTACAAAACAAATCCAAACGATTCCCCATTTTAGCGATTTAAGCAAAACATTTAAAATGTTACGAATCAAATCCAAACATTTCAACTTTTTAGCGATTTATGCCAAACGTTTACAAAAGTTACAAAACAAATCCAAACGTTTCACATTTTTAGCGATTGAAGCCAAACATTTACAAACGTTACTAAACAAATCTAAACGTTTAACCTTGTTAGTGATATAAGCAAAACGTTTACAAACGTTTCGAAATAAATCCAAACGTTTCACCTTTTTAGCAATTTAAGACAAACGTTTACAAACGTTACGAAATAAATCCAAGCGTTTCACCTTTTTAGCAATTTAAGCGAAACGTTCACAAACGTTCGTAAATAAATCCAAGCGTTTCACCGTTTTAGTAATTTAAGCCAAACGTTTTCAAACGTTACAAAACAAATCAAAGCGTTTAACCTTTTTAGCAACTTAAGCCAAACGTTTACAAACGTTACGAAACAAATCCAAACATTTCACCTTTTTAGCGATTTAAGCCAAACGTTTACAAACATTATGAAACAAAACCAAACGTTTCACCTTTTTAGCAATTTAAGACTAATGTTTACAAACGTTACGAAACAAATCCAAACATTTCCCTATTTTAGCGATTTTAAGCCAATAGTTTCAAACATTATGAAACAAATCCAAACGTTTCACCTTTTTAGCGATTTATACCAAACATTTACAAACGTTACGAAACAAATTCAAACGTTTCAAATTTTCATCGATTGAAGCAAAACGTTTACAAACGTTACGAAACCAATCCAAACTTTACATTTTTTTAGCGATATAAGCCAAACGTTTACAAACGTTTCGAAACAAATCCAAATGTTTCATCTTTTTAGCGATTTAAGGCAAACGTTTACAATGATTAGGAAACAAATCCAAAAGTTTCACCATTTTAGCGATTTAAGCCTAACGTTTACAAACGTTACGAAACAAACCAGAACGTTTCACTTTATTAGCGATTTAAGCGGAACGTTTACAAACGTTACGAAACAAATCCAAACGTTTTACCTTTTTAGCGATATTAGCCAAACATTACGAAATAAATTCAAACGTTTATCTATTTTAGCGATTTCAGCCAAATATTTAAAACGTTACGAAACAAATCCAAACATTTCACCTTTTTAGCGATTTAAGCCAAACGTTACGAAACAAATCCAAACGTTTCACTTTTTTAGCGATTGAAGCCAAACGTTTACAAACATTACGAAACAAATTCAAATGTTACCCATTTTTAGCAATTTAAGCGAAATGTTTACAAAATTTACGAAAAAACCAAGTGTTTCACCTTTTTAGCAATTTAAGCCAAACGTTTACAAACGTAACGAAACAAATCCAGGCGTTTCACCTTTTAGCAATTTCAGCCAAACGTTTACAAACGTTACAAAATTAAACCAAACGTTTATAAACGTTGCACCTTTTTAGTGATTTAAGCCAAACATTTTAAAACAGTACGAAACAAATCCAAATGTTTCACCTTTTTAGCGATTTAAGACAAACGTTTATGAACGCCACGAAAACAAATCCAAACTTTTCACCTTTTTTAGCAATTTAAGCCAAACGTTTACAAACGTTATGAAACAAATCAAAGTGTTTCCCCTTTTTAGAGATTTAAGCCAAAAGTTTACAAATGTTATGAAACAAAAAACAAACGTTTAAAAGGTTACGAAACAAATCCAAACGTTTCACATTTTTAGCGATTTAAGCCAAACCATTACAAACGTTACGAAACAAAACCAAGCGTTTCATCTTTTTAGCAATTAAAGCCAAACGTTTACAAACGTTACGAACAAATCTAAGCATTTCACCTTTTTAGCAATTTAAGCCAAACATTTACAAAGGTTCCGAAACAAATCCAAGTGTTTCACCTTTGTAGTAATTTAAGCGAAACATTTACAAACGTTACGATAAAAATCAAACGTTTAAAACATTACAAAAAAATCCAAACGTTTCACATTTTTAGCTATTTAAACCAAACCTTTACAAACGTTACGAAACAGAACCAAGTCTTTTTAGCAATTTAAGACAAACGTTTACAAAAGTTACGAAACAAATCCAAGCGTTTCACCTTTTTAGCGATTTAAGCCAAACGATCACAAACGTTCCGAAACAAATCCAAGCATTTCATAGTTTTAGTAACTTAAGCCAAATATTTACAAATCTTTACAAACGTTATAAAACAAATCCAAGCGTTTCACTTTTTTAGAAACATAAGGCAAACGTTAACAAATGTTGCAAAACAAATCCAAACGTTTCGCCTTTCGAGCGATTTAAGCCAAATATTTACAAACGTTACGAAACAAATCCAAAAGTTTCTCCTTTTTAGCGATTTAAGCCAAACGTTTACAAACAACAAAGCCAAACGTTTAAAACGTTAAGAAACAAATCCAAACGATTCACATGTTTAGCGATTTAAGCCAAACCTTTATAAACATTTTGAAACAAAACTAAACGTTTCACCTTTTTAGCAATTTAAGCCAAACGTTTACAAACGTTACGAAACAAATCCAAGCGTTTCACCTTTTTAGCAATTTTAGCCAAACGTTTACAAACGTTCCGAAACAAATCCAAGTGTTTCGCCTTTTTAGTAATTTAAGCCAAACGTTTACACACGTTACGAAACAAATCCAAGCTTTTCACCTTTTTAGCAATTTAAGCCAAACGTTTACAAACGTTAAGAAAAAAATCCAAACGTTTCACCTTTTTAGCGATTTAAGCTGATTTACAAACGTTACGAAACAAATCCAAACGTTTCCCCATTTTAGGGATTTAATACAAACGTTTAAAACGTTATGAAACAAATCCAAACAATTAGCCTTTTTAGCGATTTATGCAAAATGTTTACAAACGATACGAAACAAATCCAAATGTTTCATCTTTTTAGCATTATATGCCAAACGTTTACAGACGTTTTGAAACAAATCATAATGTTTCACCTTTTTAGCTATTTAAGCCAAACGTATACAAAGGTTAAGAAACAAATCCAAATGTTTCCCCTTTTTAGCAATTTAAGCCTGACGTTTACAAACGTTACGAAACAAATCCAAACGTTTCACCTTTTTAGAGATTAAAGTGGAACGTTTACAAACGTTACGAAATAAAACCAAACGTTTCACCTTTTTAGCGATTTTAGCCAAACGTTTAAAATGTTGCGAAACAAATGCAAACGTTTCACCTTTTTAGCGATTTAAGCCAGTTGTTTGCAAACGTTGCGAAACAAAACCAAGTGTTTCACCTTTTTAGCAATTTAAGCCAAACGTTTCCAAACATAGCGAAACAAATCCACGCGTTTTGCCTTTTTAGCAATATAAGCCAAACGTTTACCAACTGTCACGACCCATTTTCATGAATCGTGACCGGCGCTAGGGTATGGGTATGGTTGTACCAAAACCCGTAGCAAGCCTTGCGGATAACCATATAAGTACATAAACCTGCAAGAAACCCATGCTCGGGGGCAACCGAGACTTCAGCCTAATTCTAGCAGTTTATAATAATCACATTTATATATTAAGTGCTCGAACAACTGCGAGTCTCCAACATGGCATAAATACATATTAACCCAAGTTAATATAAGAATGCTAAATAATATATAAATCAATTGAATAATTGTATAACAAGTATTAGACAAATAAGACTTCTAATTACTACTGCGGTCTAAGAATAAAATCAATTTAATAACTTTAATAAAAATAAGACCTCCGAGGAAATAAAGAATCGGAGACCAGCTGACTCGCTCAAAATCATAACCATGGAAAAATTGGGAAAACAACGGGGTCAGATATACTGAGATGAGTTCATATAACTATTTACATTTATTAAGTGAAAATATTTAAAACACTTTTAAAACATTTGTAAAGCAATTTATCATTATGGATAAGCATTGAAACCCTAAACCACAATATACTAAATCCATTGTCGTGTCGGTGAGACGTATCTCAATAACCGATCCCCGACTGTCACTCGAATAAAACATGTGAGTCCCAGGAGACGTATCTTCCACCGGCGTCCTCACTAGGTGAGACGTATCTCTAACCTACCCCAAATACCATATATGATCATACCGGTGCGCACACAGTCTCGATGATGCCCATCGAGTAGCCCGTTCCAATTCAGATCCATAATGCCGAAAACAATTCGAAATCTGTTTATACAATATATACATATATACAAAATACAATTTACTTAATAAAGCGGTAAATAGCGATATAAACTCACTGCTTGCTAATCCACGTGACAACCTCGCAAGCAATCGAATCATGGTTCGTCTCCGAAGTACGAACGGTTGAAGGGTCTAAACAAGGTATAAATAATAATTAAAAACATACTCTAACTCTAAAGAGTACTAGACACCACATAGGACTAGCACAAACGACAAGTCAAGGTAAAGCCCATCAAAATAAACACAATACTCAATAAAATAACAAGCCAACAACAAGTCATGTTAAGTTAAGTTCCCGACCTTTAAAACATAAACCGGAGTGGGCAAAAACCCAAATCAACTTTATTTAAAATAAGTGATTCCAAGGTAGTGAGTCAACCGAGTCATCACTATGCTCAATTTCTTCCCACATGTCAGGCGGCCAAAGTCTAACCCACCCAAAACCAATGTATAAACCAAATTTAAAAATCCGGAATATCTTTACAATAATATTAACTTGAAACAAAGGAACTCAACACTTAACATCACTAACAATCCAATTGTAACAACACGCCAACACTTAAGCCAACACTTGGCAAAAGATTACCCAAATAAACACAACGTGTTAAATCACTTTAAATAGATACAACAATGATTATGAACACTTATAAACTAACCAATTCAGATTTGAAATTACCTTTTTAATCCACTATCAAAACAATGGTAACTTATCTTAACTTATAAACGATTTGTCCAACAATTTCCAATTCAATCAATTAGCCCAACGTATTAGAACTATCAAAATAACCCTTTTGAAAAGATAATTTCCAGCCACATTTATATGCCTTTAAAACATCGGATTACTTATAGAAACCTACAATTTAGTACCACACTTAAGTCTAGCCAATGATCTCAAGTCACCCAATGTAAGATTCTTAACTAGCCACCTATTACCAATTTATATACGTATTTCCAGATTTTTATAGAAAGAGAAACATAATTTAATTCATAACCACATACCAAATCACATAGCCCTTAGTCTAAACAATGATTCCAAGCTAATCAAGTAAGAACATCAACAATTAACAACAACAACACCCAAAGTATGAAATCTCAGATTTCAATCAAGTCAAAACAGAATATACAACATGCTATATCACCCAAAGTAATAAAGTAAACCAATATCTAACAATCTCTACAATTCAAAGCAAAGGATTAGAACCACTAACCTCTTGAAATAGATTAATAATGATCCAATAGAGAAAACCCAGAAAAATAATAACTCAATTCAGCCTATAGCAACATATAATAGAGAACAATTAATAAGAAATCGATTGAATGAGTTTTAAGGGATTAAATGTTGAAATAGTTGATTAAAATACTTACAATTGAAGAAAATAGGTTGAGGAATCAATAGGAGATGATAATCTGAGAGTGACAGCCGCAAAAGGGTTTTAAGAAAAGTTCAAAATTGATTTAGGTCGAATAAGGTGGTATTTATAGAAAAACGGCGAACTGTACAGTGCAAGTTGGCGACCGCGAACTGTAGTTCGCGACCGCAAAGTAGTTGGCGACCGCTAACTAAAGTTGGCGACCGCTAACTTTTCTGCCCAAGAAGGAAAAAATGTGAAATTTGACTTTAAGCTCAGAATCGATCCGATGACCCAAACCACACTCAAAACATCATAAAACATCATTCAAGAGGTCATGAACCTTCAAACCATGTTTTCGAGAAGTCAAACCAACTCAAACAAATCCAAGGTATATTGAAAAGTTCATCGGAACTAGCCGGAAAAACACGGGGTATTACATTCTCCCCAACATAAAACAAAATCGTCCTCGATTTTTAAAACAAAAACAACTGTCGAAAAACATAGCATAAAACTACACGTCTAGCTGAACAAATGCACAAGACTGATATGAAAACGTATCAACAAGATACCCAACGTAACAAGAACAATAATCAACAACACTGCAACGAACCGGTCTTTTAAGAATAATCTTTAATCAAAAACCAACCCGACTAAAATCATTAGTACTCTGTGCTTAACGACCAACGCACTTGCGTAAGCAAAACTCAACAGGTTGTTCCTCGAACGATAACGCAAAACCACAACTTTCATAACCAAACAATCTTAAAAGGTCGCAAAAGCCTTAATACTAACTTCCACTTAACATAAAATGATATCGCCCTTTCTTGGTGAAATCAAACGAAGGAATACAAACTCTCCCACATAAAGCTCGATTGAAATACTTAGGATAATCAAGAACAAATCTCAAATCTCTTTCGATGATAACTCTAATCAAATTTTCCACCCAGAGAAAGTCAACACAAGACGAAACACGCCAAAAACATATGAGGTATTACATTCTCCACAACCTATGGAAAATTCGACCTTGAATTTTAAATCTGATACTGATTCGCACTTTAAACGGTTACAACACACGTATGCGCAAAATTCTGAGTCTAACAACTAGGTGCTCCAACGATTGCTCGATCAACACAGTTGAATAATCCACAATTTTCTAACTAATAGTCACAAATGCTCTTTACCGGAATGGCTTCCAAAACCACCTCGAATATTAATAATTATAAAATCCTTAATATCAAAATACAAGATCAAGCCCTTAACTCGTCTATAGTTCTACAATTGCAAGCTCTTTTGCCTCAAACAAAACAAGGATACTGCAAACATAGCTGATAAAAATCTATCGTTCTAAAACACTTACTTACTTTCACTTATAACATCTCGACATCGAAATAATCAATAACAAAACCCAGTAAACTTCAAATAATATTTCAGTTTCTTATCAAATACTATACTAATCATCCAATCCTAATGATTAATACCAACTCGATAATACCATTAACTTGTGAATCATAAAAACACAAGACGCATACCGTTTTTCCCAAGAAAACGTGAATTTAACTCATAATAATAGAAATTCCAGATTAATAATAAACAATATCAATTACAATGATCCTCGACTACACCTCACAACTTAAAAAATATTTTGCCTCTCTCACCAAGGGTTCAACCACTGACCCAGACGATAACAAGATATTACAATAATTCCATCAATTAACAAAATCGATCAACCAATCATGGTTGTCGAACCTGTTAACCGCGATTCCCGATTCTCAAATCAACTATCTCATATAACCAAACTGAACTCAAATTCTCAAAATTATTTAATCAATTGACTGTAAAAATTTGTCACGACCCATTTTCATGAATCGCGACCAGTTTACTACGACCGGATTGTTAGTTATGCTCAAAACCAACCCTTGGGGGTATAAAATCTTTTAATACAAAACAGTTTATATACAAATTTTCCACTTCTCTTTTAAAAAAAACTTGACGTCTTACACCTCCTTTTGCATTCAATATCAAAATACCCTTACCGTTGAAAATCCATCGGGTTATGAACCCTTGAAAATTTTCAAAATATTCGCATTTTGAATTTGAAATTTTCCCTTTACTTTTCAATGCGTTTGTAAATTTATAAAACAGTAAATTGACAAAATTTATGTCCTCTTTAATCCAAACTTGCTAAAATCAAATTATCCCCATTTCAAAAAAATACAAAAACCGTGGAAACATCCTTCATATTGAAAATATACATTGATTTTTTAAAAACAATAAAATTTTATTGTCACTTACAAATCTTAATTTGTAAATAAAAACACAATTTGAAGAAATCGTTAAGCCCACAAAATTACCATTTCTTTTAAAACCAATTTGATAAAAATCCTTCCTTTACTCAGAAGGGTAAAATTTAACAACACAAATCTCCTTATTTATGAAAATACCTTTATATTCATATACCAAAATACTTGGACAATTTCAAATCTGAAAAGATAAAGTTTCCTTTAAAAACGTAGTGTATATACACACATGAGCATAACCAACATCCTTAAACCACAAATCCTTAAATCACAAATCGGAAATTATCATGAAAGATTTCTATTCTAAATTACTCTATTCCGCTTTTTAGCACAACTCAAATCTCGAGCGCAAACCCCAAGCCATCATTACTTTTTAAGAAGCACAAGATTCTGAAAACGCAGATCGATTCCTAACTAAGTAATCGTCCAAAATTCACAACCATCATCACAGAGTATTTGTCTAGCTACATTTCGGTAACAACTTCAAAATTATTTGAAATTCGACAACTTTACAAACACATTTATCACCGTGTGACTCGCGAGCTCGTTTCAAAACATATTTCTCAAAACACTTTATCGAAAAATCCATTTTACATAATTGTGCGCCAGGGTGATGACATCTCTCATCCCCAAAGAGTTGCATCTAACCCTAATCATTTCTATGCACGTGATGCATGTACTATTATGCATGTATCAATTATTAATTTATCTTTTATTTAGTGAACATACTCAGTGTTCAATGCAATCCTATTCGTGACATTCAAAATGCATGTTCATGATATGTCTGGGCACAATTACGTGTTAAAATATTTTAAATATTTTAGCAAATCAACCTTTGAAATTCATTTCACAATCAAACCTTTGCTAGACGTTACACTCTGTGAGATGTGCACTCGATAACCTCAAAGTATATCTCAAACTCCATACTTGCAATCTACCGACATTCGATGTCATATAACAACTCAACCTAATATCTATGTTACAACTCTTCTGTAAAAGTATTCAACTAACCTCAATTCAAACTGAAACTTATACCCAAGGGAAAATAACACATCACATACATTTCTACGTAAACTACCGCCAGCTCCCGCATCGCATCATAAATTGATGTAACCACCAGTGTGTTAATACACTGATCTATCTTCTCGGTTCAGAGTTTCCAATATCCGTTCTAAGATAATCAGAAATCATCAACCAATCCAAGGGAATATTTCCCTCATCTTCCTCGATATCGAAATCCAAAGATATCGTTTCAATATAACAAAATAGCAAACTCAACTTATCCTTAGTTGATACTACATCAACACGGGGTCTGAACAAAGTTTAACCCATAATCAAACTAAAAATCAGGTATCTACTATAACCGCATGAAATAAATCATCCCACGTGCTACTCCGCACGAAGAGACAAAACAAAACAATCAACTTAGTCCAACAGACAAGCGAGTTATACAACAAATTTTATTACCAACAGATTACGAATTCTATGAACCACAATTCACCCAAGCATGCCATTGAACACAATTAACCCAAACATATTTAAAAGACAAATCGGGACATGCCACAACATTTCTTTAAAATCTCATTACAAAATCATCATGTAATTTTATCATCCTTTAATAGTATGCTTTAAAATTCGTTTTGAAATTTAAAGTCGAATATGAAAACTTCCAAATATTTGTTGAGCCCCACGGCTAAAACAAAATCACTGTCTGTAAAAGTCTCTTCTTATTTATTAGTTGCTTTTAAACGGATACCCAAGTATCTCAAACTATAAAAATCATCGAGCTAGCCGAGTCATTACAACTACCAAGCTCAACTCCTAAATTTGGGTGACCCAAGTCAAACCCAAAACAACTGTTTATAAAACGTATTTAAAATATTTGTAAATCCGGAAAAGTATTTTAATAAAATTTCCAGCCTTTCAAATTTGGAAATTCAACTTAAACCAACCGCTAAACGGTAATTTAAAACTCAAGTGAGAAATCTTTGATTTCAAACATCTATTCTGTAAATCCCAAAAATTTAAAATGCTGGCATACTACAACATGATAAAATAAGTTCAACGTTAAATTCTTAAAACAATGGTTCATCTCATAAAATATCATTTTGAAATAATTGCTTGTTAACACCAGACCAAACATAATATTTCAAAACACAAGAATTTCTTTTTACTGGTAACTCAACCAAAAATCAAACTTTTTAAGAATTTAAAATCAAACTTCTCTTATGATTTTGTGTCAAAACACAATTTAAGCAAAATTACTTTTCTAAATAAAAAAAAAACCCTTAAAGAACATGTGGTCAGACCATATATGACCATAAAACATATTTTAAAGTTTAATCCAAAATTTCTTTATTAGGAAACAAGACTAACGCCCAAATGTATCCTCATATGTACTAGCGTATATAGCACCCAACAATTACGGCCAAAGCCAAAATGTACTACGAAATAATCCATCGTTATTAATTCATTAGTGGCATAAAGCCAAAATATATCAAACAACATCATACCCAAGTACGAGTTTTAGAAAAATTTACCAGCCTATGATTTCCTGAGAAATCGAAAGCAATAGTAAAATCACCCAAGTGAAATAACCTCAACATAATAAATCACAGCAAGTAACATCCAAGTGAAATTAATTGACAATCATAGCATCAATACCAAATAAAGACTGACAGACATCACCATAGGATGTAGGCTGAAAATTTGAAAATAAATGATGACGTTTTAAAAAGACAGGACACGAATCCTAATTCCGCAGTAGTTCCTAAGACACGACATCAACTTATCATGCCAAAATAATAAACACATAACATGCATAAGGCCTTGGTTTGAAACCAAAGCTCTGATACCAAGTTTGTCACGACCCATTTTCATGAATCGTGACCGGCGCTAGGGTATGGGTATGGTTGTACCAAAACCCGTAGCAAGCCTTGCGGATAACCATATAAGTACATAAACCTGCAAGAAACCCATGCTCGGGGGCAACCGAGACTTCAGCCTAATTCAAGCAGTTTATAATAATCACATTTATATATTAAGTGCTCGAACAACTGCGAGTCTCCAACATGGCATAAATACATATTAACCCAAGTTAATATAAGAATGCTAAATAATATATAAATCAATTGAATAATTGTATAACAAGTATTAGACAAATAAGACTTCTAATTACTACTGCGGTCTAAGAATAAAATCAATTTAATAACTTTAATAAAAATAAGACCTCCGAGGAAATAAAGAATCGGAGACCAGCTGACTCGCTCAAAATCATAACCCTGAAAAAATTGGGAAAACAACGGGGTCAGATATACTGAGATGAGTTCATATAACTATTTACATTTATTAAGTGAAAATATTTAAAACATTTGTAAAGCAATTTATCATTATGGATAAGCATTGAAACCCTAAACCACAATATACTAAATCCATTGTCGTGTCGGTGAGACGTATCTCAATAACCGATCCCCGAATGTCACTCGAATAAAACATGTGAGTCCCAGGAGACGTATCTTCCACCGGCGTCCTCACTAGGTGAGACGTATCTCTAACCTACCCCAAATACCATATATGATCATACCGGTGCGCACACAGTCTCGATGATGCCCATCGAGTAGCCCGTTCCAATTCAGATCCATAATGCCGAAAACAATTCGAAATCTGTTTATACAATATATACATATATACAAAATACAATTTACTTAATAAAGCGGTAAATAGCGATATAAACTCACTGCTTGCTAATCCACGTGACAACCTCGCAAGCAATCGAATCATGGTTCGTCTCCGAAGTACGAACGGTCGACGGGTCTAAACAAGGTATAAATAATAATTAAAAACATACCCTAACTCTAAAGAGTACTAGACACCACATAGGACTAGCACAAACGACAAGTCAAGGTAAAGCCCATCAAAATAAACACAATACTCAATAAAATAACAAGCCAACAACAAGTCATGTTAAGTTAAGTTCCCGACCTTTAAAACATAAACCGGAGTGGGCAAAAACCCAAATCAACTTTATTTCAAATAAGTGATTCCAAGGTAGTGAGTCAACCGAGTCATCACTATGCTCAATTTCTTCCCACATGTCAGGCGGCCAAAGTCTAACCCACCCAAAACCAATGTATAAACCAAATTTAAAAATCCGAAATATCTTTACAATAATATTAACTTGAAACAAAGGAACTCAACACTTAAAATCACTAACAATCCAATTGTAACAACACGCCAACACTTAAGCCAACACTTGGCAAAAGATTACCCAAATAAACACAACGTGTTAAATCACTTTAAATAGATACAACAATGATTATGAACACTTATAAACTAACCAATTCAGATTTGAAATTACCTTTTTAATCCACTATCAAAACAATGGTAACTTATCTTAACTTATAAACGATTTGACCAACAATTTCCAATTCAATCAATTAGCCCAACGTATTAGAACTATCAAAATAACCCTTTTGAAAAGATAATTTCCAGCCACATTTATATGCCTTTAAAACATCGGATTACTTATAGAAACCTACAATTTAGTACCACACTTAAGTCTAGCCAATGATCTCAAGTCACCCAATGTAAGATTCTTAACTAGCCACCTATTACCAATTTATATACGTATTTCCAGATTTTTATAGAAAGAAAAACATAATTTAATTCATAACCACATACCAAATCACATAGCCCTTAGTCTAATCAATGATTCCAAGCTAATCAAGTAAGAACATCAACAATTAACAACAACAACACCCAAAGTATGAAATCTCAGATTTCAATCAAGTCAAAACAGAATATACAACATGCTATATCACCCAAAGTAATAAAGTAAACCAATATCTAACAATCTCTACAATTCAAAGCAAAGGATTAGAACCACTAACCTCTTGAAATAGATTAATAATGATCCAATAGAGAAAACCCAGAAAAATAATAACTCAATTCAGCCTATAGCAACATATAATAGAGAACAATTAATAAGAAATCGATTGAATGAGTTTTAAGGGATTAAATGTTGAAATAGTTGATTAAAATACTTACAATTGAAGAAAATAGGTTGAGGAATCAATAGGAGATGATAATCTGAGAGTGACAGCCGCAAAAGGGTTTTAAGAAAAGTTCAAAATTGATTTAGGTCGAATAAGGTGGTATTTATAGAAAAACGGCGAACTGTACAGTGCAAGTTGGCGACCGCGAACTGTAGTTCGCGACCGCAAAGTAGTTGGCGACCGCTAACTAAAGTTGGCGACCGCTAACTTTTCTGCCCAAGAAGGAAAAAATGTGAAATTTGACTTTAAGCTCAGAATCGATCCGATGACCCAAACCACACTCAAAACATCATAAAACATCATTCAAGAGGTCATGAACCTTCAAACCATGTTTTCGAGAAGTCAAACCAACTCAAACAAATCCAAGGTATATTGGAAAGTTCATCGGAACTAGCCGTAAAAACACGGGGTATTACACCAACGTTACAAAACAAATCCAAGCGTTTCACCTTGTAAACGTTACTAAACAAATCCAAACGTTTCACTTTTTTAGCGTTTTAAGCCAAACATTTAAAAACGGTTCGAAACAAATCCAAATGTTTCACCTTTTTAGCGATTGAAGACAAAAGTTTTTAAACACCACGAAACATATCCAAACTTTTCACCTTTTTTAGCAATTTAAACCAAACATTCACAAACGTTGCGAAACAAATCCAAGCGTTTCACCTTTTTAGTAATTTAAGCCAAACGTTTACAAACTTTCCGAAACAAATCCAAGTGTTTCACCGTTTTAGTAATTTAAGCCAAACGTTTACAAACGTTACAAAACAAATCAAGCGTTTCGTCTTTTGTGCAACTTAAGCCAAACGTTTACAAACGTTACGAAACAATTCCAAACGTTTCACCTTTTTAGCGATTTAAGTGAAACGTTTACAAACGATCCGAAACAAATCCAAACGTTTCACCTTTTTAGCGATTTAAGACAAACGTTTACAAACGTTGTGAAACAAATCCAAACATTTCACCTTTTTAGCTATTTAAGCCAAACGTTTACAAACGTTACAAAACAAATGAAAACGTTTCGCCTTTTTAGCGATACAAGCCAACCGTTTACAAACGTTACGAAACAAATCCAAACGTTTCGCCTTTTGAGCGATTTAAACCAAACATTTATAAACATTACAAAATAAATGTAAACGTGTCATCTTTTTAGCGATTCAAGCCAAACATTTACAAACATTACGAAACAAAACCAAACGTTGAAAACCGTACGAAACAAATCCAAACGTTTTACATTTTTAGCGATTTAAGCCAAACCTTTACAAACGTTTCAAAAGAAAACCAAGTGTTTCACCTTTTTAGCAATTTATGCCAAACATTTACAAACGTTACGAAACAAATCCAAAAGTTTCATCTTTTTAGCAATTTAAGCCAAACGTTTGCAAACGTTCCGAAACAAATCCAAGTGTTTCACCTTTTTAGTAATTTAAGCCAAACGTTTACAAACGTTACGAAATAAATTCAAGCGTTTCACCTTTTTAGCAATTTAAGCCAAACGTTTAAAAACAAATCCAAACGTTTCACCTTTTTAGCTATTTAAGCTGAACGTTTTCAAACGTTACGAAACAAAACTAAATAATTCACCTTTTTAGTAATTTAAGCCTAACGTTTACAAATGTTACGAAACAAATCCAAACGTTTCCCCATTTTAACAATTTAATACAAACGTTTAAAAAGTTATGAAACGAATCCCAACAATTAGACTTTTTAGAGATTTATGCAAAACGTTTACAATCGTTACGAAAAAGATCCAAATGTTTCACATTTTTAGCGATTGAAGCTAAACGTTTACAAATGTTACGAAACAAATCCAAATGTTTCATCTTTTTAGCAACATAAGCCGAACGTTTACAAACGTTTCGAAACGAATACGAACGTTTCACCTTTTTAGCGATTTAGGCCAAACGTTTACAAAGGTTATGAAATAAACCAAACGTTTCCCCTTTTAGTGATTAAAACCAAATGTTTACAAACGTTACGAAACAAATCAAACGTTTCATATTTTTAGCAATTTAAGCGGAACGTTTACAAACGTTATGAAACAAAACAAAACATTTCACCTTTTTAGCGAATTTAGCCAGAAGTTACGAAACAAATTCAAACGTTTCCCCATTTTACGAATTTAAGCCAAACATTTAAAACGTTACGAAACAAATCCAAACGTTTCACCTTCTTAGCAATTTAATCAAAACGTTTAAAACGTTATGAAACAAATCTAAAAATTTAGCCTTTTTAGCGATTTATGCAAAACGTAACGTTACGAAACAAATCCAAACGTTTCACATTTTTAGAGATTGAAGCTAAACGTTTACAAACGTTACGAAAAAATCCAAACGTGTCATCTTTTTAGCAATATAAGCCAAATGTTTACAAATGTTTCGAAACAAATCCAAACGTTTACAAAGGTTATGAAACAAATCGAAACGTTTCCCATTTTAGCGATTCAAGCCAAACGTTTACAAACGTTACGAAACACATCAAACATTTCACCTGTTTAGCGATTTAATCCAAAATTTTAAAACGATATGAAACAAATCCAAACATTTCACCTTTATAGCAATTTAAGCGTAACGTTTACAAACGTTACGAAAAAAATCCAAACATTTTCCCATTTTAAGGATTTAATCCAAACGTTTAAAACGTTATGAAACAAATCCGAAAATTTAGCCTTTTTAGCGATTTATGAAAAACGTTTACAAACGTTACGAAAGAAATCCAAACGTTCCATATTTTTAGTGATTGAATCCAAACGTTTACAAACGTTACGAAACAAATCCAAACGTTTCATCTTTTTAGCAATATAAGCCAAACATTTATAAACGTTTCGAAACAAATCCAAATGTTTCACCTTTTTAGCAATTTAAGCCAAACGTCTACAAAGGTTATGAAACAAATCCAAACGTTTCACCTTTTTAGCAATTTAGGCCAAACGTTTACAAACGTTACGAAACAAATCAAACGTTTCAATTTTTTAGCGATTTAAGCATAACATTTACAAACGTTACGAAACAAAACCAAACGTTTCACCTTTTTAGCAATTTTAGCCGAACGTTTACAAACGTTACGAAACAAATCCAAGCGTTTCACCCTTTTAGCAATTTAAGCCAAACGTTTAAAAACGTTACGAAACAAATCCAAACGTTTCACCTTTTTAGCGATTTAAGCTGAACGTTTACAAACGTTAAAAACAATACCAAACATTTCACCTTTTTAACAATTTAAGCCTAACGTTTACAAACGTTACGAAACAAATCCAAGCGTTACACCTTTTTAGTAATTTAAGCAAAAGGTTTACAAACGTTACGAAACAAATCCAAGCGTTTCACCTTTTTAGCAATTTAAGCCCAACGTTTACAAACGTTCCGAAACAAATCCAAGAGTTTCACCTTTTTAGTAATTTAAGCCAAACGTTTACGCACGTTACGAAACAAATCCAAGCGTTTCACCTTTTTAGCAATTTAAGCCAAACGTTTACAAACGTTATGAAACAAATCCAAATGTTTCACCTTTTTAGCGATTTAAGCTGAATTACAAACGTTACGAAACAAATCCAAACGTTTCCCCATTTTAGCGATTTAATCCAAACGTTTAAAACGTTATGAAACAAATCCAAACAATTAGCCTTTTTAGCGATTTATGCAAAATGTTTACAAACGTTACGAAACAAATCCAAATGTTTCACATTTTTAGCGATTAATGCCAAACGTTTACAAAAAATACGAAACAAATCCAAATGTTTCATCTTTTTAGCATTATAAGCCAAACGTTTACAAACGTTTTGAAACAAATCCAAACGTTTCACCTTTTTAGCTATTTAAGTCAAACGTTTACAAAGGTTAAGAAACAAATCCAAATGTTTCCCCTTTTTAGCAATTTAAGCCTAACGTTTACAAATGTTACGAAATAAATCCAAACGTTTCACCTTTTTAGAGATTTAAGCGGAACGTTTACAAACGTTACGAAACAAAACCAAACGTTTCACCTTTTTAGCGATTTTAGCCAAACGTTTAAAATGTTGCGAAACAAATGCAAACGTTTCACCTTTGTAGCGATTTAAGCCAGACGTTTGCAAACGTTACGAAACAAAACCAAGGGTTTCACCTTTTAGCAATTTAAGCCGAACATTTAAAAACGTAGCGAAACAAATCCACGCGTTTCGCCTTTATAGCAATATAAGCCAAACGTTTATGTAATATCCCAAATATTTTAGAATAATTAAGAAGTGCCACGTGTCGTGAATTTCGATAAATTAATTTAAGATGGATTTAATTTAATGATATCGGGAATTTAAAGTAATTTTTTTATTGAACGGATTAGTGGGATTAAAGGAAAAGGGTTAGAAAATTAATATAAAATAAATTATAAATCTCGAGATGATAATTATTTCGCCAAGGTCCGCGAAATGTTTTATGGTATTTGTGGTAGAAGTTTCGGGTCAATCGGAGACCTTTTAAAATTTGGACGCGGATGCGTTTAGGACTAAATTGTAAATTTTGAAAAGTTTAAGGACTAAAGTGTAAATTAGCCAGTTAAGCCCGAGAATAGCGATTAAAAGATTATTGATAGAAAATAATAATTTTGGAGTCGTATTATTTATTTGGATATAAATAATACGTACGTAATCGAGATAAAGTAAATAGTTAATCGTTAAGTTAAAATAGAAAGTTTAAAACAGAATTGGTTTAAGTTAAAGAGATGAGGATTAAAAGTGTGCTTTAGCCATATATTTATAAGAAATGAAATAGGAAAGGAAAGCTCCAGAACCATATAGCAGATCATCTTCTCCTTCTTTCATTTCTCTCGTTGGTTTTGAACGGTTCCGTCGCACGATTCCGTTTCTCGTCTATTTCCGACGTTCTATAGCTCGAATTGATCGAATTTCAACGGGTAATCACGGTAAGCTTGACGTTTTTCCGTTTGAATGGATATTTTTGGAGTTATATCGAGTTAAAGTTTTAGGCCACGAAACTTTTATATCGTTTTAAATGATATTAGAATTAAATTATAGCGTTTTGAATATAGATTAAGCGTTTTGGATGTGTTAGGATCGTTTTTATATCGAAAGCACGTCGGAAACGGAGCCGGGGTGAAAACCCGCGACTGTGCGCCGCACGGTCCAACTGTGCGAACGCACAGCACACTGTGCGAACGCACAGCAGGACTGTGCGAACGCACAGTCTTGAGAGACTGTGCGAACGCACAGTGAGACTTGCGCTCGCACAGTATTTGGCCGATCGACGCGTTTTGGGGAATTTGGACGTTTTCGCGTAAAATTATCGGAATTGATTAGTTTATCGACTAATTGTCGATTAGTTCGAATTATTTAACCTAGCGAGGTTAAAAGAGAATTTATTTAAAAATGTTATTTGATCCGTAAACGAGTTAGAAACCGTTTATCTGAATGTACGTGGGAAGCACGACGATTAATAAAATTAGTGTGTCGTGTCTCGAGTCTAGAGTCAATCTTAGAATAAGATTCTGACGTGAGTCAATTATTTTAAAATAGTTTTAGATCCGGCGAGGCAAGAAGCCGCTGGACCAGGAGCTCGAGGAACTAGATGTTTCTGAGCACCAGAGTATTTTTTTTTGGATAAGCGGTCACTGTGAGTTTATACAATTTACTTTTAAAGTATTTATTCAAGCAATTGTTTTATATTGCTTTATGTTTGAATTGCATGTTTTTATATGCAAAATTTTATATATGAATTGTGCATACGCTTAATTTGAAACCAGTATTGATCCGATGGAACGTGCTACCTATTGGGCGACAATAGGACTGTGTGATCACCAGTTTTGATATGACTCAGCTGGGAGCTGATGATGAATATGAAATTTACGATTGGGTTTATGATTTTGATACGAGAGAGCACTCGGCTACGGTGTAGTCTGGAGTCCCCGTATCTAGTGGCTGGGCCACCAGCGAGTTGGACTCGCAATTGATATTTATGATTGGGTTGCTTGATTGATTATTAGTATGTTTGAGGATTAAGGTTTCATTCGGATCCTGTACTTGGCTGCACGAGGTTTGAACGTTATTGCATTGTTTTACGCTTTATGTTTTAAATGGATACTTATTAGTAAATGTATAAACTCACTCAGTATATTCCCATATACTGACCCCTCACAGTCTTCCTTTCAGGTTAAAGCATTTTGAAGGACGGACTTCCTCCTTCTTGTTCTGGAAGTCCACAATAGTGAAAGGTCATGTTAAAGAACGTTTTCTTCGTAGAGCTGCAGTAGTCGGTAGATGTCTGTATGAGATGTAAGATTTATAATCAAACGGTTATTGATACGTATAATGAAAATGTTTAAAAGGATTTTCTGAAAACGTTTTATATGGAATAATATATTTAATTTGCGAAAAATTTATAGTGGTTTTAGGCTTGCTACGGGTTCCGGAGCTACCACTCCCGTTCCCTAGCGCCGGTCTCGGCTCAATAAATTGGATCGTGACAATTGTGGTATCAGAGCAGTTGGTCCAGTTACCTCTGCTAATATGTGATTTCGGAACAGTTGGTCCAGGATACCACTGTTCTTGTATGTGAGAGTCTGCCTAGGAACTACTGCAGCACATAGGGATTCGAGTCATGTCTTGATCAATTTTCGTTTGATCTTAAGATTTTAACTCCTCACCTTACGATATGAGTCTGTTAGTATGATCGATAGGATTATTAGACGATATACGTATGCGAATTATGTAAGAATGATCGATATAATATATGATCGTTGCGTATGATCACGTACGAGGCGGATAGTTGACATTATGCAACGCGACGACGGGGCTAGCGTGCTAAGTATCGTATGGTATAACGATACCATCAAAGTCACGCGAGATAAGCGCTCAGAGATGATTCAGAAGAATAGAAGAAATTCCCAAGTTACAAAGTTTAAGGTTTAGAGAACTTACAAGGTGAAAGATTTGTGATTTACAAAGATTAACTGTTTTAATAATTTTGAAAGTATAATTGTGCCTAGATTCGATATAGTAATATACTATCGCCATGACATGAATAGAGTTGCATCACTACATACACATTAAATGAAAACAACAAGAAATGAACTCATACATTAGAGGACACGCATCATATGCATTATGTTCAGATAAAGAGTAAGTTATGGCAACTCTTTGGGGATGAGAGACGTCATCACCCTAGTGCACAATTATACCAATGCTCAAAGAATTTAAATATGAATTTTGCAAAAAGAGTCAGTTTCTTTGGATTTCAAAGATTTCGAAATGGTTGCAACCATAATTGTTTTGATGTGAGTAGACCTAGACTGGAACTCTGTAACGAAGGGGAAATGTTCGAGATCTACCTACAAGCAAGTCTTGAAGGTACAGAGAACGTGTACGAGAACACGAACAAGAGGTTATGCTTTGGGAAGATACGAAGATAGTCGTAGGTCTAAGATCTATTATAACATAAAAAAATAAGATACGCCTGAATGATTAAGTATGATCCATTGACCGGTGAACTAAGATGTCATTATCTTTGAACTAAATGATTAGAGTTTTATGTTATAAGACGATAGAAGTGTGAGAAGTGATTATTAGCTTAAACCCTAAAGGTGTAAAGGTAATATCCATGAATGGAAAATGTGAGTTTTACACTATATTGGAAGATTATCAAGTCTAGTAAAACTGAGATATCTTGTGATTGAACCGTTGGATCGGTTTAATATCGGAATATAATATTACTAAGAAGGTTGACTAGGAGTTGACCGTTGCGATCGTCGAACGGAAGACTAAGCGACAGCTTCATACGACTGTTCATAGGAGACTTATACGGGTGGAAATAACCAACCTAGCCAATATACTACAAGAGTATAAGAAGTAAAGACGTAAGATATGTATGAAATGTGAATGGAGTGACACATAGGATTAATACAACAAAGGATGAATTGTATATGTAATTGCGTGAACTATGTTAAGGAGTTAGAAATCCGTGTAATGAGTTGTAAGTTGGGCATCCTGACCAACAAATTAAAGGATAAGAACATGTATATGAAGTATAAAGTTACGAGATGAAGATAAGAAGGGTGAAACGCGAAGAGTATAGTACGATACCGATACAAGATTGATAACGACTTTGAAAGGAAGACATGAACGCTACATGTGAAAGGATGGCATACGTTTCATGACGAAGATTGTACCAGACATATATAAATTAAGAGTTCAACATATTAGGACTGACAAAGAAGTCAGAGTGAATTAAAACTTAAGATGTGTTACTTATTAAGAACGAAGGTACCTAAATACAGATATTATGACGAATGAAGAAAGCAAGACATTAATGTATAAAAGGAAATTAAGTTATGATAGAAGCAAAAGAGAAAGAAAGATATAATAGCCAATAAAGACATAAAGATCCTGAAGTTTGATACAAGAAGTGACAACAAAGTGGCAACGAATGAAGAATGTTACGATGGATTAGGTATACGTGTATGGAAGTATCATCCATTGGATATAAATGAGCAAGTGGATAGAAAGATATATAACGAACGAGTTAAAGAAGAGGAATGAATGGTTAAGATTAGAATACCAAAAGTGAAGTCGTAATTCAAGGACGTTGATTGAAGTTCAAGGTTAAGAAGTACATTAACTATACCTAGATTGGAAGGGCAAATGATAATATAAATCATTTTAGAGTATGGCCAAAAGGTTATTAACGATTTATAAGTAATTAAGATAAAAAGGAAGGATACGTGGAACGTTAATGATTGGTATTTGACTTTCAAGAGGTCGATAGAGTAAGATCAAATGTGGTAGTGGCAATGATGTTTGTTTAAGCATCAGAATGTCTCAAGAGACATCTATGATATATTAAGGTAGTTGGATGGGAGAATGACTAGTATAAGAAAAATATCTGAAAAGTGTTACAAAGGTCGAGTATAAGATTCAACATGGATTTTACTCGAAGAATCGAGAAGTCTTAAAGGAATGTGAAAATAGAAGATTGAAATTAGTTTCACTGACATAACGAATGTCAGTAATGGATGCATCTCATAAGTATAAGTGAATACGAATGTATTGGATGTTAACGTGATCTAGAAGAAATTACGTCTAAGGTTTTCATTGATGATTGGAAGGATAACAATGAAAAGTGGAGTGTGAAAACAACAACAAAGGAGTATGTGGAAAGAATTATGAAAGCTACAAGAAAGATAGTAATAATGAATGAAATTAAGGGATATGAAAAGATGTAATGAGTTGCAATAAGAATAAATCGTGAATAAAAGTATTCATAAAGAGTTCGAGTACAAGGAAAAGTGTAAGAAGGAAACCAAGAATTCATATAGAGTGAAGCGAATGGTTTTAACAAAGGACGTGAATAGAAAAGAGGTAAACTACCTATCGAAAGTAATAGAGAGATGAATAGCTAGATTAACTAATTAAGTTTAACACCTTCTTAGAACCAAAAAGTTAATGAAAGATCGAACCAGGATTATTCAAGAATCTATAAGATCAGTAATGACACGAGAGTATAACCATGTGAAGGTTAAGATCGGATTAACATTCAGTGTCGTTAGATAAGGAATGTCTAATGAAAACAATAAGTTACTAAGATAAGAAGCTATTGAAAGAATATGAAAGAACAATGATACTTCAAGAGATAGATCAAAGTAACGTGGAGAATGCTTGTAGCTATTGACAAGGATAAGCTACAAGACTAGTCTACAAATTTGGAAATTAGGAATAGAATCTCAAATGAAGAGAAAGTAATACTAACTAGAGAAGTGAATGGAATCGAAGGATCGAGAAATAAGATACGCTAGGAAAGACAAATGCTAAACGTATTAAGTAATGCCAAAAGTGCATTCAACTTCATGAGATTAGAAAATCATGAAGTGTGAAAAAGGAAATATGGATTTAGACAATACAAGTTTCGAAAAACGCATACGGATAGCATGATAAACACAAACATTCAAAAGAGATTTGACTTATGATACAAGATCATGAGGTTAATAAGTTAACGAAGCTGAGTGTCGATAAGGAACAAGGATAAAGAATCTTTTCACTCTACGATCAACTAGAGTGAAATTGTGTATCATAAGAAGATAGGTGGCAATAAAATAACTAACGTAAGATTAAGAATAGTAGAGCTACTAGTGAGACGATTACTGTGGATAAGTAAGCTGAATAATACAAGTAAGGAACCTTGCTACAGGAAGGTAAGCAGAAAGCCGTCAAGGAATGACGATATACGGAATTTCAAACACGATGGATTGCAAAGACGATAGTGTATGGTATTTGCACAAGTCAATGATCTTAGAAAATTGTAATCAATTATAGTAACAGAATAAGGAATAAGATATCAAGTAGCTTTCAATAAAAAGAACGACCGCGATACGCCATAAGCAGAGCACTTACTTTCAGTAAGTGAATTGAACCACGTAAAGAAGGGAATCTACCATAGGAAAGTTAAAAAGGATTAGTGATAATCGTATTCCAACAATGTCAACTATATGGAAAAGGAAGTAAACGTGCAGTGCAATGGTGGTAACAACCTTTGGACACAACTCCGTTATTGAAAGGTTCATTAAAATGGCCAGCTAAGAACAGGTTTATTCTGAGAAAGACGTGTCTAATCCTTCTCGAGTGATTCAACCGCAAGTGGTAAAGGTGACTGAAGAGATATAATATAAAGAGAAAACGAGTAAAGGTTGTCGGTGTGCAAAAAATGAAAGCTGCAGATAAGGAAGGTACCTATGGTAGAGTTGTCTGGAAACTTCAGTCCTTAGGAATGTACACGTGAATAACAGAAGAGGATGTAAAGCGGAAATATTTGTACTAGTGTACCCTTACTACGTGGCTAAATTTTAAATTCGAGGACGAATTTATTTTAAGGGGGGGTGAATGTAATACCCCAAATATTTTAGAATAATTAAGTTGTGCCACGTGTCGTGAATTTCGATAAATTAATTTAAGATGGATTTAATTTAATGATATCGGGAATTTAAAGTAATTTTTTTATTGAACGGATTAGTAGGATTAAAGGAAAAGGGTTAGAAAATTAATATAAAATAAATTATAAATCTCGAGATGATAATTATTTCGCCAAGGTCCGCGAAATGTTTTATGGTATTTGTGGTAGAAGTTTCGGATCAATCGGAGACCTTTTAAAATTTGGACGCGGATGCAATTAGGACTAAATTGTAAATTTTGAAAAGTTTAAGGACTAAAGTGTAAATTAGCCAGTTAAGCCCGAGAATAGCGATTAAAAGATTATTGATAGAAAATAATAATTTTGGAGTCGTATTATTTATTTGGATATAAATAATACGTACGTAATCGAGATAAAGTAAATAGTTAATCGTTAAGTTAAAATAGAAAGTTTAAAAGAGAATTGGTTTAAGTTAAAGAGATGAAGGATTAAAAGTGTGCGTTAGCCATATATGTATAAGAAATGAAATAGGAAAGAAAAGCTCCAGAACCTTATAGCAGATCATCTTCTCCTTCTTTCATTTCTTTCGTTGGTTTTAAACGGTTCCGTCGCACGATTCCGTTTCTCGTCCGTTTCCGACGTTCTATAGCTCGAATTGATCGAATTTCAACGGGTAATCACGGTAAGCTTGACGTTTTTCTGTTTGAATGGATATTTTTGGAGTTATATCGAGTTAAAGTTTTAGGCCACGAAACGATTATATCGTTTTAAATGATATTAGAATTAAATGATAGCGTTTTGAATATAGATTAAGCGTTTTGGATGTGTTAGGATCGTTTTTATATCGAAAGCACGTCGGAAACGGAGCCGGGGTGAAAACCCGCGACTGTGCGCCGCACGGTCCAACTGTGCGAACGCACAGCACACTGTGCGATCACACAGTGCTGTGCGAACGCACAGCAGGAGTGTGCGAACGCACAGTCCACTGTGCGAACGCACAGTGAGACTTGCGCTCGCACAGTGTTTGGCCGATCGACGCGTTTTGGAGAATTTGGACGTTTTCGCGTAAAATTATCGGAACTGATTAGTTTATCGACTAATTGTCGATTAGTTCGAATTATTTAACCTAGCGAGGTTAAAAGAGAATTTATTTCAAAATGATATTTGATCCGTAAACGAGTTAGAAACCGTTTATCAGAATGTACGTGGGAAGCACGACGATTAATAAAATTAGTGTGTCGTGTCTCGAGTCTAGAGTCAATCTTAGAATAAGATTCTGACGTGAGTCAATTATTTTAAAATAGTTTTAGATCCGGCGAGGCAAGAAGCCGCTGGACCAGGAGCTCGAGGAGCTAGATGTTTCTGAGCACCGGAGTATTTTTTTTTGGATAAGCGGTCACTGTGAGTTTATACAATTTGCTTTTAAAGTATTTATTCAAGCAATTGTTTTATATTGCTTTATGTTTGAATTGCATGTTTTTATATGCGAAATTTTATATATGAATTGTGCATACGCTTAATTTGAAACCAGTATCGATCCGATGGAACGTGCTACCTATTGGGCGACAATAGGACTGTGTGATCACCAGTTTTGATATGACTCAGCTGGGAGCTGATGATGAATATGAAATTTACGATTGGGTTTAGGATTTTGATACGAGAGAGCACTCGGCTACGGTGTAGTCTGGAGTCCCCGTATCTAGTGACTGGGCCACCAGCGAGTTGGACTCGCAATTGATATTTATAATTGGGTTGCTTGATTGATTATTAGTATGTTTGAGGATTAAGGTTTCATTCGGATCCTGTACTTGGCTGCACGAGGTTTGAACGTTATTGCATTGTTTTACGCTTTATGTTTTATACGGATACTTATTAGTAAATGTATAAACTAACTCAGTATATTCCCATATATTGACCCCTCACAGTCTTCCTTTCAGGTTAAAGCATTTTGAAGGACGGACTTCCTCCTTCTTGTTCTGGAAGTCCACAATAGTGAAAGGTCATGTTAAAGAACGTTTTCTTCGTAGAGCTGCAGTAGTCGGTAGATGTCTGTATGAGATGTAAGATTTATAATCAAACGGTTATTGATACGTATAATAAAAATGTTTAAAAGGATTTTCTGAAAACGTTTTATATGGAATAATATATTTAATTTGCGAAAAATTTATAGTGGTTTTAGGCTTGCTACGGGTTCCGGAGCTACCACTCCCGTTCCCTAGCGCCGGTCTCGGCTCAATAAATTGGGTCGTGACAGTTTACCAATGTTACAAAACAAATCCAAGCGTTTCACCTTGTAAACGTTACTAAAAAAATCCAAACGTTTCACCTTTTTAGCGTTTTAAGCCAAACGTTTAAAAACGGTTCGAAACAAATCCAAATGTTTCACCTTTTTAGCGAATTAAGACAAACGTTTTTAAACACCACGAAACATATCCAAACTTTTCACCTTTTTTAGCAATTTAAACCAAACATTCACAAACGTTGCGAAACAAATCCAAGTGTTTCACCTTTTTAGTAATTTAAGCCAAACGTTTACAAACTTTCCGAAACAAATCCAAGCGTTTCACCGTTTTAGTAATTTAAGCCAAACGTTTACAAACGTTACAAAACAAATCCAAGCGTTTCATCTTTTTTGCAACTTAAGCCAAACGTTTACAAACGTTACGAAACAATTCCAAATGTTTCACCTTTTTAGCGATTTAAGTGAAACGTTTACAAATGATCCGAAACAAATCCAAATGTTTCACCTTTTTAGCGATTTAAGAAAAACGTTTACAAACGTTGCGAAACAAATCCAAACATTTCACCTTTTTAGCTATTTAAGCCAAACGTTTACAAACGTTACAAAACAAATGAAAACGTTTCGCCTTTTTAGCGATATAAGCCAAACGTTTACAAACGTTACGAAACAAATCCAAACGTTTTGCCTTTTGAGCGATTTAAGCCAAACGTTTATAAACATTACGAAACAAATGCAAACGTGTCATCTTTTTAGCGATATAAGCCAAACATTTACAAACGTTACGAAACAAAACCAAACATTGAAAACGTTACGAAACAAATCCAAACGTTTTACATTTTTAGCGATTTAACCCAAACCTTTACAAACGTTTCAAAACAAAACAAAGTGTTTCACCTTTTAGCAATTTATGCCAAACATTTACAAACGTTACGAAACAAATCCAAAAGTTTCATCTTTTTAGCAATTTAAGCCAAACGTTTACAAACGTTCCGAAACAAATCCAAGTGTTTCACCTTTTTAGTAATTTAAGCCAAACGTTTACAAACGTTAAGAAATAAATTCAAGCGTTTCACCTTTTTAGCAATTTAAGCCAAACGTTTAAAAACGTTATGAAACAAATCCAAACGTTTCACCTTTTTAGCGATTTAAGCTGAACGTTTACAAACGTTACGAAACAAAACCAAACATTTCACCTTTTTAGTAATTTAAGCCTAACACGAAACAAATCCAAACGTTTCACATTTTAACAATTTAATACAAACGTTTAAAAAGTTATAAAACAAATCAAAAACATTTAGCCTTTTTAGAGATTTATGCAAAACGTTTACAATCGTTACGAAAAAGATCCAAATGTTTCACATTTTTAGCGATTGAAGCCAAACGTTTACAAATGTTACGAAACAAATCCAAATGTTTCATCTTTTTAGCAACATAAGCCGAACGTTTACAAACGTTTCGAAACAAATCCGAACGTTTCACCTTTTTAGCGATTTAGGCAAAACGTTTACAAACGTTATGAAATAAATCCAAACGTTTCCCCTTTTTAGCGATTAAAGCCAAATGTTTACAAACGTTACGAAACAAATCAAACGTTTCATCTTTTTAGCGATTTAAGCGGAACCTTTACAAACGTTCCGAAACAAATCCAAGTGTTTCACCTTTTAAGTAATTTAAGCCAAACGTTTACAAACGTTAAGAAATAAATTCAAGCGTTTCACCTTTTTAGCAATTTAAGCCAAACGTTTAAAAACGTTATGAAACAAATCCAAAAGTTTCACCTTTTTAGCGATTTAAGCTGAACGTTTACAAACGTTACAAAACAAAACCAAACATTTCACCTTTTTAGTAATTTAAGCCTAACGTTTACAAACGTTACGAAACAAATCCAAACGTTTCATATTTTAACAATTTAATACAAACGTTTAAAAAGTTATGAAACAAATCCAAACATTTAGCCTTTTTAGAGATTTATGCAAAACGTTTACAATCGTTACGAAAAAGATCCAAATGTTTCACATTTTTAGCGATTGAAGCCAAACGTTTACAAATGTTACGAAACAAATCCAAATGTTTCATCTTTTTAGCAACATAAGCCGAACGTTTACAAATGTTTCGAAACAAATCCAAACGTTTCACCTTTTTAGCGATTTAGGCCAAACGTTTACAAACGTTATGAAATAAATCCAAACGTTTCCCCTTTTTAGCGATTAAAGCCAAATGTTTACAAACGTTACGAAACAAATCAAACGTTTCATCTTTTTAGCGATTTAAGCGGAACGTTTACAAACGTTCCGAAACAAATCCAAGTGTTTCACCTTTTTAGTAATTTAAGCCAAACGTTTACAAAAGTTAAGAAATAAATTCAAGCGTTTCACCTTTTTAGCAATTTAAGCCAAACGTTTAAAAACGTTATGAAACAAATCCAAACGTTTCACCTTTTTAGCGATTTAAGCTGAACGTTTACAAACGTTACGAAACAAAACCAAACATTTCACCTTTTTTGTAATTTAAGCCTAACGTTTACAAACGTTACGAAACAAATCCAAACGTTTCACATTTTAACAATTTAATACAAACGTTTAAAAAGTTATGAAACAAATCCAAACATTTAGCCTTTTTAGAGATTTATGCAAAACGTTTACAATCGTTACGAAAAAGATCCAAATGTTTCACATTTTTAGCGATTGAAGCCAAACGTTTACAAATGTTACGAAACAAATCCAAATGTTTCATCTTTTTAGCAACATAAGCCGAACGTTTACAAATGTTTCGAAACAAATCCGAACGTTTCCCCCTTTTTAGCGATTTATGCCAAACATTTACAAACGTTACGAAACAAATCCAAAAGTTTCATCTTTTTAGCAATTTAAGCTAAACGTTTACAAACGTTCCGAAACAAATCCAAGTGTTTCACCTTTTTAGTAATTTAAGCCAAACGTTTACAAACGTTAAGAAATAAATTCAAGCGTTTCACCTTTTTAGCAATTTAAGCCAAACGTTTAAAAACGTTATGAAACAAATCCAAACGTTTCACCTTTTTAGCGATTTAAGCTGAACGTTTACAAACGTTACGAAACAAAACCAAACATTTCACCTTTTTAGTAATTTAAGCCTAACGTTTACAAACGTTACGAAACAAATTCAAACGTTTCACATTTTAACAATTTAATACAAACGTTTAAAAAGTTATGAAACAAATCCAAACATTTAGCCTTTTTAGAGATTTATGCAAAACGTTTACAATCGTTACGAAAAAGATCCAAATGTTTCACATTTTTAGCGATTGAAGCCAAACGTTTACAAATGTTACGAAACAAATCCAAATGTTTCATCTTTTTAGCAACATAAGCCGAACGTTTACAAACGTTTCGAAACAAAATCCGAACGTTTCACCTTTTTAGCGATTTATGCCAAACATTTATAAACGTTACGAAACAAATCCAAAAGTTTCATCTTTTTAGCAATTTAAGCCAAACGTTTACAAACGTTCCGAAACAAATCCAAGTGTTTCACCTTTTTAGTAATTTAAGCCAAACGTTTACAAACGTTAAGAAATAAATTCAAGCGTTTCACCTTTTTAGCAATTTAAGCCAAACGTTTAAAAACGTTATGAAACAAATCCAAACGTTTCACCTTTTTAGCGATTTAAGCTGAACGTTTACAAACGTTACGAAACAAAACCAAACATTTCACCTTTTTAGTAATTTAAGCCTAACGTTTACAAACCTTACGAAACAAATCCAAACGTTTCAAATTTTAACAATTTAATACAAACGTTTAAAAAGTTATGAAACAAATCCAAACATTTAGCCTTTTTAGAGATTTATGCAAAACGTTTACAATCGTTACGAAAAAGATCCAAATGTTTCACATTTTTAGCGATTGAAGCCAAACGTTTACAAATGTTACAAAACAAATCCAAATGTTTCATCTTTTTAGCAACATAAGCCGAACGTTTACAAACGTTTCAAAACAAATCCGAACGTTTCACCTTTTTAGCGATTTAGGCCAAACGTTTACAAACGTTATGAAATAAATCCAAACGTTTCCACTTTTTAGCGATTAAAGCCAAATGTTTACAAACGTTATGAAACAAAACCAAACGTTTCACCTTTTTAGCGAATTTAGCCAGAAGTTACGAAACAAATTCAAACGTTTCCCCATTTTAGCGATTTTAGCCAAACATTTAAAACGTTACGAAACAAATCCAAACGTTTCACCTTCTTAACGATTTAATCCAAACGTTTAAAACGTTATGAAACAAATCTAAAAATTTAGCCTTTTTAGCGTTTTATGCAAAACGTAACGTTACGAAACAAATCCAAACGTTTCACATTTTTAGAGATTGAAGCCAAACGTTTACAAACGTTACGAAACAAATCCAAACATTTCATCTTTTTAGCAATATAAGCCAAACGTTTACAAATGTTTCGAAACAAATCCAAACGTTTCCTCTTTTAGAGATTTAAGCCAAACGTTTACAAACGTTATGAAACACATCAAACGTTTCCTCTTTTAGCGATTCAAACCAAACGTTTACAAACGTTACGAAACACATCAAATGTTTCACCTGTTTAGCAATTCAATACAAAATTTTAAAACGATATGAAACAAATCCAAACATTTCACCTTTATAGCAATTTAAGCGTAACGTATACAAACGTTACAAAACAAATCCAAACATTTCCCCATTTTAGGGATTTAATCCAAACGTTTAAAACGTTATGAAACAAATCCGAACATTTAGCTTGTTTAGCGATTTATGCAAAACGTTTACAAACGTTACGAAACAAATCCAAACGTTCCACATTTTTAGCGATGGAATCCAAACGTTTACAAACGTTACGAAACAAATCCAAACGTTTCATCTTTTTAGCAATATAAGCCAAACATTTATAAACGTTTCGAAACAAATCCAAACTTTTCACCTTTTTAGCAATTTAAACCAAACGTCTACAAAGGTTATGAAACAAATCCAAACGTTTCACCTTTTTAGCGATTTAGGCCAAACGTTTACAAACATTACGAAACAAATCAAACGTTTCACTTTTTTAGCGATTTAAGCGTAACATTTACAAAGGTTACGAAACAAAACCAAACGTTTCACCTTTTTAGCAATTTAAGCCGAACGTTTACAAAGGTTACGAAAAAAATCCAAGAGTTTCACCTTTTTGGCAATTTAAGCCAAACGTTTACAAACGTTACGAAACAAATCCAAACGTTTCACCTTTTTAGCGATTTAAGCTGAACGTTTACAAACGTTATGAAACAATACCAAACATTTCACCTTTTTAGCAATTTGAGCCTAGCGTTTACAAACGTTACGAAGCAAATCCAAGCGTTTCACCTTTTTAGTAATTTAAGCCAAAGGTTTACAAACGTTACGAAACAAATCCAAGCGTTTCACCTTTTTAGCAATTTAAGCCAAACGTTTACAAACGTTACAAAACAAATCCAAACATTTCCCCTTTTTAGCGATTTAAGCCAAACGTTTACAAACCTAACGAAAGAAAACCAAACGTTTAAAACGTTACGAAACAAATCCAAACATTTTACATTTTTAGCGATTTAAGCCAAACCTTTACAAACGTTATGAAATAATTCCACACGTTTCACATTATTAAGCAAAACCTTTACAAACGTTTCGAAACAAAACCAAGTGTTTCCCCTTTTTAGAAATTTAAGTCAAATGTTTACAAACGTTTAGAAACAAATCCAAGCGTTTCACCGTTTTAGTAATTTAAACTAAATGTTACAAAACAAATCCAAGAGTTTCACCTTTTTAGCAATTTATGCCAAACATTTACAAACGTTACGAAACAAATCCATACGCTATACCTTTTTAGCGATTTAAACCGAACGTTTACAAACATTACGAAACAAAACCAAACGTTTCACCTTTTTCGCAATTTAAATCAAACGTTTTCAAACGTTATGAAACAAATCCAAACGTTTCCCCATATTAGCGATTTAAGCCAAACGTTTAAAACGTTACGAAACAAATCCAAATATTTTACCTTTTTAGCAATATAAGCCAAACGTTTACAAATGTTTTGAAACAAATCAAAACGTTTCACCTTTTTAGCAATTTAGGCCAAACGTTTACAAAGGTTATGAAATAATTTCAAACGTTTCACTTTTTTAGCGATTTAAGCCAAATGTTTACAAACATTACGAAACAAATCAAACGTTTCACCTTTTTAGCGATTTAAGCAAAACGTTTACAAACGTTATGAAACAAAACCAAACGTTTCACCTTTTAAACTATTTTAGCCAAAAGTTACGAAACAAATTCAAACATTTCCCCATTTTAGCGATTTCAGCCAAAGATTTAAAATGTTACGAAACAAATCCAAATGTTTCACCTTTTTAGCAATTTAAGCCAAACGTCTACATAGGTTATGAAACAAATCCAAACGATTCACCTTTTTAGCGATTTAGGCCAAACGTTTACAAACGTTACGAAACAAATCAAACGTTTCACTTTTTTAGCGATTTAAGCATAACATTTACAAACGTTACGAAACAAAACCAAACGTTTCACCTTTTTAGCAATTTAAGCCGAACGTTTACAAAGGTTACGAAACAAATCCAAGAGTTTCACCTTTTTGGCAATTTAAGCCAACCGTTTACAAACGTTATGAAACAAATCCAAACGTTTCACCTTTTTAGCGATTTAAGCTGAACGTTTACAAACGTTAGGAAACAATAACAAACATTTCACCTTTTTAGCAATTTGAGCCTAATGTTTACAAACGTTACGAAGCAAATCCAAGCGTTTCACCTTTTTAGTAATTTAAGCCAAAGGTTTACAAACGTTACGAAACAAATCCAAGCGTTTCACCTTTTTAGCAATTTAAGCCAAACGTTTACAAATGTTACGAAACAAATCCAAACGTTTCCCCATTTTAGCGATTTAAGCCAAACGTTTACAAACCTTACGAAAGAAAACCAAACGTTTAAAACGTTACGAAACAAATCCAAACATTTTACATTTTTAACGATTTAAGCCAAACCTTTACAAACGTTATGAAATAATTCCACACGTTTCACATTATTAAGCAAAACATTTACAAACGTTTCGAAACAAAACCAAGCGTTTCACCTTTTTAGATATCTAAGTCAAATGTTTACAAACGTTTAGAAACAAATCCAAGCGTTTCACCGTTTTAGTAATTTAAGCTAAACGTTTACAAACGTTACAAAACAAATCCAAGAGTTTCACCCTTTTAGCAATTTATGCCAAACGTTTACAAACGTTACGAAACAAATCCATACGCTATACCTTTTTAGCGATTTAAGCCGAACCTTTACAAACATTACGAAACAAAACCAAACGTTTCACCTTTTTCGCAATTTAAATCAAACTTTTTCAAACGTTATAAAACAAATCCAAACGTTTCCCCATTTTAGCGATTTAAGCCAAACGTTTAAAACGTTACGAAACAAATCCAAATATTTAACCTTTTTAGCAATATAAGGCAAACGTTTACAAATTTTTTGAAACAAATCAAAACGTTTTACCTTTTTAGTAATTTAGGCCAAACGTTTACAAAGGTTATGAAATAATTCCAAACGTTTCACCTTTTTAGCGATTTAAGCCAAATGTTTACAAACATTACGAAACAAATCAAACGTTTCACCTTTTTAGCGATTTAAGCAAAACGTTTACAAACGTTATGAAACAAAACCAAACGTTTCACCTTTTAAGCTATTTTAACCAAAAGTTACGAAACAAATTCAAACATTTCCCCATTTTAGCGATTTCAGCCAAAGATTTAAAACGTTACGAAACAAATCCAAATGTTTCACCTTTTTAGCAATTTAAGCCAAACGTCTACATAGGTTATGAAATAAATCCAAACGTTTCGCCTTTTTAGCGATTTAGGCCAAACGTTTACAAACGTTACGAAACAAATCAAACGTTTCCCTTTTTTAGCGATTTAAGCATAACATTTACAAACGTTACGAAACAAAACCAAACGTTTCACCTTTTTAGAAATTTAAGCCGAACATTTACAAAGGTTACGAAACAAATCCAAGAGTTTCACCTTTTTGGCAATTTAAGCCAAACGTTTACAAACGTTACGAAAGAAATCCAAACGTTTCACCTTTTTCGCGTTTTAAGCTGAACGTTTACAAACGTTACGAAACAATACCAAACATTTCACCTTTTTAGCAATTTGAGCCTAACGTTTACAAACGTTACGAACCAAATCCAAGCGTTTCACCTTTTTAGTAATTTAAGCCAAAGGTTTACAAACATTACGAAACAAATCCAAGCGTTTCGCCTTTTTAGCAATTTAAGCCAAACGTTTACAAACGTTACAAAACAAATCCAAACCTTTCCCCTTTTTAGCGATTTAAGCCAAACGTTTACAAACCTTACGAAAGAAAACCAAACGTTTAAAACGTTACGAAACAAATCCAAACATTTTACATTTTTCGCGATTTAAGCCAAACCTTTACAAACGTTATGAAATAATTCCACACGTTTCACATTATTAAGCAAAACCTTTACAAACGTTTCGAAACAAAACAAAGCGTTTCACCTTTTTAGAAATTTAAGTCAAATGTTTACCAACGTTTAGAAACAAATCCAAGCGTTTCACCTTTTCAGTAATTTAAGCTAAACGTTTACAAACGTTACAAAACAAATCCAAGAGTTTCACCTTTTTAGCAATTTATGCCAAACGTTTACAAACGTTACAAAACAAATCCATACGCTATACCTTTTTAGCAATTTAAGCCGAACGTTTACAAACATTACGAAACAAAACCAAACGTTTCACCTTTTTCGCAATTTAAATCAAACGTTTTCAAATGTTATGAAACAAATCCAAACGTTTCCCCATTTTAGCGATTTAAGCCAAACGTTTAAAACGTTACGAAACAAATCCAAATATTTCACCTTTTTAGCAATATAAGCCAAACGTTTACAAATGTTTTGAAACAAATCAAAACGTTTCACCTTTTTAGCAATTTAGGCCAAACGTTTACAAAGGTTATGAAATAATTCCAAACGTTTCACTTTTTTAGCGATTTAAGCCAAATGTTTACAAACATTACGAAACAAATCAAACGTTTCACCTTTTTAGCGATTTAAGCAAAACGTTTACAAACGTTATGAAACAAAACAAAACGTTTCACCTTTTAAGCTATTTTAGCCAAAAGTTACGAAACAAATTCAAACATTTCCACATTTTAGCGATTTCAGCCAAAGATTTAAAACGTTACGAAACAAATCCAAATGTTTCACCTTTTTAGCAATTTAAGCCAAACGTCTACATAGGTAATGAAACAAATCCAAACGTTTCACCTTTTTAGCGATTTAGGCCAAACGTTTACAAACGTTACGAAACAAATCAAACGTTTCACTTTATAAGCGATTTAAGCATAACATTTACAAACGTTACGAAACAAAACCAAACGTTTCACCTCTTTAGCAATTTAAGCCGAACGTTTACAAAGGTTACGAAACAAATCCAAGAGTTTCACCTTTTTGGCATTTTAAGCCAAACGTTTACAACTGTTACGAAACAAATCAAAACGTTTCACCTTTTTAGCGATTTAAGCTGAACGTTTAAAAACGTTAGGAAACAATACCAAACATTTCACCTTTTTAGCAATTTGAGCCTAACGTTTACAAACGTTACGAAGCAAATCCAAGCGTTTCACCTTTTTAGTAATTTAAGCCAAAGGTTTACAAACGTTACGAAACAAATCCAAGCGTTTCACCTTTTTAGCAATTTAAGCCAAACGTTTACAAACGTTACGAAACAAATCCAAACGTTTCCCCATTTTAGCGATTTAAGCCAAACGTTTACAAACCTTATGAAAGAAAACCAAACGTTTAAAACGTTACGAAACAAATCCAAACATTTTACATTTTTAACGATTTAAGCCAAACCTTTACAAACGTTATGAAATAATTCCACACGTTTCACATTATTAAGCAAAACCTTTACAAACGTTTCGAAACAAAACCAAGCATTTCACCTTTTTAGATATTTAAGTCAAATGTTTACAAAAGTTTAGAAACAAATCCAAGCGTTTCACCGTTTTAGTAATTTAAGCTAAACGTTTACAAACGTTATAAAACAAATCCAGGAGTTTCACCTTTTTAGCAATTTATGCCAAACGTTTACAAACATTACGAAACAAATCCATACGCTATACCTTTTTAGCGATTTAAGCCGTACGTTTACAAACATTACGAAACAAAACCAAACGTTTCACCTTTTTCGCAATTTAAATCAAACTTTTTCAAACGTTATAAAACAAATCCAAACGTTTCCCCATTTTAGCGATTTAAGCCAAACGTTTAAAACGTTACGAAACAAATCCAAATATTTCACCTTTTTAGCAATATAAGCCAAACGTTTACAAATGTTTTGAAACAAATCAAAACGTTTCACCTTTTTAGCAATTTAGGCCAAACGTTTACAAAGGTTATGAAATAATTCCAAACGTTTCACTTTTTTAGCGATTTAAGCCAAATGTTTACAAACATTACGAAACAAATCAAACGTTTCACCTTTTTAGCGATTTAAGCAAAACGTTTACAAACGTTATGAAAGAAAACCAAACGTTTCACCTTTTAAGCTATTTTAGCCAAAAGTTACGAAACAAATTCAAACATTTCCCCATTTTAGCGATTTCAGCCAAAGATTTAAAACGTTACGAAACAAATCCAAATGTTTCACCTTTTTAGCAATTTAAGCCAAACGTCTACATAGGTTATGAAATAAATCCAAACGTTTCGCCTTTTTAGCGATTTAGGCCAAACGTTTACAAACGTTACGAAACAAATCAAACGTTTCCCTTTTTTAGCGATTTAAGCATAACATTTACAAACGTTACGAAACAAAACCAAACGTTTCACCTTTTTAGCAATTTAAGCCGAACGTTTACAAAGGTTACGAAACAAATCCAAGAGTTTCACCTTTCTGGCAATTTAAGCCAAACGTTTACAAACGTTACGAAACAATTCCAAACGTTTCACCTTTTTAGCGTTTTAAGCTAAACGTTTACAAACGTTACGAAACAATACCAAACATTTCACCTTTTTAGCAATTTGAGCCTAACGTTTACAAACGTTACGAAGCAAATCCAAGCGTTTCACCTTTTTAGTAATTTAAGCCAAATGTTTACAAACGTTACGAAACAAATCCAAGCGTTTCACCTTTTTAGCAATTTAAGCCAAACGTTTACAAACGTTACAAAACAAATCCAAACCTTTCCCCTTTTTAGCGATTTAAGCCAAACGTTTACAAACCTTACGAAAGAAAACCAAACGTTTAATACGTTACGAAACAAATCCAAACATTTTACATTTTTCGCGATTTAAGCCAAACCTTTACAAACGTTATGAAATAATTCCACACGTTTCACATTATTAAGCAAAACCTTTACAAACGTTTCGAAACAAAACAAAGTGCTTCACCTTTTTAGAAATTTAAGTCAAATGTTTACAAACGTTTAGAAACAAATCCAAGCGTTTCACCGTTTCAGTAATTTAAGCTAAATGTTTACAAACGTTACAAAACAAATCCAAGAGTTTCACCTTTTTAGCAATTTATGCCAAACGTTTACAAACGTTTCGAAACAAATCCATACGCTATACCTTTTTAGCGATTTAAGCCGAACGTTTACAAACATTACGAAACAAAACCAAACGTTTCACCTTTTTCGCAATTTAAATCAAACGTTTTCAAACATTATGAAACAAATCCAAACGTTTCCCCATTTTAGCGATTTAAGCCAAACGTTTAAAATGCTACGAAACAAATCCAAATATTTCACCTTTTTAGCAATATAAGCCAAACGTTTACAAATGTTTTGAAACAAATCAAAACGTTTCACCTTTTTTAGCGATTTAAGCCAAATGTTTATAAACATTACGAAACAAATCAAACGTTTCACCTTTATAGCGATTTAAGCAAAACGTTTACAAACGTTATGAAACAAAACCAAACGTTTCACCTTTTAAGCTATTTTAGCAAAAAGTTACGAAACAAATTAAAACATTTCCCTATTTTAGCGATTTCAGCCAAAGATTTAAAACGTTACGAAACAAATCCAAATGTTTCACCTTTTTAGCAATTTAAGCCAAACGTCTACTTAGGTTATGAAACAAATCCAAACGTTTCACCTTTTTAGCGATTTAGGCCAAACGTTTACAAACGTTACGAAAGAAATCAAACGTTTCACTTTTTTAGCGATTTAAGCATAACATTTACAAACGTTACGAAACAAAACCAAACGTTTCACCTTTTTAGCAATTTAAGCCGAACGTTTACAAAGGTTACGAAACAAATCCAAGAGTTTCACCTTTTTGGCAATTTAAGCCAAACGTTTACAAACGTTACGAAACAAATCCAAACATTTTACCTTTTTAGCAATTTAAGCTGAACGTTTACAAATGTTATGAAACAATACCAAACATTTCACCTTTTTAGCAATTTGAGCCTAACGTTTACAAACGTTACGAAGAAAATCCAAGCGTTTCACCTTTTTAGTAATTTAAGCCAAAGGTTTACAAATGCTACGAAACAAATCCAAGCGTTTCACCTTTTTAGCAATTTAAGCCAAACGTTTACAAACGTTACAAAACAAATCCAAACGTTTCCCCTTTTTTGCGATATAAGCCAAACGTTTACAAACCTTACGAAAGAAAACCAAACGTTTAAAACGTTACGAAACAAATCCAAACATTTTACATTTTTAGAGATTTATGCCAAACCTTTACAAACGTTATGAAATAATTTCACACGTTACACATTATTAAGCAAAACCTTTACAAACGTTTCAAAACAAAACCAAGCGTTTCACCTTTTTAGAAATTTAAGTCAAATGTTTACAAACGTTTAGAAACAAATCCAAGCGTTTCACCGTTTTAGTAATTTAAGCTAAACGTTTACAAACGTTACAAAACAAATCCAAGAGTTTCACCTTTTTAGCAATTTATGCCAAACGTTTACAAACGTTACGAAACAAATCCATACGCTATTCCTTTTTAGCAATTTAAGCCGAACGTTTACAAACATTACGAAACAAAACCAAACGTTTCACCTTTTTCGCAATTTAAATCAAACGTTTTCAAACGTTATGAAACAAATCCAAACGTTTCCCCATTTTAGCGATTTAAGCCAAACGTTTAAAACGTTACGAAACAAATCCAAATATTTCACCTTTTTAGCAATATAAGCCAAACGTTTACAAATGTTTTGAAACAAATCAAAGCGTTTCACCTTTTTAGCAATTTAGGCCAAACGTTTACAAAGGTTATGAAATAATTCCAAACGTTTCACTTTTTTAGCGATTTAAGCCAAATGTTTACGAACATTACGAAACAAATCAAACGTTTCACCTTTTTAGCGATTTAAGCAAAACGTTTACAAACGTTATGAAACAAAACCAAACGTTTCACCTTTTAAGCTATTTTAGCCAAAAGTTACGAAACAAATTCAAACATTTCCCCATTTTAGCGATTTCAGCCAAAGATTTAAAACGTTACGAAACAAATCCAAATGTTTCACCTTTTTAGCAATTTAAGCCAAACGTTTACATAGGTTATGAAACAAATCCAAACGTTTCCCCTTTTTAGCGATTTAGGCCAAACGTTTACAAACGTTACGAAACAAATCAAACGTTTCACTTTATAAGCGATCTAAGCATAACATTTACAAACGTTACGAAACAAAACCAAACGTTTCACCTTTTTAGCAATTTTAAGCCGAACGTTTACAAAAGTTACGAAACAAATCCAAGAGTTTCACCTTTTCAGCAATTTAAGCCAACGTTTAAAAACGTTACGAAATAAATCCTAACGTTTCACCTTTTTAGCAATTTAAGCTGAACGTTTACAAACCTTACGAAACAATACCAAACATTTCACCTTTTTAGCAATTTGAGCCTAACGTTTACAAACGTTACGAAACAAATCCAAGCGTTTCACCTTTTTTGTAATTTAAGCCAAAGGTTTACAAACGTTACGAAACAAATCCAAGCGTTTCACCTTTTTAGCAATTTAAGCCAAACGTTTACAAACGTTACAAAACAAATCCAAACGTTTCCCCTTTTTAGCGATTTAGGCCAAACATTTACAAACCTTACGAAAGAAAACCAAATGTTTAAAACATTACGAAACAAATCAAAACATTTTACATTTTTAGCGATTTAAGCCAAACCTTTACAAACGTTATGAAATAATTCCACACGTTTCACATTATTAAGCAAAATCTTTACAAACGATTCGAAACAAAACCAAACGTTTCACCTTTTTAGCAATTTAAGTCAAATGTTTACAAACGTTCTGAAACAAATCCAAGCGTTTCACCGTTTTAGTAATTTAAGCTAAACGTTTACAAACGTTACAAAACAAATCCAAGAGTTTCACCTTTTTAGCAATTTATGCCAAACGTTCACAAACGTTACGAAACAAATCCATATGCTTTACCTTTTTAGCGATTTAAACCGAACGTTTACAAACATTACGAAACAAAACCAAACGTTTCACCTTTTTCGCAATTTAAATCAAACATTTACAAACATTATGAAACAAATCCAAATGTTTCCCCATTTTGGCGATTTAAGCCAAACGTTTAAAATGTTACGAAACAAATCCAAATATTTCACCTTTTTAGCAATATAAGCGAAACATTACAAACGTTTCGAAATAAATCAAAACGTTTCACCTTTTTAGCAATATAAGCCAAACATTTACAAAGGTTATGAAATAAATCCAAACGTTTCACATTTTTAGCGATTTAAGCGAAATTTATACAAACATTTCGAAACAAATCAAACGTTTCACCTTTTTAGCGATTTAAGCAAAACGTTTACAAACGTTATGAAACAAAACCAAACGCTTCACCTTTTAAGCGATTTTAGCCAAAAATTACGAAACAAATTCAAACATTTCCCCATTTTAGCGATTTCAGCCAAACATTTAAAACGTTACGAAACAAATCCAAATGTTTCACCTTTTTAGCAATTTAAGCCAAACGTCTACAAAGGTTATGAAACAAATCCAAACGTTTCACCTTTTTAGCAATTTAGGCCAAACGTTTACAAACGTTACGAAACAAATCAGACGTTTCACTTTTTTAACGATTTAAGCATAACATTTACAAACGTTACGAAACAAAACCAAACGTTTCACCTTTTTAGAAATTTAATCCAAACGTTTACAAACGTTGCGAAACAAATCCAAGCGTTTCACCTTTTTAGCTATTTAAGCTAAACGTTTACAAACGTTACGAAACAAATCCAAACATTTCACCTTTTTAGCAATTTAAGCTGAACGTTTACAAACGTTACGAAACAATACCAAACATTTCACCTTTTTAGCAATTTAAGCCGAACGTTTACAAACGTTACGAAACAAATCCAAGCGTTTTACCTCTTTAGCAATTTAAGCCAAACGTTTACAAACGTTACAAAACAAATCCAAACGTTTCCCCTTTTTAGCGATTTAAGCCAAACGTTTACAAACCTTACGAAAGAATACCAAACGTTTAAAACGTCATGAAATAATTCCACATGTTTCACATTATTAAGCAAAACCTTTACAAACGTTTCGAAACAAAACCAAACGTTTCACCTTTTTAGCAATTTAAGTCAAATGTTTACAAACGTTCCGAAACAAATCCAAGCGTTTCACCGTTTTAGTAATTTAAGCTAAACGTTTACAAACGTTACAAAACAAATCCAAGAGTTTCACCTTTTTAGCAATTTATGCCAAACGTTTACAAACGTCACGAAACAAATCCATACGCTTTACCTTTTTAGCGATTTAAGCCGAACGCTTACAAATACTACGAAACAAAACCAAACGTTTCACCTATTTCTCAATTTAAATCAAACATTTACAAACATTATGAAACAAATCCAAACGTTTCCCCATTTTAGCGATTTAAGCCAAACGTTTAAAATATTACGAAACAAATCCAAATATTTCACCTTTTTAGCAATATATGCCAAACATTGCAAACGTTTCGAAACAAATCAAAACGTTTCACCTTTTTAGCAATTTAGGCCAAACGTTTACAAAGGTTATGAAATAAATCCAAACGTTTCACATTTTTAGCGATTTAAGCCAAATGTATACAAACATTTCGAAACAAATCAAACGTTTCACCTTTTTAGCGATTTAAGCAAAATGTTTACAAACATTATGAAACAAAACCAAACATTTCACCTTTTAAGCGATTTTAGCCAAAAGTTACGAAACAAATTCAAACATTTCCGCATTTTAGCGATTTCAGCCAAATATTTAAAACGTTATGAAACAAATCCAAATGTTTCACCTTTTTAGCAATTTATGCCAAACGTCTACAAAGGTTATGAAACAAATCCAAACGTTTCACCTTTTTAGCGATTTAGGCCAAACGTTACGAAACAAATCAAACGTTTCACCTTTTTAGCGATTTAAGCATAACATTTACAAACGTTACGAAAGAAAACCAAACGTTTCACCTTTTTAGCAATTTAAGCCGAACGTTTACAAACATTACGAAACTAATCCAAGCGTTTCACCTTTTTAGCAATTTAAGCCAAACGTTTACAAACGTTACGAAACAAATCCAAACGTTTCACCTTTTTACCGATTTAAGCTGAACGTTTACAAACGTTACGAAACAATACCAAACATTTCACCTTTTTAGCAATTTAAGCCGAACGTTTACAAACGTTACAAAACAAATCCAAGCGTTACACCTTTTTAGGAATTTAAGCCAAAGGTTTAAAAACGCTACGAAACAAATCCAAGCGTTTCACCTTTTTAGCAATTTAAGCCAAACGTTTACAAACGTTACAAAAAAATCCAAACAATGCCCCTTTTTATCGATTTAAGCCAAATGTTTACAAACCTTACGAAAGAAAACCAAACGTTTAAAACGTTACGAAACAAATCCAAACATTTTACGTTTTTAGCGATTTAAGCCAAACCTTTACAAACGTTATGAAATAATTCCACACGTTTCACATTATTAAGCAAACCCTTTACAAACGTTTCGAAACAAAACCAAGCGTTTCACGTTTTTAGCAATTTAAGTCAAATATTTACAAACGTTCCGAAACAAATCCAAGCGTTTCACCGTTTTAGTAATTTAGGCTAAACGTTTACAAACGTTACACAACAAATCCAAGAGTTTCACCTTTTTAGCAATTTATGCCAAACATTTACAAACGTTACGAAACAAATCCATACGCTTTACCTTTTTAGCGATTTAAGCCGAACGTTTACAAACATTACCAAACAAAACCAAATGTTTCACCTTTTTCGCAATTTAAATCAAACGTTTTCAAACGTTACGAAACAAATGCAAACGTTTCCCCATTTTAGCGATTTAAGCCAAATGTTTATAACGTTACGAAACAATCCAAATATTTCACCTTTTTAGCAATATAAGCCAAACGTTTACAAACATTTCGAAACAAATCAAAACGTTTCACCCTTTTAGCAATTTAGGCCAAACGTTTACAAAGGTTATGAAATAAATCCAAACGTTTCATATTTTTAGCGATTTAAGCCAAATGTTTACAAACATTACAAAACAAATCAAACGTTTCACCTTTTTAGCGATTTAAGCAAAACGTTTACAAACGTTATGAAACAAAACCAAACGTTTTAAACTATTTTAGCCAAAAGTTATGAAACAAATTCAAACATTTCCCCATTTTTGCGATTTCAGCCAAACATTTAAAACGTTACGAAACAAATCCAAATGTTTCACCTTTTTAGCAATTTAAGCCAAACGTCTACATAGGTTATGAAACAAATCCAAACGTTTCATCTTTTTAGCGATTTAGGCTAAACGTTTACAAACGTTACGAAACAAATCAAACGTTTCACTTTTTTAGCGATTTAAGCATAACATTTACAAACGTTACGAAACAAAACCAAACGTTTCACCTGCTTAACAATTTAAGCCGAACGTTTACAAACGTTATGAAACAAATCCAAGCGTTTCACCTTTTTAGCAATTTAAGCCAAATGTTTACAAACGTTATGAAACAAATCAAAACGTTTCACCTTATTAGCGATTTAAGTTGAACGTTTACAAACGTTACGTAACAATACCAAGCATGTCACCTTTTTAGCAATTTAAGTCTAACATTTACAAACGTTACGAAACAAATCCAAGTGTTTCACCTTTTTAGGAATTTAAGCCAAAGGTTTACAAACGTTACGAAACAAATCCAAGCGTTTCACCTTTTTAGGAATTTAAGCCAAACGTTTACAAATGTTGCAAAACAAATCTAAACAATTCCCCTTTCTACCGATTTAAACCAAACGTTTACAAACCTTACGAAAGAAAACCAAACGTTTAAAACGTTACGAAACAAATCCAAACATTTTACATTTTTAGCGATTTAAGCCAAACCTTCACAAATGTTATGAAATAATTCCACACGTTTCACATTATTAAGCAAAACCTTTACAAACGTTTCGAAACAAAACCAAGCGTTTCACCTTTTTAGCAATTTAAGTCAAATGTTTACAAACGTTTCGAAACAAATCCAAGCGTTTCACCGTTTTAGTAATTTAAGCTAAACGTTTACAAACGTTACAAAACAAATCCAAGAGTTTCACCTTTTTAGCAATTTATGCCAAACGTTTACAAACGTTACGAAACAAATCCATACGCTTTACCTTTTTAGCGATTTAAGCGGAACATTTACAAACATTACGAAACAAAACCTAACGTTTCACCTTTTTGGCAATTTAAATTTAACGTTTTCAAGCGTTATGAAACAAATCCAAACGTTTCCCCATGTTAGCGATTTAAGCCAAACGTTTAAAACGTTACGAAACAAATCCAAATATTTCACCTTTTTAGGAATATAAGCCAAACGTTTACAAACATTTCGAAACAAATCAAAACGTTTCAACTTTTTTGCAATTTAGGCCAAACGTTTACAAAGGTTATGAAATAAATCCAAACGTTTCACATTTTTAGCGATTTAAGCCAAATGTTTACAAACACTACGAAACAAATCAAACGTTTCACCTTTTTTAGCGATTTAAGCAAAACGTTTACAAACGTTATGAAACAAAACCAAACGTTTAACCTTTTTAGCGATTTTAGCAAAAAGTTACGAAACAAATTCAAACATTTCCCCATTTTAACAATTTCAGGCAAACATTTAAACGTTACGAAACAAATCCAAATGTTTCACCTCTTTAGCAATTTAAGCTAAACATCTACAAAGGTTATGAAACAAATCCAAACGTTTCACCTTTTTAGCGATTTAGGACAAATGTTTACAAACGTTACGAAGCAAATCAAACGTTTCACTTTTTTAGCGATTTAAGCATAACATTTACAAACGTTACGAAACAAATCCAAGCGTTTCACCTTTTTAGCAATTTAAGCCGAACGTTTACAAACGTTACGAAACAAATCCAAGCGTTTCACCTTTTTCGCAATTTAAGCCCAACGTTACGAAACAAATCCAAACGTTTCACCTTTTTAACGATTTAAGCTGAACGTTTATAAACGTTACGAAACAGTACCAAACATATCACCTTTTTAGCAATTTGAACCTAACGTTTACAAACGTTACGAAACAAATCCAAACGTTTCACCTTTTTAGTAATTTAAGCCAAAGGTTTACAAACGCTACGAAAAAAATCCAAGCGTTTCACCTTTTTAGGATTTTAAGCCAAACGTTTACAAACGTTACAAAACAAATCCAAACGTTTCCCCTTTTTAGCGATTTAAGCCAAACGTTTACAAACTTTACGGAAGAAAACCAAATGTTTAAAACGTTACGAAACAAATCCAAACATTTTACATTTTTAGCGCTTTAAGCCAAACCTTTACAAACGTTATGAAATAATTCCACACGTTTCACATTATTAAGCAAAACCTTTACAAACGTTTTAAAACAAAATCAAGCGTTTCACCTTTTTAGCAATTTAAGTCAAATGTTAACAAATGTTCCGAAACAAATACAAGCGTTTCACCGTTTTAATAATTTAAGCTAAACGTTTACAAACGTTACAAAACAAATCCAAGAGTTTCACCTTTTTAGCAATTTATGCCAAACTTTTACAAACGTTACGAAACAATTCCAGACGCTTTACCTTTTTAGCGATTTAAGCCGAACGTTTCCAAACATTACGAAACAAAACCAAACGTTTCACCTTTTTCGCAATTTAAATCAAACGTTTACAAACGTTATGAAACAAATCGAAACGTTTCCCCATTTTAGCGATTTAAGCCAAACGATTAAAACGTTATGAAACAAAACAAATATGTCACCTTTTTAGCAATATAAGCCAAACGTTTATAAACGTTTCGAAACAAATCAAAACGTTTCACCTTTTAGCAATTTAGGCCAAAAGTTTACAAAGGTTATGAAATAAATCCAATCGTTTCCCATCTTTAGCGATTTAAGCTAAATGTTTACAAACATTACGAAACAAATCAAACGTTTCACCTTTTTAGCGATTTAAGCAAAACGTTTACAAACGTTATGAAACAAAACCAAACGTTTCACCTTTTTAGCAATTTTAGCCAAAAGTTACGAAACAAATTCAAACATTTCCCCATTTTAGCGATTTCAGCCAAACATTTAAAACGTTATGAAACAAATCCAAATGTTTCACCTTTTTAGCGATTTAATCCAAACGTTTGAAACGTTATGAAACAAATCTAATAATTTAGCCTTTTTAGCTAATTATGCACATCGTTTACAAACGTTACGAAAAATATCCAAACGTTTCACATTTTTAGCGATCGATGCCAAACTTTTACAAACGTTACGAAACAAATACAAAAGTTTCATGTTTTTAGCAATATAACCCAAACGTTTACAAATGTTTCGAAACAAATCCAAACGTTTCACCTTTTTAGCGCTTTAAGCGAAACGTTTATAATGGTTATGAAACAAATCCAAACGTTTCACCTTTTTAGCGATTTAAGGCAAACGTTTACAAACGTTACGAAACAAATCAAACGTTTAATCGTTTTAGCGATTTAAGCCAAACGTTTAAAACGTTGCGAAACAAATCGAGATGTTTCACCTTTTTAGCAATTTATGCCAAACGTTTACAAACGTTACGAAACAAATCCAAACATTTCCCCTTTTTAGAGATATAAGCCAAACGTTTATAAAGGTTAAGAAACAAATCCAAATGTTTTATCTTTTTAGCAATTTAAGCCAATCGTTTACAAACGTTATGAAAGAAATTCAAACGTTTCACTTTTTTAGCAATTTAAGCGGAACGTTTACAAATGTTATGAAACAAAACCAAACGTTTCACCTTTTTAGCGATGTTAGCCAAACGTTATGAAACAAATTCAAATGTTTCCCCATTCTAGTGATTTCAGCCAAACGCTTAAAACGTTTCGAAACAAATCCAAATTTTTTATCTTTTTTGCGATTTCAGCCAAACGTTTACAAACATTACGAAACAAATTTAAACGTTTCACCTTTTTAGCGATTGAAGCCAAACGTTACGAAACAAATCCCAACGTTTCACATTTTTAGCAATTTCAGCAAAACGTTTACAAAAATTACGAAACCAATGCAAACGTTTCACCTTTTTAGCGATTTAAGCCAAACGTTTACAAACATTATGAAACAAATCCAAATGTTTCGCTTTTTTAGCAATTTAAGCCAAACGTTTATTAACGTTACGAATCAAATCCAAACGTTTCCCTATTTTAGCGATTTAAGCCAAAAGTTCAAAACGTTACGAAACAAATCCAAACGTTTCACCTTTTTAGCGATTTATGCCAAACGTTTACAAACGTTGCTAAACAAAATCTAACGTTTCATATTTTCATCGATTGAAGCGAAACGTTTACAAAGGTTACGAAACAAATCCAAACTTTTCATCTTTTTAGCCATATAAGCCAAACGTTTACAAACGTTTCGAAACAAGTCCAAACGTTTCACCTTTTTGTCGATTTAAGCCAAAAGTTTACAAAGGTTTGAAAACAAATCCAAAAGTTTCACCGTTTTAGCGATTTAAGCCAAACGTTTACAAACGATAAGAAACAAATCCAAACATTTCAACTTTTTAGCGATTTAAGCGGAAAGTTTACAAACGTTACGAAACAAATCCAAACATTTCACCTTTTTAGCGATATTAGCCAAACTTTACGAAACAAGTTCAAACGTTTACCCATTTTAGCGATTTCAGCCAAACATTTAAAACATTACGGAACAAATCCAAACGTTTCACCTTTTTAGCGATTTAAGCCAAACGTTTACAAACGTTACAAAACAAATCCAAACGTTTTCACCTTTTTATCGATTAAAGCCAGATGTTTAAAACGTTACGAAACAAATCCAAACGTTTCACCTTTTTAGCGATATAAGCAAAACATTTATAAACGCAACGAAACAAATCCAAACGTTTTCCCTTTCTAGCAATTTAAGCCAAACGTTTACAAACGTTGCAAAACAAATCCAAGTGTTTCTCCTTTTTAGCAATTTAAGCCAAACGTTTACAAACGTTACGAAACAAATCAAAGCATTTCACCCTTTTAGCAGTTTAATCTAAACGTTTTAGAAGGTTACAAAACAAATCCAAACGTTTCACCATTTTAGCAATTTAAGCCAAAAAAATTACAAACGATACAAAACAAATCCAAACGTTTTCCCGTTTTAGCGATTTAAGCCAAACGTTTACAAACGTTACGAAATAAATCCAAATGTTTCACCTTTTTAGCGATTTAAGCCAAACATTTACAAACGTTCCGAAACAAATCAAAATATTTTGCCTTTTTAGTGATTTAAGCCAAACGTTTACAAACGTTACGAAACAAATCCAAACGTTTCACCTTTTTAGCGATTTAAGCCAAACGTTTACAAATGTTACGAAATAAAACTTAACGTTTAAGTCGTCACGATACAAATCCAAAAATTTTACATTTTTTAGCGATTTAAGCCAAACCATTACAAAAGTTCTGAAATAAAACCAAGCGTTGCACCTTTTAGCAATTTAAGCCAAACGTTTACAAACGTTACAAACAAATCCAAGCATTTCACATTTTTAGAAATTTAAGCCAAACATATACAAACGTTCCTAAACAAATCAAAGCGTTTCACCTTTTTAGTAATTTACGCGAAACGTTTAAAAATGTTACGGAAAAAATCCTAGCATTTCACCTTTTTAGCAATTTAAATCAAACATTTACAAACGTTACGAAACAAATCCAAACGTTTCACCTTTTTAGCAATTTAAGCCGAACGCTTACAAACGTTACGAAACAAAACCAAACATTTCACGTTTTTAGCAATTTAAACCAAACATTTACAAACGTTACGAAACAAATCCAAACGTTTCCCCATTTTAGCGATTTAAGCCAAACGTTTTGTTACGAAACAAATCCAAACATTTCACCTTTTTAGCGATTTATGCCAAACGTTTACAAACATTACGAAACAAATCCAAATGTTTCACATTTTTAGCGATTGAAGCCAACCGTTTACAAATATTATGAAACAAATCCAAACGTTACACCTTTTTAGCGAAATAAGCCAAACGTTTACAAACGTTTCGAAATAAATCCAAACGTTTCACCGTTTTAGTGATTTAAGCCAAACGTTTACAAAGTTTATGATACAAATCCAAACATTTCTCCTTTTTAGCGATTTAAGCCAAACGTTTAGAAACGTTACGAAACAAATCGAAACTTTTCACCTTTTAAGCGATATAAGCCAAACGTTTATAAACGTTGCGAAACAAATCCTAACATTTTGACTTTTTTGCAATTTAAGACAAACGTTTTAAAACCTTACGAAACAAATTCAAACGTTTCGCCTTTTTAGCGATTTAAGCCAAACGTTTATAGACGTTATGAAACAAAACCAAACGTTTAAAACATTACAAAACAAATCCAAACGTTTCACATTTTTAGTGATTTAAACCAAACTTTTACAAACGCTACGAAATAAAACCAAGTGTTTCACCTTTTTAGCAATTTAAGACAAATGTTTACGAACGTAACGAAATAAATCCAAGCGTTTCACCTTTTTAGCAATTTAAGCAAAACGTTCACAAACATTCCGAAACAAATCCAAGCGTTTCACCGTTTTAGTAATTTAAGCCAAACGTTTACAAATTTTACAAAACAAATTAAAGCAATTCACCTTTTTAGCAACTTAAGCCAAACTTTTACAAATGTTACGAAACAAATCCAAATGTTTCACCTTTTTGGCGATTTAAGCCAAACGTTTACAAACGTTTAAAAACGGTACGAAACAAATCCAAGCATTTAACCTTGTTTTCGATTTAAGCCAAACGTTTACAAACGGTACGAAACAAATCCAAATGTTTCACCTTTTTAGTAAATTAAGCCAAACGTTTATAAACGCTACGAAACAAATCCAAACGTTTCACCTTTTTAGCAAATTAAGCCAAACGTTTACAAACATTACGAAACAAATCCAAGCATTTCTTCTTTTTAGCAATTTAAGCCAAACGTTTATGAAGGTTACGAAACAAATCAAAGCATTTCACATTTTTAGCAATTTAAGCCAAACGTTTACGAAGGTTACAAAACAAATCCAAACGTTTCACCTTTTTAGCTAATTAAGCCAAACAATTACAAACGATACGAAACAAATCCAAACGTTTCCCCTTTTTAGCGATTTAAGACAAACGTTACAAACGTTACGAAAAAAATCAAAGCATTTCACCTTTTTAGCGATTTAAGGCAAACGTTTACAAACGCTACAAAACAAATCCAAATTTTTCGCCTTTTTAGCAATTTCAGCCAAACGTTTACAAACGTTACGAAACAAATTCAAATGTTTCATGTTTTTAGTGATATAAGCCAAACGTTTACAAACGTTACGAAATAAAACTTAACGTTTAAAACGTCACGAAACAAATCCAAACATTTCACATTTTTAGCGATTTAAGCCAAACCTTTACAAAGTTAAGAAAGAAAACCAAGCGTTTCACCTTTTTAGCAATTTAAGCCAAACGTTTTCAAACGTTACGAACAAATGCAAGCCTTGAACCTTCTTAGTAATTTAAGCCAAACGTTTACAAACGTTCGGAAACAAATCCAAGCGTTTCACCTCTTTAGTAATTTAAGCAAAACATTTAAAAACGTTACGAAAAAAATTCAAGCATTTCACCTTTTTAGCAATTTAAGTCAAACATTTACAAACGTTTCGAAACAAATCCAAACGTTTCACCTTTTTAGCAATTTAAGTCGAACGTTTACAAACGTTACGAAACGAAACCAAACATTTCACGTTTTTAGCAATTTAAACCAAACGTTTACAAACGTTACGAAACAAATCCAAATGTTTCCCCATTTTAGCTATTTAAGCCAAACGTTTAAAATGTTACGAAACAAATCAAAACATTTCACCTTTTTAGCGATATATGCAAAAACGTTTACAAACGTTACGAAACAAATCCAAACGTTTCACATTTTTATCGATTACAAATATTACGAAACAAATCCAAACGTTTCCCCTTTTTAGCGATATAAGCCAAACGTTTTCAAACATATCGAAATAAATCCAAATGTTTACCTTTTTAGCGATTTAAGCCAAACGTTTACAAAGGATATGAAACAAATCCAAACGTTTCACCTTTTTAGCGATTTAAGCCAAACATTTAGAAACGTTACAAAACGAATCCAAACGTTTCACTTTTTTAGCGATATAAGCAAAACGTTTAAAAACGTTACGAAACAAAACCAAACGTTTAAAACATTACAGAAAAAATCCAAACGTTTCACATTTTTAGTGATTTAAGCCAAACCTTTACAAACGTTACAAAATAAAACCAAGTGTTTCACCTTTTTTGCAATTTAAGATAAACGTTTACGAACGTTACGAAATAAATCTAAGTGTTTCACCTTTTTAGTAATTTAAGCTAAACGTTGACAAACGTACCAAAACAAATCCAAATGTTTCACCATATTAGTAATTTAATCCAAACATTTACAAACGTTACAAAACAAATCAAAGCGTTTCACCTTTTTAGCAACTTAAGCCAAACGTTTACAAAAATTACGAAACAAATGCAAACGTTTCACCTTTTTAGCGATTTAAGCCAAACGTTTACAAACATTATGCAACAAAACCAAACGTTTCCCTTTTTTAGCAATTTAAGCCAAACGTTTACTAACGTTACGAAACAAATCCAAACTGTTCCCTATTTTAGCGATTTAAGCCAAAAGTTCAAAACGTTACGAAACAAATCCAAACGTTTCACCTTTTTAGCGATTTATGCCAAACGTTTACAAACGTTGCTAAACAAAATGTAACGTTTCATATTTTCATCGATTGAAGCGAAACGTTTACAAAAGTTACGAAACAAATCCAAACTTTTCATCTTTTTAGCGATATAAGCCAAACGTTTACAAACGTTTCGAAACAAATCCAAACGTTTCACGTTTTTGTCGAATTAAGCCAAAAGTTTACTAAGGTTTGAAAACAAATCCAAAAGTTTCACCGTTTTAGCGATTTAAGCCAAATGTTTACAAACGATACGAAACAAATCCAAACATTTTAACTTTTTAGCGATTTAAGCGGAAAGTTTACAAATGTTACGAAACAAATCCAAACATTTCACCTTTTTAGCGATATTAGCCAAACGTTACGAAACAAGTTCAAACGTTTACCCATTTTAGCAATTTCAGCCAAACATTTAAAACATTACGGAACAAATCCAAACGTTTCCCCTTTTTAGCGATTTAAGCCAAACGTTTACAAATATTACAAAACAAATCCAAACGTTTTCACCTTTTTATCGATTAAAGCCAGATGTTTATAACGTTACAAAACAAATCTAAACGTTTCACCTTTTTAGCGATATAAGCAAAACATTTATAAACGCTACGAAACAAATCCAAACGTTTTCCCTTTCTAGCAATTTAAGCCAAACGTTTACAAACATTGCAAAACAAATCCAAGTGTTTCTCCTTTTTAGCAATTTAAGCCAAACGTTTACAATCGTTAAGAAACAAATCAAAGCATTTCACCTTTTTAGCAGTTTAAGCTAAATGTTTAAGAAGGTTACAAAACAAATCCAAACGTTTCACCATTTTAGCAATTTAAGCCAAAAAATTACAAACGATATGAAACAAATCCAAACGTTTTCCCGTTTTAGCGATTTAAGCCAAACGTTTACAAACGTTACGAAATAAATCCAAGTGTTTCACCATTTTAGCGATTTAAGCCAAACATTTACAAACGTTCCGAAACAAATCAAAATATTTCGCCTTTTTAGTGATTTAAGCCAAACGTTTACAAACGTTAGGAAACAAATCCAAACGTTTCACCTTTTTAGCGATTTAAGCCAAACGTTTACAAATGTTACGAAATAAAACTTAACGTTTAAGTCGTCACGATACAAATCCAAATATTTCACATTTTTTAGCGATTTAAGCCAAACCATTACAAAAGTTCTGAAATAAAACCAAGCGTTTCACCTTTTAGCAATTTAAGCCAAACGTTTACAAACGTTACGAACAAATCCAAGAATTTCACATTTGTAGAAATTTAAGCCAAACATATACAAACGTTCCTAAACAAATCCAAGCGTTTCACCTTTTTAGTAATTTACGCGAAACGTTTAAAAAAGTTACGGAAAAAATCCAAGCATTTCACCTTTTTAGCAATTTAAATCAACCATTTACAAACGTTACGAAACAAATCCAAACGTTTCACCTTTTTAGCAATTTAAGCCGAACGCTTACAAACGTTACGAAACAAAACCAAACATTTCATGTTTTTAGCAATTTAAACCAAACGTTTACAAACGTTACGAAACAAATCCAAACGTTTCCCCATTTTAGCGATTTAAGCCAAACGTTTTGTTACGAAACAAATCCAAACATTTCACCTTTTTAGCGATTTATGCCAAACGTTTACAAACGTTACGAAACAAATCCAAATGTTTCACATTTTTAGCGATTGAAGCCAACCGTTTACAAACATTACGAAACAAATCCAAACGTTACACCTTTTTAGCGAAATAAGCCAAACGTTTACAAACATTTCGAAATAAATCCAAACTTTTCACCGTTTTAGCGATTTAAGCCAAACGTTTACAAAAGTTTATGAAACAAATCCAAACATTTCTCCTTTTTATTGATTTAAGCCAAACGTTTAGAAACATTACGAAACAAATCGAAACTTTTCACCTTTTAAGCGATATAAGTCAAACGTTTACAAACGTTGCGAAACAAATCCTAACATTTTGCCTTTTTTGCAATTTAAGACAAACGTTTTAAAACCTTACGAAACAAATTCAAACGTTTCGCCTTTTTAGCGATTTAAGCCAAACGTTTACAGACGTTATGAAACAAAACCAAACGTTTAAAACATTACAAAACAAATCCAAACGTTTCACATTTTTAGTGATTTAAGCCAAACTTTTATAAACGCTACGAAATAAAACCAAGTGTTTCACCTTTTTAGCAATTTAAGACAAACGTTTACGAACGTTACGAAATAAATCCAAGCGTTTCACCTTTTTAGCAATTTAAGCAAAACGTTCACAAACATTCCGAAACAAATCCAAGCGTTTCACTGTTTTAGTAATTTAAGCCAAACGTTTACATATGTTACAAAACAAATCAGTGCAATTCACCTTTTTAGCAACTTAAGCCAAACTTTTACAAACGTTACGAAACAAATCCAAACGTTTCACCTTATTGGCGATTTAAGCCAAACGTTTACAAACGTTACGAAATAAATCCAAGTGTATCACCTTTTTAGCGATTTAAGCCAAACATTTACAAACGTTCCGAAACAAATCAAAATATTTCGCCTTTTTAGCGATTTAAGCCAAACGTTTACAAACGTTACGAAACAAATTCAAACGTTTCACCTTTTTAGCGATTTAAGCCAAACGTTTATAAATGTTACGAAATAAAACTTAACGTTTAAGTCGTCACGAAACAAATCCAAAAATTTCACATTTTTTAGCGATTTAAGCCAAACCAGTACAAACGTTCCGAAATAAAACTAAGCGTTTCACCTTTTAGCAATTTAAGCCAAACGTTTACAAACGTTACGAACAAATCCAAGCATTTCACATTTTTAGAAATTTAAGCCAAACATATACAAACATTCCTAAACAAATCCAAGCGTTTCATCTTTTTAGTAATTTACGCGAAACGTTTAAAAATGTTTCGGAAAAAATCCAAGCATTTCACCTTTTTAGCAATTTAAATCAAACATTTACAAACGTTACGAAACAAATCCAAACGTTTCACCTTTTTAGCAATTTAAGCCGAACGCTTACATACGTTACGAAACAAAACCAAACATTTCACGTTTTTAGCAATTTAAACCAAACGTTTACAAACGTTACGAAACAAATCAAAATGTCTCACATTTTTAGTGATTGAAGCCAACCGTTTACAAACATTACGAAACAAATCCAAACGTTACACCTTTTTAGCGAAATAAGCCAAACGTTTACAAACGTTTAGAAATAAATCCAAACGTTTCACCGTTTTAGCGATTTAAGCCAAATGTTTACAAAGTTTATGAAACAAATCCAAACATTTCTCCTTTTTAGCGATTTAAGCCAAACGTTTAGAAACGTTACGAAACAAATCGAAACTTTTCACCTTTTAAGCGATATAAGCCAAACGTTTACAAACATTACGAAACAAATCCAAACATTTCTCCTTTTTAGCGATTTAAGCCAAACGTTTAGAAACATTACGAAACAAATCGAAACTTTTCACCTTTTAAGCGATATAAGCCAAACGTTTACAAACGTTGCGAAACAAATCCAAACATTTCTCCTTTTTAGCGATTTAAGCCAAACGTTTTATAACCTTATGAAACAAATTCAACTGTTTCCTGTTTTTAGCGATATAAGCAAAACGTTACGAAACAAAACCAAACATTTAAAACATTACAGAAAAAATCCAAACGTTTCACATTTTTAGTGATTTAAGCCAAACCTTTACAAACGTCACAAAATAAAACCAAGTGTTTCACCTTTTTTGCAATTTAAGATAAACGTTTACGAACGTTACGAATTAAATATAAGCGTTTCACCTTTTTAGCAATTTAAGCCAAACGTTGACAAACGTACCAAAACAAATCCAAGTGTTTCACCATATTAGTAATTTAATCCAAACATTTACAAACGTTACAAAAAAAAATCAGAGCGTTTCACCTTTTTAGCAACTTAAGCCAAACGTTTACAAAAGTTACGAAACAAATGCAAACGTTTCACCTTTTTAGCGATTTAAGCCAAACGTTTACAAACATTATCAAACAAAACCAAACGTTTCCCTTTTTTAGCAATTTAAGCCAAACGTTTACTAACGTTACGAAACAAATCCAAACGTTTCCCTATTTTAGCGATTTAAGCCAAAAGTTCAAAACGTTACGAAACAAATCCAAACGTTTCACCTTTTTAGCGATTTATGCCAAACGTCTACAAACGTTGCTAAAAAAAATCTAATGTTTCATATTTTCATCGATTGAAGCGAAACGTTTACAAAAGTTACGAAACAAATCCAAACTTTTCATCTTTTTAGCGATATAAGCCAAAAGTTTACAAACGTTTCGAAACAAATCCAAACGTTTCACCTTTTTGTCGATTTAAGCCAAAAGTTTACAAAGGTTTGAAAACAAATCCAAAAGTTTCACCGTTTTAGCGATTTTAGCCAAACGTTTATAAACGATACAAAACAAAGCCAAACATTTCATCTTTTTAGCGATTTAAGCGGAAAGTTTACAAACGTTACGAAACAAATCCAAACATTTCACCTTTTTAGCGATATTAGCCGAACGTTACGAAACAAGTTCAAAAGTTTACCCATTTTAGTGATTTCAGCCAAACATTTAAAACATTACGGAATAAATCAAAACGTCTCACCTTTTTAGCGATTTAAGCCAAACGTTTACAAACGTTACAAAACAAATCCAAACGTTTTCACCTTTTTATCGATTAAAGCCAAATGTTTAAAACGTTACGAAACAAATCCAAACGTTTCACCTTTTTAGCGATATAAGCAAAACATTTATAAACGCTACGAAACAAATCCAAACGTTTTACCTTTCTAGCAATTTAAGCCAAACGTTTACAAACGTTGCAAAACAAATCCAAGTGTTTCTCCTTTTTAGCAATTTAAGCCAAACGTTTACAAACGTTAAGAAACAAATCAAAGCATTTCACCTTTTTAGCAGTTTAAGCTAAACGTTTAAGAAGGTTAGAAAACAAATACAAACGTTTCACCATTTTAGCAAATTAAGCCAAAAAATTACAAACGATACGAAACAAATCCAAACGTTTTCCCGTTTTAGCGATTTAAGCCAAACGTTTACAAACGTTACGAAATAAATCCAAGTGTATCACCTTTTTAGCGATTTAAGCCAAACATTTACAAACGTTCCGAAACAAATCAAAATATTTCGCCTTTTTAGCGATTTAAGCCAAACGTTTACAAACGTTACGAAACAAATTCAAACGTTTCACCTTTTTAGCGATTTAAGCCAAACGTTTATAAATGTTACGAAATAAAACTTAACGTTTAAGTCGTCACGAAACAAATCCAAAAATTTCACATTTTTTAGCGATTTAAGCCAAACCATTACAAACGTTCCGAAATAAAACTAAGCGTTTCACCTTTTAGCAATTTAAGCCAAACGTTTACAAACGTTACGAACAAATCCAAGCATTTCACATTTTTAGAAATTTAAGCCAAACATATACAAACGTTCCTAAACAAATCCAAGCGTTTCATCTTTTTAGTAATTTACGCGAAACGTTTAAAAATGTTTCGGAAAAAATCCAAGCATTTCACCTTTTTAGCAATTTAAATCAAACATTTACAAACGTTACGAAACAAATCCAAACGTTTCACCTTTTTAGCAATTTAAGCCGAACGCTTACATACGTTACGAAACAAAACCAAACATTTCACGTTTTTAGCAATTTAAACCAAACGTTTACAAACGTTACGAAACAAATCAAAATGTCTCACATTTTTAGCGATTGAAGCCAACCGTTTACAAACATTACGAAACAAATCCAAACGTTACACCTTTTTAGCGAAATAAGCCAAACGTTTACAAACGTTTAGAAATAAATCCAAACGTTTCACCGTTTTAGCGATTTAAGCCAAATGTTTACAAAGTTTATGAAACAAATCCAAACATTTCTCCTTTTTAGCGATTTAAGCCAAACGTTTAGAAACGTTACGAAACAAATCGAAACTTTTCACCTTTTAAGCGATATAAGCCAAACGTTTACAAACATTACGAAACAAATCCAAACATTTCTCCTTTTTAGCGATTTAAGCCAAACGTTTAGAAACATTACGAAACAAATCGAAACTTTTCACCTTTTAAGCGATATAAGCCAAACGTTTACAAACGTTGCGAAACAAATCCAAACATTTCTCCTTTTTAGCGATTTAAGCCAAACGTTTAGAAACATTACGAAACAAATCGAAACTTTTCACCTTTTAAGCGATATTAGCCAAACGTTTACAAACGTTGCGAAACAAATCCTAACATTTTGCCATTTTTGCAATTTAAGACAAACGTTTTAAAACCTTACGAAACAAATTCAAACGTTTCGCCTTTTTAGCGATTTAAGCTAAACGTTTACAGACGTTATGAAACAAAACCGAACGTTTAAAACATTACAAAACAAATCCAAACGTTTCACATTTTTAGTGATTTAAGCCAAACTTTTACAAACGCTATGAAATAAAACCAAGTGTTTCACCTTTTTAGCAATTTATGACAAACGTTTACGAACGTTACGAAGTAAATCTCAGCGTTTCACCTTTTTAGCAATTTAAGCAAAACGTTCACAAACATTCCGAAACAAATCCAAGCGTTTCACTGTTTTAGTAATTTAAGCCAAACGTTTACAAATATTACAAAACAAATCAAAGCAATTCACCTTTTTAGCAACTTAAGCCAAACTTTTTCAAACGTTACGAAACAAATCCAAACGTTTCACCTTTTTCGCGATTTAAGCAAAACGTTTACAACCGTTACGAAACAAATCCAAACGTTTCACCTTTTTAGCGATATAAGCCAAACGTTTACAAACGTTACAAAACAAATCCAAACGTTTCGTCTTTTGAACGATTTAAGCCAAACGTTTACAAACGTTACGAAACAAATCCACACGTTTCTCCTTTTTAGCAATTTAAACCAAACATTTACAAACAACAAAACCAAACGTTTAAAACGTAAAGAAACAAATCAAAACGTTTCACATTGTTAGCAATTTAAACCAAACGCTTACAACCGTTACGAAATAAATCCAAACCTTTACAAAAGTTTCGAAACAAAACAAAACGTTTCACGTTTTTAGCAATTTAAGCCAAACGTTTACAAACGTTCCGAAACAAATCCAAGCGTTTCACCTTTTTAACAATTTAAGCCAAACGTTTACAAACGTTCCGAAACAAATCCAAGCGTTTCACCTTTTTAGTAATTTAAGCCAAACGTTTACAAACATTACGAAACAAATCCAAGAGTTTCACCTTTTTAGCAATTTAAGCGAAACGTTTACAAACGATACGAAACAAATCCAAACGTTTCACCTTTTTAGCGATTGAAGCCAAACGTTTACAAATGTTACGAATCAAAACCAAACATTTCACGTTTTTAGCGATTTATGCAAAACGTTTACAAACGCTACGAAACAAATCCAAATATTTCACATTTTTAGCGATTGAAGCCAAACGTTTACAAACGTTACGAGACAAATCCAAATGTTTCATGTTTTTAACATTTTAAGCGAAATGTTCACAAACGTTTCGAAACAAATCCAAACGTTTCACCTTTTTAGCGATTTAGGCCAAACGTTTACAAAGGTTATGAAAAAAATCCAAACGTTTCACCTTTTTAGCGATTTAAGCCAAACGTCTACAAAAGGTACAAAAAAAATTCAATTGTTTAACCTTTTTAGCGATTTAAGCGGAAAGTTTACAAACGTTATGAAACAATACAAAATGTTTCACCTTTTAAGCGATTTTAGCCAAACTTTACGAAACAAAACCAAACGTTTCACCTTTTTAGCGATTTTAGCCAAACGTTTAAAACGTTAGGAAACAAATCCAAAAATTTCACCTTTTTAGCGATTTAAGCCCAACGTTTACAAACGTCTCGAAACAAATCCAAACGTTTCGCATTTTTAGCAATTTAAGCGAAACGTTTACAAACGTTTAGAAACAAAACCAAGTGTTTTACCTTTTTAGCAATTTAAGCCAAACATTTACAAACGCAACGAAACAAATCCAATTGTTTCACATTTTTAGCAATATAAGCCAAACGTTTACAAACATTATGAAACTAATCCAAGCATTTCACCTTGTAAACGTTACGAAACAAATCCAAACGTTTCACTTTTTTAGCGATTTAAGCCAAACGTTTATAAACGCCACGAAACAAATCCATATCTTTCACCTTTTTAGCAATATAAGACAAACGTATACAAATGCTACGAAACAAATCAAAGCGTTTTACCTTTTTATCAAGTTAAGCCAAACGTTTACAGACGTTCCGAAACAAATCCAAGTGTTTCACCATATTTGTAATTTAAGACAAATGTTTACAAACGTTAGACAACAAATCCAAGCGTTTCACCTTTTTAGCGACTTAAGCCAAACGTCTACAAACGTTACGAAACAAAGCCAAACGTTTCGCCTTTTTAGAGATTTAAGTCAAACGTTTAGAAACGATACGAAACAAATCCAAACGTTTCACCTTTTTAGCGATTTAAGCCAAACGTTTACAAACGTTGCGAAACAAATCCAAACGTTTCACCTTTTTAGCGAATTAAGCCAAATTTTTACAAACGTTACGAAATAAATCCAAATGTTTCGCCTTTTAGCGATATAAGCCAAACGTTTACATACGCTACGAAACAAATCCTTACATTTTGCCTTTTGAGCGATTTAAGCCAAACGTTTGCGAACGTTACGAAACAAATCCGAAAGTTTCATCTTTTTAGTGATTTAAGCCGAACGTCTACAAACGTTACGAAACAAAACCAAACATTTAAAACGTTACGAAACAAATCCAAACGTTTCACATTTTTAGCAAATTAAGCCAAACCTTTACAAACGTTTCGAGACAAAACCAAGTGTTTCAACTTTATAGCAATTTAAGCCAAATGTTTACAAACGTTACGAAACAAATCCAAGGGTTTCACCTTTTTATCAATTTAAGACAAACGTTTATAAACGCCATGAAACAAATCCAACCTTTTCACCTTTTTTACCAATTTAAGCAAAACGTTTACAAACGTTACGAAACTAATCAAAGTGTTTCACCTTTTTTACAATTTAAGCCAAATGTTTACAAAGGATACGAAACAAATTCAAATGTTTCACCTTTTTAGAGATTTAAAGAAAACGTTTACAAACGATATGAAACAAATCCAAACGTTTCACCTTTTTAGAGATTTAAGCCAAACGTTTACAAACGATACGAAACAAATACAAACGTTTCACCTTTTTAGCTATTTAAGCCAAACGTTTACAAACGCTACGAAACAAATCCAAACGTTTCGCCTTTTTAGCGATATAAGCCAAACGTTTTCAAACGTTACAAAACAAATCCAAACGTTTCGCCTTTTGAGCGATTTAAGACAAACGTTTACAAGCGCTACGAAACACATCCAAACGTTTCTCCTTTTTAGCGATTTAAGCCAAACGTTTACAAACAACAAAACAAAACGTTTAAAACGTTAAGAAACAAATCAAAATGTTTCACATTTTTAGCGATTTGAGCCAAACCTTTAGAAATGTTTCGAAACTTTTTAGCAATTTAAGCCAAACGTTTACAAACATTACGAAACAAATCCAAGCGTCTAACCTTTTTAGCAATTTAAGTCAAACATTTACAAATGTTCCGAAACAAATCCAAGTGTTTCACCTTTTAAGTAATTTAAGCCAAATGTTTAAAAACGTTACGAAACAAATCCAAGTGTTTCACCTTTTTAGCAATTTAAGCCCAACGTTTAATAACGTTACGAAACAAATCCAAACGTTTCACCTTTTTAGCGATTGAAGATGAAATACAAACGTTACGAAACAAAACCGAACATTTCACCTTTTTAGCGATTTATGCAAAACGTTTACAAACGTTATGAAACAAATCCAAATGTTTCACATTTTTAGCGATTGAAGCCAAACGTTTACAAACTTTACAAAACAAATCCAGATGTTTCATCTTTTTAGCATTATGAGCAAAACGTTTAAAAACGTTTCGAAACAAATCCAAATGTTTCACCCTTTTTAGCGATTAAAGCCAAACGTTTACAAAGGTTATAAAACAAATCCAAACGTTTCACCTTTTTAGCGATTTAAACAAAAGGTTTACAAATGTTACAAAACAAATCCAAACGTTTCACCTTTTTAGCAATTTAAGTGGAACGTTTACAAACGTTATGAAACAAACCAAACTTTTCACTTTTAAGCGATTTTAGCCAAACGTTATGAAACAAAACCAAACGTTTAAAACGTTACGAAACAAATCCAAACGTTTCACCTTGTTAGCGATTTAAGAGAAAAGTTTACAAACGTCACGAAACAAATCCAAACGTTTCACATTTTTATCAATTTAAGCGAAATATTTACAAACGTTAAGAAACAGAACCAAGTGTTTCACCTTTTTTGTAATTTAAGCAAAAACGTTTACAAATGTAACGAAACAAATCCATGTTCTTCACCTTTTCAGCAATATAAGCTACACATTTGCAAACGTTACGAAACAAATCCAAGCGTTTCACCTTGTAAACGTTACAAAACAAATCCAAACGTTTCACCTTTTTAGCGATTTAAGCCAAAGGTTTAAAAACGGTACGAAACAAATCCATATGTTTCACCTTTTTAGCGATTTAAGACAAACGTTTATAAACGCCACGAAACAAATCCAGACTTTTCACCTTTTTTAGAAATTTAAGCCAAACATTTACGAACGTTATGAAACAAATCAAAGCGTTTCACCTTTTTTGCAATTTAAGCCAAACGTTTATAAATGCTACGAAACAAATCCAACCGTTTGACATTTTTAGTAATTTAAACCAAACGTTTACAGACGTTCCGAAACAAATCAAATTGTTTCAGTGTTTTAGTAATTTAAGCCAAACGTTTACAAACATTACATAACAAATTCATGCGTTTCACCTTTTTAGCAACTTAAGCCAAACGTTTACAAACGGCACGAATAAAATCCAAACGTTTCGCCTTTTTAACGATTTAAGTCAAACGTTTAGAAACGATACGAAACAAATCCAAAGTTTTCACCTTTATAGCGATTTAAGCCAAACGTTTAGAAACGTTGCGAAACAAATCCAAAGGTTTCACCTTTTTAGCGATTTAAGCCAAACGTTTACAAACGTTACGAAACAAATCCAAACGTTTCCCCTTTTTAGCGGTATAAACCAAACGTTTACAAATGTTACGAAACAAATCCAAAAGTTTAGCCTTTTGAGAGATTTAAGCCAAATGTTTAAAAACATTACAAAACAAATCCAAACGTTTCATCTTTTTAGTGATTTAAGCAAAACGTTTACAAACGTTACGAAACAAAACCAAACGTTTAAAACGTTACAAAACAAATCCAAACGTTTCACATTTTTAGCGATTTAAGCCAAACCTTTACAAACGTTTCGATACAAAACCAAGTGTTTCACCTTTTTAGCAATTTAAGCCAAACATTTACAAACATTACGAAACAAATCCAAGGGTTTCCCCTTTTTACCAATTTAAGCCAAACGTTTACAAACATTACAAAACAAATCTAAGCGTTTCACCTTTTTAGTAATTTAAACCAAACTGTAACAAACTCTATGAAACAAATCCAAACGTTTCACCTTTTTAGCGATTTATGCTGAACGTTTACAAAGGTTACCAAACAAAACCAAATATTTCACCCTTTTTAGCAATTTAAGCCTAATGCTTACAAACGTTATGAAACAAATCCAAACATTTCCCCATTTTAGCGATTTAATTCAAACGTTTACAACGTTACGAAACACATCCAAACATTTAGTCTTTTTAGCGATTTATGCAAAACGTTTACAAACGTTACGAAACAAATCCAAACGTTTCACATTTTTAGCGATTGAAGACAAACGTTTAAAAACGTTACGAAACAAATATAAGCGTTTCATCATTTTAGCAATATAAGCAAAACGTTTACAAATGTTTCGAAACAAATCCAAACGTTTCCCCTTTTTAGCGATTTAAGCCAAACGTTTACAAAGGTTAGGAAACAAATCCAAGCGTTTCACCTTTTTAGCGATTTAAGCCAAACGTTTACAAACGTTACGAAACAAATCAAACGTTTCACATTTTTAGCGATTTAATCCAAACGTTTAAAACGATATGAAACAAATCCAAACATTTCAACCTTTTAGCAATTTAAGCATAACGTTTACAAACGTTACGAAACAAATCCAAACATTTTCCCATTTTAGAGATTTAATCCAAACGTTTAAATCGTTATAAAACAAATCCAAACTTTTAGCCTTTTAGCGATTTATGCAAAACGTTTACAAACGTTACGAAACAAATCCAAACCTTTCATCTTTTTAGCAATATAAGCCAAACGTTTACAAACGTTTTGAAATAAATCCAAACGTTTTACCTTTTCAGCGATTTCAATCAAACTTTTACAAATGTTATGAAACAAATCCAAATGTTTCACCTTTTTAGCCATTTTAACCAAACGTTTACAAATGTTACGAAACTAATCAAACGTTTCACTTTTTAGCGATTTAAGCTGAACGTTTACAAACGTTACGAAACAAAACCAAACGTTTCACCTTTTTAGCGATTTAAGCTGAATTACAAATGTTACGAATCAAAACCAAACATTTCCCGTTTTTAGCGATTTATGCAAAACGTTTACAAACGCTACGAAACAAATCCAAATATTTCACATTTTTAGCGATTGAAGCCAAACGTTTACAAACGTTACGAGACAAATCCAAATGTTTCATGTTTTTAACATTTTAAGCGAAATGTTCACAAACGTTTCGAAACAAATCCAAACGTTTCACCTTTTTAGCGATTTAGGCCAAACGTTTACAAAGGTTATGAAAAAAATCCACACGTTTCACCTTTTTAGCGATTTAAGCCAAACGTCTACAAAATGTACAAAAAAAATTCAATTGTTTATCCTTTTTAGCGATTTAAGCGGAAAGTTTACAAAAGTTATGAAACAATACAAAATGTTTCACCTTTTAAGCGATTTTAGCCAAACTTTACGAAACAAAACCAAACGTTTCACCTTTTTAGCGATTTTAGCCAAACGTTTAAAACGTTAGGAAACAAATCCAAAAATTTCACCTTTTTAGCGATTTAAGCCCAACGTTTACAAACGTCTCGAAACAAATCCAAACGTTTCGCATTTTTAGCAATTTAAGCGAAACGTTTACAAACGTTTAGAAACAAAACCAAGTGTTTCACCTTTTTAGCAATTTAAGCCAAACATTTACAAACGCAACGAAACAAATCCAATTGTTTCACATTTTTAGCAATATAAGCCAAACGTTTACAAACATTACGAAACTAATCCAAGTGTTTCACCTTGTAAACGTTACGAAACAAATCCAAACGTTTCACTTTTTTAGCGATTTAAGCCAAACGTTTATAAACGCCACGAAACAAATCCATATCTTTCACCTTTTTAGCAATAAAAGACAAACGTATACAAATGCTACGAAACAAATCAAAGCGTTTTACCTTTTTATCAAGTTAAGCCAAACGTTTACAGACGTTCCGAAACAAATCCAAGTGTTTCACCATATTTGTAATTTAAGCCAAATGTATACAAACGTTAGACAACAAATCCAAGCGTTTCACCTTTTTAGCGACTTAAGCCAAACGTCTACAAACGTTACGAAACAAAGCCAAACGTTTCGCCTTTTTAGAGATTTAAGTCAAACGTTTAGAAACGATACGAAACAAATCCAAATGTATCACCTTTTTAGCGATTTAAGCCAAACGTTTACAAACGTTGCGAAACAAATCCAAACGTTTCACCTTTTTAGCGAATTAAGCCAAATTTTTACAAACGTTACGAAACAAATCCAAATGTTTCGCCTTTTAGCGATATAAGCCAAACGTTTACATACGCTACGAAACAAATCCAAACATTTTGCCTTTTGAGCGATTTAAGCCAAACGTTTGCGAACGTTACGAAACAAATCCGAACGTTTCATCTTTTTAGTGATTTAAGCCGAACGTCTACAAACGTTACGAAACAAAACCAAACATTTAAAACGTTACGAAACAAATCCAAACGTTTCACATTTTTAGCAAATTAAGCCAAACCTTTACAAACGTTTCGAGACAAAACCAAGTGTTTCAACTTTATAGCAATTTAAGCCAAATGTTTACAAACGTTACGAAACAAATCCAAGGGTTTCACCTTTTTATCAATTTAAGACAAACGTTTATAAACGCCATGAAACAAATCCAACCTTTTCACCTTTTTTACCAATTTAAGCAAAACGTTTACAAACGTTACGAAACTAATCAAAGTGTTTCACCTTTTTTACAATTTAAGCCAAATGTTTACAAAAGATACGAAACTAATTCAAATGTTTCACCTTTTTAGAGATTTAAGGCAAACGTTTACAAACGATATGAAACAAATCCAAACGTTTCACCTTTTTAGCGATTTAAGCCAAACGTTTACAAACGATACGAAACAAATACAAACGTTTCACCTTTTTAGCTATTTAAGCCAAACGTTTACAAACGCTACGAAACAAATCCAAACGTTTCGCCTTTTTAGCGATATAAGCCAAACGTTTTCAAACGTTACAAAACAAATCCAAACGTTTCGCCTTTTGAGCGATTTAAGACAAACGTTTACAAGCGCTACGAAACACATCCAAACGTTTCTCCTTTTTAGCGATTTAAGCAAAACGTTTACAAACAACAAAACAAAACGTTTAAAACGTTAAGAAACAAATCAAAATGTTTCACATTTTTAGCGATTTGAGCCAAACCTTTAGAAATGTTTCGAAACTTTTTAGCAATTTAAGCCAAACGTTTACAAACATTACGAAACAAATCCAAGCGTCTAACCTTTTTAGCAATTTAAGTCAAACATTTACAAACGTTCCGAAACAAATCCAAGCGTTTCACCTTTTAAGTAATTTAAGCCAAATGTTTAAACATGTTACGAAACAAATCCAAGTGTTTCACCTTTTTAGCAATTTAAGCCCAACGTTTAATAACGTTACGAAACAAATCCAAACGTTTCACCTTTTTAGCGATTGAAGATGAAATACAAACGTTACGAAACAAAACCGAACATTTCACCTTTTTAGCGATTTATGCAAAACGTTTACAAACGTTATGAAACAAATCCAAATGTTTCACATTTTTAGCGATTGAAGCCAAACGTTTACAAACTTTACAAAACAAATCCAAATGTTTCATCTTTTTAGCATTATGAGCAAAACGTTTAAAAACGTTTCGAAACAAATCCAAATGTTTCACCCTTTTTAGCGATTAAAGCCAAACGTTTACAAAGGTTATAAAACAAATCCAAACGTTTCACCTTTTTAGCGATTTAAACAAAAGGTTTACAAATTTTACAAAACAAATCCAAACGTTTCACCTTTTTAGCAATTTAAGTGGAACGTTTACAAACGTTATGAAACAAACCAAACTTTTCACTTTTTAAGCGATTTTAGCCAAACGTTATGAAACAAAACCAAACGTTTAAAACGTTACGAAACAAATCCAAACGTTTCACCTTGTTAGCGATTTAAGAGAAAAGTTTACAAACTCACGAAACAAATCCAAACGTTTCACATTTTTATCAATTTAAGCGAAATATTTACAAACGTTAAGAAACAGAACCAAGTGTTTCACCTTTTTTGTAATTTAAGCAAAAACGTTTACAAATGTAACGAAAAAAATCCATGTTCTTCACCTTTTCAGCAATATAAGCTACACGATTGCAAACGTTACGAAACAAATCCAAGCGTTTCACCTTGTAAATGTTACAAAACAAATCCAAACGTTTCACCTTTTTAGCGATTTAAGCCAAAGGTTTAAAAACGGTACGAAACAAATCCATATGTTTCACCTTTTTAGCGATTTAAGACAAACGTTTATAAACGCCACGAAACAAATCCAGACTTTTCACCTTTTTTAGAAATTTAAGCCAAACATTTACGAACGTTATGAAACAAATCAAAGCATTTCACCTTTTTTGCAATTTAAGCCAAACGTTTATAAATGCAACGAAACAAATCCAACCGTTTGACATTTTTAGTAATTTAAACCAAACGTTTACAGACGTTCCGAAACAAATCAAATTGTTTCACTGTTTTAGTAATTTAAGCCAAACGTTTACAAACATTACATAACAAATTCATGCGTTTCACCTTTTTAGCAACTTAAGCCAAACGTTTACAAACGGCACGAATCAAATCCAAACGTTTCGCCTTTTTAACGATTTAAGTCAAACGTTTAGAAACGATACGAAACAAATCCAAAGTTTTCACCTTTATAGCGATTTAAGCCAAACGTTTAGAAACGTTGCGAAACAAATCCAAAGGTTTCACCTTTTTAGCGATTTAAGCCAAACGTTTACAAACGTTACGAAACAAATCCAAACGTTTCCCCTTTTTAGCGGTATAAACCAAACGTTTACAAATGTTACGAAACAAATCCAAAACTTTAGCCTTTTGAGAGATTTAAGCCAAATGTTTACAAACATTACGAAACAAATCCAAACGTTTCATCTTTTTAGTGATTTAAGCAAAACATTTACAAACGTTACGAAACAAAACCAAACGTTTAAAACGTTACAAAACAAATCCAAACGTTTCACATTTTTAGCGATTTAAGCCAAACCTTTACAAACGTTTCGATACAAAACCAAGTGTTTCACCTTTTTAGCAATTTAAGCCAAACATTTACAAACGTTACGAAACAAATCCAAGGGTTTCACCTTTTTACCAATTTAAGCCAAACGTTTACAAACATTACAAAACAAATCTAAGCGTTTCACCTTTTTAGTAATTTAAACCAAACTGTTACAAACTCTATGAAACAAATCCAAACGTTTCACCTTTTTAGCGATTTATGCTGAACGTTTACAAAGGTTACCAAACAAAACCAAATATTTCACCTTTTTTAGCAATTTAAGCCTAATGCTTACAAACGTTATGAAACTAATCCAAACGTTTCCCCATTTTAGCGATTTAATTCAAACGTTTACAACGTTACGAAACACATCCAAACATTTAGTCTTTTTAGCGATTTATGCAAAACGTTTACAAACGTTACGAAACAAATCCAAACGTTTCACATTTTTAGCGATTGAAGACAAACGTTTAAAAACGTTACGAAACAAATATAAGCGTTTCATCTTTTTAGCAATATAAGCCAAACGTTTACAAATGTTTCGAAACAAATCCAAACATTTCACCTTTTTACCGATTTAAGCCAAACGTTTACAAAGGTTAGGAAACAAATCCAAGCGTTTCACCTTTTTAGCGTTTTAAGCCAAACGTTTACAAACGTTACGAAACAAATCAAACGTTTCACATTTTTAGCGATTTAATCCAAACGTTTAAAACGATATGAAACAAATCCAAACATTTCAGCCTTTTAGCAATTTAAGCATAACGTTTACAAACGTTACGAAACAAATCCAAACATTTTCCCATTTTAGAGATTTAATCCAAACGTTTAAATCGTCATGAAACAAATCCAAACTTTTGGCCTTTTAGCGATTTATGCAAAACGTTTACAAACGTTACGAAACAAATCCAAACCTTTCATCTTTTTAGCAATATAAGCCAAACGTTTACAAACGTTTTGAAATAAATCCAAAAGTTTTACCTTTTCAGCGATTTCAATCAAACTTTTACAAATGTTATGAAACAAATCCAAATGTTTCACCTTTTTAGCCATTTTAACCAAACGTTTACAAATGTTACGAAACTAATCAAACGTTTCACTTTTTAGCGATTTAAGCTGAACGTTTACAAACGTTACGAAATAAAAACAAACGTTTCATCTTTTTAGCGATTTTAGCCGAATGTTTACAAACGTTACGAAACAAATCCAAGCATTTCACCTTTTTAGCAATTTAAGCTAAACGTTTACAAACATTACGAAACAAATCCAAACGTTTCACCTTTTTAGCCATTTAAGATTACAAACGTTACGAAACAAAACAGAACATTTAACCTTTTTAGCAATTTAAGCCTAACGTTTAAAAACATTACGAAACAAATCCAATTGTTTCACCTTTTTAGCAATTTAAGCCAAAGGTTTACAAACGTTACGAAACAAATCCAAGTGTTTCACCTTTTTAGCAACTTAAGCCAAACGTTTACAAACGTTACAAAACAAAACCAAACGTTTCCCCATTTTAGCGATTTAAGCCAAACGTTTACAAACATTAAAAAATAAAACCAAACGTTTAAAACGTTACGAAACAAATCCAAACATTTCACATTTTTAGTGATTTAAGCCAAACCTTTACAAACATTACGAAACAATTCTACACATTTCACATTTTTAACGATATAAGCAAAACCTTTACAAACGTTTCGAAACAAAACCAAGCGTTTCACTTTTTAGCAATTTAAGCCAAATGTTTACGAACGTTCCGAAACAAATCCAATCGTTTCACCGTGTTAGTAATTTAAGCCAAACATTTACAAACGTTGCAAAACAAATCCAAGAGTTTCACCTTTTTACAAATTTAAGCCAAACTTTTACAAACGTTACGAAACAAATCGAAACGCTTTACCTTGTTGGCGATTTAAGCCAATCCTTTACAAACATTACGAAACAAAACCAAACGTTCCACCTTTTTAGCAATTTAAGCCAAATGTTTATAAATGTTACGAAAAAAATCCAAACGTTTCCCCATTTTAGCAATTAATGCCAAACGTTTAAAACATTACAAAACAAATCCAAATGTTTCACCTTTTTTGCAATTTATGCCAAACGTTTACAAACGTTACGAAACAAATCCAAGCTTTTCACATTTTTAGCGATTGTAGCTAAACGTATACAAACGTCACGAAACAAATCTAAATGTTTGACCTTTTTAGCGGTATAAGCAAACGCTTACAAATGTTTCGAAAGAAATCCAAACATTTCATCTTTTTATCGATTTAAGCTAAACGTTTACAAAGGTTATGAAACAAATCCAAATGTTTCCCCTTTTTAGCGATTAAAGCCAAACGTTTACAAGCGTTACCAAAGTAATCCAAACGTTTTACATTTTTAGCGATTTAAGCGGAACGTTTACAAACGTTACGAAACAAAACCAAACGTTTCACCTTTTTAGCGATTTTAGCCAATCGTTTTAAACGTTTCGAAACAAATCCAAACGTTTTATCTTTTTAGCGATTTCAGCCAAACGTTAACAAACGCTAAGAAACAAATCCAAACGTTTTACCTTTTTAGAAATTGAAGCCAAACGTTTACAAACGTTACGAAACAAATCTAAACGTCCCACATTTTTAGCAATTTAAGCCAAACGTTTACAAATGTTACGAGAAAAAAAACAAAGCGTTTTATTCTTTTAGCAATTTAAGCCAAGCGTTTACAAACGTAACGAAACAAATTCAGGTGTTTCACCATTTTAGCAATTTAACCAAACGTTTACAAATGTTACGAAACAAATCCATGCGTTTCACCTTGTAAACGTTACGAAACAAATCCAAACGTTTCACCTTTTTAGCCATTTAAGATTACAAACGTTACGAAACAAAACAGAACATTTAACCTTTTTAGCAATTTAAGCCTAACGTTTAAAAACATTACGAAACAAATCCAATTGTTTCACCTTTTTAGCAATTTAAGCCAAAGGTTTACAAACGTTACGAAACAAATCCAAGTGTTTCACCTTTTTAGCAACTTAAGCCAAACGTTTACAAACGTTACAAAACAAAACCAAACGTTTCCCCATTTTAGCGATTTAAGCCAAACGTTTACAAACATTAAAAAATAAAACCAAACGTTTAAAACGTTACGAAACAAATCCAAACATTTCACATTTTTAGTGATTTAAGCCAAACCTTTACAAACATTACGAAACAATTCTACACATTTCACATTTTTAACGATATAAGCAAAACCTTTACAAACGTTTCGAAACAAAACCAAGCGTTTCACTTTTTAGCAATTTAAGCCAAATGTTTACGAACGTTCCGAAACAAATCCAATCGTTTCACCGTGTTAGTAATTTAAGCCAAACATTTACAAACGTTGCAAAACAAATCCAAGAGTTTCACCTTTTTACAAATTTAAGCCAAACTTTTACAAACGTTACGAAACAAATCGAAACGCTTTACCTTGTTGGCGATTTAAGCCAATCCTTTACAAACATTACGAAACAAAACCAAACGTTCCACCTTTTTAGCAATTTAAGCCAAATGTTTATAAATGTTACGAAAAAAATCCAAACGTTTCCCCATTTTAGCAATTAATGCCAAACGTTTAAAACATTACAAAACAAATCCAAATGTTTCACCTTTTTTGCAATTTATGCCAAACGTTTACAAACGTTACGAAACAAATCCAAGCTTTTCACATTTTTAGCGATTGTAGCTAAACGTATACAAACGTCACGAAACAAATCTAAATGTTTGACCTTTTTAGCGGTATAAGCAAACGCTTACAAATGTTTCGAAAGAAATCCAAACATTTCATCTTTTTATCGATTTAAGCTAAACGTTTACAAAGGTTATGAAACAAATCCAAATGTTTCCCCTTTTAAGCGATTAAAGCCAAACGTTTACAAGCGTTACCAAAGTAATCCAAACGTTTTACATTTTTAGCGATTTAAGCGGAACGTTTACAAACGTTACGAAACAAAACCAAACGTTTCACCTTTTTAGCGATTTTAGCCAATCGTTTTAAACGTTTCGAAACAAATCCAAACGTTTTATCTTTTTAGCGATTTCAGCCAAACGTTAACAAACGCTAAGAAACAAATCCAAACGTTTTACCTTTTTAGAAATTGAAGCCAAACGTTTACAAACGTTACGAAACAAATCTAAACGTCCCACATTTTTAGCAATTTAAGCCAAACGTTTACAAATGTTACGAGAAAAAAAACAAAGCGTTTTATTCTTTTAGCAATTTAAGCCAAGCGTTTACAAACGTAACGAAACAAATTCAGGTGTTTCACCATTTTAGCAATTTAACCAAACGTTTACAAATGTTACGAAACAAATCCATGCGTTTCACCTTGTAAACGTTACGAAACAAATCCAAACGTTTCACGTTTTTATCGATTTAAGCCAAACATTTACAAACGGTACGAAACAAATCTAAACGTTTCACCTTTTTAGCGATTTAAGCCAAACGATTATAAACGCTACAAAACAAATCCAAACGTTTCACCTGTTTAGCAATTTAAGCCAAACGTTTACAAACGTTACAAAACAAATCCAAGCGTTTCTCGTTTTTAGCAATTGAAACAAAACGTTTACAAACGTTGCAAAACAAATCAAAGCGTTTCATCTTTCTAGGAATTTAAGCCAAACGTTTACGAAGGTTACAAAATAAATCCAAACGTTTAACCTGTTTAGCAATTTAAGCCAAACAATTACAAATGATACGAAACAAATCCAAACGTTTCCCCTTTTTAGCGATTTAAGCCAAACGTTTACAAACGTTACGAAACAAACCCAAGCGTTTCACCTTTTTATCGATTAAAGCCAAACGTTTACAAACGTTACGAAACAAGTCCAAACGTTAAGCCTTTTTAGCGATTTAAGCCAAACGTTACTAAACAAAACTTAACGTTTAAACGTTACCAAACAAATCCAAACGTTTCATCTTTTTAGCAATATAAGCCAAACGTTTACAAAGGTTAGGAAACAAATCCAAGCGTTTCACCTTTTTAGCGATTTAAGCCAAACGTTTACAAACGTTACGAAACAAATCAAACATTTCACTTTTTTAGCGATTTAATCCAAACGTTTAAAACGATATGAAACAAATCCAAACATTTCAGCCTTTTAGCAATTTAAGCATAACGTTTACAAACGTTACGAAACAAATCCAAACGTTTTCCCATTTTAGAGATTTAATCCAAACATTTAAATCGTTATGAAACAAATCCAAACTTTTAGCCTTTTAGCGATTTATGCAAAACGTTTACAAACGTTACGAAACAAATCCAAACCTTTCATCTTTTTAGCAATATAAGCCAAACGTTTACAAACGTTTCGAAATAAATCGAAACGTTTTACCTTTTCAGCGATTTCAGCCATACTTTAACAAAGGTTATGAAACAAATCCAAATGTTTCACCTTTTTAGCCATTTTAACCAAACGATTACAAATGTTACGAAACTAATCAAACGTTTCACTTTTTAGCGATTTAAGCTGAACGTTTACAAACGTTACGAAACAAAACCAAATGTTTCATCTTTTTAGCGATTTTAGCCGAACGTTTACAAACGTTACGAAAAAAATCCAAGCATTTCACCTTTTAAGCCAAATGTTTACAAACGTTACGAAACAAATCCAAACGTTTCACCTTTTTAGCGATTTAAGATGAACGTTTACAAACGTTACGAAACAAAACAGAACATTTGACCTTTTTAGCAATTTAAGCCTAACCTTTAAAAACATTACGAAACAAATCCAACTGTTTCACCTTTTTAGCAATTTAAGCCAAAGGTTTACAAACGTTCCGAAACAAATCCAAGTGTTTCACCTTTTTAGTAACTTAAGCCAAACGTTTGCAAACGTTACAAAACAAATCCAAACGTTTCCCCTTTTTAGCGATTTAAGACAAACGTTTACAAACATTATAAAATAAAACCAAACGTTTAAAACGTTAAGAAACAAATCCAAACATTTCACATTTTTAGCGATTTAAGGCAAACCTTTACAAACATTACCAAACAATTCCACACGTTTCACATTTTTAGCGATATAAGCAAAACCTTTACAAACGTTTCGAAACAAAATCAAGTGTTTCACTTTTTAGCAATTTAAGACAAATGTTTACGAACGTTCCGAAACAAATCCAATCGTTTCACCGTGTTAGTAATTTAAGCCAAACATTTACAAACGTTGCAAAACAAATCCAAGAGTTTCACCTTTTTAGAAATTTAAGCCAAACTTTTACAAACTTTACGAAACAAATCGAAACGCTTTACCTTGTTGGCGATTTAAGCCAATCCTTTACAAACATTACTGAAACAAAACCAAACGTTTCACCTTTTTAGCAATTTAAGCCAAATGTTTACAAATGTTACGAAAAAAATCCAAATGTTTCCCCATTTTAGCAATTGAAGCCAAACGTTTAAAACGTTACAAAACAAATCCAAATGTTTCACCTTTTTTGCAATTTATGCCAAACGTTTACAAACGTTACGAAACAAATCCAAGCTTTTCACATTTTTAGTGATTGTAGCTAAACGTTTACAAACGTCACGAAACAAATCTAAATGTTTGACCTTTTTAGCGATATAAGCAAACGTTTACAAATGTTTCGAAAGAAATCCAAACATTTCACCTTTTTATCGATTTAAGCTAAACGTTTACAAATGTTATGAAACAAATCCAAATGTTTCCCCTTTTTAGCGATTAAAGCCAAACATTTATAAGCATTGCCAAAGTAATCCAAACGTTTTACATTTTTAGCGATTTAAGCGGAACGTTTACAAACGTTACGAAACAAAACCAAACGTTTCCCCTTTTTAGCGATTTTAGCCAAACGTTTTAAACGTTTCGAAACAAATCCAAACGTTTTATCTTTTTAGCGATTTAAGCCAAACGTTAACAAACGTTAAGAAACAAATCCAGACGTTTCTCCTTTTTAGAAATTGAAGCCAAACGTTTACAAACGTCACGAAACAAATCTAAACGTCCCACATTTTTAGCAATTTAAGCCAAACGTTTACAAATGTTACGAGAAAAAATACAAAGCGTTTTATTCTATTAGCAATTTAAGCCAAGCGTTTACAAATGTAACGAAACAAATTCAGGTGTTTCACCATTTTAGCAATTTAACCAAACGATTACAAATGTTACGAAACAAATCCATGCGTTTCACCTTGTAAACGTTACGAAAGAAATCCAAACGTTTCACGTTTTTATCGATTTAAGCCAAACATTTACAAACGGTACGAAACAAATCTAAACGTTTCACCTTTTTAGCGATTTAAGCCAAACGATTATAAACGCTACAAAACAAATCCGAACGTTTCACCTGTTTAGCAATTTAAGCCAAACGTTTACAAACGTTACAAAACAAATCCAAGCGTTTCTCGTTTTTAGCAATTGAAACCAAACGTTTACAAACGTTGCAAAACTAATCAAAGCGTTTCATCTTTCTAGGAATTTAAGCCAAACATTTACGAAGGTTACAAAATAAATCCAAACGTTTAACCTTTTTAGCAATTTAAGCCAAACAATTACAAATGATACGAAACAAATCCAAACGTTTCCCCTTTTTAGCGATTTAAGCCAAACGTTTACAAACGTTACGAAACAAATCCAAACGTTTCACGTTTTTATCGATTTAAGCCAAACGTTTACAAACGTTACGAAACAAATCCAAACGTTTCGCCTTTTTAGCGATATAAGCCAAACGTTACGAAACAAAACTTAACGTTTAAACGTTACGAAACAAATCCAAACGTTTCATCTTTTTAGCAATATAAGCCAAACGTTTACAAATGTTTCGAAACAAATCCAAACGTTTCACCTTTTTAGTGATTTAAGCCAAACGTTTACAAAGGTTAGGAAACAAATCCAAGCGTTTCACCTTTTTAGCGATTTAAGCCAAACGTTTACAAACGTTACGAAACAAATCAAACGTTTCACATTTTTAGCGATTTAATCCAAACGTTTAAAACGATATGAAACAAATCCAAACATTTCAGCCTTTTAGCAATTTAAGCATAACGTTTACAAATGTTACGAAACAAATCCAAACGTTTTCCCATTTTAGAGATTTAATCCAAACGTTTAAATCGTTATGAAACAAATCCAAACTTTTAGCCTTTTAGCGATTTATGCAAAACGTTTACAAACGTTACGAAACAAATCCAAACCTTTCATCTTTTTAGCAATAAACGTTAGGAAACAAATCAAAACGTTTTACCTTTTTAGTGATTTAAGCTGAACATTTTCAAACGTTACGAAACAAATCCAAACATTTCACCTTTTTACCGATTTAAGCTGAACATTTAAAAACGTTACGAAACAAAACCAAATGTTTCCCCTTTTTAGCAATTTAAGCCAAACGTTTAAAACGTTACGAAACAAATCCAAATGTTTCCCCATTTTAGTGATTTAAAACAAACGTTTAAAACGTTACGAAACAAATCCAAACAGTTCCCCTTTTAAGCGACTTAAGCCAAACATTTACAAATATTACAAAACAAATCCAAACTTTTCACCTTTTTAGTGATTGAAGTGTAATATCCCGTAAAATTTTACATTTTTTTTACATTTCAATTCCGACATTTTTCCCGGTCGTTTTGAAGTAATCTCGATATTAGTGGCTTGGTTCGAGTCGTTTGGTTTGGGTGTGATTTATTGGTTTAACCAATTATATATTTAAATCAAAAATAAAAAAAATAGAATTCATTCATTCCCGTTCGGGAATTGGAATTCCCGAACGGGAATCTCTTTTTTTTGGGCCTGGTCTCGTTCGAAACCAGGCATTCCCGAACGGGAATCATGGCCTGAAAGGTCATTCCCGTTCGGGAATCACATCAGCCCATAGGACCCTTTCGTGTGGCCCTTTTCGACCTCGTTTACGGCCCGCTTCCACTCGTTATATCAGCTCGACTTCTAAACAGAAAATCTTCACCACTCATCACTAAAACCCTAGCCGTTTTCCGCTTGTCATTTCGCTGAGTATCGAACTTGTTATCATCTTCCAAAGATCGCTGTTCGGTAAGTTTTCTGATTCTTATGAATTCCAGATTTTGCTTATGAACGACATTACGTAATTTGGTTCGTTCTCTTTCGTTTCTAGATCGAAACTGATTCCGTTTGATCTCAGACGTTCTAGACTCATATACCTTCGATTCCCCACCTCATTTTCGTTGAACGGTACGTGATCGACCTCGTTTCCATTCGCCGTACGGTTTCCGTTTTAAAGCTTTATATTTTCTGTTTTAGTTTTCTGGTTTCTGCCGTATGCTTTCTTCCTCTATTGGCTTTGTTTTTGATTCAAGATGTTCTTGTTATGGCTATATAACCATTGGGTATGATTAGGGATTAATAGTTAAAACCTTTGGAATGAGTTACACCATCGATCTTGCGTGATTGAATTTGGCCGATTATGAGTTTGTTACTGTTAACGTTTTTGAATTTTGGTGAGTGCTTAGGTTGAGTTTTTGGATTGATTTCATGCCATAGATTTGTGATGTAATTAGTTCATGAGGTCAAGACGTTTTTGGTTTGGGTTTCAAGTTCTGAAACTTGAGTTAGGGGCATGAATGGAGGTGTGGGGCGGGAATGGTGTTGTTTGAAATGAAAGAGGTGGTGAATAGGTTATTTTAATCACTAGATTATTTCCCTTTAATACAAATGATCCCTTAAGTTAATTACAATCTTTGAGATATGGATTTCGATTTGAAGTATAAATAAATATCGTAAACGCTAGAATTTATAATTAAGTTAATATAATTACTCGGGTAATTATATTTGACTACAAATGTCGTTTTGTCAAAAGTTGGCTAAATTACAATTTAGTCCCTGGACTTATTTTTATAACTCAATTAAGTGGATTTGTGATAAGTAAATTTATATTTTGTATTAATTATAAATAAAAGCAATTAATTTGATTTTTGGAAATCAAATTGGCTAAAGTACAATTTGGTCCCTAATTGGTTAAAGTGCAAATTGGCCCCTGAACTTTTATTTGACTTATTTAACTAAGTTTTTGGGGTTGTAACTTGGGTTACTTTGAATTGAAGTTATTGAGTTCCGCTTTTAAAATGGTTTATTATTTTATGGAATTATTTTATAAATATAAACTCGGGTTTATATTTGATAAACGTTTTGAGTCGGATTAGACTTGGGTCATCCGACAAGTGAAGTTAGCTTGGCAGTTAGTGATAACTCGGCTAACCCACTATTTGGAAATTATTTATTATTTAAAGTTATTAAATAATATTTATAAATTGGATTTTAAGCGGGAACTCAATAGACTTATATTAATTGGGCTTTATTACCTTTTGGATATATTTGTGTTACTTTGGATTGTTTATTACTACGTGTTAATTGTGATAGTCTTATGTGGTGTCTAGTACTCTATAGAGTTAGGGTCTGATTTTAATAATTATTTTATTGTCTAGACTCGTCTACTGTTCGTGCTTCAGAGGCGAATCAGAGTTAGTTGCTTGCCGGTATTTCACGTGGATTAGCAAGCAGTGAGTTTGTATTTACTATTTACCGCTTTATTAAGTAAATTGATATTTTAATACTAAATATATATACTGTACGTATATTTCGAACTGTTTTATATTATGGCTCTTAGTTGGAACGTGCTACCTAATGGGCATCATTAGGACTGCGTGCGCACCGGTATTGATCTGGGTAAGGTATATATGGAAATGTGGTAACTCGGTGTGAGCATAGCTCTCGGGACCAGGTAGAGTAACTCGGTGTAGCTCAGCTCTCGGGACTCTGGTATAAGTGTGGTCAGTGGTAACTCGGTGTAGCTCAGCTCTCGGGACCAGACCTATTGGATTATGATTATTATTTAGAATTGTGGATTAGGGTTCCAACTATTATCTGTAATATCGTTATTAAATGTTTTAAACGTTTTAAAGGTTTTCCACTTAATAAATGTAAATAGTGGTATGAACTCATCTCAGTATATCTCACCCCGTTGTTTTCCCAATTTTTCCCAGGGTTATGATCTGAGAGAGTCTGGTGATCTCCGCATTTACTTTTCCTCGGAGGTTCCATTTATTTTGATAAACTGTCAAACTATTTTATTCTTAGACCGCAGTAGTTGACTAGACGTCTTATTTATTGTTACAGTTGTTTGTCGGATTGGTCTGACTGGTTATATTGCTCTGGCATGTTATGTATTTATTTCGGATTATTTATGTTATGCCTATTTTAGACCCAAAAATTGAATAAGCATGTTATATTAACTGTTGAACATTATAACTGCTAGTTTTAGGCTGAAGTCTCGGTTGCCCCCGAGCATTGGTTTTCTGCAGGTTTATGTGTTTATGAATTAAATGAAAGGCTAGCTACGGGTTTCGGTACTACATTACCCATACCCTAGCGCCGGTCGCGATTCATGAAAATGGGTCGTGACAAACTTGGTATCAGAGCTTTGGTTTCAAACCAAGGCCATTGCTTGCTATGTGTTTACTCTGTTAAGTTTGGTTGTGTCTTAGGAACTACTGCGGATATAGGATTCTGTCATGTCTTTAAAAACGTCATCTTTTGATTTTAAAAACATTCTGCCTACACCAATAGGATTGCGTCGAGTCAGTTATTATATGTTGATTTGATGCGGTTAAACGTTAATTTTATTTCACTTGGGTGAATATTTTATTGCTGTTGATTTCTTGGGAAATCCTATATGTTGCTTGTTTTGTTCATAATTGTGTATGAAATATCTGTGTATTTAAATTGTTTTTGTTCAATCCTTAGGATATGGACAATGTTGTTCGTACTCGTGCTCGTGCTGCGGCAGAGCAAGAAGCTGTGGCTGATGATGCGATTTCCATGGAAGTCGATCAGAACGTACCACCAGTTCAGGCTAATGCTGGACGTGGTCGAGGTGGAGGTGCTGGCAGAGGTAGAGGTGCTGGTAGAGGCAGAGGAGCTGGTGCTGGTAGAGGTGGAGCTAGAGGACGCGGTGCAGCAGGTGTTCAGGCACCGAATGTGCAGCAGGCACCAGAGGTGCAACAAGCACCAAATATGCAAGCGTTCGACTTCACTACTTTCTTGGCTGGCGTTGTCGAAATGCAGAACAATCAGGCTCTGCTGCAGAATCAGTGTAATATACTGGGTCAGTTAGCGCAGCAACAGCAACCTCAGGCTGGTGTTGTAGCTGGTGTTGGTGGACTTGCTGGTGTCGGTCATATTCCGACGGACAGAGAGTTGGTGATGATCTACTTGAAGTTGAATCCGACTTCTTTTGATAGTACTGGGGATGCTCTGGACTTTTTGGAGGAATTTGAGTACAACAGTCAGAGGATTCAGGCTTCTGATCGTCAATCAGTGATGCTTGTGGAGATGTCACTGAAGGGTCCAGCTAAGGACTGGTATCGCGATAACATCAGACCAGTTATGGATACTTTGTCTTGGGCTGATTTTGTGGTCAGGTTCAGAGGTTACTATCTACCCTTCTCTGTTACTGAGAGTTTTAGAGAAAAGCTGCTCACTTTGAAGAAGGGGGATAGATCGGTGACAGACTACACTACTGAGTTTGTACGTTTGGGGCGGTTTGCTACAGATCTACAGGGTGATCAAGAGCGAGTGAACGACCGTTATATTAGGGGTTTAGGCTCGGAGTTTCTCCCTTTGCTGATAGGGACAAACATGGAGTTTGCCCGGTTAGTGGATAGTGCGCGGCGGATGGAGAATTCGATGGTTCAGTTTGGGACGATCTCTGACCCTTTCCAGAATCAGAAGGGAAAGAGTGACGTTCCTAGTGGGGGGCAGCAGGCCCCAGTGCAGCATGGTAGTGGGAACTACTACAGTGGCTCTTCTCAGGCCAACAGGGGGAGTCGACGGACTCACAACAAAGGGAGGCATAGTGCCAGGAGTGCTCCGTACAGTTCCAGTAGAAGTGGGAGCAACCGTGGTTCAGGACGCGGGTACACTGGTGGATCGAACTTTCCGTTCTGCCAGAATTGCAGACGCAGGCACTATGGTCAGTGTCAGTTAGCTCCTGGAGGTTGTTTTACTTGTGGCCAGCCGGGTCATTTTTCTAGGGAGTGTCCGACATCTGGGCAGCAGATGTCTAACTCCAGTGTGGCGCAGTCATCTTATCAGCAGCAGAGACCTGCGTTTACACAGTCTGTAGGGTACTCCCAACCTGCAGCATCTTTTGGTGGCCAGCGGGGCCGTGGTTCTGGTGGCAGAGGTTTTGGTGGCCGTGGTAACGGAGGTAGAGGTTCCAACGGTTATGGTACTGGACAGAGTTCGCAGCAGCAGCCGCATGGTCAGGCCAGAGTGTTCGCACTTACTCCTCAGGATGCGCGTGCATCAAACGCTGTGGTGCAAGGTACCATCCCGATTTCTTTTACTGATGCTTCGGTATTATTTGATGCGGGTGCGACCCATTCGTTTGTTTCTACTTGTTTTGCTGGGAAATTGGGTAGAGCACCATCTGTTTTGAGTGAACCTCTAGCTGTGTCTACACCTATGTCTGAAGGTGTAGTAGTGGACGTCGTCTATCCTTCTTGTCCTGTGGTTATTCAGGGTAGAGAACTATGTGCTGATTTGATTGTACTTGACGTTCTTTCTTTTGATGTTATCTTGGGGATGGACTGGTTGTCACGCCATTATGCTTCTATTTACTGTCGAGGAAAGTCAGTAGAGTTCAGGATTCCAGGTGATTTACCTTTTTCCTTTCAGGGGGAAAAGGCAGAGACACCTAAGAATCTGATTTCCGCCATCAAGGCGAAGCGGATGTTAGGCAAGGGTTGCCAGGGTTTTCTTGCTGTGGTTCGTGATTTGGAGACTAGTAGTGGTGATATGCATAGTGTTCCGATAGTGAATGAGTTCACTGATGTGTTTCCAGAGTAATTGCCTGGATTACCACCTGATCGTGATATTGAGTTTTGCATTGATGTGGTTTCTGGTACAGCTCCGATTTCGATACCGCCGTATCGGATGGCTCCTGCAGAGCTGAAGGAGTTGAAGGACCAGTTACAAGAGTTGTCGGATAGCGGGTTCATCAGACCGAGTACTTCTCCGTGGGGTGCTCCAGTTCTGTTTGTAAAAAAGAAAGACGGTTCCTTTCGGCTGTGTATCGACTACAAACAGTTGAATAAGGCTACTGTCAAGAACAGATATCCTCTTCCTCGCATCGATGATCTGTTTGACCAGTTGCAGGGTGCGAAGTGTTTTTCCAAGATTGATTTGAGGTCTGGGTATCATCAGCTACGGATCCGTGATGCAGATGTGCCTAAGACTGCTTTTCGGACTCGTTATGGACATTTTGAGTTTCTGGTTATGTCCTTTGGTCTGACGAACGCACCAGCAGCGTTTATGGATATGATGAACAGAGTGTTCAAGCCGTTTTTGGATCAATTTGTTATCGTCTTCATTGATGACATTTTGATCTATTCTCGGAGTGAGGAGGAGCATGCTTACCATTTGAGGACTATACTACAGACGTTGCATGAGCATCAGTTGTACGCTAAGTTCTCAAAATGTGAGTTCTGGTTGGATCAGGTTACCTTTCTAGGACACGTGGTGTCGAAAGATGGGATCAAGGTTGATCCGAAGAAGATTGAGGCGGTTATGGATTGGCAGAGGCCAAGGTCAGTTACCGAGATCAGAAGTTTTCTGGGTTTAGCTGGCTACTATCGTCGGTTCGTGCAAGATTTCTCCAGAATATCTGCACCTTTGACTAAACTGACACAGAAGGGTGTCAAGTTTGAGTGGACTGACAAGTGCGAGGCGAGCTTTGAGAAGCTCAACGAGATTTTGACTACAGCTCCGGTTTTGGCATTGCCTTCTGGCATTGATGGGTTCACAGTGTATTGTGATGCGTCTCGGATTGGTTTGGGTTGCGTTCTAATGCAACATGGACAGGTGATTGCTTATGCTTCCAGACAGTTGAAGAAGCATGAGGTGAATTACCCTACTCATGATTTAGAGTTGGCAGCTGTGGTTTTTGCACTGAAAATCTGGAGGCATTATTTGTATGGTGCTACTTGTGATATTTTCACTGATCATAAGAGTCTGAAGTATATCTTTGATCAGAGAGAATTGAACTTGAGACAGAGGAGATGGTTAGAGTTGCTGAAGGACTACGACTGTACTATTCAGTACCATCCTGGTAAGCTAATGTGGTAGCCGATGCGTTGAGTCGCAAGTCTTCAGGCAGTTTGGCTCATATTTCTGAGATTGGGCGTAGACCCATGGTTAGAGAGGCACAGTTTGATAGCTTCAGGCTATGGATTTCAGATTTCTCAGACTGGTTATTTGTTAGCACAGTTGCAAGTGCAACCCGTTTTGATTGATCGGATTAAAGCTTTACAAGCTGAGGATTCACAGTTGAAACAGATTATTGAGGAGGTTCAGCATGATGGAAATCCTGAATTTACATTTGTGGATGGTGTTCTGAGACATGGTTCGAGATTGTGTGTTCCGGATTCAGATGGTTTGAGGGACCAGATTCTGGAAGAAGCGCACAAGTCTGCTTATAGTGTTCATCCGGGTTCTACTAAGATGTACCATGATCTTAAGGGTACCTACTGGTGGAGCGGGATGAAGAAGGATGTCGCTGAGTATGTTTCTAAGTGTCTGACTTGCCAGCAGGTGAAGCTGGAACATCAGAGACCTTTTGGCTATCTGCAACCACTACCTATTCCAGAGTGGAAGTGGGAGCGGGTTGCTATGGATTTTGTGGTTGGGTTACCACGTACTCGACAGGGATACGATTCCATCTGGGTGATAGTTGACCGTATGACTAAGTCAGCTCATTTCCTTCCGATAAAGGTTTCGTATACTGCTTCGAGGTTGGCTCAGTTGTACATCGACAGGATTGTCAGTTTGCATGGTGTACCGGTTTCCATTGTTTCAGACAGAGGTTCTGTGTTTACTTCGAGGTTTTGGAAAGCGTTACAGAAATCCTTGGGTTCTCAGTTGGATTTCAGTACAGCTTTTCATCCTCAGACTGACGGTCAGTCTGAGAGGACTATTCAGACGTTGGAGGATATGCTCAGGATGTGTGTTCTCGATTTTCAGGGTAGCTGGGATACTCATTTGCCGTTGATTGAGTTTTCCTATAACAACAGTTATCATGCGAGTATCGAGATGGCGCCGTATGAGGCTTTGTACGGGCGCAAGTGTAGATCTCCTATCTGTTGGGAGGAGGTCGGAGAGCGTAAACTCTCGGGAGCGGAGATTATTCAGATTACCTCTGAGAAGGTACCGTTGATTAAGCGGAGGTTAGAGACTGCTTTTAGTCGGCACAAGAGTTATGCGGATCCGAAGAGGAAAGACGTTGAGTTCCAGGTTGGTGATTTCGTGTTTCTTCGGGTTTCGCCTATGAAAGGCGTAGTTCGTTTTGGCGTCAAGGTAAAATTGGCACCGAGGTATATTGGTCCTTATGAGATTTCGGAGAGGATTGGAGCTGTGGCTTATCGTCTGGTTCTACCGCCAGACATGTCGTTAGTACATCCTGTGTTTCACGTTTCTATGTTGAGAAAGTGCGTTTCTGATCCTTCGCACGTGATTGTGCCTCAGAGTGTTGAGATTGACCAGGAGCTGTCCTATGAGGAACAGCCAGTTGAGATTGTTGATACGCAGGTGCGTAAATTGCGGAACAAGGAGATTCCGATGGTCAAAGTTCTCTGGCGCAATCATTCTATAGAGGAGTGTACTTGGAAGACCGAGTTGGATATGCGGAATCGCTATCCTTTTCTATTTCCGTGAGGTACAATATCTTGATTTCTGTGACTTTTTATAATTTTTACTGTGTTACGTGTTGTTCTGGTGTGATATTACTTGTCGTGGTAAATTCGAGGACGCATTTTTAATTAGTTGGGGAGAATGTAATATCCCGTAAAATTTTACATTTTTTTTACATTTAAATTCCGACATTTTTCCCGGTCGTTTTGAAGTAATCTCGATATTAGTGGCTTGGTTCGAGTTGTTTGGTTTGGGTGTGATTTATTGGTTTAACCAATTATATATTTAAATCAAAAATAAAAAAAAATAGAATTCATTCATTCCCGTTCGGGAATTGGAATTCCCGAACGGGAATCTCTTTTTTTTGGGCCTGGTCTCGTTCGAGACCAGGCATTCCCGAACGGGAATCATGGCCTGAAAGGCCATTCCCGTTCGGGAATCACATCAGCCCATAGGACCCTTTCGTGTGGCCCTTTTCGACCTCGTTTACGGCCCGCTTCCACTCGTTATATCAGCTCGACTTCTAAACAGAAAATCTTCACCACTCATCACTGAAACCCTAGCCGTTTTCCGCTTGTCATTTCGCTGAGTATCGAACCTGTTATCATCTTCCAAAGATCGCTGTTCGGTAAGTTTTCTGATTCTTATGAATTCCAGATTTTGCTTATGAACGACATTACGTAATTTGGTTCGTTCTCTTTCGTTTCTAGATCGAAACTGATTCCGTTTGATCTCAGACGTTCTAGACTCATATACCTTCGATTCCCCACCTCATTTTCGTTGAACGGTACGTGATCGACCTCGTTTCCATTCGCCGTACGGTTTCCGTTTTAAAGCTTTATATTTTCTGTTTTAGTTTTCTGGTTTCTGCCGTATGCTTTCTTCCTCTATTGGCTTTGTTTTTGATTCAAGATGTTCTTGTTATGGCTATATAACCATTGGGTATGATTAGGGATTAATAGTTAAAACCTTTGGAATGAGTTACACCATCGATCTTGCGTGATTGAATTTGGCCGATTATGAGTTTGTTACTGTTAACGTTTTTGAATTTTGGTGAGTGCTTAGGTTGAGTTTTTGGATTGATTTCATGCCATAGATTTGTGATGTAATTAGTTCATGAGGTCAAGACGTTTTTGGTTTGGGTTTCAAGTTCTGAAACTTGAGTTAGGGGCATGAATGGAGGTGTGGGGCGGGAATGGTGTTGTTTGAAATGAAAGAGGTGGTGAATAGGTTATTTTAATCACTAGATTATTTCCCTTTAATACAAATGATCCCTTAAGTTAATTACAATCTTTGAGATATGGATTTCGATTTGAAGTATAAATAAATATCGTAAACGCTAGAATTTATAATTAAGTTAATATAATTACTCGGGTAATTATATTTGACTACAAATGTCGTTTTGTCAAAAGTTGGCTAAATTACAATTTAGTCCCTGGACTTATTTTTATAACTCAATTAAGTGGATTTGTGATAAGTAAATTTATATTTTGTATTAATTATAAATAAAAGCAATTAATTTGATTTTTGGAAATCAAATTGGCTAAAGTACAATTTGGTCCCTAATTGGTTAAAGTGCAAATTGGCCCCTGAACTTTTATTTGACTTATTTAACTAAGTTTTTGGGGTTGTAACTTGGGTTACTTTGAATTGAAGTTATTGAGTTCCGCTTTTAAAATGGTTTATTATTTTATGGAATTATTTTATAAATATAAACTCGGGTTTATATTTGATAAACGTTTTGAGTCGGATTAGACTTGGGTCATCCGACAAGTGAAGTTAGCTTGGCAGTTAGTGATAACTCGGCTAACCCACTATTTGGAAATTATTTATTATTTAAAGTTATTAAATAATATTTATAAATTGGATTTTAAGCGGGAACTCAATAGACTTATATTAATTGGGCTTTATTACCTTTTGGATATATTTGTGTTACTTTGGATTGTTTATTACTACGTGTTAATTGTGATAGTCTTATGTGGTGTCTAGTACTCTATAGAGTTAGGGTCTGATTTTAATAATTATTTTATTGTCTAGACTCGTCTACTGTTCGTGCTTCAGAGGCGAATCAGAGTTAGTTGCTTGCCGGTATTTCACGTGGATTAGCAAGCAGTGAGTTTGTATTTACTATTTACCGCTTTATTAAGTAAATTGATATTTTAATACTAAATATATATACTGTACGTATATTTCGAACTGTTTTATATTATGGCTCTTAGTTGGAACGTGCTACCTAATGGGCATCATTAGGACTGCGTGCGCACCGGTATTGATCTGGGTAAGGTATATATGGAAATGTGGTAACTCGGTGTGAGCATAGCTCTCGGGACCAGGTAGAGTAACTCGGTGTAGCTCAGCTCTCGGGACTCTGGTATAAGTGTGGTCAGTGGTAACTCGGTGTAGCTCAGCTCTCGGGAACAGACCTATTGGATTATGATTATTATTTAGAATTGTGGATTAGGGTTCCAACTATTATCTGTAATATCGTTATTAAATGTTTTAAACGTTTTAAAGGTTTTCCACTTAATAAATGTAAATAGTGGTATGAACTCATCTCAGTATATCTGACCCCGTTGTTTTCCCAATTTTTCCCAGGGTTATGATCTGAGAGAGTCTGGTGATCTCCGCATTTACTTTTCCTCGGAGGTTCCATTTATTTTGATAAACTGTCAAACTATTTTATTCTTAGACCGCAGTAGTTGACTAGACGTCTTATTTATTGTTACAGTTGTTTGTCGGATTGGTCTGACTGGTTATATTGCTCTGGCATGTTATGTATTTATTTCGGATTATTTATGTTATGCCTATTTTAGACCCAAAAATTGAATAAGCATGTTATATTAACTGTTGAACATTATAACTGCTAGTTTTAGGCTGAAGTCTCGGTTGCCCCCGAGCATTGGTTTTCTGCAGGTTTATGTGTTTATGAATTAAATGAAAGGCTAGCTACGGGTTTCGGTACTACATTACCCATACCCTAGCGCCGGTCGCGATTCATGAAAATGGGTCGTGACATGAAGTCGAACATTTACGAAGGTTACAAAACAAATCCAAACGTTTCACCTTTTTAGCGATTGAAGCCAAATGGTTACAAACGTTACGAAACAAATCCAAGCGTTTCACATTTTTAGCAATTTATGCCAAACGTTTACAAACGTTACGAATCAAAAACCAAGTGTTTCACCTTTTAAGCAATTTAAGCCAAACGTTTACAAACGTATCGAAACAAATCCAAGAGTTTCATCTTTTTAGTAATTTAAGCAAAATGTTTACAAACGTTACGAAACAAATCCAAGCGTTTCACCATTATAGCTATTTAAGCCAAACGTTTACAAACGTTGTGCAACAATTCCAAACATTTCACTTTTAAAGCGATTTAAGCCAAACGTTTACATACGGTACGAAACAAATCCAAACGTTTCACCTTTTTAGCAATTGAAGTTAAACTTTTACAAACGTTACGAAACAAATCCAAACGTTTTACCTTTTTAGCCATTTAAGCCAAACGTTTACAAACGTTACGAAACAAATACAAACGTTTCACCATATTGGCAATTTAAGCCAAACGTTTACAAACGATATGAAACCAATCCAAACGTTTCACCTTTTTGGCGATTTAAGCCAAACGTTTACAAACGTTACGAAACAAAACCAAATATTTCACCTTTTTAGCGATTTAAGCCAAACGTTTACAAACGTTACGAAACAAATCCAAATGCTTCACCTTTTTAGAAATTTAAGGAAAACATTTACAAACGTTACGAAACAAATCCAAGCGTTTCACCTTTTTAGCAATTTAAGCCAAACTTTCACAAACATTGCGAAACAAATCAAAGCGTTTCACCTTTTTAGCAATTTAAACCAAACGTTTACAAACGTTACGAAAACAAATCCAAGTGTTTCACCTTTTTAGCAATTTAAGCCAAAAGTTTACAAACGTTACGAAACAAATCCAAACGATTCACCTTTTTAGTTATTTAAGCCAAACGTTTACAAATGTTCAGAAACAAAACAAAAAGTTTCACCTTTTTAGCGATTTTGGCCAAACGTTTACAAACGTTACGAAAAAAATTCAATCGTTTCCCAATTTTAGCGATTTAAGCCAAACGTTTATAACGTTACGAAACAAAACAAAAAGTTTCACCTTATTAGCAATTGAAGCCAAACGTTTAGAAACGTTACGAAACAAATCCAAACGTTCCACCTTTTTAGCGATTGAAGCCAAACGTTTACAAACGTTACGAAACAACTCCAAACGTTTACAAATGTTATGAAACAAAACCAAGCGTTTCACCTTTTAGAAATTTAAGCGAAACGTTTACAAACGTTACCAAGCAAATCCAAGAGTTTCCACCTTTTTAGCAATTTAAGACAAACGTTTACAAACGTTACGAAACAAATCCAAACGTTTCACATTTTTAGCAATTTAATCCACACGTTTACAAATGTTACGAAACAAATCCAAGTGTTTCACCTTTTTAGCCATTTAAGCGAAACGTTTACAAACGCTACGAAACAAATCCAAGCATTTCACCTTTTTAGTAATTTAAGCCAAACGTTTACAAAAGTTACGAAACAAATCAAACGTTTCACCTTTTTAGCGATTTAAGCCAAACGTTTACAGACAGTACGAAACAAATCGAAACGTTTCACCTTTTTAGCGATTTATGCCAAACATTTAGAAACGCTACAAAACAAATTCAAATGTTTCCCCTTTTTAGCAATTTAAGCCTAACGTTTACAAATGTTACGAAACAAATCCAAGTGTTTCACCTTTTTAGCAATTTAAGACAAACATATACAAACGTTACGAAATGAATGAAAGCGTTTCACCTTTTTAGCAATTTAAGCCAAACATTACGAAACAAATCCAAACGTTTCGCCTTTTTAGCGACTTAAGCCAAACGTTTACAAACGTTGTGAAACAAATCCAAACGTTTCCTCTTTTTAGCTATTTAAGCCAAACGTGTAAAAATGTTACGAAACAAAACCAAACGTTTCACGTTTTTAGCGACTTAAGCCAAACGTTTACAAACGTTACGAAGCAAAACCAAACGTTTAAAACATTACGAAAGAAATCCAAATGTTTCACATTTTTAGCGATTTAAGCCAAACGTTTACAATTATTACAAAACAAAACCAAACGGTTCACCTTTTTAGCAATTTAATCCAAACGTTTATAAATGTTACAAAACAAATCCAAGCATTTCACATTTTTAGCAATTTAAGACAAACATTTACAAACGTTTTACGAATCAAATCCAAGTGTTTCACCTTTTAAGAAATTTAAGCCAAACATTTACAAACGTATCGAAACAATTCCAAGAGTTTCACCTTTTTAGTAATTTAAGCCAAACGTTTACAAACGTTACGAAACAAATCCAAGCGTTTCACCTATATAGCAATTTAAGCCAAACGTTTACAAACATTACGAAACAATTCCAAACATTTAACCTATTAAGCGATATAAGCGAAACGTTTACAAACGGTACGAAACAAATCCAAACGATTCACCTTTATAGCGATTGAAACGAAACGTTTACAAACGTTGGGAAACAAATCCAAACGTTTCACCTTTTTTAGTGATTTTAGCTAAACATTTACAAACGTTATGACAAAAATTCAATCGTTTCCCCATTTACCGATTTAAGCCAAATGTTTAGAAAGGTTACGAAACAAATCTAAACGTTTCCCCTTTTTAGCGATTGAAGCCAAACGTTTAGAAACGTTACGAAACAAATCCAAATGTTTTGCCTTTTTAGCGATTGAAGCCAAACGTTTAGAAACGTTACGAAACAAATTGAAACGTTTCACCTTTTTTGCGATTGAAGCCCAACGCTTACAAATGTTAGGAAACACATCCAAACGTTTCACATTTTTAGCAATTTAAGCTAAACGTTTACAAATGTTATGAAACAAAACCAAGCATTCCACCTTTTTAGCAATTTTAGCGAAACGCTTACAAACGTTACGAAACAAATCCAAGCGTTCCCACCTTTTTAGAAATTTAAGACAAACGTTTACAAACGATACAAAACAAATCCAAACGTTTCACAGTTTTAGCGATTTAATCCAAATGTTTACAAATGTTACGAAACAAATCCAAGTGTTTCACCTTTTTAGCAATTTAAGCCAAACGTTTACAAACGCTACGAAACAAATCAAACGTTTCACCTTTTGAGCGATTTAAGCCAAACGTTTATAGACGGTACGAAACAAATCCAAATGTTTCACCTTTTCAGCGATTTATTCCAAACATTTAGAAATGCTACGAAATAAATCCAAATGTTTCACCTTTTTATTAATTTATGACTAACGTTTACAAATGTTATGAAACAAATCCAAGCATTTCTACTTTTTATCAATTTAAGCCAAACGTATACAAAGGTTACAAAATAAACGAAAGAGTTTCACCTTTTTAGGAATTTAACCAAACATTTACAAACGTTACGAAACAAATCCAAATATTTCACCTTTTTAGCGATTTAAGCCAAACGTTTACAAACGTATGAAACAAATCCAAACGTTTTCCCTTTTTAGCGATTTAAGCCAAACGTTTACAAAGGCTACAAAACAAATCCAAATTTTTCTCCTTTTTGGCAATTTAATTCAAATGTTTACAGACGTTGCAAAACAAATCCAAGCTTTTCACCTTTTTAGCAATTTAAGCCAAATGTTTACAAACGTTATAAAGCAAATCCAAGTGTTTCTCCTTTTTAGCAATTTAGGCCAAATGTATACAAACTTTACGAAACAAATTCAAATGTTTCACCTTTTTAGCAATTTAAGCTAAAAGTTTAAAAACATTACGAAACATATCCGACCGGTTCACCTTTTTAGCGATTTAAGCTAAATATTTACAAATGTTACAAAACAAATCCAAACGTTTCACCTTTTTAGCAATATAAGCCAAACGTTTACAAACATTACGAAACAAATCCAAACGTTTCCCCTTTTTACCGTGTTTAGCCAAACGTTTACAAACGTTACGAAACAAAACGAAACGTTTAAACGTTACGAAACAAATCCAAACGTTTCACATTTTTAGCGATTTAATCCAAACGTTTACAAATGTTACGAAACAAATCCAAGCGTTTCACCTATTTAACAATTTAAGCCAAACAATTACAAACAATACGAAACAAATCCAAGCGTTTCACGTTTTTTGCAATTAAAGCCAAGCGTTTACAAACGTCACAAAACAAATTCAAACGTTTCACCTTTTTAGCGATTTTAGCCAAACGTTTACAAACGGTACGAAACAAATCCAAACATTTGACTTTTTTAGCAATTTAAGCCAAACGTTTAGAAACTCTACGAAACAAATCCAAACGTTTCACCTTTTAGCAATTTAGGTTTAACATTTACAAACGTTACGAAATAAATCCAAGCGTTTCTCCTTTTTAGCAATTTATGCAAAACGTATACAAACGCTACGAAATAAATGAAAGTGTTTAACCTTTTTAGCAATTTAAGCCAAACGTTTACAATCGTTACGAAAAAAATCCAAACGATTCACCTTTTTAGTTATTGAAGCCAAATGTTTACAAACGTTACGCAACAAATCCAAACGTTTCGGAAAAAATCCAAACGTTTAGAATGTTACGAAGAAAATTTAAACGTTTCTCCTTTTTAAAGATTTAAGCCAAACATTTACAAACGTTACGAAACAAAGCCAAACGTCTACAAACGTTACGAAACAAATACAAGCATTTCACCTTTATAGGAATTTAAGCCAAATGTTCACAAACATTACGAAATAAAACCAAACGTTTGACCTTTTTAGCCATTTATGCCAAATGTTTACAAAGGTTACGAAATAAATCAAAGAGTTTCACCTTTTTAGTAATTTAAGGTAAATGTTTAGAAACATTATGGAAAAAACCAAACTTTTCACATTTTTAGCGATTTAAGCCAAACGTTTACAAACGTTACGAAACAAATCCAAACGTTTCACCTTTTTAGCGATTGAATCCAAATATTTACAAACGTTACGAAACAAATCCAAACTTTTCACCTTTTTATTGATTGAAGCCAAACGTTTACAAACGTTACGAAATAAATCCAAACGTTTACCCTTTATAGCGATTTAAGCCACACGTAAAGGTTACGAAACATATTTAAACGTTTCACCTATTTAGCGATTTAAGCCAAACGTTTACAAACGTTACGGAACAAATACAAACGGTTCACATTTTTAGCGATTTAAGCCGAACGTTTACAAACGTTACGAAACAAAACCAAACGTTTAAAACGTTACGAAACAAATCCAAATGTTTCCCCATTTTAGCGATTTAAGCCAAACATTTAAAATGTTACAAAACAAATCCAAACGCTTCACCTTTTTAGCGATTTATGCCAAACTTTTACAAACGTTACGAAACAAATCTAAACGTTTCACCTTTTTAGCGATTGAAGCCAAACGTTTACAAACGTTTCGAAAGAAATCCAAACGTTTCATATTTTTAGCAATTTAAGAAAAATGTTTACAAACGTTACAAAACAAATCCAAACGTTTCCCCTTTTTTGCGATATAAGCCAAACGTGTACAAAGGTTATGAAACAACACCAAACGTTTCACCTCTTTAGCAACATAAGTCAAACGTTTTCAAACGTTACGAAACAAATCAAAATGTGTAACCTTTTTTGGCAATTTAAGCCAAACGTTTACAAACGATATGAAACAAGTCCAAACGTTTCCCCTTTTTTGCGATGTAAACCAAACATTTACAAACGTTACGAAACAAATACAAACGTTTTACATTTTTGGCGATTTAAGCCGACTGTTTACAAATATTACGAAACAAAACCAAACGTTTAAAACGTTACGAAACAAATCCAAACATTTCACCTTTTTAGCAATTTAAACCAAACATTTACAAACATTAAGAAACAAATCCAATCGTTTCACTTTTTCAGCAATATAAGCCAAAACGTTTAAGTACGAAACGAAATTTCAAACGTTACACCTTTTTAGCGATTTAAGCCAAACGTTTATAAACATTACGAAATAAATCTAGACGTTTCACCTTTTTAGCGATTTAAGCCAAACATTTACAAACGTTACGAAACAAATCCCAACGTTTTGCCTTTTTAGCAATTTAAGCAAAACGTTTACAAACGTTACAAAACAAATCTAAACGTTTCACATTTTTAGCGATTTAAGCCAAACCCATACAAGCGTTACAAAACAAAATCAAGCGTTTCACCTTTTTAGCAATTTAAGCCAATCGTTTACAAATGTTACGAAACAAATTCAAGCGTTTCACCTTTTTAGAAATTTAAGACAAACGTTTACAAACGTTCTGACACAAATTCAAGCGTTTGAACTTTTTAGTAATTTAACCCAATCATTGACAAACGTTACGAAACATATCCAAGCGTTTCACCTTTTTAGCAATTTAAGCCAAACGTTACGAAACAAATCCAAACGTATAACCTTTTTAGCTATTTAAGTCGAACGTTTACAAACGTTACAAAACACAACCAAACATTTCACCTTTTTAGCAATATAAGCCAAACGTTTACAAGCGTTACAAAAAAAAATCCAAACGTTTCCCCATTTTAGCGATTTAAGCCAAACATTTAAAGCGTTACGAAACAAATCCAAACTTTTCACCTTTTTAACCATATATGCCAAAGTTTTACAAACGTTACGAAACAAATCCAAATGCTTCACCTTTTTAGCGATTGAAGCCAAACGCTTACTAACGTTACGAAACAAATCCAAACGTTTCACCTTTTTAGCGATTGATGCCAAACTTTTACAAAAGTTACAAAACAAATCCAAACGTTTCCCCTTATTAGCAATTTAAGCCAAACGTTTACAAAAGTTACGAAAGAAATCCAAACGTTTCACCTTTTTAGCGATTTAAGCCAAACGTTTACAAAGGTTATGAAATAAATCCAAATGTTTAACCTATTAAGCCATTTTAGCCAAATGTTAACAAACGCTACGAAACAAATCAAAGAGTTTCACCTTTTTACAAATGATACGAAACAAATCCAAGCATTTCACCTTTTTAGCAATTTAATGCAAACGTTTATAAACGTTACGAAACAAATCCAAGCGTTTCACATTTTTTGCGATTGCAGCCAAATGTTTACAAACGTAATGAAACAAATCCAAACGTTTCTCCTTTTTAGAAATTAAAGCCAAACGTTTACAAACGTTACGAAACAAATCCAAATGTTTCACCTTTTTAGCAATTTAAGCCAGACGTTTACAAACGTTGCAAAACAAATCCAAACGTTTCACCTTTTTAGCAATTTAAGCCACACATTTACAAACGTTACGAAACAAATCCAAACGTTTCACCTTTTTAACGATTTAAGCCAAACATTTACAAACGTTACGAAACGCCTTTTTAGCAATTTAAGCCAAATGTTTACAAACGTTACGAAACAAATCCAAACGTTTCGCCTTTTTAGCAATATAAGCCAAACGTTTACAAACGATACGAAACAAGTCCAAACGTTTCCCCTTTTAAGCCATTTAAACCAAACTTTTACAAACGATGCGAAACAAGTCAAACATTTCCCCTTTTTAGCAATCTAAGCCAAACGTCTACAAACATTACGAACCAAATACAAACGTTTATCATTTTTAGCGATTTAAGCCGAACGTTTACAAACGCTACGAAACAAAACCAAACGTATAAAACGTTACGAAACAAATCCAAACGTTTCACCTTTTTAGCAATTTATGCCAAACATTTACAAACGTTAAGAAACAAATCCAAGCGTTTCACCTTTTCAGTAATTTAGGCCAAACATTTACAAACGTTACGAAATTTCAAACGTTTCACCTTTTTAGCGATTTAAGCCAAACGTTTACAAACATTACGAAATAAATCTAAACGTTTCACCCTTTTAGCGATTTAAGCCAAACGTTTATAAATGTTACGAAACAAATCCAAATGTTTCGCCTTTTTAGCAATTTAAGCCAAACATTTTTAAACGTTTCGAAACAAATCCAAACGTTTCACCTTTTGAGCGATTTAAGCCAAACGTTTACAAACGTTACGAAATAATTGAAAACGTTTAAAACGATACGAAACAAATCCAAACGTTTCAAATTTTTAGCGGTTTAAGTCAAACCTTTACAAGCGTTACGAAACAAAACCAAGCCTTTCACCTTTTTAATTCTTTAAGACAAATGTTTAAAAATGTTCCGAAACAAATTCAATCGTTTCAACTTTTTAGCAATTTAAACCAAACGTTTACAAACGTTACGAAACAAATTCAAGCGTTTCACCTTTTTAGCAATTTATGCCAAACGTTTAAAAACATTATGAAATAAATCCAAACGTTTTACCTTTTTAGCGATTTAAGCCGAACGTTTACAAACCAAACATTTCACCATTTTAGTAATATAAGCCAAATATTTACAAACTTTACGAAACAAATCCAAACGTTTCCCCATTTTAGCGATTTAAGCCTAACCTTTAAAACGTTCTTAAACAAATCTAAACATTTCACCTTTTTAGAGATTTATGCCATATGTTTACATACGTTACGAAACAAATCCAAACGTTTCCCCTTTTTAGCAATTGAAGCCAAACGTTTACAAACATTTTGAAACAAATCAAATGTTTCACCTTTTTAGCGATTGAAGCCAAACTTTAACAAACGTTACGAAAAAAATCCAAACGTTTCACCTTTTTAGCGATTGAAGCAAAACGTTTACAAACGATACGAAACAAATCCAAACGTTTCACCTTTTTAGCGATTTAAGCCAAACGTTTACAAAGGTTATGAAATAAATCCAAATGTTTCACCTTTTAAGAAATTTTAGCCAAATGTTAACAAACGTTACGAAACAAGTCCAAGAGTTTCACCTTTTTAGCAATTTAAGCCAAATGTTTGCAAATGATACGGAACAAATCCAAGCGTTTCACCTTTTTAGCAATTTAAGCAAAATGTTTACAAATGATACGGAACAAATCCAAGCGTTTCACCTTTTTTAGCAGCCAAACATTTGTAAACGTTAAAAACAAATCTAAGCGTTTCACCTTTTCAGCGATTTAAATTAAATGTTTGCAAACGTGATGAAACAAATCCAAACGTTTCACCTTTTTAGCAATTTAAGCGAAACGTTTACAAACGTTACGACACAAATCCAAACGTTTCCCCTTTTTAGCAATTTAAGATAAAAATTTACAAACGTTACAAAATAAATCCAAACGTTTCACCTCTATAGCGATTTAAGCCAAACATTTACAAACGTTACGAAGCAAATCCAATTGTTTCATCTTTTTAGTGATTTAAGCAAAATGTTAACAAAATATTACGAAACAAATCCAGACGTTTCTTCTTTTTAGCAATGTAAGCCAAACATTTACAATCGATACGAACAAATCTAAACGTTTCCCCTTTTTAGCAATTTAAGCCAAACGTTTACAAACGATACGAAACAAGTCCAAATGTTTCACCTTTTTAGAGATTTATGCCAAACTTTTACAAACGTTACGAAACAAATACAAACGTATTACATTTTTAGCGATTTAAGCCGAACGTTTACAAACGTTACCAAACAAAACCAAACGTTTAAAACGTTACGAAACAAATCCAAATATTTCACCTTTTCAGCAATTTAAGCCAAACGTTTAAATACGAAACGAAATTTCAAACGTTTCACCTTTTTAGCGATTTAAACCAAACGTTTATAAACATTATGAAATAAATCTAAACGTTTCACCTTTTTAGCAAAATTAAGCCAAACGTTTACAAACGTTACGAAACAAATCATAACGTTTCGCCTTTTTTGCAATTTAAGCAAAACGTTTACAAACGTTTCACCTTTTTTGCTATTTAAGCCAAACATTTACAAACGTTACAAAACAAAACGTTTAAAACGTTACGAAACAAATCCAAACATTTCATCTTTTTAGCGATTTAAGCCAAATGTTTACAAAATATTACGAAACAAATCCAAACGTTTCACCTTTTTAGCAATTTAAGCCAAACATTTACAAACGTTACGAAACAAATCCAAACGTTTCGTCTTTTTAGCAATTTAAACCAAACGTTTACAAACGATGCGAAACAAGTCCAAACGTTTCACCATTTTAGCGATTTAAGCCAAACGTTTACAAACGTTACGAAACAAATACAAATGTTTCACATTTTTAGCGATTTAAGCCGAACGTTTACAAATGTTACAAAACAAAACCAAGCGTTATAAATATCATGAAACAAATCCAAATATTTCACCTTTTTAGAAAGTTATCAAACATTTACAAACTTTAAGAAACAAATCCAAGTGTTTCACCTTTTCAGCAATTTAAGCCAAACGTTTACAAACATTACGAAATTTCAAACGTTTCACTTTTTTAGCGATATAAGCCAAACGTTTACAAACATTACGAAATAAATCTAAACTTTTCACTTTTTTAGCGATATAAGCCAAACGTTTACAAACGTTTCGAAACAAATCCAAACGTTTCACCTTTTTAGCGAATTAAGCCAAACGTTTACAAGTGTTAGGAAACAAAAGAAAACTATTAAAAAGTTACGAAACAAATCCAAACGTTAAAGATTTTTTAGCGATTAAAGCCAAACCCTTACAAGCGTTTCGATACAAAACCAAGCGTTTCACCTTTTTAGCAATTTAAGCCAGATGTTTACAAAAGTTACGAAACAAATTCAAGAGTTTCATCTTTTTAGCAGTTTAAGTCAAACGTTTACAAACGTTCCGAAACAAATTCAAACATTTCAACTTTTTAGTAATTTAAGCCAAACGTTTACAAACTTTACGAAACAAATCCAAGCGTTTCCCCCTTTTAGCAATTTATGCCTAATGTTTACAAACATTAAGAAACAAATCCAAACGTTTCACCTTTTTTAGCGATTTAAGCCGAACGTTTACAAACATTACGAAACAAAACAAATCATTTCACCTTTTTAGCAGTATAAGCCAAACGTTTATAAACGTTACGAAACGAATCCAAACGTTTCCCCATTTTAGCAATTTAAGCCAAACATTTAAATGTAACGAAACATATCCAAACGTTTCACCTTTTTAGCGATTTCTGCTAAACGTTTACAAACGTTACGAAATAAATCCAAATGTTTCACCTTTTAGGCGATTGAAGCCAAACGTTTACAAACGTTACGAAACAAATCAAAACGTTTCACCTTTTTAGCGATTGAAGCCAAACTTTTAAAAACGTTACGAAACAAATGCAAACGTTTCACCTTTTGAGCCATTTATGCCGAACGTTTAAAAACGTTACGAAACAAATCCAAACGTTTCACCTTTTTAGCCATTTACTCCAAACGTTTACAAAGGTTACGAAATAAATCCAAATGTTTTACCTTTTAAGCAATTTAAGCCAAACGTTTACAAATGTTACAAAACAAATCCAAGCGTTTCACCTTTTTTGCAATTTGAGCCAAACGTTTATAAACGTTACGAAACAAATAAAAGCGTTTCACCTTTTTAGCGATTTAAGGAAAACGTTTACAAACTTGATGAAAAACAACCAACTGTTTCACCTTTTTAGCGATTTAAGACAAACGTTTACAAACATTACAAAACAAATCCAAACGTTTCACCTTTTTAGCGGTATAAGTCAAACGTTTACAAATGTTACCAAACAAATCCAAACGTTTCCCCTTTTTAGCGATTTAAGCAAAATATTTACAAACGTTACGAAACAAATCCAAATGTTTCACCTTTTTAGCGATTTAAGCCAAATGTTTACAATATGTTACGAAGCAAATCCAAAAGTTTCGCCTTTTTAGCAATTTAAACCAAACGTTTACAAACTTTATGAAATAAATCCAAACGTTTCACCTTTTTTGAGATTTAAGCTAAACGTTTACAAAGGTTGCGAAACAAAACAAAACCTTTAAAACATTACGAAACAAACGTTACGAAATAAATCCAAGCGTTTCACCTTTTTATCAATTTAAACCAAACGTTTACAAATGTTACGAAACAAATCCAAAAATTTGACCTTTTTAGCAATTTAAGCCAAACGTTTACAAACGTTCCGAAACAAATCCAAATGTTTCACCTTTTTAGCGAT